>NC_091062.1:16117034-17317034 GCF_000393655.2 Nicotiana sylvestris | reverse complement strand
TCTATCGACGATTCGTGAAAGACTACTCCCTCATTGCAGTACCATTGACAGAACTCCTCAAGAAGGTCACGCCTTAGGAATGGGGACCCAAGCGAGCGGAGGCCTTCAACGCATTGAAAGCGGCTATGTCTAGTAGCCCCGTCTTGGCCCTTCCTGATTTGGCCAAGCCATTCGAAGTACAAACAGATGCATCTGACTATGCCCTCGGTGGAGTCCTGCTACAAGAAGGGCATCCTGTAGCGTATGAGAGTCGGAAGCTAAAAGATGCAGAGCGGCGCTATGCCGCCCATGAGAAAGAATTATTGGCCGTCGTCCACTGTTTGCGCCTCTGGAGGCACTATCTGCTGGGAACCCCGTTCGTGGTCAAGACAGACAACACAGTTGTTAGCCATTTCATGACCCAACCGAAGTTGAATAGTCGACAGGCCAGGTGGCAGGAACTCCTAGCTGAATTCCACTTCAACCTGGAGTACCGAAGTGGGAAGACCAATCATGTTGCTGATGCACTCAGTCGGAGAGATGATCTAGCATCGGTGTGCTTGCTCACCACCCTAAGGGGGAGCGAAGTAGCCACCTCCATCAAAGACCCTGCTGCACAGTATTTGGTTGATTTGGTAGGACAGGGCAAGACTCGCCAGTTCTACATGGAAGATGGTTTTCTGAAAGTGAAAGGGAACCGACTTTATGTTCCTAAAGGAGGAGACCTACGAAGGACTCTTCTGGCGGATGTCATGATACTCTGTGGGCCAGCCATCCCGGTGAAGAACGCACCATGGCGTTACTCCGCCGTGCATATTATTGGCCTCAAATGGCCGATGACGTTGCTCAGTATGTGAAGACTTGTCTAGTATGCCAGAAGGACAAGTCAGACCGCTTAACACAGGCGGGACTCTTGGAACCACTAGCTGTCCCAAAGAGACCTTGGGAAAGTGTTTCCCTGGATTTCATCACCGGATTGCCCAAGGTCGGAGATCTAACAACTATCTTGGTTGTGGTAGATCGGTTTTCCAAATATGCTACCTTTATTGCTGCCCCACAATATATATCAGCAGAAGATACAGCTCGACTCTTCTTCTCTCATGTCGTCAAATATTGGGGCCTACCCAAAGATATTGTTAGTGATCGTGACTCACGCTTCACTAGCAACTTTTGGACCCAACTCTTTAAGTGTCTTGGGTCGAAGCTGAATCACAGCTCAAGTTTTCATCCGCAATCTGATGGCCAGACGGAGCGGTTCAATGGTATGTTGGAGGAATATTTGCGTCATTTTGTAACCGGATCGCAGAAGAATTGGGTGAAGCTTCTGGATGCTGCTCAACTGTGTTTCAATTCACAAAAGAGCTCTAGTACAAACAAAAGCGCTTTTGAAATTGTTACCGGACAGCAACCGCTACTCCCACACACAGTCAATGCACCAAATATGTCTAAATCTCCTCGAGCTGCTAGCTTCTCTAAAGAGTGGAAGCAAAATTTGGAGATAGTGCGGAGCTATCTTGTCAAGGCTCAAAAGCGGATGAAGAGGCATGCTGATCAGAATCGTCGCTTTGTTGAATACCAAGTAGGAGACAAAGTGATGGTCAAAATTCCAAAGCGTTACTTATTTGCGGGGGTCCATGACCCTCGCTTATTGCAAAAATACATTGGACCCTTGTCCATTGAAAGGCGTATTGGGAAAGTTGCATACCGGGTGGATACCCCAGCTTGGTGGAAAATTTATCCTGTCTTCCATGTCAGCCTCCTGAAACCTTTTCGGGAAGACACGGAGGATCCTTCAAGGAGCCAGCTCACAATACCCAGTATTCGAGGGCCCAATTCAACCGGAAAAAGGTGTGTTGAAGCTATCCTTGGTGATAGAGTGATTCATGCCTCAAGGAAAGATCACCAAGAGTTCTTGGTGAAATGGCAGGGCTGTGATGCAGAGGAGAACACTTAGGAGAGGGGAACAAACCTCAAAGCCTACAAGAGCCTAATTGAAGATTATCTTGCAAGTAAGGCGCCGAGGACGTCGCCAACTCAGGTGGGGGAGAATGTCATGGGCGGCTTTCCAGTCGTGCCCCATGACCCCTTGGGCGCGCCCCGTGGCGTCCTAGCAAGCCTTCCAACGCCTAGCGCCACGGACGGCCCCGTGGTCTTGGCCGCGCCAAGTGACAAGCGCGCATGTGCCTCTGTCGCCCCACCGATATCCCTCGCCAGCGCCCAACCGTAGGCAGATGCCAACAGCGCCGCGCGCGCAGACAACGCCGCGCGCGCAGACAACGCCGCGCGCGCAGACCCTGATGCCAAAGACAATGCTGCTGACAACGGACCTGTTTTCTGCCTTATAGCAAACTAAGTCTTTTTCATTGTAAATATAGAGTAGTTTTATTCCATGTACTTCCATTATGTTTCTCTAGCTTAATCAAGTCTAGTCTTGTAGCTTTGGATTATTTTTTTTAAGCATTATTAGGGGGGATCAAGCAATCAAACTTTCTAGCAAGCAAACAATTCTCTGTACTGGTGTCTCTCCCCCTCGACACCGCGTTGCCTTTCTGTAATAGCTTTCATTAATGCAATCAAGCTTTCTTTCATTCTCAATTCTCATTCATGTTCTCTCAATTGCTCTTGACATTGGTTTTTCCGTACGACACTGACAATCTAGTCTAGCGTACGGAGGGGACCTCAGTTGGCGGACAACAACTGCACTGACATCAGTTGTTTAGCCTTACGTCGCCCTTCCAAGGAATCTCAGGAAAGCGCCGCGTAACAATACGTGTGTGTGATTTGAAAATGAAAATTGTTATCTTCCAAAAGTTTATCTGACCTAGCATGTAATTTGGGTGTGCTCTCACAACCCTTTTATACGTATATGGTAGTGTTTTGAAGCAGACAGTCTTCACCAAAAAAATTATTTTTTCCTACTATTATTTTCGGACCACTTTAACAATCAATTCCTATTCATATGCAGCTATGAGGAGTATTTGTGTATTCATACAATTCAGGAACTTTTTTGAAGCATACCAAATTTGAAATTGCTGCCTTTTCTGAAAGCTATACTGAAGGAAAAATAAGGATGCACGCGATAGACAATTCGCTATAAGAGTGTGTCAATTGCAACCAATTAGCCCAACTCTGTTGCTACTACTCTTTCTCTACTATTTTAATATACACGTTTTTCTTATTTTAAAAGAACCAGACGATGCTAATTAATAATTTTTACAGGTATCGTCAACCATAGCAAAAATGGTGCTTGCCGGCACATTTGTGTGTATCAGCTTCTTTTGCTATGTAAATATAATATGTATGTGAACAATACAACTATAAATATACAACTTTTTGTTCCAAGTAACATGCAGTAGTTATTCGACTT
Organism: Nicotiana sylvestris; assembly: GCF_000393655.2. Lineage (NCBI taxonomy): Eukaryota > Viridiplantae > Streptophyta > Magnoliopsida > Solanales > Solanaceae > Nicotiana > Nicotiana sylvestris. The sequence goes on along the minus strand of NC_091062.1, from coordinate 17,313,688 downwards.
TTAATCAGCGAAAGTTGAATCTATTTAACTCTTAAACAAGATGAAATATGTGTGTTATCTTACTGTTTATATTCAATTATCTTCTCATAACATCAATTATATTCTTATAACACTAGTAAATATTGGGCCCGTGCTGGCATGGGCGATCCTAGTCTGCAAATAAAGCTAAAGTTTTTTGCAATCTAGTAGAGAGGAATTATACATTTTTTGAATAAAGAGATATCTTTTTTATTTCTATATCTTAGTTGAGAGTGAGCTGATATTTCTATCTCTTATTTGAGAATGATATGTCCACTTTCATATAGGCATCTAAGTTTCGGTATCTAAGATTGCATTTTCATGGAGGCCATGAACTTATTGATTTCCTAACTTCTCTCTGTAGTATATGTTTATCCTCCTATTTTATTGATTTTTTTATAGTCTTGATGTTCATGCTAGCTCGTGCACACCTTAACTATTCCATCACTTATATGTCATATCAGTTGATATGGTAGGGCCAACAACAGAGGCGGAATTAGGATTTGAAGCTTATGGATTCGAAATTCAAGTTCTTTAAGTTATTAGGTTCTAAATTAATAATTTATACATAATTCAAAAGATTTCTCAAGACAAATACAAAGTTCATACCAAAGCTATATATTCTGCCGAACCCGCAGTTTTCCTTTGCAACTTGCTAGCACTTTTGATAGTTTTCAGCATTATTAGAACAACCTTGAGCCTCTAGATTTTTTCCAGTCTTAAGTAATTCCTTATATGTTCTCCCTTTTGTAGGTTTTAGGACAATTCCAAGCAATGAGGTCTCCAGGGGATTTTCATACATCTTGCTTTTGTGCTGTTGAGGTCTCCAGGGGAAGTAAATTTGACATTTACAATGGTTGTACTGTATTTTTTACTGTTGTAATTGGTGCACGGTAAAAGCAAAGTGTGACGTTCAATTAGTCCAATTTTTTTTACCATCGTTACTTGTTAGTTTATATTACGTTATCAAAAATGTAAATGGAAAACAAAGATCAAGGGTATGAACTATACCCAAAAAAATTATTGGTTTGAACAACATTGAATTATTTGAACTCAAGGATGTGACCTAGTGGTCAATAAAGTGGGTTCAAACCTTGAAGATCAAGATTCAAATCCCGAAGACAAATAATAGGAGTAAATGATTAATATAATTTGTTCCTATTTACCTAAGCTTTGGCGGGACTCAGTAATGGGAGGTAGCAAGTACCCATTAAAATGGTCGCTAGTGCACGCAAATTAGTTTGCTCGATGCTAATATTGCACCGTGAGGAAAGATCAATAGACCAAAACTGCCTACAAAAACACATTTTCAAGAAATAACTCTTATTAGTAGAAGAGAAGTACAATAAAGAAATAGAGGTAAGGAGTAGTTGGTCTAATTTTTAGGAAAGTCACTATTTTGGGAAGATGGAGGGGAGCCTTGGAGCACCGGTTAAATTGTCTCCGTGTGACCTATAAGTCATGAGTTCGAGCCGTGGAATAAGCCACTGATGCTTGCATCAGGATAGACTGCCTACATCACCCGTTAGGATGCGGTCTTTTCCCGAACTCTACGTGAACGCGAGATGTTTTGTGCACCTTTGTGCCCTTTATTATTTTGGGAAGGTAAAAACACACTTTTGCTATACTTGGATGTCATATGCTTGACATCCACACAACTGCAAAACAACAAACTATTGCCTGCCTTAGGTGCCAAATTCTAGGTTTCATCTTAAGAATATTTCAATATTCTTTATTAGATCCGGCACCTTATTAGGAAAATACAAACATATACGCATATAATTTTCCTTGAAGTCATCGAACCTTTAATAATTCAAACCATAAGGACCATTTAATCTCATATTCTAATGTCTCAAAGGTGTTGGAATTCATAGAATTCAATCCTCCCCTAAAGTCAATGTTAAACAAACTCTTTGGTATCAAAAAACAGAACACGGTGGCCGAGAGGAGAATTGATCCTTCCCTCGGCCACCCTGGTCGGCCTAAGTCCGCCTTATTCTCCGAGCTAGAACGGTCTAATCTTTCTCTCGGTCGTCATGGTCCGTCTAAATTCACCTCGTTCTCCATGCCGGAACGGTCTAATCCTCCTTTCAACCACCATAGTCCCCCTAAGTCCGCCTCGTTCTCTGTGCTAAAACGGTCTAATCCTTCTCTCCGCCGCCATGATCCGTCTAAATCCATCTCGTTCTCCGTGCTGGAACTGTCTAATCCTCCTCTCGGCTGCCATGGTCCCTGTAAGTCCGCCACGTTCTCCGTGCTGGAACGGCCTAATCCTCCTCTCGGCCGCCATGATCCGCCTGAATCCGTCTCGTTCTCCGTGCTGGAACGGTCGAAGATCCTATCATCTGTCTTGAAAATCATACATGCAGGTGGGATTGTTGAATATTACTACATGGCAACTCCAGCAGCTAGGATTCTTGAAAAATACCCTTCTTTCATTCTAGCCAGACCTGATGTTTTCAGAAAGCCATGGGATTCAGTAGTCCACAAAGATGAAATCCTCATCCCTGGCCAAAAATACTATGTTGTCCCACAACGTACCTTAAAAAAACTAAGGCGAAGAATCAAGAAATATAGTGGGATTATCAATACCAACAACCTTTCTTTTATTTCACAATCTGCACAAGATTCAACTAAGGCACAACATAGTATTATCAAAACCAAGTCATCTGGTGATAAAACTAAGGCGCTAAATCGTCGTGTTAGGTTTTTTGGGATTGATTGTAAGCAAGATTCTTGTTCAGTTTCATTGGAGAGCAAGGAAAATAGAGAGGAAGATCATGGGGAAAGGACTAGGAATGTATTAACATGGCAGCCAACACTTACTGTGATAAATGAGAAGTGAGAAACTAAGTACCTATATAATATTGGTACTGAATCTTGATGAATAAAGACTTGATTTTGAGTTGTAACATCTGCTATTTTTTCTTTTTTTTTGAACCAGATTAACCAATTAAAATCAGAAAATTCTTACCAATTCTGTTAATTTATGTGTAAAATAATGTTGATTTGAACTTTAGTGCACACAATGTTAAGTAACACTTGCTAGAAACGCTGCATATCTTCATAAATCAAGTAAGCATAGATCTTTCGGCTGAAATCGAGGTGAATACTTTGGCCTGGATTGGGTTCAGATGATATTCTTCTCCTTGATCAAAAGCCCTTAGCGAAATATTCTTTTCTCTTTTTTAATCTTTAAAACTTGGCTTCACATTAGATGATATTAGGTTAGATTTATGTCATTTGACTATTGTTTTGCCCCAGCTTGATTATGTTCAATGCTCTAATATAATCAAATGATGAAAAATGAGCTCTAAATTGTGTTGCAGGAATGAGGAGCTTATATAAGGCCTTAAAGACGTGATTGGAGCTGCATTGAAGCAAGAAAGACTCCTAGGAGCTGAGTAAGCGAGACGACGAGAAAAAGAATTGACCAAATGAAGGCCTGGACTAGCGCGGCCATTAGCGCGACCGCGCTAGCCCAGATGGTCGAGGCAGAATGGTAAGGCTACTAGCGCGGCCATTAGCGCGGCCGCGCTAGCCCAGTTCCGGAAAATAATTCCTGGGGGTAAATTTGGAAGTCTGGGGGGCAAATTCACTTCACCTATAGAAGGTCAAGCTCGCCCAAGGAGTGTGTGGCAGCTTTTGATAGCTGATAGCAAGAAAAGGAAAGGCAAGAGGCAAGGAGGAGTATTCTACATCAAGTTCTTCTCTTCTTCCTTTTGTTTTTATGATTTGTAATGAATTTAATTATTGTGATGAACATCACTGTTATGAGTAGCTAACTCTTTTAATCTAAGGCTTTGGGTGAACCCGTTGTGGATGAACTTGTTGTTATATTAATATAGTTTGAGTTGGTTGTTAATCTCTATTTGTTCAACTACGTTTTGATTTTAGTTAGTTGAAAGGATCCTCAATTAGCCGTTCCTATTTATTATGTATCTGCTTGAGAGAGAGTGCATATTTAGGTAATTGTTTGAACAACATCACTCCCGGAGTATAGGCGAGAGTCATAACCGAGGGTTTAGAGGTTGGAGTAGAGATAACGATACCTCGGGTGCGATCTAAGTGAACTGTAATTCGAATCTAGCTAGCGTAGCTTGAGAGAGTGCGTCTAGTAAATTATCATATTTACTTGAGAGAGAGTTATGATACCTGGAGAGTTCATGATCGATAGAGACAACTAATTCATAACTATAAGAAACATACAGCTAAGGAATTCAACAACGGGGGAAACCATTACCTTAGACCTTTATTCCAATTATCTACAACTGCGTAGTAGTTAATCTTCGTTTTATCGATTCTGTTAGTCGGAGTAGTGACCATAACACCACTTGTTATTTACACAGTTTGAGAAGGTTGACTCATAAGAATTTAGTACTTTAAAGGCTTCTCTTGATACGTTAATTCCCTATGGGATTCGACTCGGGGCATAATACCCCGAATTATATTTGCAACGCCCGCTTAGTCTTTTAATAGACACAGTTGAGCGTGATCAAATTTTGGCACCGTTGCCGGGAAATTAACGGTATTATCAATTACGATTGAAAGAAGTACAAAAATTCTTAGTGTAGTTAGTTCTCTCTATACCCAACTTTTACATTGAAATTTTTAACGTTTGTCGACTTGGTTGCACAGGTGCATGCGTAGAAACTCATCGAGAACTGGTGAAGTATTTGAAGCATTACCAGATCCCGAGAAATTTTTCAAGGCCTTGAACCGAGCCAACCGAAAAAACAAACAACTGACCCATTAGAAACAGCAATGGGAGATCACGAAGAACACCCAGTTGTACCAATAGCGCCAATGGCACCTCTTGTGCCAGAGGCGGCTCTCTATGACTGGGCACAACCCACAACTGAAAATATGGCCACCTCGATTTTAGTCCCGCAGATACAAGCTGAATCCTTCCAAATCACGAATAACATGCTGCATTTGTTGCAAAATAAGGTATTATTTTTGGGGTCACAAGTCGAAGATCCTCAACAACATTTGAAATTTTTTCTGTCAATCTGCAAAACCCAAAGGCAGCCCAATGTAACTCCAGAAGCAATCAAGTTGCTATTATTCCCATTTTCAGTGACAGAAGCTGCTCAGACCTGGTTAAACTCACTCCCCATAAATTCCATAACAACTTGGGAGGAGTTAGTCAGGCAATTCGTGAACAAGTTCCACTCCCCCCCCAACAAAACCGCGCAACAGATTGATGATATTTTGAGTTTTAAACAGAGACCAATGGAAACATTGCATGAAACATGAGAGCGTTTTAAAGGGATGCTGGTCATATGTCCGCACCATGGCATTCCAGATTTGATGTTGGGATGGCGGTTCTACATAGGATTGTCAAATAGCGTGAAGAACATTGTTGATGCTTCAGCCGGTGGAGAATTTTTGAGTAAAACATGGAGAGAAGGTCATGGTCTGCTTGACAAGATGGCGCAGAATTCGGGATGGATAACCAGAAATGAACCAATCACTCCAGTGGTGCACTCAGTGCCTTTAGATCCATCCAATTCAATGGCTGAAAATATGGCCACCTTATTGACACAGATGAGCATACTCACCAAAAAGGTGGAAGAGTCAGGGCAAAAGCAGCAGGTACATATTGTAGATACTACTAATGGGGGCTTGTGCACATCTTGCATTAGTCAGCCAATTAGTAACCAGTGGAAAGCAGAACACGATCATCAACATTACCCTGAAGATATGAACTATGTGACTAATTATGGGGGGCAGAGACAGGGTAGTCAGAGTTGGGGCCAACAGAATCAATAGTGCAGGCCATCCCAATCACAGTTCAACAGTGGGAATGTGGGAGGTATGAGACCCCCCAACAATATAGTACATTACCCAAGGCCACATGGATACAGTAATCAGAATCAACAGCAGGGGTATCACCCTCCTCAGCAGCAGTATAGTGGAAGGCAGGAAGATGGGTTTGCTAGACTGGAAGCAATGATGCAATAGGTTATTGGGTCTAATGCAAAGATTAGCGAGAGAATAGATGCACATGATTCAGCGATCAAAAATATTGAAATGCAGATGGGCCAAATTTCGAAATCTTTGAACAATCGCCCTCATGGAACACTACCTGCAGATACCCAGGTAAATCCAAAAGATCAAGTCCCAAAGCAGATGATGGCGGTGAGCCTACGGAATGGCAGAAATTTGGATGTCAAGCAAGAAAGGGATTGAGAAGCCAGGGAGGCTGAGACACTCATATCAGTGCCCATTGAGTTGGATGAATCAATGAAACTAACAGAGGTGACAGTCCAGCTTGCCCAGGAAGAAAGTAGCATTCAAATGGAGACCGAGAAAGAAGCTGAGATAGCACAAGAACCAGTGGTTGATGTGGCAGCTGATAAAGATCGAAGCCAAATGATTGGAAAGAAGAGGCCTCCTGCACCCTTTCCTCAGAGGCTAGCAAAGTACAAAAAAGAGGAGCAATACAAGAAGTTTTTGGAGATGCTAAAATAAATCCAGGTAAATATTCCCTTGATTGATGCTTTGAAAGAGATGTCTGGGTATGCAAAAATGATGAAGGACTTAATGTCCCGAAAATTTGATTTCCAAGAATTGGCCACAGTTACTCTTACTCAGACCTGTAGTGCAGTGGTAACTAGACCAATTGCGGAAAAGTTGTCTGACCTAGGGAGCTTTACAATCCCATGCATTATTGGTGATTTTGCCTTTGCTAAAGCACTGTGTGATCTAGGGGCCAACATTAATCTTATGCCCCTGGCAATTTATAAGAGGCTGGGTATTGGAAGAGCTAGACCCACCTCTATGTTGTTGCAGCTGGCTGACAGGATGGTAAAGTGACCCTCTGGTATTCTGGATGATGTGTTGATTCAGGTAGGGAAATTTGTGTTCCCTGCAGATTTTGTAATCATAGACTGTAAAGTGGATGAAGAGATTCCCATAATTTTGGGAAGACCGTTCCTGGCCACGGGTAGAGCTTTAATTGATTGTGAAACTAGGGAGTTAAAGATGAGGTTGAACGATGAAGAGATAACATTCAATGTGCAAAAATCTATGAGGCGACCAAGTGAATTCGTCAATTGCTCTCTTATTGATGCCGTGGATGTAATCGTAGAGACCGATGATGAACTACTGACTATTGAAGACCACATCGCTGCGTGTTTAATGAATTTAGATGAGGTAAAGGGAGAAGAACTGGCTGGATGGGTGATGGCATTAGAGGGTAGAGGGTTCTGGGATAGAACTCTTGAATTTGAGCCCTTGCACCTGGAAAACAGAAAAACTCCTCCAGCCAAGCCATCAATCGAAGAACCACCAAAGGTGGAGTTAAAGCCATTGCCAGCCCATCTCAGGTATGAGTTTCTTGGACCTGACTCCACATTACCTGTTATTATCTCATCTAGTTTGTTAGATGTGCAGGCTCAACAACTCTTGCAGGTACTTAAGGAATGCAAGACTGCCATTGGGTGGACCATGGCAGACATAAAAGGGATCAGCCCTACATACTGTATGCACAAAATTTTACTAGAAGAGGGACATAAACCTTCCAAGGAACACCAAAGAAGGCTGAACCCCAATATGAAGGAGGTGGTGAAGAAAGAAGTGATCAAGTGGTTAGATGCGGGAATCATTTTCCCAATTTCTGATTGTAGCTGGGTTAGCCCAGTTCAATGTGTGCCTAAAAATGGTGGCATGACGGTAGTTAATAATAATAACAATGAATTGATCTCTACAAGAACCGTCACAGGCTGGAGAATCTGCATGGATTATAGAAAGCTAAATCTAGCAACCCGGAAGGACCACTTCCCACTTACTTTCGTTGATCAGATGTTAGATAGATTGGCAGGGAGGTCACACTTCTGTTTTCTGGATGGGTACTCGGGGTACAACCAGATTTCTATTGCCCCGAAGGATAGGGAAAATACTTCATTTACATGCCCTTACGGAGTGTTTGCCTTCAAGAGAATGCTATTTGGTCTTTGTAATGCACTTGCAACATTCCAACGGTGCATGATGGCCATTTTCACAGACATGGTGGAAGACATTATGGAGGTCTTCATGGATGATTTTTCAGTGGTGGGAAATTTGTTCGATGAATGCCTAGCAAATTTAAACCGTGTACTGAAGAGGTGCATCGAGACGAATCTAGTGTTGAATTGGGAGAAGTGCCACTTCATGGTACAAGAAGGAATCGTCTTGGGGTACTTAGTGTCGAGTAAAGGGATTGAGGTGGACAGAGCCAAAGTCGACGTGATAGAAAAACTTCCACCTCCCACATCAGTCACGACTATTCGTAGCTTCTTGGGACACACCGGCTTCTACCGGCGATTCATCAAGGATTTTTCCAAGATCGCCAATCCCCTCTGTAAGTTGCTCGAAAAGGATAACCCATTTGTGTTTTCTGATAATTGTAGGGTGGCTTTTGAGGAACTAAAGAAGCGGCTAGTCATAGCACCGATTATAATTGCTCCCGATTGGGAACAACCGTTTGAACTCATGTGTGATGCTAGTGACTATGCTGTGGGAGCCGTATTGGGACAGCGCAAGAATAAGGTAATGCACCCTATTTACTACGCAAGTAGGATGTTGAATGGTGCTCAGCTGAATTACACGGTAACTGAAAAAGAAATGTTGGTTGTCGTGTTCGCCTTTGATAAGTTCAGGTCTTACTTGACAGGTCGAAGGTGATCGCGTACACAGATCACGCAGCCATTCGGTATTTAGTTGATAAAAAAGAGTCCAAGCCGCGTCTAATTCATTGGGTGCTGCTTCTACAAGAGTTTGACTTGGAGATTCGTGACCGTAAGGGCACGGAGAACCAATCGCTGATCATTTGTCACGCCTTGAAGGTGCTGAAAACGCAATTGAGTCTAAGGATATTCTAGAAACCTTTACAGACGAGCAACTGCTAGTCACAAGTGTGGACGATGTGCCATGGTATGCTGATATTGCAAACTATTTGGCCTGCGGCGTTGAACCATATGAACTCTCCTATGTTCAAAAGAAATGATTTTATCGTGACTGCCGAAACTACTACTGGGATGAACCACATTTGTTTAAAATTTATATTGACAACATGATCCGGAGATGCATCCCCGAGATAGAACAATGTTCTGTTTTGCAGGCTTGTCACGCGTTACCTTATGGAGGACATTTTAGAGGAGTTCGGACAACAGTGAAGGTGTTAGAGGCCGGGTTCTACTGGCTAACAATCTTTAAGGATGCTCACTAATAGGTAAAGGGCTACTACGAATGCCAAAGAATGGGAAACATATCTCATAGACATGAGATGACCATGAACCTAATTCAGCAAGTTGAGGTGTTCGATGTTTGGGGAATTGATTCCATGGGTCCCTTCGTCAGTTCTTACGGCAATAAGTACATACTTGTTGCAGTAGATTATGTATCCAAATGGGCGGAAGCTGCAGCATTCCCCACCAATGATTCGAGGGTAGTGGTGGGGTTCTTGAAGAAGAATATATTCACCCGATTCGGGATTCCGAGAGCCATCATTAGTGACGGAGGCACGCACTTTTGCAACCGTGTCTTTGAGAAGTTACTAGCCAAATATGATGTGCACCACAAGGTGGCAACCCCGTATCACCCTCAAACAAGCGGACAAGTAGAGGTCTCAAACCGTGAGATCAAGAGTGTGCTCACTAAAATTGTAAACGCCACAAGAACTGATTGGGCGAAAAAGCTTGACGATGCGCTCTGGGCCTATAGGACTGCATTCAAAACACCTATCAGTATGTCACTGTACAAGTTGGTATTTAGGAAGGCCTGTCACTTGCCTGTGGAGCTAGAACATCCAGCTTGGTGGGCACTAAAGCAATTGAACATGAACCCTGATGAGGCTGGAGAAAATCGACTCACAAAGTTGCATGAGTTGGAAGAATTCAGATATCACGCCTTTGAAAGCACGAGACTTTACAAGGAAAGAATGAAGAGGTTGCATGACAAACACATTGTGGACAGAAATTTCAAACCTGGAGACAAGGTACTATTGTACAATTCGAGGTTGAGATTGTTTCCTGGTAAGCTTAAGTCCCGATGGTCTGGGCCGTTCAGGGTGACCGAAGTGTTCCCGTCAGGGGCTGTGGAGATAACCAGTGAAGATAGCACTAACACCTTCAAGGTTAATGGACAACGACTCAAACTGTATGTGGGGATGGATGAACCGAAAGAGCTGTCTGTCATACTTCTCGTTGAACCACAAAGGTCGAGCGAACCTTAAATGCGATTAATCTACGTCGTGCCATGACGTTAACTAAGGCACTGGTCGGGAGGCAACCCGACGGTAGTAGTAGTGGTTAATTGTGAGTTTTTGAAAATGCTAACCAATGTAGGTGACAATGGGCGGACGATAAGGCAATCGAAAAATGGAAAATCAGGTGAAAATTGTAAAAAAAAGAAAAAAATTGAAGCCTCCTAGCGCGGCCGCGCTAATGCACGCGCTACTGGCCGTGCTACTAGCGCGATCGCGCTAGTGGCCGCGCTAGTGAACGCGCTAAATTGCCAAAACTTTTTGCCTGGACCGCGCTAGTGAACGCGCTACTAGCACGATCGCGCTAATGGCCGCGCTAGTGAATGGGCTAAATTGGCAAAACTCTCTGCCTTGGACGCGCTAGACTAGCGGGATCGCGCATCTGAACGCGCTACTCAAGGACGTTTTTTTACGTTAATTTACACTTGTTCTTATTTGTTTGTATCATTCAATTTTTTTTCTCTTTCTTCAGTACAAAATCCCCCCCCCCATCTAATAACCCACATCTAACAAACCCCCACACACACCAAAACACATGCCCTAAAACACTTCACAAAACCCTCCCCAATCTCTCACAACTCAAATTCTTTTCTTCTTCCACTCCCTTCTTCCAGAAAATTTCATCTTCATCTAAGTCTCCAACAACATTTCCCTTTAACCCTCTTATCTACTCCTCACTCTCACTACGGGTATGTTATTCTTATTTCAATGTTCTTTCTTTGTTTTCACATAATCTCTGCAGATTTTTGTGTGTTTAAGTGTGCTTTCTTTTATATGGTTATTTCTTTATTTGTTTGTCAGTAGTAGATTTGGTAATAATTATTGTAGTATTTGTGGGGGTGCGAATTGTAGAGTGTTGTTTTACTTGAATTGGGACCTTTGGAAGAATTGGTGGTGGGTTTATGTTGTATATTACTTGGAATAAGTTGTGAGTGCCTAATGCTCACAAGGTGTTTGTAAAAAGGACTCAGTGAGTGTCGTTATGTAATTGTGACCATGTATGCGTGTGAAGTCTGAGTAACCGCAGTGCGTCACAATTTTTGGTGTTGGGAAGTACTTATTTGTTACCATTCTTCAAGTACAATGGCTCCAGCGAAGAAACAACGCACAGCCGGTCCATCTTCTAGCAGACAAGCAAGCTCATCTAGGACACGTGGGGCTGCCACTGAATGCCCTTTCGATAATACCAAATTTGTCTCGGCTAAAGCCCAGGACCGCTTTCCTGAGAAGGCTTCTAAAAAGCCAATTCCTGAGAGGGGTATTGACGTCCGATCGCTCCAATGACATTGCCCTCACATCTACGACGAGATGATGAGACGTGGGCTACAAACTTTCATAAATGAGCCCGGTGAGGGTAATGTAATGGTTATGAGGGAATTTTACGCCAACGCACCTGAAAATGATAATGGAATCGTCACAGTACGATGGAAAGCGGTGAATGCCTCTGTTGAGGCGATAAGAACGACATACCAGCTACCCCCTCCTATCATTGATTATGACGACTTCTATGAGTATAGTCGTAACCCCACACAGGAAAAGTGGCAAAGATTCTTTGAAACAATCTGTGCACTAGAGAAAGATGTGGTTTGGATGCAATATGGTGAGAAGTTCCATTCTTCCGCGCTCACTTTTGAAGCGAAATGCTGGCTGTATCTGATCAACAACCGTTTGATTCCATCCCACAATACTACAGAGGTAAATGGGCCCAAAGCTGCTTTGATTTGGTGCTTCGTCAATGGGTACAACTTCGACTTCGCTAAAGTAATACATGACGAGATGTTCATCTGCAGCCAAATAAAAAGGTATGGATTCTTCTTCCCTTCTTTAATAACTCAACTTTGCAGGTATGCTCGAGTGCCCGAAAATATAGCTGCGGATAGGCTCGTGAAAAGGACCGCAAGTTCTAAGCGGACAAAGTAACCACAGGAAAGGAGCCAGCAGCAGCAGAGGAAGAGAGTAGTGGTAGCTCTGACGACTCAGACAATGAGGATGAAGAAGAGGAGAATGTGAGGACCGAACCCTAGTCCCTGGAGCACCCTGTAGCAGCTACAGTGCAATCTAGGGCATCCACATCTTCACAGCCACGCAGGAGCACCCGCATGACCAATTTGGAACAAGAGATGGATGGGCTACGTACTTCAGTCACAGATTTAGGTACCCGTGTTAAGGCCATGGCTGACAGACAGATGAAGTCTGAAAAGAAGTTCTTGGGCTGGTTGAGAGCTCTGGGTCGCGCGTGCAACGTGAACCCAGACACCGTCTCCGACCAGGAATGAGCCATCAGGGAAGTACCTCTACCTCACTACTCTTTAATTTTTAAAGTCATGGGGACATGTCTTCATTATAAGTGTTGGGTGGGGATACTTCATTGTATATATGTAATTGTAACCTTTGACTAGTTGATTTTGGTTGGTTTTGTTTTGTTTTCATTGTTTTGGTGGGTTAGCTTTGATTGCTTTGATGATTAAGTAGGAGTTGATTAGTTTAAAATAGGTAAGTAGCTTGATCTAAGTCGAGCATAAAAAACAATTTAAAATTACAAATTTTTTTTTTATTTTCTTTTTTTAGGTAGTGTAGTAACTCTCCCTTGTTTTTTCTTTGGGCCACGGTTCTTTTCCAAGGGTTTAACTTGAACCGGGTATAGGTAGTTTTGTATTCATTTTGTTTTATTTTTAGTTTTTAAATTAGGATTAATGGGCTAACGAGCTGAATTCGAAAAGAAAAGCCTCTAGCGTTATTACACCTGAACACAATAGACACTAGAGTATAGCGCTTATTCTCAGTAGTTGATTCTTGCTAAAGTGCCTTAAATTGTATATTCATCACTGACTTGAATACTCAGAAGAGAGTGTATTGATAAGCCAATCTTGAATGAGTCATGTGCCATATGTGTGAGTTTTACTGTATTCCATGATTCACATTTGATGCTTAGAACTTGCCCTGTGTGTTTGTAAAGCGAAATAGTAGCTTCATTCAGTCTTAGAAGTGATATAGGCAATTCCTTGTTGAGCCAGACTTATAAAGTAAATCCACCTAACTACAATACATCTTAGTTAACCCCGTTGAGCCTATAAGCCTATTTCTTTGGCAACCACATTGAAACCTTACCTAATTGTTTGAATAGCCTTCTATTTGAACCCTCTTTCCTCACATAAGCATTTGAATGGTATTGATAATTATGCAAAGGCAAAGGTGTGGGGTGGGGTTTGGTTTTTGAGTGGAACCACGGAAATCGAAAAAAGGTGTAGAATTTTGTCGCATAAGAAATGAAGCACCACCATAAAAAAGGAGAATAATATAGTGGTTGAGAAGTGGTGGTTTGTTATAATTGCACCTAATGGATGGGGTTGTGGTAAATAAAAGAACGGTGGTGAAATGTTTGGTTGACAGAAGTATGGTTTTGAATGTTAATGTAATTGTATTAAAAAGTGCTTAGGGAGGTTAGTCACTACACCAAATATATCCTACCCTTCCCTTAGCCTACATTACAACCAAGTGAAGTCCTATTGATCTTAGACTGAGTGGCTCAATTAGTAGAGTAGTACACTACGGGCAAGCTTATGGTGCATCTTTGTGACATGTGAATGTTCTTTCTGAGAGTGAGTGAAGTTCATCTATCTAAGTTCCTAATTGTTCTAAATATCATTATATGTGGAACTACTCTCTTTGTGTGAAGGTGAGGGCATGTGATTCATGAAGGAAAGGCACGTCTTGACTTCTGTGTAGAGTAGCTTGAAAAAGTATGAATATTGCACGACACGTGAGAGTCAACTTTTGAGGCTAAGATTGTTCACTACTAGGTGTAACTCATGTGATCTGTTCGTGGTGTGATGCGTTAGGGAAGAATGCTTAGTGAAGGAACCTTCATAAAAGGTGGTGGGTTGCCCGAGGACTAGCTAAGATTTAAGTGTGGGGTGTTGATATTAGGCTAGATTTATGTCATTTGACGATTGTTTTGCCCCAGCTTGATTATGTTTCAATGCTCTAATATAATCAAATGATGAAAAATGAGCTCTAAATTGTGTTGCATGAATGAGGAGCTTATATAAGGCCTTAAATATGTGATTGGAGCTGCATTGAAGCAAGAAAGACCCCTAGGAGCTAAGTAAGCGAGACGACGAGAAAAAGAATCGACCAAATGAAGGCCTGGACTAGCGCGGCCATTAGCGCGTTCACTAGCGCGACCGCGCTAGCCCAGATGGTCGAGGCAGAATGGTAAGGCTACTAGCGCGGCCATTAGCGCGGCCGCGCTAGCCCAGTTCCGGAAAATAATTCCTGGGGGTAAATTTGGAAGTCTGGGGGGGGGCAAATTCACTTAACCTATAAAAGGTCAAGCTCGCCCAAGGAGTGTATGGCAGCTTTTGATAGCTGATAGCAAGAAAAGGAAAGGCAAGAGGTAAGGAGGAGTATTCTACATCAAGTTCTTCTCTTCTTCCTTTTGTTTTTATGATTTGTAATGAATTTAATTATTATGATGAACATTATTGTTATGAGTAGCTAACTCTTTTAATCTAAGGTTTTGGGTGAACCCGTTGTGGATGAACTTGTTGTTATATTAATATAGTTTGAGTTGGTTGTTAATCTCTATTTGTTCAACTACGTTTTAATTTTGGTTAGTTGAAAGGATCCTCAATTAGCCGTTCCTATTTATTATGTATCTGCTTGAGAGAGAGTGCATATTTAGGTAATTGTTTGAACAACATCACTCCCGGAGTATAGGCGAGAGTCATAACCGAGGGTTTAGAAGTTGGAGTAGAGATAACGATACCTCGGGTGCGATCTAAGTGAACTGTAATGCGAATCTAGCTAGCGTAGCTTGAGAGAGTGCGTCTAGTAAATTATCATATTTACTTGAGAGAGAGTTATGATAGCTGGAGAGTTCATGATCGATAGAGACAACTAATTCATAACTATAAGAAACATACGGCTAAGGAATTCAACAACGGGGGAAACCATTACCTTAGACCTTTATTCCAATTGTCTACAACTGCGTAGTAGTTAATCTTCGTTTTATCGATTCTGTTAGTTGGAGTAGTGACCATAACACTACTTGTTATTTACAAAGTTTGAGAAGGTTGACTCATAAGAATTTAGTACTTTAAAGGCTTCTCTTGATATGTTAATTCCTTGTGGGATTCGACTCGGGGCATAATACCCAGGATTATATTTGCAACGCCCGCTTAGTCTTTTAATAGACACAGTTGAGCGTGATCATTAGACAAAATAATCATTTAATTATTTCTCTTATATTTAAAATTTTAAAATCAACTAAAATTTCTCTTACTAAATCTTCCCTTATATGATAGATTTACTAACTATATTAATAGGAATTTAAAATCAAATAGGATTTTAATACTATAAATCCTAACAGACTAGCATAAAGAATTATAGTTGTAAAAGTTTCTCAACAAATAAAAATAGGCGGCTTAGTATGTGTTCTCAAACTTTGATGTTAACAATATTGTTTGGTGTTTCTCCCGAAGATGAGACCTAATATAAAAGAAGAAAAAATCAAAAAAGAAAATATATTGAGTTGTGTAGTACGTGTATTGTTTACTCTTAAAACTAGATAACAATTAAACTTATAAGTGGTTTTAAGAATATGTAATTTCACTTGGCACAAACGGAGAAATACGAGAATTAATGTTAGAAATTAACTGTAAAATAAAGCAAACTAATATAATGAGCGGTTGTGGCCTTCGAGCTAGATCGCCCTTGAATCAACAGAGTTTGCTAATAAAAAAGTATGAACTGAACAATAGAGCTTAAGAGAGAAAATCTGATGTATTGCTTTGTTATGCGTGAATCTGATGATTACAAAATGATTAGAACCCCCTTTATATAGTAAACGAATTCTACTTATGGTACAATTTTAAATACAGAAGAAAATCCCATGATTGGCTAAATAACCGGTCTTGATATTCTGCCACGATCCTTGCCCAATCACGGATATCTCGGCTTTCTGTTATTCAACTTAGCAGGCTTTCTTCGATCTCGCTCGATCTCTATCCCGCTTCGGTCTCAATCACGGCTGGTCTCGATCTTGATCGGTCATTGATTCATGAGCTTAGCAATCCATCTTTATGCCATGGTTCGATACAATGCGAGGCCGAGCCTTGGTCTGCCACCCTGGTTTCGATTAGCCATACAAAATCAGGAAAGCCCGATTTTGACCGTATAAAGATAGTCCCCTTGTGTTTTGGAGTGCAATGACAAGAAACGAATTGAGTCTTCGAACTTCCCCTTGGTTTACCTGACGTAAGCATCATGATGCAAGAGGGAGAGGTGACCAAAATATCCCGTCGGTACAGTTTTTTAGGCATTTAATACGCGTCAGCTGAAGGTCGGCCACTACCAGCTTTGACTCGTCATTATGAAACCACTAAATAACCACCTTCTTCATTCTTTCAAACTTTACCTTCAACTTCTTTTTTCACTCTAATCTTAAAAAACCCTCTATCTTTCTTCAAAGCTTTGCAATTTCAGATCTTTGGTGTTTCTTCACCTGCTTCATCAAAGTACTAAGTGTTTCTTTTCAGCTTCTACTCCTCTTCATCTATAATAATTAAATGGCTAAAACTTCAAAAATCATTCCACAAAAGGAAAGTGTTTCTTCATCAAGGCCCGTTGGCGACGGTGCCGCGGTGGAACCTCCCCTTGAGGACTTCGTTCCGACAAAGTGCCCCATTGTTGCCGATTTTAATGTGGAGAATACACCCTCGATGCCGGGTCGATGCAAACCGATGTCGAGATACATATGTACAATTACCGACAATCTCCTCTAGAAGGTGAAAGAAGAGTGAAACCGGGTAGGCAAAGACGTAATAGTTCCTACCCCCGAGGAATTTATCACCACTCATATGGAGGGGTATCTAAGTGTCAATACTTACCCATTCACGATAGGTCCCTTAGACCCCCATCATCGTCACCTTTTGCAAGAGGTACGATGTCACTCTTGGCCAAATCCATCCATCATTCCGGAGGATCGTGATCCTCTTCCGATTTTTTGTAAATAAGATCGAGGGTCATCCTTTTAACCTCGATCATCTCATGCGTCTCTACAACTGTATCGAGGAGGATTTATCAAGCTTTACCGCCGAGCCACCAAACCCCCACTATTGAGCATAGATGAGACCCGAGACCGAGGTTGGATGGTCCAGTTTGTCCGAGTGAAGACCTCGGACCTGATTCTTGCCAAGGATATGTCATTTCCTGAAAAATGGAACATGAATCATAAGTATTGCTTCGCCTTGAATATCAATCTTTGCCGTTTTACTTATTATCTTCTTTCCTCATCTAAGTTTTTGTGTTATAGCTGTGGCCCACGTGTCGTAAGTGATCCTCGATCTCGAGAAGTGGGTCAAGGGAATAGTGTCGCAGAGTTCATACTACGAGCATGCTTGGATGGAAATATTGAAGGGCCAGTGGGAGGCCCGTAATCATGGTAATCTTCTTTTCATAGAACAATTTCCATTCGGGCTTTGTATTGAAATTACTCATCTTTTCCCTTTTGTAAGCCTCAGAAAAGACGTAGCAATGAGGCCCCCCTCTGCTAAAGAAGAGGCGATTTTCCCTCCTCCTGCTTTGAAGCAGGCCAAAGAGAAGAAAATAAAAGGGGCTCCGAGATCTCCGGGCCCGAAAAAGAAAAAACAGGCGAGGAAGCCCCGTAAACCTAAGGGAACATCATCTGCCTTACTATGGAGTCGGTTCAATGGCTAAGGGATGAGGCTGAAGAAGAATAAGAAGACTCTGGGTTAGTGGCTCGTGTGCGAAGTGGCACCGAAATTCAAGGAAGAATTAAGCCGGCGGGAGCTGAAGCTACTTTGCCTCATTTTGACGAAGTCCCCGAGCCAGAAAGAGCTGAAGACGCTTCACCTCAAGCTGGTATAAAGACCATGCTCGAGGCTTCTCGAGATGAAGGCGGATCCCCAAAAGAATTACTTGGGGCAATAGAGATTAGAGATTCCCCCTTGTTGCCTTCGTTCTCTAATTCGACGATCAAGGACTCTCATGCGATGGAGATTTGCCACGATGAAGGAGTGCATGAAGCAAAAGACCCTTTCCGTGGCTATTTTGTTAGAGTGCAAGATGCTACCGGTCTGGGTGACCTGGATATACCGAGGAAGTTCTCGAGTGAAGCTTCCCCGAGCTTTAAACTGACCAATTAGGTTTTGTCCCCCAGTGTCGATCCCGGGCATAAGAGATCATTTGTCATCTCGGTCCCGGAGGATGCTCAGGTACTTTTTGCCCCCGTATGGGTGGCCAGATATCTCTGATGCTTGGTTACCGAAGAGGACCAAGCCAAGATGGACGAGGTGGAAGTTGATTGTTAGTTCAATGAGGCCCAGCATGCTCTGAATTGGGTAAGTTTGAGGTCCGTTCTTTTATCTTTTTAAGACTTTGAGTCGTTGATAGTTCTAACATTTTCTTCCTTATTTGTAGGCTTTGATGTTTCATCATGAGTCCTTCCTTCGCATTCGAGAGGAGCGCAAGGCTGAGGTTCAGGGCCTTACTGAGAAATGTGATACCTACAAGCTTCTTAGTGAGAAGCTTGAGGCAGATTTGGTGATGGCTTGAGATGAGTATGCTGAGATGACCGGGCAGGTATTTCGAGTGCTTCACGATAGTGAAGATGAGTTGGAAATAAGAACTAACGATCCGGTTTTGCAGGTTCGTTAGAGGCTCGAACAGATCAAGGACCTCCAAAGGCAAATAGATGAAGTACGAGCCGAGGCTGAAAAGTTCAAGGGTTGTATGGATATCTTAGCCTAAAAAAAAGAGGTCATCCAAGCTGAGCCAGAGTCGACCGAATCTCAGCTTCGGGTCGCAAGGGAGAAGGTCTCGGTGCAAGCAAGGAAAATTGAGGAGCTTCAATCCAATTTAGCTAACTTGTCCAAATAGCTTGAGGTTGCCAAATCTAAGGTGGTTGCAGCCAACACTAAGGCCCAAGCTAATGCGACCCAATACAAGGTCAATGTCGAAACTACCATAGCGTAGGCCAAGAGCATGGTGGATCATTCGAGGTGGCAGGCTCGAAGAGAGTCTCTCGAGGGGGTCCTTTGCTCGAAGTTTCGATGTATTTGTTAAACTCGAGATCGCCAAGGCAGAGGAAGCAAAGGCTCGGAAGCTAGCATTTTTCGAGGAAGATTCCAAGAATTTGAGCGAATCTGGCGGTGGACAAGATTCCGAGGGCAAAGATGCTTCCTCCGATAAGGACTGTGCTGCTTAGGCTTAGTAATTTTTTCTTTTATTTTAAGGACGATCGGCCTTTGTAGAGAATTTTTGATCGGGCCATATGGCCCTTGTTAAAAAAAAACTTTGATATGTAAAAACTTTTTCCCTTCCATGACTTCCGAATCCATTGTCCTTTTGTTATTTTATGCAAGTGTCAAAGTACCTTAGTATAAAGTTATATAGTTGTATTCAACAACCACAAATCAAACATTCGAACTTGACCTGAGGTGGTTTTCGATAAATAGGTGCCAAGTGAGATCATTTATTTGGACTCGGAATAAGGTAATCCTTGAGCTTGATAGCCGAGTGAGAGTGGTATCTCGAACTCGAAATCAGGTGGCCTTCAAGCTCGAAAGACGGTCCCCGAGTGAGAATTTATTCGAACTCGAGTTGTAGTAGCCCTTAGGCTTAGTAGTCGAGTGAGAGTGATATCTCGAACTCGAAGTGAAAGTAGCCCTCAGGCCTTTATTTGTGGCCGATCTGGCCTTTGTAGAATGATCGTTTAAATATATATATAAGGCTTTTTACCCTTTTCAACTTTAATTTTCTTTCCTTTGCTTTGTCATTCTTTTTCACAAAGATTGTAATGCCTTGGCACGAAATAATGAAGTTGTGTTTAACGATTCGAACAAAACCTTGCCTTTATTTCCTTTCTAGGTTAAGGCGTTATAGTGGTTCGATGTTATCGAAGTTTTTCCCGAAAATATCTTAAGTTCTAAGATTCTACCGAGGGTAGCCTTTAGAACTGGTTGTGACAGAATTTTTTCTTATTCGAAGGCCTATTTTTGTTACGGATTTCGGACGTCTCTGAACCGTGCTAAGTTGGCCATAGCCTTTTAGTTCGGGTGTATCCCAGTGAGCTCGCTTTCCCGAGTTATCCAGGCTTGCCTAAGATAACAGTCCCTAAGTGGGTATGGCCGTGGCCTTTAAAATTCGAGGGTTCCCTAAGAGGTCTTAGCCCTCGACTAAGTTTGGATTGGAAGGTGATTCATGATTTTTGCGTTGTTTGAGGTGATTTGAGGGCTCGAATAAGTTTATATGGTGTTTTAGGATTGGTTGGCATGTTTGGTTGAGGTTTCGAGGGCCTCGGGTGGATTTCAGATGCTCAACGGATCATTTTTGGACTTAAGAAGATGGCATATTTTGCTGGTATTTTATTGCAGAAGGTTTGTTCTTCGCATTCGCGAAGATGGTCCCGCTTTCGCGAAGAAGAGCTTAGTCAGAAGAGAAAATGCTCTTCGCGTTCGCGAGTCAGGGGACATGTTTGCGTAGGTTTGGACTTCAGTGAATCGCGAACGCATGAGTGGCGTCGCGTTCACATAGGGAAGTTGGAGCAGCTGGGACCCCAGGAGTTTGCTTATTGCGTTCGCGTAGGAGGGGTCGTGTTTGTGAAGGCTCTGGCAGCTGAAGCTTCGCATTCGTGAGAAGGAGCTCGCATTCGTGAAAGAGGAAAAAGTGAGCAGTGGAGTTTTGTTCTACGCGAATGCAAGGAGGTGGACGCGTTCGCGATGAAGGGCGCATCTAGGCAGAATTTAAATTCCAAAATCGAGGGTTTGAGTTCATAACTCAAAAATTGGATTGAGAGCTCGGTAGGAGGCGAAATTTAAAGAGATTTTCAGAGGAAATTTGTGGGAAATGATTCCTAACTCCTTTTTGATTATATCTTATTAATCTAAACATGAATTCATCATCTAGTTTCGGATTTAAAGTAAAAATTTGGGGAAAATTGAGAAAAGTTCTTAGGCCTAATTTTGGGATTTTAATCGAGATTTTGGTATTAGATTTGATGAATTTGGTATGGGTAGACTCGTGAGTGAATGAGTATTCATAATTTATGACTTTTACCCGATTCCGAGACGTGGGCCCGGGGAGGATTTTTGGGCGTTTTTCTATTTTCTTGCCTTAGCTTCGATTTCATTTGCTAAATTAGTTATTTGTAGTTGTATTTACGTTATGATATTGATTTGATTAGATTTGGTCCACTCGGAGTTGGATACTCATGGCAAGAGCATGATATCAGGTTGATTTTTGAGCTGGTTCGAGGTAAGTGGCTTGCCTAACCTTGTGTGGAGGAACTCCCCTTAGAATTTTGGTACTGTTATTATATGAATGATGTGTACGTGAGTTGATGAGTGCGTACATGTACTAATTATTGAAAAACCCCGTTTCATTAAGTAAATATCTATGTTTTCTTTTAACTGAGCAACCTTAGTATATGAAGCCTCCTGTTTAGCTTAGGAAAGCATGCTTATGTGACTTAACTATCTTACCTGCTTTAACTGCTTACTTGGATTTTGTGTAGCATGTTTAGAGTAGAAATTCCTGTTTTCCTGATACGAACTTGAATAGAATTGTAGGATTCTTTCGTGAGACTGTTGTGTATTTACTTTGGGACTATGGATCGGTATTCTGGGAGATCCCCCTGCACGTTTATAATTGGGACTACGGGAGATCCCCTAGTACTGGATATTTACCTTGGGACTACGGATCGGTATTCCGGGAGATTTCCTTACATATTTACGATTTGGACTACGGTACAATATCCCGGGAGATCCTCTACACATTTACGTTTGGGACTATGGAACGTTATCTTGGGAGATCCCCTATTGCTATCTCTGTGTACTGAGTTATTTCTTTCTATGATTTTATTCTTTATCGACTGTTAGTATTTTAATTATACTATCATATTTCATACTGATATATATATATATATATAACCAGTAGGGCCCTGACCTTCCTCGTCACTACTCGATCGAAGTTAGGTTTGGCACTTAATGGGTAACCTGTGGTGTACTCATGCCCTTTCCTGCATATGTTTTTCGTGTGCAAATCCAGGTTCTTCTGCTTAGCCATACTATCCGTGAGGCGAGGCGATTCAGAGACTTCAAAGTATATCTGCCGCGTCCGTAGACCTAGAAGTCCCTCTCTATTCTCCCTTCAGTTGTAGGCCTTTCCCTGTATTTCCTTTGTTATTAGATTTCTGGAGTTAGAAACCTTATGTAATTTTCTTTAGCTTGTGATTTATGAAATTCCGGGTTTTGGGAGTGTTGTTATTGGTCGAGAGTATTATTATTGTATATGCCGAGTGACATCTTAAACACTTTATCTATATATATACCTGTTAGATGTTTAGTTTGTACTTTTAAATTCCTTTTCCGCAAATTGTTAGGCTTACCTAGTCATAGATACTAAGTGCCGTCACGACAGTTCATGGAGGGAGAACTTAGGTCGTGACAGAGAGAGAGAGAGAGAGGAAGGCAGTATCTAGATCTAGCCAAATATTCGAAAAGCATAAATTTAACTAACTTGGCCTCATTTGTTTTTTTTAAGATTAAGACATCTGAATCTGAATACATATCTGGATATGAAGATGTGTATTAAGATTAAGACATCTTAATCTGAATACACTTCTAAATATTAAGATGTGTATTAAGATCTGAATACTAAATAATTAATATTGTTTGTTTTTTTAATAGTTGAAAATATAAAGTTTATCTTTATTTAAAAATTAATAAACATAAAATTTAAATAGTGGTGGTTCTAGGTAGTAGCTAGTGGTGATTGGTAGCGATAGAGATTATGATTGAGGATGGTGGTGGTGGATAGTAATAGTTAATAATGGTGGATGGTGATAGTGATTGAGGAGGGTGGTGGTAGTTTATAATGGTAGATAGTGTCGGCTATGGTTATTGATGGTGATGGGGTGATTGGTTGTGGTAATTGAGGTGGATGAGCATGTGGTTATGGTTGAGTTTGATGGTAGTAGGAGTGGTGAGTGATAAGTAGGGATTTTGACCGTTTATTTGCTCTCTTTTACTTGCGTTTTAGCTCAAATATGTTCAAAGGTATTCTCGGAAACTAACAAAATGTGCTTACTTGCAGGAATATTGGGAAACGAGCCAAAGAAGGCAAAAATCAACTCATAAAGGAGTCTAAAGTGAACAAGAACCAAAACAGGGCAAATGAGATAGCAGTGTGGCTGCAGAAGGATATTCAAAAAGTATGTTTTGGTCAGCTCAAGGAGTGCGGTCCGCACTGGAATTGTTATGCCGCAGGAGATCAAGTGCGGCTGCATCCACTTTTATGCGGACCACAGGACTGAAGGTTCAGAGAGTTGGAAAGAGAAGGAATGCGGACCGCATAACTTTTGTACGGCCGCATAATCCTTAGTGCGGTCGCACCTACTTTTATGCGGACCGCAGAAGCCTGAAGAGTTCAAGCCATATTTCCCAAGACTGCGGAGCGCACTAGAATTGTGCGGCTACAGAAGCCCATTTTGCGGTCCGTATCAGAATTATGCGGCCACATAACCTTCGTAGGGGCATTTTTGTCAGATATTTTCAGCTTAGTATAAATATAACTTTTTGTTATTTTTAGGTTAAGTTTTGTCTGCAGAAGTGCGCCTAAATGTTTTTCTTTACTTCTTTGAGTAAATTTGCATTAGATTGACTTCTTAAAAATAGTTTTTCTTTGTTTAATCTATGATTATGCATTCTACCTTAATTTCTTCTTGTATTTCTTTATTTTTCATGAGTAGCTAAATATTTAGCTAGGGTTGTGGCTCAACCCTAATGTGGATACTTAATGGGTATTTAATTTTAGGGCTTGTTTGTGATTGGGTTAGTGATATCTAGCCTTGTTTATGCTTAAATTCTAGAATTAATGGTTGCAAATATTGATTCATGCCTTTTTGACCTAGTCTTTGCTTAAGAAAGAGAGACTAGGTTTAGGAAAACTTGGCTAGCAACGGTGAATTCAAGAAATTGATAACCCCAATTAAAGGGTCAAATCTAGAGATAGTAAGACCTGAATTGAGCATATATCACTTGATTTGTCAAATAAGAAAATTTTTGTTAAGAACTATATATGCAATTCCATTTCCTAAATTAAATCTTTTATTATTCAATTATGTTTTGAATCTTATATGGCAATTTTAATTTTAATTTTGTGATGGATCTTTAATTATTTCAATTCTGTTTAGGTTCCTTCATTACAGTGAATATTATCAGTTGAAAGGAAGGTTGAGATAGATTTTGACTCTTATATGATACAAGTTTGATTTACCTTGAATATGGTATCTTGCAGGTACGTATCTTTTTAAATTGATATTTGATTAACCATCTATATCTATTAGAATTTATCCAATACTTTAAATACAAATAATTTTATTTTTGATTAAATAATAACATTACGTTGATTGTGAGGAGGAATCATGATTAAATAAATTATTTTTATCGGCGACAAACCAAGCGGTAATGTGATTTTATCTATTCAAATGAATTAAACTTAAATCGATCCATAAATAATAATAATAATAATAATAATAATAATAATAATATATTATTATTATTATATGCACTTCTATTTTTAATCTATTATTATATTAAACACCAAATAAAATGATTATATTAAAGTTTTATAGTATGAAATATAATATAAAAAAAGGAAAATAGAGAGTGTAAGTTTTATACTTTGAATTAAGTTTAAAATAAAATGAATATATTAAATAAATAATACTAAATATAATACTGATCAATTTAGACAAGAATCTGAGCAGTAGAATAAAAGAATAAAAGCAAATAAAAAATTTATTACAAGAAAAAAACTAAATTCATCTATAATATATTACTAAGGGAATAGCAGACACGATACGGATAATTTTAAGTTATGATAATGCAATAACATGGCAAAGAATAAAAAAAATGAAAAAGTTATGCAAATAAATAGTTTCAGTATCGATATATATAGAAGAATAAGACTTGTTTGATTTTTGAGAAAAGAAAGTTTTTCAAATAATAATGAGAGAAGTCATACTATATGGATAAGATACACGTATTTAAAAATATTATGATAAATAAAACTAAAACAAAATATGTGGACATTTGACATAATTTCAAGAAATAAATAAAAAATATAAAGATATATTTTAAATGTTTATGTAGATAATTTCAATAGAAACTAAAAGTCATTGGGCATGCAGTTTGATTCTCTTGATCAATTACCATTCAGTTTTTAGAATCGAGATGTGAGATGGATGTAGTGTGGATTCGAACAATTTTAAAGTTATTCTAAAAAAAGAGAATGGTCATGGGCAAGTAATTTGATTCGATCAATTATAAAGTAACTCCAATAATGTTGGAAGGAAGTTAAAATCAATTATAATGTACATAAGAACAAGAGGAACTGATATCAAGCTATGCACCAATGTATTTTGTGGGAATAATATTTTAAAAAATGAAGCTACTTGTAACAAGCATTAATTTTGTGTATTACTAATCATTTATTTGGTACTATATTTTTTCAACGTATGTATAACTAATACAAGTATTAATTATACATCTTATTTGGTATTATCCTATGTATAACTAATACATAGCAAACCATGATATTAGCAATGTAAGGATTTTATACTTGCATAAACATGGTTAAAGACATAATTGCCCCTCCAAATTCTCTTTATATATATATATATATATATATATATATATATATATATATATATATATTGTATATTTTTATATTGTGATCTTTTAATTAATTTTTTTCTTGAGTATTCTACTATAATCAAAATAATATCATATGTAATTCTACATTTGATTTTGAATTCGTTCAAAGTATAAACTGAAGTTCTTTTTTATTTGTTAAAATCTACCCATTTTTTTAATAATTGCTATGTTGTATTATATGTCATAGCAATTAAATTTTTCTTCTCTTTTAACTCCAATATTTCATTTAGTGTTCTATTTTAATTTTGCTCTCATGTAAAAGAAGATGGCTTTAGAGAGAGTAAAGAATGCGGAGGGTAATAAAAATGTAAATATAAATAGTGTACAAGGTTAAAAAATGTGAAAGGTATTTTTGTAAATAATCAATTTTTTAAAAAAAATTATGCAATAGTTTAGTATACCAAACCAAACAGTGGATAAGAAATAATGTCAGCATAACTAATCTCAGTATTACTAATACATCCTATTCAACATTATTCTTATACTTTTTATCGTACGAACCTTAAAGGTAATAAATTGTGTGACTTAGGTTGGTAGAAGTTGATGTTGTTGTGAGAGGTACTTATGTTGCGACAACAATAGAATATAATCTTTTATAATTTAAATTAAGATATTACAAATATGTTTTTTAATTATTACTCCATATAATATTATTCCATATATGTGAGGTTATAATATTTGAGTTTCAGCCAATAGTTATTCATTTATGTATATAAATTTTATAAATTTTATGGGATTACAATAGTATCCGCACATTGTACAGGTACTAATACTAGTAGCATATAATACTAAGAAAATATTACATAAACAAGTCCGTACTAATGAACTGTCCCATTTCATCTTCAAAACCTTCCCTTTGTTTAAACCCAAAACCTCTCTTTCCAAAACCCTTATGATACCCTTAAAGTGAGGGGGGGGGAGGGGGGGGCAATATTGGATGGGAATGAAGTTCAATTAATATTAGAAGAATGGGGAAGAAATAAAGAAGAGAAGCTATTTCTTGCGGATGATTTAGCTATTTACCAAAACAACCAAGATTGTGGATGAGCACCCTAATGGTGATATATACTTTGGACCTCATTTCACGTTGAAATGAAGGTTTTCCACTCCATGTGAAGTTTATCTTGAACACGAAGGTATTATGTAGAATTAGAGCTACAAAACGATTATATCATAAAGATGTTGGGAAAGCTAAGAATTATAAACATCCCAAAGGAAAAACTTGATATGTATTTGTCAATGTTGAATTCTGTCTATCGTGGTTTAAGTGTTCTATCTTTTTTTTATTTCTTCTTAATACCCTCCTTTTATTCACTATTACATTACTCCCCTGAAATTTTCTGAGTTGAAGATGCAAAATCCAGGAACTACTTGTAAACACATCATCACTTCATTTCATATTTTTTTATATACTCATAACAATGTTCTGGTACTTGGCAATCGGAGCAGAAAAACAGTACGAACAAAATAAGTACAGCTATCAAAGGCATTATAAATACGCAAAATAATGGACCGGTAACCAGAGCGGAAAAACAGTACGGACATAATAAGTACAACTACAAAACTTAAGCAAGACAAACAAACTAGCTTTATACCAAGAGTAACATGTGCATAGTGTCAAGGTTGATAATCAGGATCACCAATTTTGTCATCCGGTAGCGATGCCACAGACTCAATGTCTGTATCAGACCCAGCTCCACCGGCCACAGCGGCCCCAGCTGCCTCACCAGTCTCACCAGCCTTACCATCCCCAGCGGCCACACCAGCCCAACGATTACACCAGCCCCAGCGGCCACATCAACATCATCCACAAGGAACTTAGGAGTTCGAAGCCCACGTGCACCCCATTGAAGAGGGGCAGGAACTTGAACTTCATCAACAGTATCTTGCCACTTGCATTAACCCCTCTTGGAACAAAATAATTGGTTCAATGAAAAGTTTTCTGGAAGAAGCAAGAGAGATTTTTTCTTACCAAAGAGCAATTAATTAATATTTGGGGGCTTTGGTGTCTTCTAAAGAAACATAAATTTCTGAATCACCCGTATTAATAGGGACTTCTTCGACCGAATCAAATCTAATAGGTTTCAGAAGGAGTTAGAGAAAGAATTTATAGAATCAATGAGAAAATACAAGGATCGCATAGAAGAGCCATTTAAAGGTAAAGGTAAAAGTAAAACAAGTAAGCTACTTGAACGGGCAGAAGATAAAAACTAAAACCATTAATTATATTGTTCATTTAGAAAGATAATTTTATATATCCGACGAAAATAATTTTGACAATATAATACTATAATATACTCAACGATCTTTACGTGATATGATTAATATAATATATGTAAAGAGTGTGTTGTATCCATATTAATATCGATTTTTAGCAAGTCTCACAAATAAGATTTTGACACTTATATTGAATTTATCACATTAAATTAGTTTTATAAAATCTTATATAACTATGTTTATTATATGATTTGTTTTATAAAACAAAAGAAAGTAGGGGCCATTGGAAATGATTATACATAGTCCAAGCCAGATTCCTTCCGATATTTGAAAGGCGAGATGACCAACTAATTAGAAGAGCTTATGCGACGATCTTTTTACTTGCAACAGGTAGAAAAAGCGGATTAAAAATTTAAAATTTATGAGTTCTTACGACGGTATTAAGTATATATAAGGAAAAGGCTCAAATATGCTACAAAACTTAAGGAAATGGCTCACACATGCCGATCTTTAATGGTTGGTCTTGAATATGCCCTGATTGTTACCATTACTTACTAATGAAACTCGAACTTATCTAGTTAGTACCAAATTTTGCCACGTAGTATTATCTAAATACTTTATTACTTACCAGCTCCTCTCATCTCACCCCCTTTTATAAGTTGCATATGTGAGCCTTTTCCTTACATTCAGTAGCATAACAAGAAACAACAGGTTTAGTATTGATGGAAGATTAATGGAAACTTTACCTCTCGTAGCAAAGCTTTACATCTTATTTATTATAAATAAATATTTTTTTAAAATATTATTTTTTATAGCTACCTTTTAGGTTTTATAGCAAAATATGTATTTATGGTCACTTCCTACTATTTAGCCATTAAATATGTCACACCCCTTTTCTACCCCTCAAAATAATAATAATATGTGTATGGGCCAAAGAGTTTTTCCAATTAAAGTGACAAAATTTGAATTGGGATTATTTTATTGTTCAGAGTCGCCACTTAGAATTGATTTTTTTGGTGTTCCAAGTCACCATTTATTTGGATCCCTAGTCAAAGGAAGGTTTGACTCTATTTTAATCGGTCCGCGAAAGCAACGTTCGGGTAAGGAATTCTGTTGACCGGGGAGAAGGTATAAGGCATTCCTCGAGTCTCGTGGTTCTAGCACGGTCGCTTTATTGACTTAAACTTGGCTTGAACTAATTTTGGACAAACTGTGATTTATATTATTTTCATGTTTTACCTATCCTCTTTTATCTCTTGATTATTAGAAAAAATTAAAGAATATTTTTGAATAATAAGGTGTCATAACCACACTACGCAAGCGAATGCGTGATCGACAAAATTTATTATTAAGTCATAACAGCGCTACGCAAGCGAATCCGCAGTCATGACAGACGATTGTTAGCACATTATTTACTTTTGAAAAATTGCTGCAATTGTGTTGGAGGAAACATTAACCCTCTTTTTTCAGAAAATTTATTAAATGTCACTACCACGCTACGCAAGCGAATCCGTGATTATGACAAAAGATTTATAAATTAATTAAAACTATTGAATATGACATGAAATTGATGAATTAACTTATTAAAAGTTAAGCGTCACGCTACACAAGTGAGTCCGTGAAGTTAAAGCGCACCTACTATTTGCCTAACGTTTAAATTAATTAAAGGGAAACTAGTTAATTAAAATAGTAGAAAAATCTGATATTATTATTATTTTTTCGAACTTTATAGTTGGGAAAAATTATGCAAATAAATGTTGGACCAACTTTATCTATTTCAAAAGAAATGAGTCAACTTCTTGTTAAAAAAAAAAATGGGCCAGCTTGTATGGAGCTTTTGGCCTGCTGGAATTTATTATTAAAATGGGCCAAGAAATGAATTTCAATTGGCCCAATGCTATATAGAAGAAAAGGGGTAATTTTGTTGTTTAAAGGTAAATGGGCCAACTTTTATCTTTGATCCAATAAGGCCCAAAGTTGATACAATCTTAGCTCTTTACTTAGTTTGAGTTCATGACCATTAACTACATAGTCACAATTGTATAAACGCCCACTTTACAAAATAGCCATTTTTGCAAATCCGGCAAAATGGCCAGATTCACAAAGATATTGTCACAGCATTCCTAGAAGCATATGTTGGCAGTGAAATTTCAGCAACTAAAACGAACCCATGCTATGTGTTATACACCTAAAGTCATTCATGGCATACTTAGCATTGTTACTCGGATATAATAGCTTGAAAACATGCTTAAAATATCCATAAACGACTTACATATCACATTCGAAAACTGACAACTCAATATTAAAGTATTATGAAGGACTATATTCACATTATCACATGCTTGATACATAACAATAACATACAAGCTCTTTTGTCGTCAAACTATTCATCACATCAAACACATTTATATGGTGCAGCATGTTCAAGTTGTTCCCATTGCTGAAAATACGTACATTACGAGTCTTAAAGGATTACCTGGTAGCAAAAGAATAAACAGTAGTTCAGCAACTAAAGCAGCATAAAAACAGCAGCAAAACAACAACAAAACCAGCAACAAATCCGTGTTAAAACAACCCGAAAACTTAGAGAGGGAACCCAGAAACGAACTATAAAGAGGACTTATACTTTTTTAAAAGTTTGCACTCTAAGATCCACTCCCAAAGCTCACCATTTCAGGTTACTTTTCATGTGTTCAACTGCTGAATTTTTTTTGTTTTTATGACAAAGCAATTATAAAAAATGCCCCCTCGAAGTGTGATGGAGTCCCCCCTATATATCAAAACAAACAGCTATTTCAAAAAATTAAAAATCAATCTTTTTGACAGATTTTTCTACAAAATCTGCTCTTAAATTCAAAAGGCCAGACTTTTTGGTTCAAATCTTGTCAAGTATTTCAAACAAATCTGCTCTCCACTATTCAAAGACAGACTTTTATTCAAACACTATCCAAAGATCTACATTTTCTTACCAAACAATTTGACTTTCGAGTGTTGTACTCAAAGAGTCTTCAGCAGCAAATAAACAACCCAACAAGTACCATATACTCTTAAGTATTTTTCACTACCTCACTTTTATCAATACAAAACTATTTTACTACTTCAACAAGAGCAAACACAGAAAATTTAACATTTCAAACTTCAAAAACTAATGCTAAAATAATTAATAATAGACAAAATAAAATCTTAAAAATAAAAATAAAAATAAAAAATCAGCCATGAAAAAGAATAGGATTACCATTTTACAATTTAAGTGGCCGAAAAAATGGTGGTATGCCAAAAGAGGGTGTTCGGGGAGGTCGCCGGAATTTGGCCGGATTTTGGTCGCCGGATTTTCAGGGTGAAACTGGCATCAATAGCTAGGTCTTGAGGAGCTCTATCCATTGATGTAGGTATTGTGGGGTGGTAGTGGTTTGAGCTTCAATAATTTTGGCAAAAAATTGACGGAAAAGTTTCCTAGATCTAAGATTCAAGGAATTTGAGGGATTTTTGAAGGATTTGGTTTGGAGATATGGAAAGAGGAAGTTGTGGAGATTACATGGTGTGAATTTGGAGGTGTTTGGAGGTGGTCTGCCGCCGGCGGCGGCAACGGCTTGGGGGAGAGAGAAGAGAGAGTGATGAGAGGGAAAGAAGAGAGAGGAAATAATGGGGAAATGGGGCAAATTTTTGGGGATTTTAGGCTTTAAATACCTAGGATGAAGATCAAACTAGGACCGTTGGATTAAATCAAGATGAGTGGATGAGATTGAATATTGTCACTTAACCAAAACGACGTAGTTTCAAGACAAAACTACATCGTTTTAAACTCTTCTTGGCAGCCCCCTTTTGGACCAGGTTTGGGCTCTTTGGGCTCAAATTTTGGGCTAATTTTGGCACAATTTTAATTAAGTTACACTAGCCCAAACCTTACCCCATTTATCAAACCGTTACTCAACTCTTAAAACCTATACATACACAAATAAGAACAAACACACACACACACATACATATTATATATATAAGGCAAAAATTAGGCATTTACAGCTGCCCTTCTTTGCTCGAGAACATGAAGAGTTTTCGTGCAAAGACAAATAAATGCCATGGATAATTTTTTGCTCACATTCACTCTAGTGAAAGCATTTTGAAAAAGGTGGTGACCGAACCTTGCTTCTGAGGTTGCCTACATATCCTTGGCTATAAAGGAATCAGGTCAGTGTAGTTTTGGGAAAATTTGGTAGGTGGGACTACCAGACACTGGAGTTAAGACTGTTGTTGTTGTTACTCTTACCGTTACTGCTTCTTACATCAGAAGAAAAAGAGAAGAGCACTACATTTGTCTGCAAACTAAGAGTACAAAAATTTCTATCCATGTGTCTTCTAGAGTCAAATCTTGATTCTTGACCTGCTCGCTTGTATTACCTTAGATTGGATCTTAATTCTTTTGAAGAAAAGATTATGACTCAATCTCGATGGCTTGATTTCTGGATCAGAATTTGAGAAGATGAATCTTGAGAAGCTGGGCTGCTGACACATTATCAAAGCTAAACTCCGACTATCTTGTGATCAAAGGATTTCTTTCTTCTGATGAGAAACTGAAACTGCAAGCTTTAATTGTCACTTGTGCTATACGGCAGAGCCTGCAAAGCCATCAAAGACAAACAAAAACGAACAAAATTTTTCTGTCCCGGTCTGGCACTAGGAAAATTCTATGAGTTATTAGAGAAATCTGTAAATTATATAATTTATTGAAAAGGCAGATAGAAACAGTAGTATAAACTAGCTGAAAGAGATAAAATTTGGTAACGAAGGATAGTTTAACAAGGGATCGGTACCTTGTGCAACTGAAAGGAAATGTAATCATAGGATGGTACCCTCTCTTACTATAAGGAAATAGAATCGGGTGTTAGCACCATGTATTATCGATAAAGTGTTGAATCCCTCTAGGCGAAACGGTTCGATCTGAGTTAAACTGTATTTAAACAACCTGAGCGAAGATTACTTCTACCCGGAACTACGAACTAGATCCCCCTAGGCGAAATGGTTCTACCTGGGTTAAGCTACGTAAAACACCCTGAGCGAAGAGTACTTCTACCTGGAAACTATGAGCTAGATCCCCCTAGGCGAAATGATTCTACCTGGATTAAGCTATGTAAAACACCCTGAGCGAAGAGTACTTCTACCGAAAACTATGAGCTGGATCCCCCTAGGCGAAACGGTTCTACCTGGGTTAAGCTACGTAAAAACAACCTGAGCAAAGAGTACTTCTACCCGGAACTATGAGTTGGATCCCCCTAGGCGAAAATGTTTTACCTGGGTTAAGCTAATGTAAAACAACTCGAGCGAAGAGTACTTCTACCCGGAACTATGAGCTTGATCCCCCTAGGCAAAACAGTTCTACCTGGGTTAAGCTATGTAAAAACAACCTGAGCGAAGAGTACTTCTACCTGGAACTATGAGCTGGATTTCCCTAGGCGAAAATGTTCTACCTGGGTTAAGATAATGTAAAACAACCTGAGTGAAGAGTACTTCTACCCTGAACTATGAGCTTGATCCCCCTAGGCAAAACGGTTCTACCTGGGTTAAGCTTCGTAAAAACAACCTGAGCGAAGAGTACTTCTACTCGGAACTATGAGCTGGATCCCCCTAGGCAAAAATGTTCTACCTAGGTTAAGCTAATGTAAAACAACCTGAGCGAAGAGTACTTCTACCCGGAACTATGAGCTGGATCCCCCTAGGCGAAAATGTTCTACCTGGGTTAAGCTAATGTAAAACAACCTGAGTGAAGAGTACTTCTACCCTGAACTATGAGCTTGATCCCCCTAGGCAAAACGGTTCTACCTGGGTTAAGCTTCGTAAAAACAACCTGAGCGAAGAGTACTTCTACTCGGAACTATGAGCTGGATCCCCCTAGGCAAAAATGTTCTACCTAGGTTAAGCTAATGTAAAACAACCTGAGCGAAGAGTACTTCTACCCGGAACTATGAGCTTGATCCCTCTAGGCGAAAAGGTTCTACCTAGGTTAAGATGCATAAAACAACCTGAGCGAAGAGTACTTCTATCCTGAACTATGAGCAGGATCCCCCTAGGTAAAACAGTTCTACTTGGGTTAAGTTACGTAAAACACCCTGAGCAAAAAGTACTTCTACCCGGAAACTATGAGCTGGATTCCCCTAGGCGAAAAGGTTCTACCTGGGTTAAGCTAATGTAAAACAACCTGAGCGAAGAGTACTTCTACCCGGAAACTATGAGCTGGATCCCCCTAGGCGAAATAGTTCTACCTGAGTTAAGCTGCGCAAAACAACCTAAGCGAAGAGTACTTCTACCCGGAACTATGAACTTGATCCCCCTAGGCGAAACGGTTCTACCTGAGTTAAGCTGCGTAAAATAGTCTGAGCGAAGAGTACTTCTACCCGGAATTATGAGATGGATCCCCCTAGGCGAAAAGGTTCTACATGGGTTAAGATACGTAAAACACCCTGAGCAAAGAGTACTTCTACCCGGAAACTATGAGCTGGATCCCCCTAGGCGAAACGGTTCTACCTGGGTTAAGCTGCGTAAAACACCCTGAGCGAAGAGTACTTCTACTCGGAACTATGAGCTGGATCCCTCTAGGCGAAATGGTTCTACCTGGGTTAAGCTACGTAAAAATAACCTGAGCGAAGAGTACTTCTACCCAGAAACTAGAAGCTGGATCCCCCTAGGAGAAACGGTTCTACCTGGGTTAAGCTACATAAAAATAGGAGGTGTGAACAATAGTGATGTATGCCGAAAGTAAAAGAAAAATGGAGATTTTAAGGAGCTTACGTTTGGTGACATTCCTTCTTTTAGAATCACCATTCTGCATGCTTTATTCCTGCTTCAAACAAAGAATAATTTGTGAGTTTTCAAAGTGGTGGTTGGTTTTGTGGCCTTGATTGTTTTGATCACTTGATCTCATCTCTTTCAACTGAAACTGGTTGCTTCCTGAATATCGATTGCCTTTCTGACTCTGGAGAAACTCTAGCTTATCTAGACTTTGTCATGATGATTGGTTGGTGGAACTCAACCTTTTCGACTTTATCTTGCCTTCGTAGGCCTTTTCCTTCTGATTTCTCTATTTTTTTCTTCTTTTTTTTATATTTTTTTTTTCATCATTTTTTTTCTTTTCTTTTCTTTGGAACATTGAGGAACTTTCGGTTCCTCAAACTTTGCTGCAACGGCTAGCCACATGGGATTTAACCTTTTCCAATTTTATTTCGTCTTCGTTGGCCTTTCTTTTCTGGCTTCGTTCTCCCAACTTAAAATTCAAAGCATTTGGGATGCCTTGGCTTTTTTCAACTCTTTGCCGAGACGGTTAGCCACGTGGGACTCAACCTTTTCAACTTCATTTGCCTTTATAGGCACTCCATTTGATTTCTCTTTCCAACAGTTTTGATTTCGAAGCATCGACCGCCATGGCTAGTCGGGGTCGACTTGATGCCCGTACGAGGCTGGGTGCCTTTCTGCACATTAGCTCGCGCCAAATGAGAACCCTATAAATCAGTCTTGTCATCCTTTCTTTGTCTTAGTTTCGGAACAGTGTTAGACCGAAAGGGATTCAAAGAAAACAAACAATGGAATGGAGAATGAGTTTAAAACAAGATGTGTCCCTTCCGGGGAAAGGAAAGAAGGACTTATCTGGAGTACATGCGGACTTCAATGAACATGACATGCCTTTTGGACTAGATGCCTGATCTGTGTAAACCGTCCGACTCTCAGAAATTCATCATAATTTTTTCCTCAAAACCGAGAAACCTTGCCAGGACTTTGTCGGTGCCGATGGCTATGAGGATCCTCTTTTCGATCAGGGGAGCCCTTTGCGGGTTTTCACGAGCTGACCTCTCTCATTTTTCTTCTCGCCTTATAGTGCTCTTTACGAGTTTTCACTAGAAAGGCTCTCTTATTTTTCATTTCTCTTCTTATCATCGCCTTATGGTGCCCGTGTGGGTTTTCACCAATAAGACTCTCTTATTTTATTTCTCTCATTTTTATTGCATCGGATCCAAGTAGTCGTATTATCTGATCCTTGAACATTCTCACCGATTGATCGGAAGGACTTGAAAGGATTTGGGTAAAAATGATTTGGATCGAATTACAACTTTGGAACCATTCAGGCGGGATCATCGTCGGACCATTACAACATCTGCCCCAGTTTCACTTTTGGGGGGAATTTGGATTTTTATTTTGGTGTGACTGAACCCCAGAGAGAGAATGCCTACGTATCCTTTCGGAATCAAGTCAAACGTAGTTCAGGGAACTTTTTTTTCTTTCGTTTTTCTGTTTTGTTTTGTTTGCTCTTTCTTTTTCCTTTCCTTTTCCTCTTTTATTTTTCTTTTTCTTTGTCTTTTCTTCCTCTCTTTTTTGTACATTTTTTTTTCCTTTTCTTCTTCTTTTTTTCATTTCATTTTTCAATAACACTTTCAATTTCCAAAGAGGGTGATCAAAGAATGGGAGTCGGATCAAAGGGTTTGCAAAGGGTTGATAGTGTTTGGTTAGCAAGAATGAAAGCCTTCGTCATCCCAATTGGAGAATATTAGTACTATATGGAGGATCCGACATAGTACCTTTTGACTGCATTTGCATTGACAGTTATTTCAGGGACATTTCCTTCGATGTGTCCCAAGTGCAACGCACTCTTTTGGTAGTACTCTTGTTGCAACGTACGGACCTTTCCAATCCGGGAACCAATTTTCCTTCAGTTGTTCCAACTTTTGTTTTATTTCCTTAAACTTTATCTTCATTGCGATCTAATCCTTGATTCATTATTTCGAGGCCTGACAGCTTTCAGGATCTGGGCATGAAGTCCGCAAGCATGTCATGTTATTGAAATCTGCATTTAACAGAACTAAAAAGAGAATAAGAAAGAAAAATGACAAGATTAAGAAAAGAGACATTCCTGGAAAATGAAATATTAATTTCATTTGATTTTTGATTTTTGACTTTTTTTTTTCAATTTTTTTTGAAGATAGAAGGGTTTGCATCAGAAAGTAAGACAATAAGGTAAAACATCCGGATCACACCCTGAGATAATCCGGATGCAGAAAGGATAGCAAGACTGGCCACTAAGACTCCCGTTTGATGGGAAAATTTCATGCTTGGCGACCATTTTTGGCTTTTCTTCTATCTCGGCAAAGGCTGCAACGGCCTTCGGTGCCGGATCAAATTCCTCAGCTTCACAAATCATTCTGACCATTGGCCCAATGTTGTGGGCAGGCAACAGATTGTTCATCACATCAGAAGTTTTTTCATCCCGAAAAACGATTTTTTCAGTTTCAATCAAATCTTCAACTACCCTTTTGAGGGTCCAACGGTCCTCTGTACTGTGTCCCACTGCTCTAGAGTGGTATTCACATCTAACATCAGCTCGGTGCGAGGGGGACTCGGGGTTCGGCCATTTCGGGGCCACTGGCTGTAATAGATCTAGCCTGATTAGCTTTTGGAACAAGCTTGAATACGATTCACCAATAGGGGTGAAGTGATTCTTTCTGAAAGGCTCTCTTGGGCGAGGATTGTATCGGAGATCATTTGGTTGGGGATTATATGGAGCTGGGTAAGGATGTGCATTTCTGGGAGGTGGAGCTCGGTTTTGTGTATAATGTTGTGGCCGCGTGCAAGGTTGCGCGTTCATCACTGCATACCAACAAAACCAACCACCTGAACAGAACCTGACTAATTTGCTCACACCACAACCTCGTTAGTTTTGAGATATTTAACACATAGGAAATCGCACGTTGGGGATGTAATGCACCTAATAGTTAAACATTTCTACCATGTGTTTGAACGGTTGCATGTTTCATCCCGGCCTTAACTAACTCTTTAAGTATGTACCTCTTTTCTTTTATTTCTACCTCTATTTAATCACTCTTGATTTTTTTTTCGTCTTTGTCGCTTTTTATTTTTTGGCATTCTCCTTTTTTTTTTGTCACTCTTTTATTTTTGTCACTCTCTTTTTTTTCTCTCTTTTTTTTTAGTTTATTTTTTCCTCAGTTAATTCTATGGTTATGATCGAATCCGATGGCGATTACCTACGTATCATGACGCCACATGAATCAGATCATTACGTAGTTCATAAAAAATCAAGAATAAAGTACACAAACTAACTCTCATTTTTTACTCATATACAAATAACTCCACGAAAGCTCCTAACAAGGAAAATAATTTTGGATTTTTTTTGGTAGAAAGAAAGGATTCAAAAGAAGAAAGATTTTTTTTTTTTAGATTTCAATTTTTTTATTGAATTGTTGAAAGTGAGACTTCTAAAGAAGAGCGATTATTTTTTTGAAATTCGATTTTTTTTTCATTTTGTTTTTGGAATTGTTGAAAGAAAGAATTAAAAAAAAGACTTTTTTTTTCATTTTTAAAGTTTCTTTTTTTTTTGAATTTTTTGCAATAAACACTTCTAAAGAAGAAATAAAATATTTTTGAATTTCGATTTTTTTTTTCAATTTTTGAAAGAAAAACTTCTGAAGCAGAAAAAAAAATATTTTGGAATTCAACAATTTTTTTTTTTTGGAATTTTCGATTTTTTCTTTTTCATTTATTTATTTTTTTGTGATTTTTGAAGAAAAAAAATAAATCTGATTTTGATTTTTTTTTGTAGAAGAAAGACTTATAAAAGAAAAAAGAAGAAAATATTTTTGAATTTTTTTTTGATTTTTTTTTTAAAATTGGGGTTTCTAAGAAATTATTTTCTAAAGAAGGAAGTAAAGGGAAATATATTTGAATTTTTTTTTGAAGGCCGGAACCGATGGGGTTTGCCTACGTATCTCACATCCGATGGGAATAAGACCCGCGTAGTTCGGTAAAACTGGGTACCTTTTTTTTAATAATTCTGCTACACTAATTTTCTAAAGCCGGTTGACAATGCAAGTAAGCCTTCCCAGTGATGTATCAAGTAGCACATACGTGAACATGATAGTCTCAAATATGATACCTGTCTTATACGAACCCGGCCTCTATGCCAAGTTTCGCTAAGTCAAATGCATGTGATGCACATAAAGCGAACCTACTAGGAAAATCCAGTATGAGGTTTGTTCTCCTAGGTTTAAATCTTGGTGGAAAAGGTATCTAGACTGGCTTATTCGAGCGGACAACTCGAGCCGAGGAGGGTCAGTGTACCGGTAGCATTGTTTTCCGGCTTAACTGGTGGTGCTCCCCGCCTAAAATAGGTTTGACTAAAATCTTCACCGGGTGACAAACACCTCGGTTATCTCAAAGAAAAGCAAATGCCCAATTTTAATTCAAGAAGACTCGGAGGGGGTGCAGGAGAAGACAGTTTATATGTACCATTCAAAAATATCAAAGCGGTTAAAAGCAAACAAGTAGCACATTATACCCAAATAAATCACAGTATATACAAAATTAATAAAGCCAAATAAAAGTCAACATGTACA
Source organism: Nicotiana sylvestris (assembly GCF_000393655.2). NCBI lineage: Eukaryota > Viridiplantae > Streptophyta > Magnoliopsida > Solanales > Solanaceae > Nicotiana > Nicotiana sylvestris. Next base: position 17,274,077 of record NC_091062.1, on the reverse strand, counting down.
AGCTCGAATTCTGGTTTTCCCCAGCAGAGTCGCCAGAGCTGTCACACCCCTTTTCTACCCCTCAAAATAATAATAATATGTGTATTGGCCAAAGAATTATTCCAATTAAAGTGACAAAATTTGAATTGGGATTATTTTATTGTTCAGAGTCGCCACTTAGAATTGATTTTTTCGGTGTTCCAAGTCACCATTTATTTGGATCCCTAGTCAAAGGAAGGTTTGACTCTATTTTAATCGGTCCGCGAAAGCAAAGTTCGGGTAAGGAATTCTTTTGACCGGGGAGAAGGTATAAGGCATTCCCCGAGTCTCGTGGTTCTAGCACGGTCGCTTTATTGACTTAAACTTGGCTTGAATTAATTTTGGACAAACTGTGTTTTATATTATTTTCATGTTTTACTTATCCTCTTTTATCTCTTGATTATTAGAAAAAATTAAAAAATATTTTTGAATAATAAGATGTCATAACCACACTACGCAAGCGAATGCGTGATCGACGAAATTTATTATTTAGTCATAACGGCGCTACGCAAGCGAATCCGTAGTCATGCCAGACGATTGTTAGCACGTTATGTACTTTTGAAAAATTATTGCAATTGTGTTGGAGGAAACATTAACCCTCTTTTTTCAGAAAATTTATTAAATGTCACTACCACGCTACGCAAGCGAATCCGTGATTATGACAAAAGATTTATAAATTAATTAAAACTATTGAATATGACATGAAATTGATGAATTAACTTATTAAAAGTTAAGCGTCACGCTACACAAGTGAGTCCGTGAAGTTAAAGCGTTCCTACTATTTGCCTAGCGTTTAAATTAATTAAAGGGAAACTAGTTAATTAAAATAGTAGAAAAATCTGATATTATTATTATTTTTTCGAGCTTTATAGTTGGGAAAAATTATGCAAATAAATGTTGGACCAACTTTATCTATTTCAAAAGAAATGAGCCAACTTCTTGTTAAAAAAAAATGGACCAGCTTGTATGGAGCTTTTGGGTTGCTGGAATTTATTATTAAAATGGGCCAAGAAATGAATTTCAATTGGCCCAATGCTATATAGAAGAAAAGGGGTAATTTTGTTGTTTAAAGGTAAATGGGCCAACTTTTATCTTTGATCCAATAAGGCCCAAAGTTGATACAATCTTAGCTCTTTACTTAGTTTGAGTTCATGACCATTAACTACATAGTCACAATTGTATAAACGCCCACTTTACAAAATAGCCATTTTTGCAAATCCGGCAAAATGGCCAGATTCACAAAGATATTGTCACAGCATTCCTAGAAGCATATGTTGGCAGTGAAATTTCAGCAACTAAAACGAACCCATGCTATGTGTTATACACCTAAAGTCATTCATGGCATACTTAGCATTGTTACTCGGATATAATAGCTTGAAAACATGCTTAAAATATCCATAAACGACTTACATATCACATTCGAAAACTGACAACTCAATATTCAAGTATTATGAAGGACTATATTCACATTATCACATGCTTGATACATAACAATAACATACAAGCTCTTTTGTCGTCAAACTATTCATCACATCAAACACATTTATATGGTGCAGCATGTTCAAGTTGTTCCCATTGCTGAAAATACGTACATTACGAGTCTTAAAGGATTACCTGGTAGTAAAAGAATAAACATTAGTTCAACAACTAAAGCAGCATAAAAACAGCAGCAAAACAACAGCAAAACCAGCAACAAATCCGTGTTAAAACAACCCGAAAACTTAGAGAGGGAACCCAGAAACGAACTCTAAAGAGGACTTATACTTTTTTAAAAGTTTGCACTCTAAGATCCACTCTCAAAGCTCACCATTTCAGGTTACTTTTCATGTGTTCAACTGCTGAATTTTTTTTGTTTTTATGACAAGGCAATTATAAAAAATGCCCCCTCGAAGTGTGATGGAGTCCCCCCTATATATCAAAACAAACAGCTATTTCAAAAAATTAAAAATCAATCTTTTTGACAGATTTTTCTACAAAATCTGCTCTTAAATTCAAAAGGCCAGACTTTTTGGTTCAAATCTTGTCAAGTATTTCAAACAAATCTGCTCTCCACTATTCAAAGACAGACTTTTATTCAAACACTATCCAAAGATCTAAGTTTTCTTACCAAACAATTTGACTTTCGAGTGTTGTACTCAAAGAGTCTTCAGCAGCAAATAAACAACCCAACAAGTACCATATACTCTTAAGTATTTTTCACTACCTCACTTTTATCAATACAAAACTATTTTACTACTTCAACAAGAGCAAACACAGAAAATTTAACATTTCAAACTTCAAAAACTAATGCTAAAATAATTAATAATAGACAAAATAAAATCTTAAAAATAAAAATAAAAATAAAAATCAACCATGAAAAAGAATAGGATTTTACCATTTTACAATTTAAGTGGCCGAAAATATGGAGGTATGCCAAAAGAGGGTGTTCGGGGAGGTCGCCGGAATTTGACCGGATTTTGGTCGCCGAATTTTCAGGGTGAAATTGGCATCAATAGCTAGGTCTTGAGGAGCTCTATCCATTGATGTAGGTATTGTGGGGTGGTAGTGGTTGGAGCTTCAATAATTTGGGCAAAAAATTGACAGAAAAGTTTCCTAGATCTAAGATTCAAGGAGTTTGAGGGATTTTTGAAGGATTTGGTTTGGAGATATGGAAAGAGGAAGTTGTGGAGATTACATGGTGTGAATTTGGAGGTGTTTGGAGGTGGTCCGTCGGCGGCGGCGATTTCCGGCCGGCGGCGGTGGGGCGGCGGTAGCGGCTTTGGGGGAGAGAGAAGAGAGAGTGATGAGAAGGAAAGAAGAGAGAGGAAAAAATGGGGAAATGGGGCAAATTTTTGGGGATTTTAGGCTTTAAATACCTAGGATGAAGATCAAACTAGGACCGTTGGATTAAATCAAGATGGGTGGATGAGATTGAATCTTGTCACGTAACCAAAACGACGTAGTTTCAAGACAAAACTACGTCGTTTTAAACTCTTCTTGGCAGCCCCCTTTTGGACCGGGTTTGGGCTCTTTGGGCTCAAATTTGGGCCAATTTTGGCACAATTTTAATTAAGTTACACTAGCCCAAACCCTACCCCATTTATCAAACCATTACTCAACTCTTAAAACCTATACATACACAAATAAGAACACACACACAGACACACATACATATTATATATATATATATATAAGGCGAAAATTAGGCATTTACAAAATACGTGGATAATATTTTTCTCTCTCCTACTTTCCGTCTACAACTTAACCACGATCTCTCTATCCCCCTTTCAACACCAGTTTCTTGAACAAGCATCGTTGTATTGGAGTGCAGATTGGATCGTCAAATTGAACCAACATCTTGACTGAACATGCATCGTCAAATTAACTATTCAGTAATCATCATAAGGCTACCATCGAGTGCAGATTGGATCATTGGAGTGCATCTCGGTTGAAACCAGTATTTCAAAACTTTTCCATGAATACAACCACGATTCTCCACTAATTCATTTCCATTGTCTAGCAAAATTTTCAAATTTTTTTGCTCCAAAAAGTTGTGGTAATTGTTAAAGTTGATAGATTTTCACTGGAATCGGAATTGAATGGAGAAAACAAGACAAAACGAAACAGAAAAAGGTAAAGGAGAAACAAAGATATGGATAAATACAAGTGCATATCTCAAAATTTTCAAAGCAGAAATGAGAGATTCACTACCTGGACAACCCAGAGGGCGCCGGTACAGGCACCGACGCCCCACATAGCGGCGGCCTGGATATCGGTGGATTGGGGACGGAGTTTGGGGCTGAGGAACTTGAAGAATCCGTTACCTTTAATTTCATTGTATTCATTGTATTTAAGTGGATTCTGTTTAACTGTATTCAATGTATTGTTGAATGTATTCATATATTTTTTAATTAATATAATTTATGCATTCAGATGTATATATGTATTCAAATGTATCTGTAGTATGTATTCATATGTTTTTGCACTATAGATGACATGCTATGTATTTAATGTATTTTTATGTATTTAACCGTATTCAATGTAATTATATAATTTCAATATATAAATCTATTTGTAAAGATACCACTAAAAAATATTTTAGTAAAGATACCACTAAAAAAAGGATGGATTGAATCTCTGAAGATTGCTATATTTTTGGGATGTTTTTCGGCTGAGAATCTTTTTTATAACTGGAAATACAAATTTTACGTGTTATAATTGAGTTTGTTGAGTTATATTAGGAGTTTATCGCGTTAATTGATTCACTTACCGTTTTTAAACAGCTGAAGACTTTTTTCGCACATTTCCGTTACTGTATACACGAATACAGCTCGCGAATACGTATGAATACAGTCCATGTTTAGTTGGACTTTCTTATTTTCTGCCAAGTTTTGCTACCGTATTCATGAATACAGTAGCTTGAATACATCAAACACACTGTATAACAAGTGAAAACATAGCTATAGGAACTAATTAAGTAAATGGTAGTTATAGCAAGTTAATAGCCACTAAACAATAGTCATTTCTGAAAAATCTTCAAGATTAATCTCTTCTTGTTCTCTTTTTTCCTTACTTTTATGTACTCCCTTGTTCCCGCTTATGTTACACATTTTTTAGCCCGTTTCAAAATAATTGACACACTTTAAAAATGTGAAAACAATTAACTATATATTTCTTATTTTCTCCTTAATGAGAAGCTATTTTTTGAGAATTAAAATAATATTTTTAATCACCAGTAATCTGTACAAAACAAAGGAAACCTACCAGGTTACACTTATTACAAATGAAAAGATTTTATAATCACACAAATATTATGACATATTTAAGACAAATGCTAACTTTTTTAAGAAAAATCGTGATGAGTTAAATTATCACATCAATTAAAACAAAGAGGTACTCTTTTCATTTTTATGACTCATTTCCCTTAATATACAAAAAGAAAAAATACAATTGACTAATAAGGAAATGTTTGCAAAATAATATTTTTTAGTACAAATTGGCTAATAAGGAAATGTTAAGGGGCAGAATAATCACAATCTCAAACAAAAAATTACCTAATTAGACAAATAACTCAGCGATTTTGTCGGTGTGTCGTGTCATGACACTAATTTCCTATCACTAAAATATTCAGTGAAGTAACCAAAATGCGCCTAGTGTGTATAACACCAAGATTCAATAGATTCAACCTGTCCAAGTCAGATTCTCAATTACACAACATGACCTGCGCATTTTAGCAAACACCCTTGTAGTCCGCTAATTATGAAACTTTACATCTGACTCAAAAAATTAGGAAATCGAGCACCTTTTAGAAATAATGCTAAAATCCATTTTGAGCTAAAGGGTTCTTAATCAATCTTCAAGTTGCATGAGGTAAAGCAATTATTATTTTATATACAAAGCTTCTGTATGTATTGATTTATTCATCATTTTACCATTAACACCATTAATGCTTAATTCAAGATTTGTCCAGATCTATAAATTCTTGGCTTTATTTTGTTAAAGTTTACATTTTTTGTACACCCTTTACTTTTATTTATGGAGTTCTGTTCTTTAATGTTGTATATTTTGAAGTTTTTTTTATGTCTTTGTGCTTTAGGCCTTGGAGTTTTTATGAAGTTTTGGCTTTGTTTTGTCAAATTTGACATTTTTCGAGCACCCTTTACTTCTATTTGTGGAGTTCTGTTGTTTAATGTTGCATATTTTAAAGATTTTAATGTCTTTGTGTTTTAGGCCTTAGAAGTTTTTATGAATGCTTGGCTTTATTTTGTCAAAGTTTTCACTTTTGAACACCCATTACTTCAATTTGTGGAGCTCTATTATTATATGTTACACATTTTGCAGACACTAATGCTTGCATCAGGCTAGGCTATCTACATCATCCCTAGGGGTGCGACACTTTCCCGGACCCTACATAAATGCTAATGCGTTGTGCACCGGGCTGCCCTTTTAGAGTTTTTATGATTTTTTGGCTTTGTTTTGTCAAATTTAACATTTTTCGAGCACCCTTTACTTCTATTTGTGGAGTTATGTTGTTTAATGTTGCATTTTAAAGATTTTTATGTCTTTGTGTGATTATATGAACTCCTGGCTTTAATTTGTCAAAGTTTACATTTTTCGAGCACCCTTTACTTCTATTTGTGAAGTTCTGTTCTTAATGTCTTTGTTTTTTAGGCCTTAGAGATTTTTGTGAACTTCTTTCTGGTGATTGTGATTGGAAAGAGTGTAATATGGCGGGGCGGTCGCCAAGTTTGCTGTCCCGTAGTGGAAGTTTTAGGCCTGAAAATCTGGGGCAAAATGCATTGGCAATGATAGGGAATCTCTGTTTCACTATATTTGTAGTTGGGGTTTTGATTTTCACTATAATTGCCGCAACTTATGAGCCTGAAGACCCTTTATTCCACCCTTCGACAAAAATCACTAATTTCCTTACATCTAAATCCGATGCCACATTCAAAGCTGATGACACTGTTATGAAGACTGGTGAGGACTTTATTGGTGCAAATCAGACAGCATTTGCTACCTTTATAAACCTAACAGATGTCGACGTTTCGCTCCCCGCCACTGATAGTGGCATTGAAGGTAATCTTGATTGTCAGGGAAAAACTGATGAACCCATTGATTGCACTGACCCGGATGTGTTTCATTTGTTAATGAAGGCTGCCATTGAGAAATTTAAGGATATACATTTTTATAGATTTGGGAAGTCGGTCCGTGGATCGAATGATAGTTCCTGCCACATGGCTTGGCGATTTAGGCCTAAGGAGGGAAAGACTGCTGCATTTTACAAGGATTACCGCGAGTTTGTGGTTTCTAGGTCGGAGAACTGTACGCTTAGTGTGGTTAGCATTGGTGATTATCATTCTGGTGGGAATGCTCGGAAAAGGAAGCGAAAGAATAAGGACAAAACTTCAGGTAAGTTAGATGAGGGATTTGAGAAGGCAGCGGCCAAGGTAGGGGGACAAAATATTGTTCTTCCCGAGGTCGGTGAAGCTGTGAATGACTCACTTCCTGTGGTGGAATCGGAGAGTTCGTTCAGTCGTGGGAAGTATTTAATTTATCATGGAGGTGGGGATAGGTGCAAGAGTATGAACCATTATCTCTGGAGCTTTATGTGTGCGTTAGGCGAGGCACAATATTTGAACAGGACGTTGATAATGGACTTGAGCATTTGTTTATCCAAGATATACACTTCATCAGGTGTAGATGAGGAAGGAAAGGATTTCAGGTTTTACTTTGACTTTGAGCATTTAAAGGATTCGGCATCAGTTCTTGATCAGGAACAGTTTTGGTCTGATTGGGAAAAATGGCACCAAAAAGATGGATTAACTCTCCATCTCGTAGAAGATTTTAGAGTTACACCCATGAAGTTATCTGGACTGAAGGATACCTTAATCATGAGGAAGTTCGGTAACGTGGAACCAGATAATTACTGGTACAGGGTATGTGAAGGTGAGACTGAATCCGTTGTTCAACGGCCGTGGCATCTGGTATGGAAGTCAAGGCGACTGATGGATATTGTTTCGGCTATTGCTTCAAGGTTGAATTGGGATTACGACTCAGTTCACGTTGTGAGAGGGGAGAAGGCGAGGAACAGGGAATTATGGCCACATCTTGCTGAAGACACTGCTCCGGAGGCTCTTCTCTCTAGCTTGCAAGACAAGGTTGACGATGGAAGGAACCTGTATATCGCGACAAATGAGCCCGATACATCCTTTTTTAATCCTTTAAAGGATAAATATTCCACACATTTCCTCAATGACTATAGAGATCTCTGGGACGAAAACAGTGAATGGTACGCGGAGACAGCAAAGCTTAATGGTGGGAGTCCTGTCGAATTTGATGGTTACATGAGGGTTTCAGTAGATACAGAAGTTTTCTTGAGGGGTAAAAAACAGATTGAGACGTTTAATGATCTCACTAAAGACTGCAAGGATGGGATCAATACATGCACTTCTTCCAGCTAATCCATGTACGTCTCTATGTCTTAGGAAATTTTTGGTATTAGTTTCTTTTCTGAAAAGTAAAAATTGTTTCATTAGCTTGTACCTCTTCAGTTTTGTTATAGACGTCTGATTCACACTTGCACATCCTTCATTTGGTAATCAAAATGTTATTTGTGTTCCTATCTTGGATCGCTGTCCCTACCTACTGTTTGATTGCTATCTTTTCGCTTCGGTCTTGTTAATATCTTATTGTTGCTATTGCTTGTTGCCGCTGCTTCTTTTCATCTTTTTTTTTTAGCCGTGGGTCTAATGGAAATAACCTCTCTACCCTTCCAGGGTAGGGGTAAGGTCTGCGTACACCCTACCTTCAATAAAGTAATGCTATTATTCAAGTTGTTAACATAAAGAGGATCATGCAAAAGGAAAATGAAGTTCTTACTTTTGCTGTGTTATTAAGATGGGCAGATTGTCTAAAGTGCATCTTCTCATTTCTTAAGGAATTAGAATCCATTGTAATTATTGGCATTTGTCTCTCAGTACATTATAAACTCTCTGAAGAGGTGGATTTGAAGCTGTAGCTGAAAATAACAGGAAGTAGTTACCCATCTTTTATTGTGCTAAAAGAAGACATGAGACGACGACGACAACAACAACCCAGTATAATCTCACAAGTGGGGTCTGGGGAGGGTAGTGTGTACACAGACCTTACCCCTCCCCTCTCCCCTGGTGGGGGTAGAGAGGCTGTTTCCGATAGACCTTTGGCTGAAGATAAAAGAAGACATGAGAAATCCTATTAATAACTATGTGCTATGGCTTTTAATGACAAACTCAATATCTCATACATCAACTTCTTTATCATGCGAAAGAGCAGCATATGGCGGACTCCAACAACAATGACGAAACTAGAAATTTTGCTAAAGGTGTTCGATGTTTAATGTATATGTACAAGAAGTAACTTTTGACCTATATACATAATACAATTTTCTATTTGCACAGTATAATTTTCGAATGAAGGGTGTTCAACTGACCATCCTTCCCTCTATGTGGCTACGCCACTGTCCAGTGACAGAAGGCGCTCTTGTCCAGGTTGGCTCGGGGAAAGGCAAATATAGACTGCATTACTTCCTTATTGGAGAGGCTGCTTCCAATATACGAACTCTTGTCACCTGTAGAAATGCCAATACTTCTCCGTTGCTCCAAGGTTCGCCTTTGCATCAAAGAAAAATATTTGATAAAATCTGCAGTTTTTGGAACTTTGATGGTTTTCTGTGGAATTCCGAGTAGTTATAGCCTTTATCTTGAACTTGAGATAAGAAAGGATAAAAATGAGGCCTAGTTACCTATTTGTATTGCAAAGAACCAGTATATTGAGTGATGAATCCAATCACTTGAGAATTTGCAAACACCCCCCCCCCCCTTTTCTTTTTTGATAAGGTAAATTAACGTCCAAATCATTTGTGTCTGAAATGTCATTTTATTCTATTTTTGACAATTTGTGTATGTGAGATTTTTTGTATAGGACAGGCTAATAGATGTGGTAGGAATTATCTGAAATCTACTGGTCTGATTAATCCGAATTCAATTCTTTTCCCATACTACTCCCCTCACCTGACAAGCTATTCCTTCCTACCTTATTATACAATGGCGACGCCTCAATCCCAAATTGGAATTTATTATATCAATTCTCGCTGTTCATTTTATGTGTTAAGTATAGTTAGATGAGCACATCCCAACACATTTTATATTGTGAAGATTTATCATAAATTAACTAGTTTTATGTCGGCCGTCAACCTACTACAATCCACGTCAAATAAAGGAAAAGGACCATTTATTCTCAAAGTATATATAAGTTGACGTCAAATAAAGGAAAATGGCCATTTATTCTCGAAGTAAATATAGGAAGACGAGGACGTAAAGTGAAAAATGCATAAAAAAATTTCTTCTTTCTTTTTATCCCATGGAAATTTTCTTCTTTTGGCTAATGATATAGTGACAACTAATAGTAGAAAATTGATAAAGAGAAAAAGAGGAATAATTTTTATAGCTTTAGCAACTTTCCACTATCTTAAAATCATTTCTAGTTTGCATCTATAATGACAAATATGCAAAATGAGGAGTTCCTTAACAAAATAATTCACTTTTGTTTTTCTCAATAAAATTTGCAAATTCTAATCAAATATAGAATTTCGCAATCAGTGTCTTTTTGAGTGAGATTAATAGGATCTTATTGACTGAATACATAAATCTGGCATTACTGGAATAATAATTAAGAAAATTTAGAAAAATACTTGATATGCATTCAAAGAAATATATGAAATAATGAAAATAAAGATTCCTAAATTTGATGTAAAACATGTATAATACACGGAGAAGAATTTTTACAATTCCATATCACCTAAAAAATAATTATAATTAACGGTCCGTAAAAAGTGGGATTAGGAACCTGAAAAATAATGTACTATGTAACTGCTATAAAAAGTTAAAATATACTGATAATATTCTTAAAACTTTTAGCGTGTATAAGTTAAATCCATACAATTATAATACAAGATTTATTTAAAATAGAAAAATAGTGGTGTAGAAAAAAGAAAAGAGATCAACCTCAGAGTGAGGCAAGGATCTGGAGAAAACCTCAAATCTCAAACTAAGAAAGAGTCAAATACGGAAAGGAATTAGTTTTTGATTAACTAAAAGAGTCCTAATTAAACAATACAAAACATTCCTCTTCTCTCTCTCTTTTCTTCTTCAATTTCCTTTCATATAGGAGTATAATATTTTCATCTAATTAACCCCTTTTTGCATCTCACATTCTCCAGCCTTTGTATTTTCCAGGTATTAAATTAACTTTTCAATATTCCAGTTCTATTTTTTGTTTATTTATTCTTGTTTTGATTTTTATATCTCTTGGTCCTTTTAATTTCTTTGTTATTTTTTCCGTCTTATAATTCCCTTGTGAGACGGGCTTAAATGGAGTATATAGATTGTGAAAATTCATATAGCCAATTCTAACTTGTTTAAAAGGGAGGCGTAATTTTCATGTTCCTTATTTTTCTTGGCAATATTCTGAAGATGGGAGTTGTATTCTTACAATCTCTTCCCTTTCCTTCTGAAGTGTTATGAGAAATTTTCTTGATGGCAACATTATAAGATTATATGGTGTGCTGACTCGGATCCTTAAAAAATGCATGGATACTCCATCAGATAATTTTAACTCTTTTACCATAGTTTTCATATTTTTCTGTCAAACTGGAGAAGATCGGTAAGAAAATCAAAGAGAAGAAAACACATTTTCAAGATAGGATTTAGTATCTACTGAATTCGATGCTTCCAGTAAGATTTATCTAATGAATTTTAATCAACAACAACAACAAATTCAGTGTAATCTCACATAGTGGTGTTTGGAGGGTAGTATGTACGCAAACTTTACCCTGCCTCTCGGAGATAAAGGGGCTATTTCTGATGAATTTCAATCATTCCGGTACAAACGAAAGAAAAAAGAAGAAGGAATGACATCTACAAAATAATACATCAATCTCTTATTTTGAGACGGACTAATTTTGTTTGTGCATCAATGTCATACAAATTGAACTAAAAGGGACAGCCCGGTGCACAAAACATCTCGCATTTACGTGGGATTGGGGAAGGGCCGCGCCCCTAGGGGTGTGATATAGACAATCTATCCTAATGCAAGCTTTAGTGTCTGGTTCCATGGCTCGAACCCGTGAACTAGGATGTTTAATTCAAGAATCAAGATTTCACATGACACATAAGAATATTCATGCATAACATGACCCCACCCTACTCTACCTCATAGTCGATCCAGAATTTCTTGTTCATATCTATTAATTTCTTCTGCAGAATCTGCTGAAGGATGGCTGAACAACCACAACCAACTATGGCTGAACAATCAGTTCACAATATTGAACAAACTAAGAAGAAGAAATTAAATCTACCACATATATGCCTCGAGGCAGTGAAGAACTCACCACCATTACCATCCTCGACGCCTTCTTCACCGTCAGCATTGCGGAAGACATCAAGTGTAAGGTACAGCTGCTTGTGCTCACCAACTACACATGCAGGTTCTTTCAGGTGCAGATACCACAGGAACCCTGCGCTGACTCGCACTAGCATGTCAGTTGGCTCGAAACTCTCTGAGTTGGCTACTGGAAAGCAATGTTGCTCAGATTCTCCGAAAATGTCATCAGGCACATGTCGGATCCTCCAAAAGTAGTGCATTTTTGGAGGATCCAACATAAATGCGGTAGCATTTTGGAGAGTTCGCGCAACATAGCTGGAAAATGACCGACTCATAGCATGTTCAGCACAGGGTAGCTTCACCAATTAAGGCTCTCTCACAGATGAAAAGCATTAAGCATCTAATAATTTGCTTTGTAGCTGTCCTTTCATAATATTTTATCTTTTTTACTTACTCATTAAGAACTGTGTTAATTGATAACTGAGATTGTAAATTGATGAAGAATGATAGGTTGTGTATCTATATCGTGGTTGATTCTTAGTTAAATGGTTGCACATGTTTCTTTTATACAATTCATAAACCCCCACCTTTAAGATAACCAAAAAAGAAAAAGGAGTGTTTTACCTCTTTTCTTGGTTGCTGCAGTCAAAAGGAAGAAAATATGAAGCAACTTTGTTAGTGCATTGGTGTAACTGGTAAAGTTGTTGCCATGTGACCAGGATGTTACGAGTTCGAGCCGTGGAAACAACCTCTTATAGAAATGGAGGATAAGGCTGTACGCGTACAATAGACTTGTGGTCCGGCCCTTCCCCAGATTTCGCACATAGCGGGAGCTTAGTGCAGCGGGCTGCCTTTTTTAACTTTGTTAGTGCATTAAAAAGAAAGTTAAAAGAGAAGCAAATCAAGCTTAAACCAAAAACAAATATATCAAGAAGATGCATTTTACTTGAACCTGAAAATTCCTTTTCAACCTTCTTTGTTCACCTTTTTCTGGTGATTTTCATACAAAGAAACTATCAGAATCATGTGAGATTTCACTCTATCTAGCAAATTGAGAGATACAATTGCCTTAGTTTGGTTGTAGAAGATTGAACATAAGAGACAGCTTCGGTAATATATGTACAACAATGTATAAGTTCTTGGTCACACCAAAGAGACCCGTCACTCAGAGAGGACGCAAAGCATCACAAATATAACCAGCTATAGGACTACATTATGTACAACAATGTATAAGTTTTTGGTCACAACAAAGAGACCCGTCACTCAGAGTGGACGCAGAGCATCACAAAATATAACAAGCTATAGGACTACATTGCGCCAAAGATCAAGCATCCACATACTCAGCTTGTACACACTACTAAGCTGTACATAAGAACATCCTCAAAAGGATGAAGTGGCATCATAAAACACTTAATCTCACATTGGACATGTATCGTCCTCTTGTTCGTGAGGCATCATGTGTTTCCTGCAAAGAGGGCAAGTTACATGCCAATACTTGAGCCACTTCTCTAGACACAGCTTATGGAAAACATGGCCACAGGAGAGACGGTTTATCTCTGTGTCAGGCTCGAATTTAGTCAGGCACACAGAGCATTCTTGCTCAGGGTGGTTAGAGATACACACCGAGTCATAACGAAATGCAGGTGTTCGGCTTCTAAACTCCTCCATGTATGACTCTGATGGGCTTCCGCGGCATTCAAATGATCCTTCAAAAGAATAATCTTCCCATGATGCGATATGGATGCCAATAACGTGAAGGATCGATCGGACTATCTCCTTGACAATGGAAATAGATATGGCTGTGTTTACAAGAATCACACACAGTACTCCTGCATCTGCTGGAGCTGGATATTGTGAGAGGCCCATATTGGACTGGAACCTAGTCAATGAATGAATACATCAACCACTAAAACAGAAACAAGGAAGACTAAATTGGTCCACGACAAAAGATATAATCCTTCCGTTTCAATTTATCTGACATATTTTCCTTATAAATCTGTTTAAAAAAGAATGATACATTTCTATATTTGAAAACAAAACTTTTTTATTTTACCTAATTTACCCTTAATGAGAAAGCTTTTATAATAACACAAATTGAAGGTCCCACAAAAGCTTTTACGCTTTAAGCTTTTTAAAGCACAAGTTTCAAATGTTTCTTTTTTTTCTTAAACTCTCTGCCGAATAAAGTTACACCACATAGATTGAACGGAGGGAATAATAGTGTAGCCCCATTGGGAAACACCATATTTATATAGGTAGAAGAAATACTCCAGATTTAACTAGAATTTCTACTGACAAAAGATCTTTTACACTATCAATCACTTAAAAGATAACTACAGGTAATTGCCTATAATTAATTGAATTAGTAACCTAGAAAATACAGCACGTAACGAACTACGACAAGTAAATTAACACCGATATAAGTTAAATTCTTTTCAAAATTGTCCATAATTTAGAGCCTTAAACACATCAAGTTATGTAATCAAAGAGAAAACCAGACAACATATAATCAAGTCAAGTAATATTATCTCCTTATAATCAAAAGTTAAGTAATTGACACAAAAGTTTACCTAATGTTAAAATGATGATTATTTCTTCAGAAACTTTTGGAAGAGCTCAATGTACTGAATTTGCACAGAACAAAGAAGCAACATATTAATAAGTTATATAATACAAAGAAAAATTTGCAGGTCAAAAACAGTGAGACAATCAAAGAAGACACATATTATTATTGAACAAAATATAAAGATCCAAGATAAAATTAACCATTTCCAAGTTCCAAGAAATATCATTTATATCATGTAGAAGGATTTTTTTTTTTTAAAAAAAAAGGAGAACCCAACATCAAATGAAAGCATAATCAGGTGAAAAATGAGCAGAAACAGAAGATTTATAAAAAAATCTTGAAATTTTTGAGATCTGATTACAAATCATACTAATTTCAAGCATAATTAGGTGAAAAAGAAGGCATTTTTTTCTTCTTCAAAACAACAGTTAAATAAGTAAAGAGGTTGTGAACCAAAAATAAAAAGAAAGAGATAAAAGGGTACCTAATATAATAGGTAGAGAAGGTAGAAGAACTTGACTTCTTGTTTTGCAAATAAAAGTAAGCAATTGTTTGTTATTATATATGTATTGTAATTGTAATTGTAATTTGCAAGAGCAGAAGGGACTTAAAGATTTTGGTAGAGGAGTAGTTCTTTTTAAGGGAGGAGTAGTTCTTTTTAAGGGTGGAGTTGAAAGAAGAGATTCATAGGATCCTAAAGGACTGGGACAGTGTTAATAAAGCTGATGATGTTCACCTCCAATGACTCTCTCCTATTTATACACACCACAAATTGTCTTGTTTTGGACGGACCAACAATAAAGTTATCTCATTATAACTTATAGGCCGTGGGTACTTGTATTAGGATATGCAAGAGGCGTTCTAGGTCATGAGTACTTGTATTAGGATATGCAAGAGGCGGATCTATATTATACTGAAAGAGGTTATCGGCACCAATAAAGTTCAACAAAAATTTCATGTATACATATATATGTCGTTAGAAAATAATGATATATTAGTAATAGGAACCCTCTATATAAAACAGATTTTGGTTGAATTTAAAAGTGCACCCCGACCTTCAAATCATGGGTTCACCTCTGGGGTAGGCTGTCTATATCAGCCCCTCTTGGAATGCAGTCATTTCCCGAATTCACCATGAATGCGATATGTTTCGTGCACCGAATTGCCCTTTAATTTGTCGTTTTCCTTCCTTCCATGTTTTCTTTATGGATTATAATATATCTTTTTTTTTTCCTTTACTTCAATTTTAAAATAATATTTTAATTCATCGAATCATAAAAATATTATGACATTTAAGATCACAAGTTCGATAGATACTTTTTTGTGTATGCTACTAATATTTGTTTTCTTTTTAAACATATTAACAGTATCATTTAAAATGAAACATAGCAAGTACTTACATTTAATATTATTCAAATTCTTAAACTCATATACGGGATCAATAATGAGTGTGGCCTAGGATAAATGAGAGTCTAAAGTTTTAGATTCGAGTCCTAAATTAAAGAAATTTTTTATAGGAAGCGCTTTCCTCTCTTAAATAGACGTTTACAACTAAATCATAGTCTTTCTTTATTATAAGTAATAATCTCTTTAGACCTCTTAGCTTTTACCTCACTATCTTCCACTTAAGTATGGTTATGCTCTTTTTTTTTCGTCAAACAACAAGAATAGAAATATTAAAATTAGGCTAAACTCACATTTGATGGCACTAAGCAAAAGTGTCATTGGCTGAAGTATTCTCATCTTTGTCATTTGGATTATTGCTCAATGTTTGAGATTTTTTATTAAATTTTTGCAACTTTTTAAATTTGAAAAATTGTCCATTTCACAGAAAAAAATTAGTAAGTTGCCTCATATAATGCTTTTCCAAATTCTGATATGATGATTTATCTTTTTTCTTAGAGTAGAAGCTCGGTTGACTTAAAGAGAATTGGGTACAGGTTCGAATGAACCCAGTTAGCTTTTGCGTAGACCATGTATTTATATTAAAAATTCATTAAATTTATTATAAATTTTTTATTACGAATTCAGTAACGAAGACGAGCTATAAATTTAATACTTATTCGGAACTCATAAACTTAAATCTTAGCCCGCCTAATATGTACCACAATATAACCAAAAGTTATTAGTGGATTTAACAAAATATCAACATAAGAGTCCAAGAGGAACACCTCTCTATTCCCTTCTCTCAATCTTCTTTAGATATTTTAGGAGGATTATACACATAAGGTCATTTCGGAATGTTCTAGAAATTGCGTTGTATTATCAAAACAAAGAACCAAAAGGAAAAGTGGAAGTGGTGAATTAGCACCAAATTAATCAATACGCAAATGATATTATTTAATTCACTAACAGTTTACGGATTTTTATATGTAATTTCGATTAAACATATTACTAAGCGTCCAGTGGTATAGTATGATGGATGAGATATATTTTTACACTATCTTTAACTAGACGTCTCATATAGAATCATGAGAACGAAGAAATCCCTCGTAGAAAGTATTTCCCCCCTTGTATTGTTGGATTGGAGTTAGGGTTTAAGACCATAAGCTATAAATTTGAGGAGAGAAATTCAAAAATAGTCAGATTTATAAGTAATTATTCAAAAATAGCCACGTTTTCAAAAGTAATCAAAATTTAGTCAATTTTTATGTAAAGACAAATTTGAACGAAAACATTTTTCAAAATCCGAAAAATACTCTAGTATATTATATATACTGGAGTTCCAGCATAAGTCCAGCATAATATAATGGAGTTCCAGCATAAGTAGGGGTGTTCACGGTTTCACGGAAAACCGATCCAAACCAAAAACCGAACCAAACCGATTTAAGTAAACCGATATTTTTCTTAATTTGAATTGGTTTTGGTTTTAAATTTGAAAAACCGATAATATTTGGTTTGATTTTGGTTCTATTTTAAAAAATCAAAAAATAAACCGAACCAAACCGACTAATTATATACAAAATTTAATAATTATTTATATACAATATAATATTTTTTTGTAAATAATTATAAATATTTTATGCATTTTAATTGTTATTTTGAATTTTGGTTTATCCTTTTATATCTTAAAAGATTGCCTAAGTCCAAAACAATAGGACTCGACCCATTTTCTTTTCATTAAGAGACTCTAATTCTCTAACCCTCCGCACATACTTTTGCCTAACAGAATAGTAAAGAATCTTTACACCATCAATTTAATTTGAATGATTTTACCATATTATCTATCCTATGTTTATGTTATCCACCCCAAAACTATTGCTTATAATTAGTTGTTAAGTAAGCTATGGTATAATTTTTTTTTACATTGTCAGCGAATAAAACTTAACTCGTTCTCAGATTATTTCGGAGCACAATTTCATGCATGACTTAGAGGGTGTTTGGCTAAGCTTATAAGCTGGTTAAACTGGCTTATAAGCACCTTTTGGCTTATCTATGCATGTGGTAAACACCCAAAGTGCTTATAAACTAAAATCCGCCATAAGTCATAAGTTGGTCACCCCCAACTTATGGTTTTAAGCTTATAAGTACTTTTAATTTGACCAAGGCTTTTACGAGTTTACCCTTAATAATATTTTCTAATTCACAAAATATTTTTTCCCAAAATAAATTTTCTAACTTTATTTTAATTCCATATTTGTTGTTTGTTTGTTTCTTTACAAAAGAAACTTTTTAATTTATAATCTTTTGTAAAGTTTTTAAGGATATTTTAGTCATTTTAATAAAAGAACAACTTATCAGCTTTTTTCTACCAAACACACCAGCTGCTTATTATCAGTTTCAGCACGTCTATCCAAACACGTAAATGCGTATTTAAACAATCAGTTTCAATATTTAAAAATGTTTTTCAGCACTTCAAGTTTATCAACTATTTACAATCAGCTAATCCAAACGGGCTCTTATAACCTTATGATTTCTAACTGAGCTCTATCAATGTTCATGAGATTTTCACACTAATTCAAATTAGTCATTGAATCAGAAAATTTCGAATGCCAAATTAATGACGAAAGAAAAAAAAATGATATTATTTAGAACATGTGATATTTTAGCTGAATTCCACATTGACAAAATACGAAAAATATGGTGAATACATAAGTAAACAAACTTTAGATCTTAGTAATACTTTTTAAATCCGTGCAGACTTAGACCAAAACGGATAGTATTCCAGTGGGCTACTTGATGGTACATATAATTGTTCCAACTCAAATTCATGCACGTCCATTTTGTCACCAATTATATATCCCATTTAAGCCATGGACCCATTTCTTTGTTCTACTCTCTTACGTGTCTATTCTAAGAAGAAACCTTCGCTCAATATAAGAGAAGATGTGTCTTTCCCAAAAATGACCCCCACAACCCTCTTCACTATCTTTTATCCAAGTGGCAACAAGAAAATTATTTCTTGTTTCTAAAACTTTGGACTAAGTACATAAAATGATAACATTATTAATCACTACTCCTTCCACCTCATATCATCGGTCGTGGTTATTAAAAATAGTTATCTTGAATTGTTTGTCATTTTAAAAGTTCAAAATAAAATTAATTTTTTTTTTTACCATTAATAATAATTATCTTTGAAGATTACAAACACTTGATCAATTATGACTAAAATATTAAAGAAGAAAAATTATATTTTAAAATATAAATAAGGGTAAGATAGTCAAAACATATCATATTTAATATTTTCTTAAGGAACGTGTAAAAGAGAAATACGGCGGATAATTTGAGACAGAGGGAATATAGTATATACAAGTCACGTCTCTATCAACTTTAGGGTTCAAAAAGAGGGAGAAAAAATCGTTATCTCAAACTTTCACTTCTTTTCGATTCTTTATTCCAATGATTCCAATCAAGAAATGAACAAGTAGAAGAAGATAATGTTTTATCCATTTGTACCAAAGGATTCTTCTACTACATATGCGAAACTTTGATCATCCCACTAAGTGTTATAATAATTCATATAAAGAGAATAAAGAAATATATCTTATTTGGTTGGTCTTAAATGGAGATACTTTTTGTGCATGTATACACTATGCTAGAAGGACCAAGATATATATATATATATATATATATATATATATATATATATATATATATATATATATATATATATATATAGCTTTTGTTTAGTAAATGGAAAGGTGGTGTTATCGGAAACTTTTACTATTTAAGTTATGATAGCCTCAGCGGGGTGGATTTAGAATTTGAAGTGTATGAGTTTCAGGGACGGATGTAGAGTGTGCTAGTTATGGGTTCAACTGAATCCATAACTTTCGAAGCGAAAGTAAAAGTTTATATTCAAAAATTCATTAAAATTACAAAATTAGTAAATATAAACCTATAACTTAAAAAATAGGGATAATGCATAAAATCCTCCCCGACCTATGACCATATTATCAACTACACACTTTTTCTTTTCGGGGGTCCTATTACCCTCCTGAACTATTTTAAAGTGTAATAAACACCACCCTAAGCGCTGACGTGGCGTAGAGAGTGTGCACACTCTCTTAAGGGCAAGTGGAAGTTACAAAAATAATTTTAAAATTGATTAACAGGTACACATGTCATCATTTGATTGGACATTACATAAAATTGATATAATGTGTTCAATTTTAAAAACCTTAAAACTTAAACTCATAGAGTTTAAATCCTGAATTCGCCTTTGATGAGCTCCTATCGTAATCTCAAAATAATATACAATAAAAATTGGGTTCACAATAATTCAAATATTTATATAAATATTTTATTTATTTCTTTAATAAAAATAGAGGAGTCTATGCAAAAGTTATTGAGTTCTCAAAAATTCATATATAATGCTTTAGAGCCACCAGTGAGTCTGACCACCAACTAGCGTTATGTGGAAGGAATAGAATCTTCTACTCTTTAACTAGTAATCTCTTATTTGAACCTTGATTATGAAAAATTTCTGTCAAAATAGTACGGTATAGCCAATTTTTGGATTGGTCAATCAAAAATAGCTATCGTTTACGAAGTCAATGAAAAATATGGAACGGGGGATCGCACCTTCAGCGAAGAAATAAGGTGACCAGCTGGAAGTTTTTGAAATCCCAACAATATTTTATATATAAAGCCATTATTTTGCTGCAACAGAGACCGGTCCCGTATAATATACGGGAGTTCGGTACATCTGTGTACGAACTCCAGCATATTATGCTGGACCGGTATACTTTGCTGACTCCTGTATAATATACGGGAGACTGGAGCACCGGTGCTCCAAACTCCAGTATATTATACTGGACATTTATACTTGCTGGAACTCACGTATATTATGCTGGAGTTCTAGTGTACTTATGCTGGAACTCCAACATATTATGCTGGAGTTCCAGCATAGTTATCCTGGAACTCCCGTATAATATGCTGAAGTTCAAGCATACTTATGCTGGAACTCCAGTATAATATACAGACATATTTTCCGGGTTTTGAACAGTGTTTTCGCTCAGATTTATCTTTACATGAAAAGTGACTAAATTTCAATTATTTTTGAAACTGTGGCTATTTTTGAATGACCAGTTATAAATCTGACTATTTTTAAATTTCGTTAAGGGCGAATTTTCCTTTAATGATCCTCATGCGGCGCGGATTGGGATCGGCTGAAGCCTTAAATCGGATACGTAAAATTTTAAAAAAAAAAATCCAAAAGAAAGTTATGTGGTCTGACCAACACAAAAGTTGGTACAATTTTTGGCAATTTATATGACCAAAATCAACTTGCTTCTCATCCACTAGACTTGCAGAATTAATTTTTTAATTTGGTGAATTCAACAATTGCAGACTAGTTAAACATCAATATCAGTTAAAAGCGTATCAACTATGTGCCCCAATATTATAAATATAAATAAGAAGTTCATAGAGCTAATATACAAAAGAATAAAAATTCATGACATTGGCAAATTAATATCTTAGGAGAATGAACAAATCTATAAGATTAATTTATCAAAAAGAACAATGCCTCACAAACTTAATTAAATGGATATGATAACATGATAAGTATGAATTAATAAAAGAAAATTAAAGTCAACAATCATGTTCTGTGTCTAAGCTGATCTCTTTCAAGAGCCTCTTTTATTGGATTTGACAAGCTCGATTACAAGGCTGAATATGATAATAAGCAATTAACATTCTATTATAATTACTGAAACATTCTTAAAGTTCTTCACAGATAATATAGATTTAAAAATATATTTACATGAAAAATATTAAATGGTGACAATGAGATGGAGAGGAGTTCCGGGGGGTCAGTTTTGTGAATGGTATCTCGAAAACAACAAAAATTTGTTAAAAATATACTGAATTGTTATATTTGTCAATCTGTCAATCTGTTATATAGTAATATACTGAATTGTCAATCTGTTTGTTATATTTGTTTTTGTATAATCTTGGGGCTTGGGCCGATTTGTGTGTACTTCAATTAATTTAATGGAATTATTGCTATATCTCACCAACAAATCTACTGAATAACTTTATCCATTAAAATTTGAACATATGGAAATAATTGAAGAATTAATACATTTCGTGCCTCTTTTATTACAACATGTCCCCTCTTTTATAGTATATTTTATTTATATATAGAGAGATTAGAAAACTGGGAAGTTATAAAGATTAGCTGTGGTATGCATGCAATTGGAAAAATCAAGCATTAACTTTGATTAATTCATCTTTACCAAATTAAAATACAAGTAACACTACTTCTTCCGGTCCAAAATAAATGATTTTTTGGTCTTTTTTTGTGGTCCAAAATAAGTAATCTTTTTAAATTTCAAGAATGAATTAATTATTTTTTTCCTACATTGCCCTTGGAGTAAATAGTGTTGGAGTATTTATGTGAAGAGATAGTAAAGGTTAATATAGTTAATTTTATTGTTAATTAATATTAAAAGGTATATTTCTTAATCTGTATGAAAACAGCTAAAAAAATCACTTATTTTGGACCGTAGGGAGTATTAAAAAAAAAGAATATAAGGATTTAATCAAAATTTCACATCAGTAAGGCATTGACTACAAAAGGATCATTAACCACTTGGCCTGCTGCTTTCCGGAGATTTCTCAAATATCTTCCTTTTTTTTTTTTTTAATTCTCAACTGGGATTCGATATCTGCATTGGAGCTTGGCTAAATCCGATATTTTATCGGGAAGCCCTATATTGAAGGGTAAAGCGCTCCTTAACAAAAATGATTGATTGATTTCATACTTAGAATTTGAATCCGAGATCTTTGATTGAGGAAAAAGGAGTACAAATATCTTCTCGTTCTTGGAACTCTCTAGAGTAATTCAAGAATTTTATGAAATCATATTGAATATCTTAATAAACAAATTAAACGTGTGATATTACGTAGTATCTTTTAAGCATTTCACGTAGAGTCGTCAAAATGGGCTTAGCCCCTAAGGCTAGTCCAACCCAGCCCGTTATTTTTGGTAGGGTTGGGAATAGAATTTTTTAGCCTATCTAAAACTGAGGCTTACAAGCCCGGCCTAAGTCAGTCCGCTGGCCCTTGAGGTTTGACCGAGGCTGGGCCTGGGCCAGCCCAGCCCGTGGGCTAAAAATTAACAAATTAATTAACTATTAAATATTTAATATTGAAAAAAGTAAAAACTAAAGGGAAAATGCATAAGTACCCCCCTGACCTATACCCGAATTCCCAACTATACACTTTTTCTTTGTGGGAATCCTATTACCCTCCTAAACTTATTTTAAATGGAGTTATCTGCACCCTAAAACTAGACAACCAAACTCTTGGCAAGTGGTGAGCTACACGCGCCCGCACATGTATTTTTAGTACTTTTTTTATTCTTTCTTCTTTTTCTTATCCTTTTTCTTATTTCTTATTATTCACATTTTTTTTGATTATTTCATTCTCTTTCTTTTTTATTTTGGTCACTGGCGGCATAAAATGGTGGTCGTCGTAATTTCACAAACATCATTTTTTCTGGCGACAGATTTTTATCCCGATCTAAGTGTTATATATATATATATATATATAAAATTTTTTTTTTGAAATTGTAATTTATGAGTGGGAGGAAGAGCAAAAGAAATAAAAATGAATATAAGCTGAGAAAACTTTTTCCAGTTAAAATTTCAATACATTATTTTTTTTCGGCGTGAGAAGGTTTTCCGATGATAAAAATTTTCCCCCCAAATCTGAGTGTATTTTGATTTACTTATGAATAGATCTTTTTAAGAGTTTAATTTGTGTGTGAAAAGAAAAAATGGAAGAAAAACGGTTAGACAAAGTCGCCGGTGAATGAATATCCACTGGAATTAGAGAAGAAACGAAAAAAAAAAAAGTAAAAGAAAAAAGACAAACAAAAAAAAAAAGGAAAAGGAAAAAAAGTAAGAAAAAATGGTAAAAAAGAATAAAAAATAATCTGAAAATTATTTTTTCTTGCTTCTCATCTCCTTTGGGAGAGTGAAATACACACATTCTGCCACGTTAGCGTTAAGGGTGCAAATAATTCTATTTTAAAATAATTTTAGGGGGATAATATAATTCCCGCAAAGAAAAATATGTAGTTGAAAATCCGGGTATAGGTCAGGGGGTACTTATGAATTTTTCCCTAAAAAAACTATTAACTATAATTGTGATGACCCAAAAGGTCATCACTTGATTTGCAAGTAAATTCTATATTCCGAGGCCTTAGAAGCCTCCTTTTCCTCACCTCGATTTGCGTGCACGATCACGGCGTATACCCGGAACGCTTTTATGTGGAAATTTGATGAAAATATTAATTTGGCCTTTAAAATTTAATTTAAGTTGACCTCGGTCAACATTTTTGGTAAATGGACCCGAATCCGTGATTTGACTATCCATGAGAGTCCGTAGAAAATATGGGAGTTGGGTGTATGCCCGAAATTGAATTCCGAGATCCCAAGCCCGAGAAATGAATTTTTGAAGATAATTATTTAAATGAAATTTTAAGAGTTTTTGGAAATTTTAATGTATTTGAAATTAATGGTATCGGGCCCGTATCTTGGTTTCAGAACCCGGTACAAGTCTTACATGGTGTTAGGATTGAGCCTGTAAAATTTGGTAAGAAACGGACTTGAAATGACGTGAATCGGACCCTCGGTTGTGAAATTTGAAACTTAAGTGTTCTTGAGATTTTCCTTTGATTTTGATGCTAAATTCGTTGTTAAAGCTGTTAATTTGGCGATTTGATCGCACGAGTAAGTCCATATGATGTTTTTGAATTAGTATGCATGTTTGGTTTGGAGCCTCGAGGGCTCAGTGATTTTCGGATAGATGTTGGAAGATTTTTATACTTGGGAGAGTTGCAGAAATGTTGTTTCTAATGCAAAGACATTCTGTGTTTCACGATCGCGAAGCCTTTCACGTGATCGCGAAAGGGAAATAGGGGCTAGGGTGAACTTGTTCTATGCGAACGCGAAGTAAGGGACGTGAATACGGAGTACTGGGGTGCTGCTCTACGCGAATGAGACTCTCGTCCCGTGAACACGTAGTGTAAAATGAGGGCTGGTGTGGGATGTTGTCGTTCTTCTACGCTAACGCGTACACTGGTCCGCGAACGCGAAGGTCAGGGGGCAACCCCTCGCGATCGCGTAGGAGGATTCGCGATCGCGTAAGTCCACTTTTGGCAGCTCTTCGCGAGACAGTGTTCTCATGAACGCGATGAACATTGTCGCCCAACTCTTTTAAACAGTAACAGAAACGGGAATAAACCATTTTTCTCACATCTCCTTCCCCAAAATCAGAACCTAGGCGATTTTTGAAGAGTAAAATCAACACCAAATCATAGGCATGTGTTCCTATACCCATCTCCTTCATTTTTCCATCAACGCCCATTAGATTTCTAGGCTTAAATATTGTTCTTCCATGGTAGAAATTGGGATTTTGGGTAGAGTTAGGGCTTTTTGAATAACTGAAATTTAGACCTCGTTTTGGGTTCGATTTTCGAAACTAATTACATATTTGGGCTCGTGGGTGAATGAGTGATTGGATTTTGGCCCGAACCTCGAGTTTCGACCAAGCGGGTCCGGGGGCGATTTTTGAACTTTTGTGGAAAATGATAGAAAACCTATAATTAAGCATTGGGTATGAATTCTTTAGCATTTATTGATGTAGTTTAAATTAATTTGGGCTAGATACAAGTAATTTGGAGGCGAATTCTAAAGAAAAAGTGGTGTTTGAGGCTTAAATTGTGTTCGTGGCATCGAGGTAAGTGTTTGGCCTAACCTTAGCTTGATGGATTAGGAGTTGTGTCTAATTTGCTATGTGTTAATTGTGAAGCACGACGTATAGGCATGGTGACGAGTATTTATACGTCGGTGTCAAGCATGCACGTGGGTCTATTGTTGTAATTGTTGCGACTCCGTTGAGATTTATTCATGCTTAATATGTTGATTATCATTGTTGGTTCCCTTGCCGGGATATTATTGTTTATGATATTGTCTCCCTTGCCGGGATATTATTGTTTATGACATTGTCTCCCTTGCCGGTATGTTATTGTTTACGATATTATTTTCCTTGCGGGGATATTGTTGTTATACTCTTGTTCCCTTGCCGGGATTCTTTTGTGATTGATGTTGAGTTGTAAATGGTATCGGGTGGCACGCCGCCACGGAAATATATGAAATGGTAGCGGGCTGCACGCATGCAACAAGATATATGAAATGGGAGCGGGTTGCACGCCTGCAACGAGATATATGAAATGGGAGCGGGTTGCATGTCTGCAACGAGATAAATGAAATGGGAGCGGGTTGCACGCCTGCAACGAGATATATGAAATGGGATCGGATTGCACGCTTGCAACAAGAAAGAAATGAAAGTGGATATTGTGTTTGTCTTCCTCATTATTGTTGGAAACTAAATTATGGTTTCTTTACATTCCTCTTTGGTACTTTGTTGTTATCTGATACTCCCCGTAGCATATTTTCCCCTCCATCTTTACTGTGAATATCTGCTTTTATTTTCTGTTGTATATGATTTAACTGCACAGGTTTATTTGGTAGTCTGGTCCTAGCCTCGTCACTACTTCGGCGAGGTTAGGGTAGACACTTACCAGCATATGAGGTCGGTTGTGCGAATACTACACTCTGCATTGTGTGCATATACTGGTACCAGAGCGTTTGCACCGCAGTGAGGTTGCTGCCTTCAGTCCAACAGGCGACCCGAGATAATCCTGCAGGTGTCCGCGGGCCTTGGTGTCTCCTTCTATCATTTCTTTTCCGTTTTTACTTATTCAGAGATAAATTCGTGTATTTCTATTCAGACTTTATTTGTAGTAATCTTAGACAATCTGTGAAATTGTGACACTAAATTCTGGGTAGAGTTGTATTTAGACTTCTGCAGTTTATATTAAGTTAAATTATCAGATTTCGTCTTCCGCTTTGTTATTGATATTATTATTTTCGCTGTTTTGGTATGTTATTTTGAAATTATAAGGACTTAGAGACTTGTAAGGGGTAATTAAAACGGAATAGTTGTTTTGCTTAGCTTTTATTAGTAGGCGTCATCACGACTCCCGAGGGTGGAAAATTCAGGTCGTGACAATAATCCCCATTCCCCAACCCTAGATTGCTCATTTACCCTTCCATATCAACTAGAATTTACATTTTTAACATGCATGTAATATGACAAAATTAGTTTTTCTTTTGCTTAATTAATAACGAACTCGAAAAGTTTTAACGATAATAATCAATTTTCAAAAGAAAATATTACTTTAAGTGGCCAATGATCAGTTTAGATTACTTTAATATACTATTAATATTTAAACTGCTCTTTAGTATAGAAAAAAATCATTTTTGAATACACCAAAAAAAATTGACCACTAGTAAATTTCAGGAATTTTAAAAAATTTATGATCTATAATGATAAAATTAGCAAATGATATTAATCCTAAATTTAAAAATCTCACCATTCAAATTTATTGAAGCAATCCCTGAATCTGAGGAAAATGAAAGAAAAGCATTAAGAAACTATTCATGTAATTTTAAAAAAGAAGAGTTAGAAATATATAGAATTTGTATTTCAATTACAAGATTTCTCATCAAATATCAAGCTTTTTTTTACGCTCTAAGCAAACAGAAGTTATTTACATGATTAATCGATTATGTCACTAAAAAATATTTAAGGATTTAAAGAAATTTTTTTTTCTTAAAAAAAATTGAAGGGTCGGCCCGGCCTAGCCCGCGGCCCTCTTAGGGATGGGTTTGGCTGGCCATTTTAAGGCCCGTTCAAGTGGCGGGCCGGCCCGTCCTATCCCTCCAAATTAAAAGCCGGCGAGGCTTGGGTTGGGCTGACCCGTTTTGACAGCTCTAATTTCAAGATACACATATGGGTTTATCATACACTAATCTTTAATGGGGTATTATCTCTTTTAGCCCATGCCAGAAACTAATTATATTTGGTAGTGAGAAAATGTATAAAATTTGTAATTTTTGTATATAACATACATAATGTATATATATAAAAAAATTTATATATTTATTCGGCTATTATTTTGAGAATGGCTATACAATGTCATTTTTCCAATCTTTAATATCGCGTCAAATTATTTAAATTATTTTATTTAAAAAAGTAAATTCTTATGTTATTTAATACTGTTGAAGGGTGTGTTCATCTAATTTAAAATTTAAACTAACTGAACTATAGTAATAAATCGATATAAGGGCAGCCCAGTGCATTAAGTTCCTGTTATGTGCGGTGTTCGGGAAAGGGCCGAACCACAAGTGTCACGACCCGAATCAGAGGGCTGCGACGAGCACCCGGTGCTTTACTCAACCGAGTACCAACATAACATATCTTTCTTATCATACTATCATGAGTAAATGAGCCAGAAAACCGGTCATGAGATAACAAGAATAAAACATAAGGGAATACTCAACATATGAAGACCCAAAATGATATACAAACTTATATATGTGACATACGGGCCTATAAGGCCGACATGACCATTTGTAAACTCAAAACATAGGCCGACAAGGCCATACAAGTGTCCCTACACCTGACATCTGTCTACAAGCCTCTAAGAGTACATAAAATCATAAAGATCGGGACAGGGCCCCGCCATACCAATCAATACATATCCAAAGCATACTGACCAACTAGGCAACTCCGGAGCAAGTGGAGTGCACCAACACCTTCGCTGAGCTGATAGCCTACTAGGAGGACTGTCAACCTATCAATCGGGACCTGCGGGCATGACACGCAAGCATCCCCAGGCAAAAGGGATGTCAGTACGAATAAAGTACCGAGTATGTAAGGCAGGAAAGCATAAACAAGAACAGTAATGTAAAGAGAGATAGAGGAGATACAACCTGTAACATCTGAGTGCCTCTGGGGGCTACTGACATGAAATGCATAATACATATATATACATGAACTTTTTAAAAACATTCGCCTCTGTGGGCATCATCATCATCATATCGTACCCGGCCTCAAAGAGGACTCAGTAAAAACGTACCCGGCCATCATAAGGCTCGGTAGAATCGTACCTGGCCACGTGGAGCTCGGTAAACCCAACTGATCAGTGGTTGCACAATAGGTGCCATACCCGACCGACTATAGCGCGGCTCGGTAGAGTAAAATAGATACTATATATAATGCATGCTAGACTCATAGAATCACGTTCTAAACCTTTTAGAGTGACTTAAGGTCATTATGGGCATCCCCACCATCAATATGAACCTTAGTAGGATTTAAGGATCATACACACTTGTTTAGAATAACTTTATAAGGAAAGAACAACATGGACAACCTTAGTTTCTAGGAGTAGATCAGTTATAAATTAGCGTACCGTTTATGTTCATGTCACTTTAGATCATGCCAAAAGAAAGAAGTAAGTGCCTTAACATACCTTGTATATTCTTCCCAACCTCAAGCTATGCCATTTCACGGCTCCTTAGTCTACAATAAGAGAAATGACACTCTTGTTATCGTTTAAGCGTCGTAACTATTATGTATCGACCACAACATATTTTACAATGAAATGGACAGAACCTCCCCTATATATATGACTTCACACTAGTCAAAACAATCACAAACAGCCCAACATACCCCTATCACTTCATACACAATACGACAACCATAATAGTGTCAACCAACCCGAAAATGTTACGACGAACGACCAACAAACAACCTTGTCATTATGTGGTGTTTCTCCACAACCTTCCTCCTCTCAACTCCATAAAAATATTAGTAAAAGAGTCAACCCAATACCAACACGAAACAGACCAAAAATATTCCCACAAGTTCATCAACTCAAAAATAATTTTTCAGTTTACTTAAACACGTTTCGACTTGTCTTTTCTTTCAAATTGGGAAATACAACCAAAAGTACATCATTATACCTCTTATCCAATAAACCAGCCATGAATTCAACTTAAAAATAAGTTTACAACCAGCCAACCATTACACAAGAACAAACAACATACCATTCTTTCGAAACTAGCTAGGTCTATTCTTTACGATCGAGTTACAACTCGCAAACGCATAGATAATGGAAGGAGAAGCATAAACTTACATTGTACTGAGTATAACCCACGAAACCTGGTCCTTTTTCATCAAAAATAAGTTCCTCAACACGGCTGCAAAAAGGAGAAAGAGAAACTAGCAAGCTGTCCGGACTTTTCAGCACTAGAATCGCGTCGTAACACCCGGAATACCCTAGGGTTTGTGTGGGATTTTTGGGGAGGAGTTGCAGGGGTTCAATTAGGTTTTCTTGGTCTGAAAGATAGGTGAAATAACTGAGTTTATAATCCCTTAAAAGTCCCCTCTTGACCGACTTAGTTGAGGCCTCTCTTTTTGGCAAGTAGGTGATGCACCTACTTGTCACCTACTAGCTGCGCGGTCTCGCAAAAATGTGAATATCTCTATACTCCGAGATCGTATTGATAAACGGTTTAATGAGTTGAAAACTAGACTCATAGATCTTCAATTTCATATGTAGATCATCCCTTGATTCAAAGTATGTTGGGAGAAAAGCTCAGCTACATTTAACCTAAGTTTCAACTCATTTTTGAATGTAACTTGTGATGACCTTTTCCAACTTTTGTTCCACAACTTGCTTGACTTAAAAACATAACACACGACTATCATACGACTAAACTAACTCATAACATAACCTCATAATCATGTTAATCACCCTTGTCTCACCCCAAAAGTATAGGTTATAACATTCCAAACTTGTCGACATTCGACGAAACTTATTTTTTTTTAATTCATTTAGCGCCTAAGCTTTCCAACCCTTTTGGTACTCGTTATTCATGATCATAAAGATTTGTAACCTCCATTATAAAAGGATTAACTTACTTTACGTACTTTCAAAGTTGATCTCATTTCTGAGCTTACATCAATTGATTTACGGATACTCTAACATACGAAAACATAGGGTGTAACAACAAGGGTCTATTGTACGCAACTTTATCCTATATTTCTGCAAGAGACTGTTTTTACAGGTCTAACTCGAGACCTCCTGGTCACATAACAACAATTTTACCAATTACGTCAAGACTTCCCTTCAGTAATAAATCGATATAATTTGTCCAAATTCTTGCATACATTATTGTATAAAAGAAGTCGAACCAACATTCAAAATTCAAGAACCATGCCATTCTTTTGTAAAGCTTAAAGTAGTCACTGGAGATTTCGGGTTCGAGCTCTTTGTATGAGTCATCTTTGTTTAGGAACATTTTTTCTTTAATTTGAAATTTTCAGCATGAATTTGAATTTTATCGAACTCTAATACATATAGCGGACATCAAGCGTAAACAAAAAAAGGTTGAGGTAGTCTGCCATAAAATTTTTAGCCAAAGTTATAGGAACCAAATTTTGTGGATACACCACTCTTCACGTGGCCAAAAGGAAATGAATTAAGGATTTGGGAAAAAGCCAACTACTTTTCATATGATATTCACGTGTCTGTACCTTAATCTTTTTGACCAACTTTAGTTATCCAGCAAGTTTCTCTGCAAAGCTATTACTCCGATTTGTTTTCATCTACCCACTTAAGAAAAAAGTGATAATGACGTTCGCGACGTAAATATTATATATAATTAATTTTTATTTTTTAGGGTAAATATAAGTGTAACAAAACATCCGTCAATAAAAGTATTAACCAAGATGATCATTTTATGACAATTAAGAAAAATGATTGTTTTTATATTTGATGTAACATAGTTTGAACGACGAATTCATGCCATTTATTAGGTTAAAATTATGTTTTGGATTATAACAAATATGGTATCAGGAGTGAACACTACTCATTGATTCTTGTTACTTTTTGGAACGTCCTCAACTCTCTCTGATCAACGAAAGAAAGGAGAGAGATGAGCTGTCGAGAGAGTGAGAGAGCACTTGACTAGGTCAATAGAGTGAAATAGGGACTAGGGTTTTAACGTTTAGCCTTTACGTGTGTTAGTTCAAAAAATTATTCAAACTCGCGCCCCGCCCTATCCCACATAATTTTTTTTAAAAAATGAACTCACCCAATCTTGCCCCACAACCGCAAACTCTCAAACCCACACTGCCTCGCAAATTCTCAAACCCGCATTGTCCCGCACGCACCCGTTGCCATCTCTAACTCCTCACATATGGAATGACAAAATTTCAAAAAGAAAAAAAATGGGTTTGTTGAATAAAATATCTGGGGATATTGACAAACAAAAGACCAACAATAACTAGTAATTAGAATCCAAACCAAACGCAAAATTAGAGGAAATCATCTTCTTCGGAATTCGTGTGCCCTTTCCAAAATTGTAGAGCAAGGCGTTAGTTTTAGCCCAAGTTCTATGAACCCAAATAATTTTGTGGATACAACCAGTCGTCTTCACGTGTCCAACAGAAACGAAAGAGTAAAAATTATATGGGTAGCCACTATTTAAAGTGGTATTAACCTTTTATCCAATATTTTTAATGCTGAGCAAAAATAGCTACTAGATTGTTAAAATTAATATGAAAGGACATTGTTACCCTTTCCTTCCCAAACGGAAATACAGTGGTATTACAGGTTGGATAGATACGCCATTTTCAGATTCTTTTTCTGGGCTATTCTCTCTGCATATTCTTTCTGGGCTATTCTCTCTACATATTCTTCTTCCATTCTGAACCTCCATTTTCTTTCTTTTTCTTTATAGCCTTCTTCTTGTATATTTTGCTTTGTCTTTGTCGTTGAAAAGTGACTCCTTTTTTATGATCTCAGAAAAGCTATGTCAAAGTATGTAGTTAATGGAGAATGGCAGATTGAGTCAAAGAAAAATACAAGGCATACTCCTGCATATAAGCAATAGAAATTCACTGTATTTTTTTCACTGCTCTACTACTATACCTATTGTGCCTTGAGATCCTATGAAGAGGGAATTAGGTGGTAAGTCATGATCACTTTTTAATTCTCCCTCTCTTTTGACTTTTACCTGTTATGATTTTTAAATTGGGTATACCTTCAGTCAAAACGGAAGAAAAAAGTGAATTTATCAAAAAAGGATAAAATATTTAAAATATATGTATTTAAGTTCAAAAGTTAAGGACACTTGGTCCTTAACTTCGAGTTCCAGTTTCAAAAGTTAAGGACACTTGGTTCTGAACTTAGAATTACAAGTTCAAAAGTTAAGGACACTTGATCCTGAACTTAGACTAACAAGCTCAAAAGTTAAGGACTATAGGTCCTGAACTTACAGTTACAAGTTCAAAAGTTAAGGACAATAGGTCCTGAAGTCCTGAACTTAGACTAACAAGCTCAGAAGTTAATGACAATATGTCCTAAACTTAGACTAACAAGCCCAAACGTTAAGGACAATAGATCATGAACTTAGACTAACAAGCTCAAAAATGTCCTGAACTTAGACTAACAAGCTCAAAAGTTAAGGACAATAGGTCTTGGACTTAGACTTACAAGTTCAAAAGTTAAGGACAAGTAGTCTTTAACTTAGAGTTACAAGCACAAAATTTAAGGACAGGTGGTCCTGAATTTCGAGTTCTAAGTTCAAAAGTTAAGGACATGTAGTCCTGAAGTCGTGAACTTAGAGTTGCAAGTTCAAACGTTAAGGACATGTAGTCCTGAAGTCCTGAACTTAGAGTTGCAAGTTCAAAAGTTAAGGACACTTAGTCCTAAACTTTATGAGCAGAAGGGTGTTTTCGTCCGGGCAGAAAAAGTTTATTAAAGCAGTAGCTAAAGACTAAAGATATTTTAAACAGTGGCTTAAAAGTAAATACATGTGTTATTAGTGATTAACCGTGCACTTCCTCCAACGAAAGACTAGGAAAAGCCCACCTTCTTTACGGAAAAAACTTACCTACACCCGGTGTATACACCAAATTTGGTTAAGTTAATCATAGAAAATAAACTACAATATTTATTAGAATTTATTTTTAATAAAAAATTTAGAAAAAGTAATAAATAATCCTAATAACTGATGTTGAACTTTTTAGGATTGCCGTACTTATTTTATTTTTCGCCTCAATTTTTTGCAACTTGCGAGTTTCCTGTTCTTTTATTTCTAACATGGTTGCTAAATATTATGAGTTTCAGCAGGTACCAAACCATAAGTATGATCTAATGTCACGATCTGAATTTTTCATCTTCGGGATCGTGATGACGCCTAATATTGCACTCGCTAGGCAAGCCAACGTTACAGAATATTTCACTTTTTTTCTTTATCCTTTTATAATTAAAATTTAACAAAATTAAATCAGCAAAAATAAAAGCGAAAGTACATGATTTAAATGATTACTCATATACTATTAATGAAAGCCGAAATAAATACCACCCAAAAATTGATGTCACAACTCACGAACATTCTATGAATACTACAAGTAATGGTTTGAACGAAAATACATTCGTCTCGAAGAAGATAAAAAAGAAATGAAGTAAAGATAAGAGCGGACGCCAGGGCCAAAGGACGCCTACAGGACTACCTTGGGTCTCCTGAGTGAAGTATCAGCAACCGACCTCTCGATCAGCCACTACCAGCTTCGAAATCTGCACAAAAAGTGCAGAGTGCAGTATCAATACAATCGACCCCATGTACTGGTAAGTGTCGAGCCTAACCTCGACGAAGTAATGACGAGGCTACGGCGAGGCATAAATAATATACTGCAACAGTTTATAATAAGGCAAAAAGAAAATACGGAGTGAAATAGGACAATAACTTGCATTTAATAAATATGGAACCCAATCGTTCTACCAATACTCATTTATAACCAATCCTTAAGAGAGTTTCAACACCACAGTAATGAATTTCAACAGAAGATGAATACATAAACAACAGATGATGCGGCGCGCACCCCGATCCCACCATATAATCAAGGACAATATGAATATTCACCCTTATTACTCTTTGTTGCGGCATGCAACCAGATCCCACCAGTCCACCCTTATTACTCCTCAATATATCACCCTTATTCCTCCTGTTGCGGCGTACAATCCGATCCCACATGTCCACCCTTATTACTCTTTGTTGCGGAGGGCAACCCGATCCTACCAGACAATCACATTTCACCCTTATTTCTCCTGTTGCGGCGTGCAACCCGATCCCATCATATCAGTACCAATCACAAAAATAAAACAAGTATTTCACAGTTTAGCTCAAACCCCCACAACATTTATACCTCAAATCATCACAACGGGAGGTTTATATCATTATGAAACTTCAACAGTTAATACTACACAATGAGACCAACCAGAGTGTACCATGAAGTATCAATAAACCAACGTAAACCAACAATATAGCATAATGAAACTACGGAACAATCAATACCTTCAATAGAGACAACAACGGTTAACTATAAGCAATTAGACATTGAAACATCAATAAGCAAGTAGCGGTTAAGATAGGAAAAACAATATATAAGGAAACGGGGAAGGGAACAAGCTAAACATATAATTTGGCGGCGTATAGGTACTCGTCACCACACCTATACGCCACACACATGGAATTTCATATAGAAAATAAGTCGGGGATCCCTAATCCCTCAAGTCGAAGTTAGGCCAAACACTTACCCCAAGCAAACGGGTATTTCAAAGCTCAATTACCGCGTTACCTCTCGATTCCTCCACCAATCCACTCGTATCTAGTCATAATTAACTTAATAACATTAATAAATGCTAAAGAAATCAATAATTATAGGTTTTCCAATATTTTCTCCAAAAAGTCAAAACCTGACCCCAGACCCGCTTGGTCTAAACTCGAAATTCGAACCAAAATCCGATTATCCATATACCCCCGAGCCCGGATATACAGTTGGTTTTAGAATTCGACCTCAAATCAAGGTCTAAATTCCCAATTTATAAAAATCCCTAATTCTACCCAAACCCCCAATTTCTACCATAGAAATCTTAGATTTTTGGTTGAAAATTCATGAAATGTGATGGGAAAGTGAAAGAAAGTGGGTTAGGATCACTTACCAAAATTTTGGGGAAGGTTTGGTCTTGGGAGAATCGCCTCTAGGGTTCTAGGATTTGAAAAATGTGAAGAATGAGAGAAAATTCCGTCTAAGACCCTTTTACTCAGCTGCAGATGTAGTAATTGAGACCTGAGCTTCGCAAATGCGAAGCTCGCAAATGCGAATCTCGCAAATGCAAAGAACCATCACAAATGCGAAGTTCCCCACATTTCTGCTGCCTTCGCAATTGCAAAGGTAATGATCGCAATTACGATCAGGAACCTCCGCAAATGCGATGAAAAGATCACATCTGCGATCACACCCCTTCCTAGACTCTCTTCGCAATTGCGAAGATATGTTCGCATTTGCGAACTTTGCTGTCCCAGGATTTCTTCGTAATTGCAATAAAGACCTCGCAATTGCCATGTTTGTTTTGCTCGCATTTGTGAAGCCTGATCTCGCAATTACGAGATCCGAGGCCTGCAACAGATAACAATCACACCAGCAATTCTCTAAGTTCCAAAATCACTCCGTAGCCTATCCAAAACTCACCCGAGTCCTCGGGGCTCCAAACCAAACATGCACACCAGTATTAAAACATCATACGAACTTGTTCGCGTGATCAAATCACCAAAATAACACATAGAACTACGAATTCAATACCAAAAAACATGAAATTTTCAAGATAGTTTTAA
Source organism: Nicotiana sylvestris (assembly GCF_000393655.2). NCBI lineage: Eukaryota > Viridiplantae > Streptophyta > Magnoliopsida > Solanales > Solanaceae > Nicotiana > Nicotiana sylvestris. The sequence goes on along the minus strand of NC_091062.1, from coordinate 17,237,543 downwards.
AACTTTTATTTTCTCAACCAAAGGTCTGAATCACATCAAATCACTTCCGTTTTTCACCAAATTTCACATATAAGGTTTAAATATCATAACAGACATGTACCAGGCTCCAGAACCAAAATACGGGCCTGATACTAATAAGATCAAATCTTTTTTTATTGTATTTTCAGTCTTATAAATTTCATCTTTCAAAAATTCATTTCTCGGGTTAGGGACCTCAAAATATGATTCCGGGCATACGCCCAGGCCCCATATTTTACTACGGACCCTCCGGAACTGTCGGAACACAGGTCCGGGTCCGTTTACCCAAAATGTTGATCGAAGTCAACTAAAATAAACTTTAAAGGTAAAAATTATTATTTTCTCGAATTTTCACATAAAAGCTTTCCGGAATTGCGCCCGGACTACACACGCAAATCGAAGAGAGATAAAATGAGGGTTTCAAGGCCTCGGAACACAAAGTCGGATTCTAAAATAGAAGAAGACCTTTTGGGTCATCATATTCTCCACCTCTAAAACAACCGTTTGAGGACGAACGGACATAGAAAAGTACCTGAGTCAGTGAAAAGATGGGGATATCTGCTCCGCATATCGAACTCGGACTCTCAGGTAGCTGCCTCAATAGGCTGACCTCTCCACTGCACACAAACCGAAGGGTATCTCTTCGATCTCAACTGTCAAACCTGCCGGTCTAGAATAGCTACCGACTCTTCCTCGTAGGTCAAATCCTTGTCCAACTGGACAGTGCTGAAATCTATCACGTGGGATGGATCGCCGTGATACTTCCGAAGCATGAACATATGAAACACTAGATGTACAGTTGATAAACCTAGCAGCAACGCAAGTCTGTAAGCCACCTCTCCCACTCGATCAAGGATCTCAAAAGGCCCGATGAACCTAGGGCTTAGCTTTCCCTTCTTCCCAAATCTCATCATGCCCTTCATGGGTGACACTCGGAGCAACACTTGCTCTCCGACCATGAATACCACATCACGAACCTTACGGTCGACATAACTCTTTTGCCTGGACTAAGCTATGGGTGTGCATTCGGATCGGTTTATCGATAAATCGAATCGATTATTTGTTATCGGTTTATCGATTTATCGATTTCGATTTCGAAATTTTCCTTATCGAGTTATCGATTTTGATTTCGATTTTGTCCTCTTCGGTTATCGGTTTATCGATAAACTGATAAGATATACTAAAAAAATTATTTTTTAACCCTTATTCTATAATACCCTTTTCTTTACCCTAGGTCCCTAACCCTATTATTTCATCTACCACATTTAAGGAATGATCATATTTAAATCTCAAGGGAATGAAGTTCAAATTAATGGAAAATAGAATTAGCCGTGATGATGTATTTTTTTATACCGTTGGAATGTTGGTGGCATACATTTGATCCCTTACTTTAGTTTCGTTGTATGTGCTTGTTGACACAATTTTTATGTTATAAACGGTGTTCGTCTTATTTTAGCTTCTTTTTGTCCATATTAGTTAGGTGTGTTTATATCGATATACTTTCCGTGGCATCCCGCAAATTTTCTTATTGGTGTAATCGATAACCGAATTGATAAGCCCCAAAAATCGATAAATCAAAATCAAAAAAATTGAAACCTTATTGAAATGATAACGATAAGCATATGTACAAATCGATAATCGATAAGTAATTATCAATACAGGTCAAAATGGAATCGATAAATCGAATGCACACCCCTAGACTGAGCTGTACAAAGTCTATCCTGAATGATCTTAACCTTATCCAAGGCATCCTGTACTAAAATTGTACCCAACAACCAAGCCTCCCCGGCTCAAACCACCCAATTGGCGATCGACACCATTTACCATATAATGCCTCGTAGGGAGCCATTTGGATGCTCGACTGATAATTGTTGTTGTAGGAAAACTCCGCTAATGGCAAGAATTGATCCAAAGAACCTCCAAAGTCAATGACACAGGCGCGAGCATATCCTCCAAAATTTGAATAGTATGCTCGGACTGACCGTCCATCCGAGGATGAAATGTTGTGCTCAACTCGACCCGCGTACCCAACTCACACCCTCCAGAAATACGAGGTAAACTGTGTACCTCGGTCAGAAATGATAGACACGGGTACACCATGAAGATAGATAATCTCACGGATATAGATCTCTACCAACCGCTCCAAAGAATAGGAAACTGCCACATGAATGAAATGTGCTGACTTAGTCAGCCTATCCACAATAACCCATACTGCATCAAACTTCATCTGAGTTCGTGGGAGTCCAACAACGAAATCCATAGTGATACGCTCCCACTTCCACTCAGGAATCTCAATCTTCTAAAGCAAACCACTAGGTCTCTGATGCTCGTAGTTTACCTGCTGACAATTCAAACACCGAGCTACATATGCAACAATATCCTTCTTCATCCTCCTCCACCAATAATGTTGCTGCAAGTCCTGGTACATCTTAGCGACGCCCGAATGAATAGGATACCGGAACTATGGGCCTCCTCTAGAATAAACTCACAAATCCTATCCACATTAGGCACACAAACACGACCTTGCATCCTCAAAATTCTATCATCTCCAACTATAACCTGCTTGGCATCACCGTACCGCACTGTGTCCCTAAGGACAAGTAAATGAGGATCATCATACTGCCTCTCCCTTATACGCTCAAACAAGGAGGGTCGAGCGACTGTGCAAGAAAAAACACGATTGGGCTCGGAAACATTCAGCCTCACGAATTGATTAGACAAAGCCTGAACTTCTAAAGCAAGCGGTCACTCACCGACTGGAATGTACGCAAGACTGCCCATACTGGCTGGCTTCCTACTCAAAGCATCGGCCACCACATTGGCCTTCCCGTGATGATACAAGATGGTGATATCATAATCTTTCGATAGCTCCAACAACCTTCTCTTCCTAAAATTGAGCTCCTTCTACTTGAACAAAATACTGCAAACTCTTATGATTCGTGAACACCTCACACGAAAGCCATATAAATAATACCTCCAAATCTTCAGCGCATGAACAATGGTTGCTAGCTCCAAATCATGAACTGGATAATTCTTCTCATGAATCTTCAACTGCCGCAAAGCATATGCAATAACCTTGCTGTCACACCCTTTTTTTAACCAAACTTCACTAACCCCTCTTAAATAAATAAAAAGAATTTATAAAGCTTGAAAAGGGTTTTCAATTAGTAAATGACGAAATTTTGTGCAAAAAGAAATTACTCAGAGTCGCCACCTGACATTGATTTCGATGTGCCAGGTCACCGTTTTTTAAAAAAATAATTTTCCTTTTAAAACACTTGGACTCTAAAACCAAGTCCGCACCAGAGATTTGGGTAAGGGGGTTCATTTGACTCGGGGAGAAGGTGTTAGGCACTCCCCAAATCCCGTGAAGGTCACAGTTGCGTACTCGATCTAGTTGGCTTTTAAATTATTCAATTGAGGTAATAACACAGAAAAGGAAAACAAACACAAAGAGGCTCGAGGTCGTCCCCACCTAAAAAGATAAAAATAAATAAAAGAAAATATTAAAGTTCTATCCTACACTATTTCTTCTACGATGTTCGCCATGGCCTCCAATTACATTCACTTCGGGGCATACCCTCGAAATAAAATATATACAAATCCCTCGGGGCATTCCCCGGATAAATTTAACTAAGGGAACGACCTCTCGCCTCAAAATTAACAAAAATCCTAAGGCTTGCCTACCCAAGTGTGGTCGGCCTAAACATGCTCCTAACGAACAATGTAACAAAATAAGCAAATAAAAGAAAAGAAAATTCTAAATCATACTCATATTTTACAATTGATTTCCTTTTGCTAGGCCAAGCCCAATCCTAGCATGCAAATAAGTTTAAACACTAGTAGGCTAGTCTTTTCCCTATCCCCACGACCAAACAATCATACAAGATAATTCATGTATTCAACACAGAAAACACCTAGAAGAAAAGAAAGGGATCACAATTGACAAGGCAGAATAACATAAAAGGGCAAGAATGTTCAGATGAATCAGAATGTGATGAAAGCCATTTAGAGTTTAGCTAACCCTTATTCTCTTTTTTAAACTTCCCAGAACTTGCTTGAACACATCAAATAATAACAATACCCATGCTACAATTGAAAACCTACGCCACCCACTAAGCTAATCCACACCAGATAGTTTTAAAGTGTTGATTTTAATTTAATCCAACCTCAAACAAATCCTGCACACATGAATTCAAGAGCCAATATGTGACAGACCTTACATCACTGCCTTATTCCTCAACTTTCTATTTTTAGACGCAAAGAACACTTCTAATAAAAGTAAAACTAGGCATGAGAAAATTCACTGATTAACAGAGTTTACCTAAGTAACAGTCTGCCAATTCGTCAATTTAACAAGACATTGGGGCCCTTTAGCTGATCCAAATGTTAGTTAAGAAAGATCACAGAACCTTCACAAGGCATTTCACTTAATGATTGTCGACAAAAATAAAGGAAAAGGACTTCAACTTAAGTTCTCATTTCAAGACACAAAAACTCTCAAACTTCATGACACCAATGATACCTTCTAATGATATTTAAACACGACGAACTTGAAGAATAATAACGAAGGATTCACGTCGACGCATCCAGACTGCCTAGGCAGAACTTTCGTGGATAGGAACATCAAATTCTGTGGCCTAGTAGTGAAGCTAAGTGGGTGTCAACTCAAGAATTTAGGAATGAACCAAGTGTGAGCACGTGATTTTTGCCCTATGTGAGAATTACTCCCAAAAATTTAAAATAAAATAATTTTCCTTTGTGTGCAATTTTGAGAAATTTCATGGCATTTTTGGATAATTATTAGTATTTGTTTGTGCATATTTATTTGTTAAATAAATAAAAATACAAAAAATATGTCGCATTCGCATTTAGGATTTAGTTCTGTGATTAGGAGCAATTAAGTTTGTTTTACAAAAATGAAAAATCACAAAAATAATGTACATCACTTTATTGGCATTTAATGTCCAAATTGTGTGATTTTATCGTTAATTGTTATGTAATTGTGTCTTAATTGTTATTAAGAGTTAATTAGTACTTTTTATCAATTAATTTAGTTCTATAGGTTAATTTAAAATTGTTAGAATTTTAAGAAAAAAAGAAAAAGAAGCAAAATGGAAATAAAAGAAGAAGAAAATCGGATCGGGCCTTTTCTTCAATTTTAAACCACAGGCCCAAACCAAATAACCCCTTATCCAACCCAAAAAACCCACCGACCCGGTCCGCCCCATAACCCAAACGACTCCCCATTTCTTCCATTTCATTTTTCACTTCTCATCCCTAACAAAAGAAACCCTAAAAAACACCCCCCCTTTTTTTTTTGCTTCGTCTTCTTCATCGCCAAACCAGCAGCTCTCACGTCCCGTCGACCAGCTCAACCAGTCCGTCGACCTCCGGCCATGAACAACCACAGTCCATCGAGCTCCAGCCAGTCGCCAGGGTTGCTGCTTCTTCTGCTTCGTCTTCAACTCTAGCCATGGACGAACCACCATGAACGACTACGTCGACCTCCAGTCCAAAACGAGCTCCATCTCCAGCAACCATGGTTGTTGTTTCTTCTTCTTCGTCTTCAACATCGTCACGACAACCTGGAGCAGCCCCACGACCACCATGTCCACTGCTTCGTCTTCAACTGCCATCGCCGCCACCAGCAGCTCGTCGTCGACCAGCAGCTCGTCGAAACAACCAACTTCATCTCCTTTGTCATTTCCTCCAGTCACCGAAAAAACCAGCAACGACCACTCCACATGAGCGACCACCATCGCTTCTGCTACGTCCAGCCATGAACTACCACCGTCGACTCCATCAGTTCTTCGACCACCCAACATCCAGCTTCATCCGCGAACGACCACAAACCAGTGAACTCGATTGTCACTGCATCAAAAATGAAAATGGGTTAAAAACAGTGATGTTTGTTCAGGCGTGTCGAGGTTGCCATTCGAACCCGGGTTTTAAACCAGTAGGTTTCCATTCTCTTTTCTTTTAGTTTTCGTTCAGCGAATTCATCTTCCGCCCCTTTTCTTCTTTCTCTGATTGTGTTTGTGTTCCGATGGGTTGGTTTGAATTCGAACCCAGATCTTTGTTTGTATTAGAGATAATTCATGTTCTTTTTTTGTTTGAAGTTCGTTAGTTTTTCATCAAGTGATTTAATGTCGTATGTTTATGTGCTGGTCCTTAGTTTTTGATTTAGTTTGAACCATTCATCTTTGTTATGATGTTGTTTGACTTAGTTTGAGTTCAACTGATGATTGAGTTTAGTGATTTGAATCTACTTGTTTATCCTATTAAGTTTGTTGATATGAATCTGACCATGATAAACTGAATTGGGAGTTAGTTTCATGTGTTTAATTTGTCAATTGTCAGGCTTGATTTGGTTATAGCTGCTGTAGTTTGATTAATTGATTAGGTGAATTGGTTATAGCTGATATGGTTTTGGTACAAATTGAAAGGGATGGGGGTAGAATGGTAATTTCAGTGGTTTCAGGGGTAATATGGGAAATGAGTCTTAAAAAATGATTAATTTGAGTGTTCCGTCCACTAGACACTAATAATATTAAAATAATACGTAGTGGGGGACAAGACATATAGTAGTGGGTAATAATGCATTGTTTAATATAGTGGGGGACAAGACATGTGGTGGTGAGAACTAATATATTTGTTTAATATATTGGGGGACAAAATATTAAGTAGTGGGATTCAAAAGGTGGATGAGGAGAAGATGGTGGGATTAATTTAAGTGCTTCAAGTTTGGCTATAAAATAAGAAGAGGTTGACACAAGTTAAAAGGGGGGGAGGGGATTTTCTGAACATTAAGAGAGAATTGGGGATTTTTCGGAACAGAAAAAACATTCTGGAAATCTAAAGAGAGAGTAGTATACACCCGATATACACTCTGGATACACTGGATATACAGAGGGAGAATTCATTTTGAAAAAGAAAAAAAATCGAAAAGGAAAAAAAAAGGGGGGGGGGGGGACAGATTTTGGACATCAAAAATTCAAAGTTTAAGAGTGAAATACAAGCTGAGTTTTTACCCAAAAAAGAGTTCAATAGGTTGAGAGCTAAATACTGAAAAGTGAGGTCTTCTTTACTACTGAAAATCAGAATCAGTTTGTTACCATTTAATTGAGGTTTTTTAAGTGGTTTCTTGAGTTGTTATTCCTGGTCTGCATTGGTTTGCATTGATATTGTTTCATTGAGTGTGCTGGAATCGTGTTGGTTTTCAAATCTGTCACTGGGTGTCCCATTTGCTGGTTGTTGCTGGTTATTATTGTTGTTGCTGTGTTACATACTACTTTGCCGACCTTCCGCTTCTTGTATTGGCAATACCAGGTACACAGCTGTAACTTTGGCATTTGTAAGCTGAAAATATGAAGTTTGAATATACGTGAAGAGTTGAAATTCTGCTTTGGTTTCAATATGACTTGTGCATTTAGATTCTTCGGTCGCTGATGATAGGTAGATCCCTGTTAGTATGTAGTAAGTGGACTGAAACGGAGTTGTACGAGAGATTATTTTTATTAAAACATGTAGCATTTGGTAACTGATTCCTGTAGTTAAAAATGAGCTTGTTGGACTGTTAAATTAATCTGGACTGGGACTGTTTGGATCTCGGAATATGATTATGTAATAGTCGTATTAGTTTAGTTTTGTTTCGTAGTATAATTTGTGAGATTAGAGGCCAGCTGCAAGCTAAAACATGAAAGTGTTTTGGAATTTCTGAATTTCACTTGTATTAAATAAATTGAACTGAAATTAGTAAGGTGGGTCTAAAATGGGTAAAGAGTAATTAGTTTCATTTTTGATATTATTGTTCGTCAATTCTGTATTTCTATTTATAATTTCAATTTTTTGGTAATATTCACTTATAGAATAAGATACGAAATAATCTCCCTTTGTACAAGCTCGATTATAATTTTCCATTTACATTTGTCTTAGACTAATAACTAATAAGTTACGTCCCTATTTTAAGCATGTAATTAATTTGGAGATTTTCTTTTAGAGACAAACTTAATAGAAAATGTAGTCACTTTAGGATTTTCCTTTTAAAATAAATGAGATGAGACTCGCCTAGCAAAACGCACAGATTGCGGGGCCCTCACACATATATGTATTAATTACTTAGAATTCGGGATCGACCGCTTTGCGAACTTTACGGCCTTTTCCCAAAATAACCACGCGTTAGTCTCTTTAGGCGCGTACTTTAAGTAACATTACCTTCTTAAACCCGGGTGCACATTTATGTGACCCAAATCCAAATCTCAACAAAGTCGAAATGTGTCTCTAACCACGGGTGCATTGATGTGACGTGGTTCGAGATGTGTTTTCACGACGTTGCAATTCTCGTTGAAAAATAACAATAATAAAAGCGGTAAAAAGTTTAAATTTGCACATAGGTTCAATATGAATAAAAATCAGATAAATAAGCCGAATATGACAATTGAGCGACCGTGCTAGAACCACGGAACTCGGGAATGCCTAACACCTTCTCCCGGATTAACAGAATTCCTTATCCAGATTTCTGGTTCGCAGACTGTAATACAGAGTCATTCTTTTCCTCGATTCGGGATTAAACTGGTGACTTGGGACACCATAAATCTCCCAAGTGGCGACTCTGAAATAAATAAACAAATCCCCTTTCGATTGTCCTTTAATTGGAAAAACTCCCTTTACGTCCCTTTGCGGGATATAGGTAAAAAGGAGGTGTGACACCAAGCACACGAGTTAACCTTGCATTAAGTCGTGACTGTAGAAGAAACAAAACCATTAACCCAATCTAGAATCACTGACTTTCCAAGCTACTAAAACATGGACAGGGTTATGCTCCAACATCAAGAAAAGCACATCAGCGGGCCATGATCCACTTGACAGTAACACAATCATCTAGACCTTGGTCAAAGCATACCAAACCAAACAGAATAAAACTCGATTACCATTCACAAACAGATGAACCAGTTTGACAAAGATGAATAACCACTAGAGAGAGAGCTTCAAATCAGCTTCAAACTAGACTTAGCAAGCAAACGAGATAAACTTACAAAATGCAGTCAATGACTCGGTCATCTTAAACTAAACAAATCTGACCTTGAAAGATACTTCAACATGTAAAGGAATCTAAGAACATCCAAAGCATAGAAGGTAAATCGTTCAAACTAGATTAACTTAGTACTTGGATCCATATAAAAGCAGTAGAGGATGAGGTATGAACCTGAAAACTGAAATTTCGATTATCCTTCGATGTTCGAATATGGTACAATCAACATAAAACCAAGCAGTGAGATTGAAAGCAAAATCCGCTACTGAAATTCGAGACGTAAAAGGAACCACGAGCTGACCTCGAAAGACAACTTCAACTCCACGGCAAACCTCGATCAAACTCCATAGTTTAATTGCGAATCCGAAATAGAAGTGAAGAAAATAGAATCTTTTTTACTCACTATATAGTTTTTGTTTTCTGATTTTTGAAGTGAAATTCAAATTCAAATGAACTAATTTTTGAATGAACTAAAATGGAGGTCTAGAAGGAAAACCAAGAATCAAAAATCCAAAAGAAGAAAACCGTTTTTTTTTTGTATTTTTCGACTTAAAAACAAAATTGAAACTAGAAGGAACTCATCTTTGTTTTTTATATATATATGGAGAACGAAAACCAAAAATTAGAAGAGAAAAATCTGGATATCAAAATCAAAACCCTAGAACTTTCTCCTTCCCGATTTTCTGATTTCTTTTCTCTCCTCCCCTGAATTCTGAAATACCACCCCCATATATATGCCAACCTAGAACCTTCTATCATTGTCTTCCAAGAAAACCCGAAAATCTGTGTGGATCCTCCTCAAATCCGAAAACCTTCTGCCCCCAAACGAAAATCCCCTCTTGTTCTCCTTTCTGGATGGTTCTAAGACAAATGGAAGACTAGGATTTAAAGTCTTCAAATCCTATGTCTACCATTAATATGAATTCCATCCCAGAGAAGCAAAAGCGCGTGGGAAAGGAAAAAATGGAATATCTTCTGCTGTCAGAGGTCATTATGGTTGAGTGACGTGGAGGATGAGGCGAGGGGGACCAGGGCTTACGTCGAACGCCGGAAAAATGACTTTTCCTGCGGGTTTTGGGGTGTTGTTGACGGGCAGAGGCATGTGAAGAGGGGGGGGGATGCGTTTGGGATGTAGTAACCTTAGGGTTTACAAGGAGTTTGGGAATTAATATCGTCCGTAGGATTAAAGGTGATGGACAATTGAGATTTTAAGTGAAATGGGGTGGGTGACGTGTCATGGGTCAAGAGGGTGTGGGCTGCCCGATTTGGGCCATGTTCTTGCGTGAAATTGGGCCAAAATTTTGGTTTTTCTTCAATTCCTAAGGTCCATTGACTAACAGACCCAATTTCTTGAACTATATATATATATAAACCCAATTTCTTGAACTATATATATATATAAAATTAAATTAAATATATCATACTATGAAACCATTTTTTTTAATATCATTTTTATACAAATTATTATATTCAAAATAAAAGTGAAAAAATCATGGTAAAAACAAAAGATATGGATATAAAATATTGATAACCTAAACTAAATAGAATAAAATAGAACATGAAACTATTTTTTATTTTTGTATTTTTTCAATTTTGTGCCTTAAAAATAGAATTAAAATTAGTAATAAAGTAAAATCCTATAGAAATAAACTCAAATAAATGTCATAAAAAATACTAGGACTATTAGAGGTAATTCTAATGCGCAGGTCAAAATTACATGTCTACAGCTGCCCCTCTTTGACGGAAAATACGGAGTTTTCAGACAAAGAACAACAAGACATGTTTTTGACCCGACCCTTATTTAGAGAGACCAAACTAAAAGAAAGAGAATGTGACCGAGCCCTGGTATCTGAGATGCCTACATATCCTTGGCTATAAAGGAATCAGATCACATGTAGTTCATAAGTGAGAAGGACGATGGAGTACCGAGGTAGAGAGTCGAGTGAAGTGCTGTCGAGGTTCCGGTCCGCGGTTCCTGCCATTACATCAAAAATAAAAAGGAAAAATTACAACAAAAGTAAAAGAAAAATAAAATATCCTATCTACTTCTTGTCTTGAATCTTCCGTGAATCTCTACTTGATCTTCAATATGCAATAGAGAAATGGTCCCTGTTCCTCAGGCGAGCTCCTGATGCTTCTTGAATTTGCGAATTGAAGTAACTCTAACATGAATTCCCTCGTTTTCCAGGTGGGCGCCTGAAAATTACAATAATTCTGAAATGGATTCCCTCGTTATCCCGGTGGGCGGCTGATTGCTAAAACTTGAAACTGTGTTCCCTTGTTATCCAGGTGGGCGCTTGATTGCTAAAACTTGAGACTGTATTCCCTCGTTATCCAGGTGGGCGCCTGATTGCTAAAACTTGAAACTGTATTCCCTCGTTATCCAGGTGGGCGCCTGCTTGCTAAAAACTTGAATTGTATTCCCTCGTTGTTCAGGTGGGCGCCTAATTGCTAAAACTTGAAACTGTATTCCCTCGTTATCCAGGTGGGCGCCTGATTGCCAAAACTTGAAACTGTATTCCCTCGTTATCTAGGTGGGTGCCTGATTGCTAGAACTTGAATCTGTATACAGTTTCAAGTTTTAGCAATCAGGCGCCCACCTGGATAACGAGGGAATACAATTTCAAGTTTTAGCAATCAGGCGCCCTCGTTATCCAAGTGGTCGCCTGATTGCTAAAACTTGAAATTGTATTCCCTCGTTATCCAGGTGAGCGCCTGATTGCTAAAACTTGAAACTGTATTCCCTCGTTATCCAGGTGGGCGCCTGCCATTGCAACAAAACAGACAAAACAAAAGAAACTTTTCTGCCCCAGTTTGGTATCTGGGCACATCTGTGAGTGTTAATGAAATCAAGTTACCTAAAGGAGCTCTAAAAATTTAAAAGTTAAATCCCATTATCCAGAGGGCCTTGAAAACTTTAAATTAAATCTCATCTTAAGAGTGATAACTTTAAAGCTAAATTATATTTCCTAAAGGTAGAACTAATGCTAAAACTTAAAACTAAGTCCATTATCTAGGAAGGTCCTGAAAACTTAAAACTAAATCTTATTATCCAGGAGGGTCTTGAAAATTTTAAATTAAATCACATTATCCAGGAGGGTCCTGAGAACTTTTAAAATTAAATCTCATTATTCAGGAGGGTCTTGAAAATTTTAAATTAACTCCCATTATCCAGGAGAGTTCTGAAAATTTAAAAAATTAAATCCCATTATCCAGGAGGGTCCTAAAAATTTTAAATTAAATGTCATTATCCAGGGGGTCCTGAGGACTTTAAATTAAATCTCATTATCCAGGAGGGTCCTGAAAAATTAAATTAAATCCCATTATCCAGGAGGGTCCTGAGAATTTTAAATTAAATCTCATTATCCAAGAGGGTCCTGAAAACTTAAAATTAAGTCTCATTATCCAGGAGGGTCCTAAAAATTTTAAATTAAATCTCATTATCCAGGGGGTCCTGAGGACTTTAAATCAAATCTCATTATCCAGGAAGGTCCTGAAAAATTAAAATTAAATCCCATTATCCAGGGGCCCCCTGAAGATTGGGATTAAATCTCATTGTCGAGGAGGGTCCCGAGAATTTTAAATTAAATCCCATTATCCAGGAGGGTCCTGAAAATTTAAAATTAAGTCCCATTATCCAGGGGGCCCTGAAAATTTTAAATTAAATCTCATTATCCAGGGGGTCCTGAGGACTTTAAATTAAATCTCATTATCTAGGAGGGTCCTGAAAAATTAAAATTAAATCCCATTATCCAGGGAGGCCCTGAAAATTTAAATTAAATCCCATTATCCAGGAGTGTCCTGAGAATTTTAAATTAAATTTCATTATCCAGGAAGGTCCTGAAAATTTAAAATTAAGTCCCATTATCCAGGGGGCCCTTGAAAATTTTAAATTAAATCTCATTATCCAGGGGGGTCTTGGGGACTTTAAATTAAATCCCATTATCCAGGAGGGTCCTGAAAAATTAAAATTAAATCCCATTATCCAGGGGGCCCCTGAAAATTTAAATTTAATCCCATTATCCAGGAGGGACCTAAGAATTTTAAATTAAATCCCATTATCCAGGAGGGTCCTGAAAATTTAAAATTAAGTCCCATTATCCAGGAGGGCCCTGAGAATTTTAAATTAAATCCCATTATCCAGGAGGGTCCTGAGAATTTTAAATTAAATCCCATTATCCAGGAAGGTCCTGAAAATTTAAAATTAAGTCCCATTATCCAGGGGGCCCTAAAAATTCAAAACTAAATCTTATTATCTAGGAGGGTCCTGAAAATTTAAAAAAAATTAAATCCCATTATCCAGGAGGGTCCTGAAAATTTAAAATTAAATCTCATTATTCAGGAGGGTCCTGAAAAGACGAGAATGCACTTACCTGAGCCATGCTCTTTTCTTGGAGGATTCTGAACAGAATTTCTTGCCCCCTGAATCATGCTTTTCCATGGGAGGTCCCTGTGGATTAAAAAATTTTCTTGCCCCTGTTTCAGACAAATAAAATCTTGTTAATTTGAAAACGTGGTGGTTAGCTTGTGGCATCATTTCTGAGTGCCTGCTTCCGCCACTGCTATGATTCCTTCTGATTAGCTGCTTCGGGCTAGCAAGAAGTTGTTTGACCTTTTGATTGGAATTGGACCACAAAACCTCTGCATGACCTGAATCTCTCACACTCACTTGTTGCATTGTGTTTTTATTTTGAAAGTTGCTGAATCCTTGTATTTTCTCAAAATTCAAGATTCACTTGATTGTCTGAACCCAGTTATCACCATACTGCTTATTCTAAATCAAGTCAATTGTGATGTGCCTGGCCACACTCCGTTTTGTGCAATTTAGAAACTAGTAGTAGGCTTTGAAATTCTTTCTTGCTTGTTTAACAAGGGCTGACTCGAAAGAGGCCCATAACGATAGACTCAAAGAGCAAAGTGAAATGATTTTTGACAAAAGGAACAAAGGAAAATTTTGAACACAGATGACTATATGAAGAAGAATGAGAAAAAGAAGACTTATCTGAGGGAAGCAGCAAGCTCCAATGATCATGACATGCATTTCGGACTGATCAGCCTAATCCATCCAACCAATCATTGTCACACCTCCTTTTTGCGCGCCTACCCCAAAGGATAAATGCGCGAGGGAGTTTTTCCAATTTAAGTGACAATATTCGAAATGAGATTATTTATTTAATTCAGAGTCGCCACTTGGGAAAGGTTTGGGTTTTGGTGTCCCAAGTCACCAATTTATCTTGAATCCCAAATCGAGGAAAATATTCGACTTTCCAAATGAAGTCTGCGAACCAGAAATTCTAAGTAAGGAATTCTGTTGACCCGAGGGAAGGTGTTAGGCACCCTCGAATCCCGTGGTTCTAGCACAGTCGCTTAAATTGTTATAATGGCTAAATATCTGATTTAATACATGTTATTACTTATGTGCTTTTATTAAGTTTAAGCCGCTTTTATTATTATTATTATTTTTTTATATAGAATTGCAACGTTGTGAAAATGCATCTCGAACCACGTCACAATCAATGCACCCGTGGTCGTCAATACATTTTGACTCCGTCGAGATTTGAATTTGGGTCACATAAATGCGCACACGAATTTTAAGAATGTAATTTAGTTAAGTCGCGCCTAAAGAGTCTAACGCATTTTTATCTTTAGGGAGGCGGTGAATTTCGCTAAACAGTCCATCCCAAGTTCTAAGTATTTATTATGGCCAATTATTGAGGGCCCCGCAATTTGCATTTTTATTTGGCGAGGCTCGTCTCATTATTTTTTAAAAGGGTGAACCTACAGCGACTACATTTTTCTATTATGTTCGTCTCTAAAATGAATGAGAGAAAATCCTAACTCGTTACGAGCTTAAAAGAGGCGTACCATATTAAACGCTAGATTGAGATGAACATTAACTGAAAGGAACATTACTAGAAATTATAAACAAAATTGAGAACGATAAAATAATATATTCGAACGTGATTAACTATCCTATAGCTAAATTAACACTCCTACTAACTGTATAAGCAAACGAATAATTGTTCACGACTATTAGCGCTGAAATTAACCTTAATTGTTAATGCTTATTCGGGAGTTTATTAGATCCAAGCGTTGCACCATCTTATTAAAACTCATGCCTATTAGATTAGTGTTCTTAAAATTGTTGCGTTGTTTCGTACTTCAAAATATGTAAAAACCTGCCGACCTTATTAATACCCACTTCGTTTAAATGATGGGCCGATACCAATATTAATTATTAATCTGCCTCATTAAAACTATGTTGAAACGGGGAGTCCAACAAGAGGGTTGGCATACATGGCTAAATTGTTGGTGCTAACATAACACAATATGAAAATTTGTTTGGAATACATTTTCTGGAAATCAAATTAGACCGGATATAACGAGTTTGATAGTTCAAAGATCCCCACAGAAGTACACACAGACGCTTGCCATGATTCAGTTATACTATCATCACCAAATCAGAATAAATTGTTATATATATGGAGATACATCTGATTTAAACAACATACTATTTAACAGTCCATATCAATTAGAGTACATTCCAATTCATATGGAATAAATGTAGTTGGAATGAGCTTAAACAAATATGGGTTAACTATCATTCAAGCTATTTGCTATATTTTGAACACGAGTACTGTGAAGCAAACTACATTCATTTCTTCATTCTTACTTCAGCTTCAAGCTTTCAACAAACATAGTTTCAGAAATGTGTACTTGGAAATGCTTACAATTGAAGAAGAAGAAAGGTCAGTAGAGTGAGCAGTAATTCGAAGCAGCAACAGCAAACACCACAGCAACAACCAACCAATACAAGAATGATTCAAACCCAACCAAAACTCCAAGATTTCGATAAAGAAACAACAGCAATAGCAAATGAACCAAATAACTCGGGTAACAGCACAATAACTCGAAAATCACCCAAGTGCCTTCAAAACTGAACTTAAATGCTTTGAAAAATTCACCAAAGTAAACTTAAACAGAAAATCAACTCAAACAGAACCCAACTCTATTCTTTTTTTTTGTTTTCTAATGTTTTTGTTTTGGATTTTGAATATCAAACTTCAATCTGGAAATCAGAAAGAAAGAGCTGTTTAGAGGAAGTTTTGATGGCTGAAATTTCTTGTTCTTTTTTCCAGGGGTCTCCTCCTCCTTCTATCTTCTGATTTCCTTCCTCTTCTTTCAACTCCTCCCCCTGTTTTTATATTCCCCCCTCTCCCTTTAATGACAGGCTACCCAGGCCCTAAAAACAACTCATAGTGGCTGTCATTTCCACTTAGCCTTGTCTAGGCATGGGTTTTTCTACTTTAAATCTGCTGAAATTCAAAAAGACAGTGGATATCCTACTTTACAGCAGGTTCCACTACTATCCTCATTTGCATCTTCAACCTTTTATTATTAAACTCATAATGTTACTGATTTCCAGCTATTAAAGGTGCTTAACATATCACCAATCCCACTATTGGTCAATTAATTCCATTAGTTGAATTAATATTTTAGTACCTTACTGTCAGCCCACTTGCCTTTAAGCATTTCAGAACTTTTACAACCCCAAACTACCCCTTTTAAACCCCTGGTTATTACTGTTTTATCCTAACTTCAACAAACTGAAATTAAAACTTATGGGGGTTCAAATTCAACAACTATCCTAACTGAGATCCAGCTATTGTACTACAGCTAGCAAACCATTCACAGATAGTTTCAAACAATCAGCTAAACGATAATGGTTCGATCAATCATATGAAGCTTATCAGAATCAGGACATTTGAACATTCAGTCCTATAAAACTAATCGACGACGTTTATCTAATAGACTATACTAATTATAACGTAGAACAATCAGTCGATTAAACAAATAATACAAATAAGGCATCAACTGTCTTTGACAATTTTGCACGACACAGGGAAACCACAGGCATTATCGATTCGACGATATTAATCAAAGTGAAATATGTATATCACTATACGTATTCAACCATAAACAAAATAACAATCGACCGAATAAAAGGTCTTATGGAGATGGAGAACAACTGATAGCAAATCCCAGAAATAAGCAAACAAACTAATTAATCATGCCGATAAACTAAACTAAACTAAAATAAACAACAAAAAAGGAAAAGTGAACTTACTCTGAAATGCTTAAACACAGACGACCCAGGCCCGAGCTGGTTTTGCCCATTTGAAGTCGAATAAATCTTAATCGAGGTGTTCTTGACCGAGAACACTTCGATTAGGGTCTATTAGACTCCAACATTCCGTTTAATCTAACCGGATTCCCAAAAATTCTTGTGTTCTAGGGTTCGAACAATCAGATTTGGGTTTTGGGATTTGTGGTAGATTCGGACCAAACCAAGCTTGGTTTGGTCACGAGTGAGGCTAGGGTAATGGCTGGTGTGAATATGAGGTGGGTCGGTGTAGATCGAGGTTTTGCTCTAACCTTCAAACGAAGATTCGAGACGATGGGGAATGATTCGAGGCAAAGGGGTAACTGATCTGTGTTCAGGGTGGTGAGGTGCATCAGGGGTGTTACTTTGGTGGTCACCGGCGTCGTTGCCGCCAGGTTTATGGTGGAAGTGCACAGGGGCGACTAGGGTTTGAGGGGTCTGGGTTTAGGTTTGGGTTTGGGACGATGAAGGGGGGGTGTTCGGATGGGGCTTGGGGTAAGGGTTTGAGTTTATATACATAGTGGGTGGTTAGATCCCGGCCGTTGGATGAAGTGGGATCGAGGGCCAGGATCTTTCACTTAATGAGGAACGGTGTCGTTCCAACTAAAAGGGGGTTGGGTTGGTCCGAGGTTGAACGGGTCGGGCATATGGGGAATGGCCTGAAGCCGTTGGATGAGATTGGGTTAACGGTTGAGATTAGACGGCCCTATATGGCGTTGTTTGGGTAAGTGATTGGCCTGATCTGGGCCGTTCCTCTGAATCAATCAACGGCTTCAAAAAGGGCGATGCCTATACGGTGTCGTTTGGGCGTCTCTAAACAGACCTGGCTTGGACTGGGTCATTTGTATTGGTTTGGGCCTGATTTCATTTGGATTTTTGGCCCAAATCCAATATTTCCTTCTTACAATTTAAACCGAAAATTCCTAAAAACCAAGATTAAACTACCCAAATATTAATTAATACTTAACAACAGTTATCACACGAATTAAAACATTTAATAAAATCACTACAACAACAAAAATAGAATAGAAATGCATATTTTGTGATTTTCGCCTTTTAAAACCAAATAACGGTTAATTAATTCCTAAATGTATCATGCATGCGACATGAATTTTTTGTACTTTTTAACTATGGCAAGGCGAGCATTTACGGACAAAATAATTATCAAAATGTCACACAAATCCTCAAAATTGTACCCGAAGGTAACTTGTTTTATTTCTTTTCCGATTTCTTTTGGAGTAGTTTCCGTAAAGCAAAAATTACGTGCTCACAGCTGCCCCTCTTTGTCCGAAAACACGAAGGGTTTTCGTGCAAAGATAAAGTGAGCGGATATGAGCGATTTTTGCCTGTTGGAATGCTCCGCGTGAAGCGTATTTTGAAAGATTTGACCGAATCTTTGCTTCAAAGATTTCCTACATATCCTGGGCTAAACATGAATCAGGTCAATGTAGTTCGGGAAACTTTGGTAGCTGAGACTACCCTGGGATTGCGATGCTTTCTGTTGCTGTTGCCACTGCTGCTTTACTGACCGCCTTATTACAACCAAAAGAAAATTGAAACTGAACTAACTACTTATGCCTGTCAAACGCTAGTTACAAGATTCCTATATATAATTCTTTTGCAACTTGATCTTGGGTCTTAGCTGATTCTGCTTGTAGACTTCGATCCGAATCTTGATGCTTGCAAGTTGTAGGCGCTTGTTTATTTCTGCAGTTTTGAGTGAAACGGGATTGGCGGAACTCAGGAATTTTGATCAAATTTTGAGCGACTTGCCCTTTGTTTGTTCCGATATTCGGGAACAATCTTCTTTTTGTTCTTTTCTTCTTTTCTTTATTCTGGATTGAGACTCAAACCGTAGGTCATCTCGATCCATGTGCCTCGGGGTCAGACCTGCTAAGACAACAAAACAAACGAACGAAATTTTCTGCCCCAGTTTTACTAGGAAAATTTCGCGAGTTAATTGCCATAAAAATCTACGGGATTGATGAAGGTATTGGAAACCTCTAGTCTAAAAGGCGCAACTCAGGGATTGGAGACCTAATGTCGCAAAAAGGTAAAAAGTGCGCAACTCAGGGATTGGAGCCCTAATGTCGGCTTAAAGAAAATTGCTCAACTCAAGGATTGGAGCCCTAATATCGGCTAAAAATAAATTGCTCAACTCAGGGATTGGAGCCCTAATGCTGGCTAAAAGCAAATCGCTCAACTCAGGGATTTGAGCCCTAATGTTGTCTAAAGGAAACTCGCTCAACTTAGGGATTGGAGCCCTAAATTGGGAGGATTGCTAGGTCACGCTGGAAACTGTCCGGGTTGTCGGGAGAAAAATGAAAGAAGGCTCCTAGGTTATGCGAGGGAGGTGCACGGTTATGCCGTGAAGACAAAAGAGGTCCTTGGTTTATGCCGGTAAAGTCATCGGGTTTTGCCGGAAAAGGTCCACGGGTTATGCCGGGAAGAATCATCAGGTTATGCCGGAAGAGGTCCACGGGTTATGTCGGGAAGATTCATCGGGTTATGCCGGAAAAGGTCCACGGGTTATGCCGGGAAGATTCATCGGGTTATGCCGGAAAAAGGAAAGAGTCCTCGAGTTATGCCAGAGAAGTCATCGGGTTATGCCGGAAAAGGTCCATGGGTTATGCCGGAAAGATTCATCAGGTTATGCCGGAAAAGGTCCACGGGTTATGCCGGGAAGATTCATCGGGTTATGCCGGTAACATCATCGGGTTATGCCGGGAAAGGTCCACGGGTTATGCCGGGAAGATTCATCGGGTTATGCCGGTAAAATCATCGGGTTATGCCGGAAATGTCATCGGGTTATGCCGGAAAGATTCATAGGGTTATGCCGGAAAAGGACAAGAGTCCTCGGGTTATGCCGAGGAAGTCATCGGGTTATGCCGAAAAAGGTCCACGAGTTATGCCGGGAAGAATCATCGGGTTATGCCGGAAGAGGTCCACGGGTTATGCCGGGAAGATTTATCGGGTTATGCCAGAAAAGGGAAAGAGTCCTCGGTTTATGCCGGTAAAGTCATCGGGTTATGCCGAAAAAGGTCCACGGGTTATGCCGGGAAGATTCGTCGGGTTATGCCGGAAAATGGAAAGAGTCCTCGGGTTATGCCGGGGATGTCATCGGGTTATGCCGAAAAGGTCCACGGGTTATGTCGGGATTTTGATAGGAAAAGCTCATTGGGTTATGCCAAGGAGATCCGCGGTTTATACCGGGATAGTTGAGGAATGAGGTCCTATGCTACCATGATTTGTTTTTCTTTTGGGGATTTTCATTTTTCTTTCTTGTCTTCTTTCTTTTCTTTGGTTTTCCTTTTATATTTCCTTTTATTTATCAAAATGCATGAAAGAATTCCGGGGAAACTTACTTTTAGTTGTTCTCTTGCTGCAAAGCTGGTTCAACGCTCGCGCATTTCATTTCTTTTGGGCTGTACCTTCTTCTTGCACGGTTGCTTTGAGTAAGACCTGTTTTCAACAAAGAACAATTTATTAGTTGAAACGGTGGTTGGTTTTGTGGCCTTGATCGTCGCCATCGCTTGATCCCCTCCCCATTTCCATTGAGAACTGTGCTGCTTGTTGGCCTTGAGGGTGAATCTCTTTCACACTGACCGGGTTCAGCCTTAGGATTACATGATGACTCGCCCATGTGGGCTCCGTCCTTTTGCTTTATTCTGCCTTTAGGAGCTTTGCCTTTGACTTTCTTTCCTTTTGAACGTCTTTACTTTGGAAGCAAATCAACCACCATGGTCAATCGGGATTGGACTGACGCACCACTGAGGTTGTGCATTTTCTTTGACTCTTGCCAATGGGGGCCCTGTTAAACCGGCCCTGCCACCTTTTCTTTGTAATTGTTATGAAATCAGAGTTAGACCGAAAGGGATTCAAAGAAAACTATGCAAAAGGAAAGCATATGAGTTTAAAGAGAAGCGTCCCTTTCAGGGGAAAAGAAGGACTTATCTGGAGTGCATGCTGGCTTCAAACTGACATGACATGCTTCTTGGACTGGATGCCCGATCCGCATCAAACTCCAGCTTCTCATGAACCTATTGATCCGTGTTTCCAAAACGGAGAACCTTTCCAGGACTTTTAGTGATGAAGTATCCTCTTTTCGGCCGACAACGCCCTTTGTAGGTTTTCGCTAATCGACCTCTCTCATTTTTGATTTCTCTACTCTTGTCGCCTCATGGTGCCCGAAGGTTTTCATCGATAAGACTCTCTCATTTTATTTCTTTAAATTTGACTTCCATCAGATTCCAACAATGACGTTTTCCACTTTCCTGTCTTTGCCAATTGATTAGAAGGACTTGGACAAGGTTTAGAGTGAAAAGAATTTGGATTGAACTACAACTTTGGAACCCTTTGGGCGGGATCATTGCCGAACCATTATAACTTTTGCCCCAGTTTCACTTTTGGGGGACTTCTTGGATTTTGGTGTGACTGAACCCCAGGGAGAGGTTGCCTACGTATCCTTTCCGAATAAAGTCAAACGTAGTTTAGGCCATCATTTTTTTTTTGATTTTCCTTTGTTTTTCTGATTTGCTTTGTTCTTCACTTTCTTCTTCCCTTCCGTTCCCCCCCTTTTTTTTATTATTTTCATTGTCTCTATTTTTTTTTATATATATATTTTCTTAATTTTCCAATCCTTCCTTCTTCTTCTTTTTCATTTTTCTTTTTTCATTTCGATTTTTTTTTCATTTTATTTTTAATAATACTTTCAGGTTCCAAAGAGGGTAATCAAAGAAGAGTAACCAGCTCAAATGGGTTTGCAAAGGGTTGATAGTGTTTGGGTAGCGAGAATGAAAGCCTTCGTCATCTCAACCGGAAAATATTAGAACTATATGTAGGATCCAACATAGTATCTTTTGACTGCATTTGCATTGGCAGTTATTTCAAGGGCATTTCCTTCGATGCCGCCCAGATACAAATGCTCCTTCTGGCAATAATTTCCATGATGTATGGACCCTTCCGATTATGAGCAAACTTTCCTCGTGCTTCCTGGTGATGAGGAAGAATACACCTTAACACCAGTTGCCCTGCTTCAATTTTACAGGCGCGGGCCATTCTTTGTTGGTACAATTGCTTGTGACAAACTGCAGTCATTAAGGTTAACATTCCATACGAGTCTAAACCTACTCACTGTCCTCAAACTCTGTTTTAGTGACGGACATTTCCCAAACCATGAACCAATTTTCTTTAGTTGTTCCTATTTAATTTTCTCAAACTCTCTATATTTCAAATTTTGACTCATTTTTTGAAGTCTGACGGAGTTCTTGGGATTTGGGCATGAAGTCTGCAAGCATGTCATGTTATTTAAAGCTGCATTATCAGAATTGAAGAGAACTAAAAGCAAACCTCTGAAAAATAAAGAAGGTGAACGATGAAACATGATTTCATTTCTTGGAATTGGGAAGATAAATAGGGTTGACATTCAGGAAATTAAAACAGGAAACTGAAGAAAACATCTGAGTTACACCCTGGGATAGCTCGCGATGCAGAAAATAAAATAAAAAAATGGCAGGACAGGTCTACTAGTACCCCCGCTTGATCAGGAATGGCGTAGCCTTCCAGTTTTGAAGCTCGGCGCTGGGTCCCATGCATGATACCTCGGCGGTGCCAGTGCCTTCTCCTGGTTGGACCATGTGTGTTTCGCATAGCATTTTCCTCATCGCCTTACATATTCCCTCACTCTCTTCAACCGTGAACACCTCATCATCTTCCTCTTTATTGTACTTTGGCTTCTGTGGTATGTGTCCAATAACCACTGGCTCATTCAACCGAGGTGGTTTGATTGTCCCCCATACCATATAGGCCTGCTTGGATACATCAACTTTCCCTTTTTCTTGCTTTGGGGTTGCCTTGGGCTTCCTTTCTGTATTAGCAATAGCAATTATGGCCTTAAGCGACGAATTAAATTCCTTGTCTTCACAAATCATCCCAATTATCGGCCCGTTGTTGTGGGCGGGCAGCGGATTATTGGTCATATTTGGGACAGCCTCGTCTTTCAACACAATTTTCCCTTGCTCTAACAAATTCTCTACCGCTTGTTTCAATGTCCAAGAGTTGTTTGTATCGTTCCCTTCTACCCCTGAATGGTATGCACACCTGACACCCCGCTGATATGATGGTGATTCCGGGTTTTGCCCGTTTGGTGGTATGGGATGCAACAAATTCATCTGGACAAACTTAGGGAATAGGGTGGAGTAGGGTTCACCGATTGGTGTATAGTTGGGTCTCCTGGGTGGTTCCCGAGGACGGAAGTTATTCTGGGAAGGCCGAGGATTGTAGCGGTTTCGGTAAGGAGGCTGACTTCCAGGAGGTGGAGCTTGGCCCCGATTGGATTGCTGCGGCGGCTGGACGTAAGGCTGGGTATTCATGACCATGTAGAGCTGAGGAGCATAGGTCACATTTTGGTGGGGGAAATAATGTTGCGGGGTTCTTTCTGAAAAACAGGGCCTGGGGTCATGATATTCTCCTGCTTCTGATGCCGCCATGGACGTCTCTTCCTTTTTCTTCCCTCTTGCCATTCCTTCGGACCCGCTTTGGACGGCTTGGGAGGTTGCCCTTATGGCTGCCTGACTCAAAATTCTACCCGTTTTCAAACCATTCTCCACCATCTCCCCGATCTTAATCGCTTCCGCGAAAGGCTTTCCCATGGATGACATCATGTTTTGGAAGTAGTCTGATTCTTGAGCCTGGAGGAAAGTACTGACCATTTCTATCTCGTCCATGGGAGGTTTTACCCTTGATGCTTTCTCGTGCCATTTAATAGCATATTCTCTGAAACTCTTCGAGGGTTTCTTCTTCAAGTTTGACAAAGCATTTCTGTCTGGTGCGATGTCAATATTATATTGAAATTGTCCCACGAAATCTCTGGCGAGATCATCCCATATATGCCATCGAGATATGTCCTGGTCCATATACCACTCTGAGGCGATTCCTACCAGACTTTCCCCGAAGTATGCCATCAACAATTCTTCTTTGCCGCCGGCTCCCCTCAATTGGTTGCAATACTTCTTGAGATGAGCAATGGGGTCGTCGTGCCCGTTATACTTTTCAAACTTTGGTGTTTTGAAACCCACGGGTAGGTGCACGTGAGGGAACATGCATAGATCGGTATAGGAGACACTCTTCTGCCCGCTTAAACCTTGCATGTTTTTCAAAATCTGCTCGAGGCTCCTCATTCTTTTTGCCATCTCATCTTGTTCAGCAGCTTTAGGGTTCTGTTCTTTCCCAGGTACAAACTCGTATTGAGGTTGTTGAGGATGAGTGCTGGTGAGGAACCGAGTTGGTTCCAATGAGAAGGATGGGGCTTGGAATGTGAATGAGGAAGAGTCAAAATTGGGCCTGTGTGTAGTGGGTGTAAGCACGTGATTTTTGCTTCACGAGCAATCACTCCAAAAGGAAAACAAAAATAAATAAAAATAGTGACAAATGATTTCGCTGTACAATTTTTCGATTTTTTCCGTGACATGTGTTATTAGTCGTTTGTAGGTCTGTCCATTTCGCATTTAGTCATTATCAAACAAAATACAAAAAAATATGTGTCGTTAAAAGAAAATTCAAAAAAAATATAAATATATGTGCGTCGTTCGTTCTAGGTTGTGATTTAACTTACTTAAATATTTTTGTGATAATTATGTGGAAATGTTACAGTGTTGTTGATTTTAATTTCACTATTTTATTATTATCTCATTTTTTGTTTAAAAGAAAAAAAAAGTAAAAGAGTGAAGGAAAACCGGTTTGGGCCCAAAAGAAATGAAATAAAACAGGCCCAAACCAGCACTCAGACCCAGTCCAAGTCCAGACCTGCCCAGGCACCTCCTGAAACGACGCCGTTTCAGGCAAATCAATCTGAGCCGCCCGTCCTGGCCAATCCAATAGCTCAGGATCTCTTTCAGCAACCCATTTTCAAACCCGACCCAGGAACCAATCCGACCCAACCCCTCACTTAAACCAAACGACCCCGTTTAACTACCGAACGACCCCGTCTCATTTCTCACCCTCAGATCCAAGCCGTTGAGATCATCTGATCTAATGGCTCAGATCCAATCAGCCTCCCCGTATATAAGCCTCCTATCATACCCCGCACCCCCTATACCAACCCCACCCCCCACTCATCGTCTTCACCCAAACACTGAAGCCCCAAACCCTAGCAGTCGCCCTAGCTTCCCTTTCACCAGAACCCGGCGGCACGAACGCCGGTGGCCACATCCTAAACACCCTAAGACCCCCTCACTCTCCTGAACATGGATCTGTTACCCCCTAGCCTCGAATCACTTTCCTTCGTCTCGAATCTTCATTTGAAGATTTGAGTCGAACATGGACCTATGCCAAACCTCACCATCTTTGTATCAGACACTCCCCTGACCTTCCTCGTGACCAAACCAAGCTTGGTTTGGTCCGAATCTACCCACAACTCCTAAAAATCCAGATCTGAAAATCCAGACCTTAGAACACATGCACCTGGGGAATCCGGCCGGTCTTGAAAGGGGTTTTGAGGTTCAATGGATCTTAACCAAGGTGTTCTCATGTGAGAACACCCTGGTTAAAATTTGTTCGGCCTCAAATGGGCAGAGTTGAGTCGGATTTGGGTCTGTTTGATTTAAACATTTTTCGGTAAGTTTTCTTTCCCTTTTCGTTTATATTAATTGCTGATTAAGTCATTAGCATTGCTTTGTGGTAATTGTTTGTTATTTTCTGATAGTTTCTTAATTTCTTTCCTCTCAGTAAAGACCTTTTATTTGGTCGATTGTTTCTGTGTATGATTTAAATGTATCCTATGATAAGCATGTCCGATTAGTATAGTCGTCGCATGAATAACTTATATAGGCCCCAGTAATTGAACAAAAGTTGTCTGATACCCTTTAGGTCCCTGAACGTATTGTTTATATGAGAGACTAATTATTACCTGTTATAATTAGTATAGTCGACTCGATAAATGTCGTTGATTAGTTTTCTATAACTAATGAATCGAATGAGCTAATAATGTCGCATGACTAATTGAACTTTGCCACTGACTGAATGCCCCAGCATTGTTTGAAATGGTTTGTTTGCATTGTAAAAATGACTGAAAAGGTTCAGTCGAGGCAGTCTTGAATTTGAACTTTCATCAGTTCAAAAATGCCCTGATGCTGCAATAGGCAGGGCAGTAATAATCAAGGGTTAACAAGGGTATTCTGGGGTGTTAAAAAGGACAGAAAGATTAGTTTAAATGAGCTGACAAGTAGGGTACTAATTTGGGATTAAACTAATACCAATGGGGAACAAGACACAAGAGTATGGGGCTTAAAATGAATAATAAAATGATGCCCATAACTCTTGATTAAACAAAAACCAAGCGTGGGGAACAAAGGGGCTGGCACCAAAGATGCTTAGGCATGGGCTTAAAGGGTATGGGTATTCTGCCAATTGGCAGGGCAGGCAGCTTAACTGCACTGGTTCATTTGGCTTATAAATAGGCCATTTGAGAACTTAAAAGGGGCTGGACTTTTGGTCTTCAGAGAGAGAGAAAACAAAAGTGGCATTTTTAGTCTTAAGGCTGGAATTTTAGTCTGAAGAAAGGTCTAGTGAGTTCAAAAGAAGACTGAAAGAACATAAGGTGGTTTCCAGAAAATATTGCAACCAAACACTATCTGAAAGTGGTATAAGAGTGCATTTTGGTCAAGTTGTCTTGGCCAGGTTCTGTTGTTTGCATTGACTGAGCTGTTTATGGTTGTTGAACTGTTGGTGTTGATGCATTGAACACTCTGTTATTGCTGTGATTTCTCTACTTTTTCCTGGGATTGCTCGACTGCTTGCTGGTTCTCTTTGTCCTGGGAAATACTGCTGGTTGTCTGTAGACTGTAGAAAACACTTGTGGTTGTTGGTTGTTGCTGTGTTGTTGGTGTGTGTCTGCTGCTGCTGTGTTTGTTGCATACTACTCAACTGATTACTCTCTTTCTTTCTTTCCTCTCTATACCAGGTACACAACCAATGCACTGTCAAAAAATGTAATTGGAAAAAATGAGCATGAATACAAATGAAAGATCCTGAAGAATGTCTCTTATACATAGATTGTTACATTAAATATTCATGCAATGTGTAATAGTTTTACATTTTGTTCTGGGTACTAGAGGTAGTCTTCATGCCTATAAATGTCAATGCATGGTAGTTGAATGCTAGAATGTGTATATAGGTTGGTGATGAGAGTATGCCCAAGGCAGTAGTTTGTATCTCATATTTAGTTCAAAGGTGTAGTATAAGCCTATAATGTATGCCAAGCATGAGATTCGTACACTGTAAATAAGTTCTTTCCTTTCCAATAAATTGCTATATATAACTCTGAAAACCATGTTTTAAGATCAAGAACACAAATTCAGGGCCTCAACCTCATGAAGGTCGAGCCCAGGTCAAAAACAGACCAGGCGGGCCCGCATCGAACGAGCAGTGGCCCAGGTCTGGCCTATTGCGCATGGGCTAGATTTGGGCCCGTGATTATTTGTTCGGTTGATTGTACACGCAGCCTCATTTCTGATTTTCAAGCTTTTTTTATGTTGTTATAGATAACTTGCAAGCACATAATTAACTAGGGCTATCTACTATTTTCAGCTAGTAGAGACAAACGCGACAAGAAACGTAGTTGCTATAGGATATCCTTTTAAAATAAGGACGAGATGAGCCTCGACAAAATAAAGAAAAAAGCGTACAAATTGCGGGGCCCTCGTTAAATGTATATATTGAAGCATTCAGTCCCCAAGGTGGGTCATTTAGCAAATCTCATGACCCTCCCAGAATAATAACGCGATAGTCTCTTTAAGCGCGTACTTAATAAACCTTACCTTCTTAAACTCGGGTGCACATTTATGTGACCCAAATCCAAATCTCGACGGATTCGAAATGTATTTCTAATCACGGGTACATTGATTGTGACGTGGTTCGAGAGGCATATCCATGACGTCGCAAATTCCTTTTAAAAGTAGAACGAGACGACCCTCGTCAAACAAAAATGTACACAGCTGCGGGGCCCTCTGACTGTATATATATTAAAACACTTAGAATTCGGGACAGGCCGTTTAGCGAATTTTTCGGCCTTCCCCAAAACAACAATACGCTAGTTGCTTTAGGCGCGTCTTAATAATTTATTCTCCTTAATTCGGGTGCACATTTATGTGACCCAAATCCAAATCTCAACCGAGTCGAAATATGTCAACAACCACGGGTGCATTGATGTAGCGTGGTTCGAAATATGTTTTCACGACGTTGCAAGTCTTATAAAATAACAGTAAATGATAAAAGCGGTTAAAATTTAAATTTTGCACATAAGTTCACTTGTATAAAATCAGATAATCAAGCCGAATATAACAGTTGAGCGACCGTACTAGAACCACGGAACTCGGGAATGCCTAACACCTTCTCCCGGCTTAACAGAATTCCTTATCCGGATTTCTGGTATGCAGACTGAAATATAGAGTCATTATTTTCCTCGATTCGGGATTAAAATTGGTGACTTGGGACACCCTAAATCTCCCAAGTGGCGACTCTGAAATAATTAAACAAATCCCGTTTCGATTGTCCTTTAATTGGAAAAAACTCCCCTCCGCCCCTCGGGTGCGAAAAAAGGAGGTGTGACAGCTCTGGCGACTCTGCTGGGGATATCTTGTAACCCAGAACCACTGGTTCAGGGTTAGAAATTCGAGCTTAGATAAATTTTTATATTATGTTATATCTGATTTTCACATGTTTGAGCCTAAGGTGCTAAATGCTGCTTTTACCGCTTTGATATTATCTGAACTGTATATAAACTGTGCCGAAACCCATCTCTTCTTACCTCCGGGGAGAAGCTCGCTGGTCGAGACTCCCTATTCTGTTAGTGTCAATACCCGAAATAAGAAAGAGGACGGATAAGTTACGAAGCCGGACGGCCTTTTGGTTCCCGGTAAGTTGCCCCTCCTCGACTCGAGTTGTCCGCTCGGGTACACTGTCTAGAACACTGACCCAGGTTTTTTTTGAACATAGAATAACGTGACTTCATGCCGGATCCCTAGTAGGAACGCTTATTTGCATCACGTTGCATTTGACTTAGGGGACTCAACACAGGGGTTGGGTCCGTCTAGGACTAGCAACCTGATATGAAAGGACCATCCTAATGCATCCTATTTGTTTTTCGGTGCATTTATTTGTCTCGAGCCCGCATGCTGACCGGTGTTTGAATAATGAAAAGAAAATTGTTTATTTTTGAAAAAAAGCCAATGCCAAAATACCGTCAAAACTCTGCCGAAATTTTGAGAAAATGAAAAGAACATGTCTTATTAGTTTTGTTTTATTAAAAGCAAAAGCAAAATAATAATAATAAAAAAAAAAGGAAAAAAAGAGGGGTCGTTGTTCTGTTTTGTTTTTTTTTTAAAATATATAGTTTGTCCTGTCACAAAAAATGAAGATGAAAAAGAGTCTTATTTTTATATATATATATATATATATATATATATATATTTATACATATATGTAAATAAATATATGTCTTTATTTGTGGCAAAAAATATTTGTCATGCCAAAAGTCTTGAAAGTTTTTAGACCCTTAATTTTCAAAATAAAGTTTTTATTCATTTGGCATAATCACCCCAATAAATGTGCAGGATGAGCACGGTACAAAACGAACCTTTTTCAGTAATGACCAGAATCCCGTTTGAGTTGCGGTTATGGTGGAACGACTTAGGCAAAGAAGGGCAAGACAAAGTAAGGAAGTATCTGAAAGGTCTCCCGGACCTACTAAATGTTCAGCCTCGGGTGATATCATCAGATCATTGGTCACTTGTTGGGATTCCGCACATAACATATTCCATTTTTCGGACTTCGAGCTCACCCCGACGTTGGAAGAAATAGCAGGATACATCGGGAGTGATGAAGCCCCTTTTAGGTTCAAATACTTGATTGCACCTAGAGCTATCACGGTACACAGGTTTCTGGATTTCCTAAAAATACCTCGAACGTTCCACCATCCAGATCTTGCCAAAGGATTCTGCAGTCTCCACCTCGTATATGCTAGATACGGCCACATGGGCGGGTTCAATAAGCCGGATTTCAAACTATGCAGTAAAGGCAACCGACAAAAGTGGGACGAACACAGGCTAGTGGCTTTTATGACAGCCTTTCTGGGTCTTATAGTGTTCCCTAGGAAAGATGGAAACATTGATCTAAAGATAACCGGGGTCGTCAATACTTTGCTTACCCAAGATAAAAGTACTCTGGCGCCTATGATTATGGCTGACATTTTCCGGGCTCTCACTGCTTGTCGAGCCAGGGGCGACTTTTTCGAAGGATGTAACCTACTGTTGCAAATGTGGATGACCGATCATTTATGCCATCGCTCCTCACTTTTGGGTTATGGTTCGCCAGAGAAAACTTGTATTGGAGAATTCTACACGAGAATCAAAGGGCTCAATTTACCTGAGGGAGTCACATCATGGACCTCATTTCTCCGAACTCTCACTGCCAGCCAAATCCAATGGACGCTCGGATGGTCACCTATCGAGGAAATCATATACATGCCGGCAACCCGGCCTCACTTTCTGTTGATGGGACTGAAAAGTATCCAACCCTATGCACCGTATCGGGTTTTGAGGCAACTTGGGAGGTACCAAGTGGTACCGAAAGATGAAGATTTGAGTACCCAAGTGATTGAAATCAGTCCGAACGGTCATTTCCCTGAAGAAGAAGTTCGCCAAATCTGGAGTGAATGCCAACATCTGACAGCAAACACTTGTGTGATTGATACGGCAAAAGGGAAGTCGCCCCAGGATATCACGCTTGGTTTAGAGGTAGCCTGTCTTACGAAAGACCGGCTAAGAGGCCGCATCTCAAAGATTTCGTAGAATCATCCCAAGGGCAATGGAACTGGTTAGCAAAAGAGAAGGGTTATCGGGCAGAGATTGGCGATTTGAAGCTACAAATAGATAGTCTGAAATTCGATAACAGCGTACAAATCGCGGCGGATCGAAGCGAAAAGAATAGGTTGATCCAAGAGAATGAAGAACTTAAGGCCCAAATCCAAAAATTGAGATTGTCTCTTGATGAGCAACCCAGAAGTCGATCAGACCAGCGGTTGATAAAGGGTTTGAAAAGAGAGATCACGGAATGTCAAGATAGGTTAGAAGAATCCGAAAAGGTCATGACAGAGTTCAAGGCACTGTGGGGAACAAGAGTAGATAAGCATCGCCGATGTTTGAACCAATTGAAACGTGACCACGAGAGGGCTGTTGCCAAAATAAAGAGGGAGATGGCTACACTTGAGTTTGAAGCAGTTAAGCAGGCCAGGGATTTCCAAATGGAGAGTAGATACTGTTACGACGTGTTGGCCCAAATGAAGGAAGAAGTGCGTCAGCTGAGGGATCAGCATATACAGGACTCACAGGTATTCAAGACGTACAGTGATCAGATAAGGCACCTACTCATAGAAAAGAAACAAACCAGAGACAAGATCAGGGCCATTGCCCATGCCATCGTCAGAAGGTGTCGGCGGTGTGAAAGCATGACCTGCGTTACCGTTCTCCCAGCAGTGATGGGTTATGTCAAACAGACCATGCACGAGTTGGAGCAGCTCGAAAGGGATCTCGCACCTAGAACCGCGAAAAGGCCGAATGATGCCTCGCGGGTCCCTAAGTTGGAAAATTAACCTCTGGTCGAGTCTTGTTACGAGTTGAGCTTTGATGTTTTCCCATATGTTGTTTTCTATTTTTCCTTCAATCAAATAGGGTCAAAGAACCGTGGAGTCTGTGCTGTTGCTGTTTTGTTTGAAGCAATGTGTAATAGCAAATTTTGATAATGAAATTAAGTGACTCCGGAAGAATTTCTACGTGTCTTTACTTTATGGCAGAACTACGCTTGGTCTGATTCACGCGGGGACGTGATACGTAGGCAATCCCCATAAGATTCGACCGCTTTTAATAAAGAAAGAAAATAAAGTACATAATAAAATAAAACACAGAGTTTCCAAAATACTTTAAAAGGACGAATGAGCAAACCGGGATGACGCATGTTGTTTGAAGCAAAGCATGTAGGAACGGTTAACTGCATAGGTGCATTGCATCCTCTATGTGTTATGGTCAAATCTGTTAAACTCTAACGCTAACGAAGTTTGTTATTGTCTGATCAGACAAGTTAGTTGTTAAAGAACTCTGGCAACACACTTATACCAAACCAGATCCAAAGGACCGGTAGCAACAAGCATGACTACTTCAGAGAATAGTAATGAGGAAGAAAGGCCAATGGGGCAGTTGCTAAAAGAAGCGATGGAAAAGATTGAAAGGATGGGACTAGAGATGAATGCAATGCAGCTAGCCCTAGCCAAAACACAAAAGAGCCCTGAAACACTGGGACACATGCCGGAATACCCTCACTCTGGCCCTTCCACAAGCCGTCCAAATCCCCTTTATCATCAAGAAAGAAGCCCTCATGATTCCCAAGCTCCACCACCCCATCAACCTCTCCCAACACCCAATATTCCCATCTTTGTGGGACCCACATCAGCCCCTTTGCAGAGAACGACCAGTGAGCCATTGTTTCAGGCTCACGATACCCAATACTATCCCCCTGAGCCTACATTCCATGCACCCGAACCACAGGCTTACAATCCCCATTTGGAAGTACCGGCAGAGGTTGAGAAGCCGGTTAAGGCCCCTGAACAGGATGAAGTGTTGAGAAAGTTCAAAAGCCTGGAGCAATCCTTCAGGAACTTGCACGGGCTGGGCAATCAAGTCAGCGTGGCATACAAAGATCTGTGCCCTTTCCCAGACGTCCAACTCCCGGCTGGGTTCAAGATGCCCAAGTTTGATTTATATGAAGGGCACGGTGATCCCATGGCACATTTGCGGGGATTCTGTAGCAAAATGAGAGGGGCAGGCGGCAAGGATGAGCTGTTGATAGCTTATTTCGGCCAAAGTCTGAGCGGATCTGCACTGGAATGGTATACCAGGCAAGATTTCAGCAGGTGGTACACGTGGGATGATCTGGCGCAGGCTTTTGCAGGTCATTTCCAGTACAATCTAGAGATAGTCCCTGACCGTCTCACGTTATTGAGAACTGGGAAGAAACCCGGGGAAAGTTTTCGCGAGTTCGGGTTCCGCTGGAGAGAACAAGCAGCTAGAGTCGATCCTCCCATGAGAGAGGGAGAGATGGTGGACTATTTTTTGCAGACATTGGATCCAACCTACTTTGGTCACTTGGTGACAACGGTTGGAAAATCTTTCAACGAGGTGGTCAAGATAGGGGTCATGATAGAAGAGGGTTTGAGGTCTGACAAGATCTTGAACTATTCGGCACTCAAGGCCACAACCCAGGCCATTCAAAACGGCACGGGAGGTGCGTTGAGAAGAAAGAAAGAAGAGGTTGCCACAATCGAAGCAGGTAGTTGGTCCAGGGCTGGCAGGCCGCACTACAACCAACCCAGACCTCACAGGTCAGAATACCCATACAGCCCACCACAAAATTTCTATCCACCTCGAGAACCACATTGTTCCGTACACCAAGCCCAGGCATACACTCAGCCTCCGGTTCGCCCACAATGGCGCGCACCGGCCCCCCATAACACATACCCAGCTCCACATAATAACTACCCACCGCAAAACACCTACCCTCCACCAAGGGCATATAGGAACCCTTCAGGGATAGGCTTTCGGGGAAATCCAGATGCTAGGAATGACAGGTTGCGGAAGCAGAGAACCTTCACGGAGCTGGGAGAAACATACACCGCTTTGTTCCACAAGCTGCGGCAATTGGGTTTGGTTAGTCCTGTCCAGACTCGAGAACCAAATCCCCCACCTCAGAATTTGGATCGATCAATCAGTTGTGAATACTGTTCAGGGATGCTCGGGCATGATACCGAGAAGTGCTGGAAATTAAGGCATGCCATACAAGATCTTATTGACACCAATAAGATCGAGGTCCAGACACCAGAAGCTCCTAACATCAACCAAAACCCACTGCCAGCGCACCACGAAACTCACATGATTGAGTTGGTATGTGAAGGAGGAGAATTGAGAAAACCTTCACAAACAGTAATGATGATCCAAGCCGCCCCAAAGGAAGTCTCCACCAGTGGAGAAACGAGTGTACAGTCGCAGGGAGAAGGCATCAAGCCGGTAGTGATATTGGGAAAGAGCCCGTCCGCCATAACAAGCAAACCCGAGCCAAGCAAGTTGGTAATACCAGGGATCCCGCCCACACCGGCGGTCGTGTTGAAAGGGGTATGTAGAGAACGGGTGACCATAAAGCCTGTGGTCCAGCTGCCGATGATTGACAGCAGGGCTGTGCCTTGGAAATATGAAAAGGCGGTGGTGATGTACAAAGGAAAACAGGTGGAAGAAGTCAGTTGTGAAGCGCAAGGGCTGACTCGATCAGGTCGATGTTTTGCTCCGGTGGAGCTAAGAAAAACCAACCCAGTGGCAACCAAGAAGCCAGTGTCCGAAGAAGAGGCTGAAGAATTCCTGAGGAAGATGAAAGTACAAGACTATTCTGTGGTTGAGCAGCTGAGAAAAACACCGGCCCAGATCTCACTATTGTCATTACTCCTCCATTCTGAGGAACATCGTCGGGCCCTATTGAAGATACTGAACGAGGCTCATGTACCTAGTGAGATTTCTGTAAACCACCTAGAAACCATTGCCAGCAAGATTTTCGAGGCGAATAGGGTAACATTCTCAGATGATGACCTGCCAGTGGAAGGTACGGAGCATAACAAAGCTCTATACCTAGCTGTCAAATGTGAAGACTCGGTGGTAACTCGAGTATTGGTGGATAACAGCTCAAGCGCCAATATTTGTCCATTATCCACTCTGGACCAGTTAAAGATCGACCGCGGAAGAATCCAGAAGAATAGCATCTGTGTCCGAGGGTTTGACGGAAACGGAACAGCCACTGTAGGGGATGTTGTACTTGAACTGACCATCGGTCCAGTCCTGTTCACCATGGAATTCCAGGTATTAGATGCCACAGTTTCTTATAACCTGCTGTTAGGACGACCCTGGATTCATGCAGCCAAAGCGGTGCCTTCCACTCTACATCAAATGGTGAAGTTCGAGTGGGAAAGACAAGAGGTCGTGTTACACGGCGAGGATACAACGTGCACCATGGGTGGAACCATTGTACCTTTCATAGAGACCGCTGATGACAAAGGTCTTTGGGTCTACCAGATTTTCGATACAGGGTCGGCTAACAAAATTTCTGAAGGAGAAATCATCCCGCACCCTAGGGTAGCTGCCGCAACAGTCATGATGGTCTCAGAAATGCTGGGTAATGGATTCGTGCCGGGAAAAGGCCTGGGAGTCGAGCTTCAAGGGATTGTCCAACCTGTCTCCCTTCCTAAAAATCTGGAAACTTTCGGATTGGGGTTCAAACCAACCGCAGCAGATAGAAAGCAAGCGCGAAAAATGAAGAAGAGGGTCTGGTTTCTGCCTAAACCAGTGCCACGCCTCTCAAGGTCTTTTGTCAAAGCAAGTGCCAAGGGGCCACCGGTCCCAAAGATTCTAGGACCTTTGATCGGTATAAATGAAGACCTGAATCAGAGTTTTGAGAGGCTATTCGCGGATGTCAGTATGGTGGAAGCTGGAGAAAGTTCTAGCAGAGCAGAGATACAGTTTGTGGGGCCTGAGGCCAAGACCAACAATTGGACAGTTACTCCTCTTCCTGTCCGAGGGAGTCTTGGTAGTAGGCTTTGATTTATGTTTTGTGTGTTTTGTTTTGTCCGGATTATTCAAGGGTGTAATCCAAATTTTTACTTTCGTTTTTGTAAAAGTGTGAACCCTTTTATCCCGCAATGTTTAATAAAGCTCTTTTCTTTTGTTCCATTTTAATTTTGTTTTGTTCTTTTTCTTTCTGAACAGTTCTCTTTTTACTGGTCCTAATGACATGGCATGCACAGCGGATCTTCGACCTAGTCTAATAAATCTATCTAAATCTGACTCAATGATGCAAGAGGTCGTTTGTGATGATGAATCTGAATGTGACGAAGGGGAAGCCTTCGAAGAGATAAACTGAGAACTGTGCCAATTTGAAGAGAAACCCAAGCCTAACCTAAATGACACTGAGGCTGTGAACCTAGGAGACGCTGATAACGTCCAAGAAACCAAAATTAGTATCCACATTGAGCCGAGTGTCAGAGAAGAATTGATCGAAACCCTCATGGAATTCAAAGATGTTTTTGCATGGTCATATGACGATATGCCTGGATTAAGCACCAATTTAGTGGTTCACAAATTGCCCACTGACCCGGCATACCCTCCGGTCAAGCAAAAACTAAGGAAATTTAAAACAGAAATGAGTGTAAAAATCAAAGAAGAAGTGATTAAGCAGTTGCAAGCGAAGGTCATTCGGGTCACTCGATATCCCGAGTGGTTGGCCAATGTGGTACCAGTCCCAAAGAAGGATGGAAAAATCAGGGTGTGCGTCGACTACCGCAACCTCAACAAAGCAAGTCCCAAGGACAATTTTCCGTTACCCAACATTCATATCCTGATCGATAATTGCGCTGGGCGCGAGATCGGATCCTTTGTGGATTGCTATGCGGGTTATCATCAGATCCTAATGGACGAGGAGGATGCTGAGAAGACAGCGTTTATTACGCCATGGGGAACCTACTGCTATCGGGTAATGCCGTTCGGGTTAAAGAACGCCGGGGCAACGTACATGCGAGCAATGACTGCTGTGTTTCATGACATGATACACAAGGAAATCGAGGTGTACGTCGATGATGTGATCATCAAATCTTGGCGTCAGGAGGACCATGTAGCAGACCTAAGGAGATTTTTCCAAAGACTCCGGAGGTATGATATCAAGCTTAACCCGGCCAAATGCGCATTCGGGGTTCCATCAGGAAAGTTGCTAGGATTCATCGTCAGTCGAAGGGGGATTGAGTTAGACCCATCCAAAATTGAATCCATCCGAGATTTGCCACCGCCAAGGAACAAAACAGAGGTAATGAGTTTGCTGGGAAGACTCAATTACATCAGCAGGTTCATCGCTCAACTCACAGCGACTTGTGAACCCATATTTCGGCTGCTAAGAAAGGATGCTGCAGTAGGTTGGACGGCAGAATGTCAGGAGGCTTTCGACCAAATCAAAGGGTATCTGTCTAATCCACCCGTACTGGTCCCGCCTAAGCCCGGGAAGCCCTTAATTCTTTACCTGACGGTCTTGGAAAATTCATTTGGTTGTGTACTGGGGCAACATGATGACACAGGAAGGAAAGAGCAGGCCATCTACTATCTTAGCAAGAAATTCACAGTGCATGAGGTCAAGTACACTCAACTCGAGAAAACATGTTGCGCCTTAACTTGGGTAGCTCAGAAGTTGAAGCACTACCTGTCTTCATATACTACTTATCTCATATCCCGTTTGGACCCATTGAAATATATCTTTCAGAAACCTATGCCCACGGGAAGGTTGGCAAAATGGCAAATTCTGCTCACAGAGTTTGATATCGTCTATGTAACAAGGACGGCCATGAAAGCCCAGGCGCTGGCAGACCATTTGGCAAAAAATCCCGTTGATGAAAAATACGAGCCCTTAAGAACGTATTTTTCTGACGAAGAGGTGATGCATACGAATGAGTTGGAATTACCTGAGGAACCGGGTTGGAAGCTTTTCTTCGATGGAGCTGCAAACGCAAAAGGGGTTGGAATAGGAGCAGTACTCATTTCTGAAACAGGACGGCATTATCCTGTTACGGCTCAACTACGCTTCTATTGCACCAACAATATGGCCGAGTATGAGGCTTGCATTCTGGGTCTGCGCTTGGCTGCTGACATGGATGTCCAAGACGTCTTGGTCTTGGGAGACTCGGACCTCTTGGTACATCAAATTCAGGGTGAATGGGAAACACGAGATCTAAAGCTCATACCATACCGACAATGCTTGCATGATCTGAGCAAGCAATTTCGATCGGTGAAGTTCAAACACATCCCGAGAGTTCACAATGAGGTTGCGGATGCCTTGGCCACCTTAGCATCAATGCTGCACCACCCTGACAAAATGTATGTTGATCCTCTACACATCCAGGTCCGTGATCAGCACGCCTACTGCAATGCCATAGAAGAAGAAGCAGATGGCGAACCCTGGTTTCATGATATCAAGGAATACCTCAGAATGGGGATATATCCAGAACATGCCTCTGGAGACCAAAAAAGAGCCCTTCGGCGTTTGTCGAATGGCTTCTTCCTCAGTGGAGGAGTATTGTACAAAAGAACCCCGGATTTGGGATTGTTGAGATGCATAGATGCCAGTCAAGCAACGACGGTTATGGCAGAGGTACATGCGGGAGTTTGTGGACCACACATGAGCGGATATGTGTTGGCAAGAAAGATCCTTCGAACAGGGTGTTATTGGCTCACCATGGAACACGACTGTATCGCTTTCGTGAGGAAATGCCATCAGTGCCAGATACATGGAGATTTGATTCATTCTCCACCAACAGAGTTACATACGATGTCAGCACCCTGGCCGTTTGTGGCATGGGGCATGGATGTCATTGGGCCCATCGAGCCAGCAGCATCCAACGGTCATAGGTTCATTCTAGTGACCATTGATTACTTCACCAAATGGGTTGAGGCTAAAACCTTCAAATCAGTAACCAAGAAGGCAGTGGTGGACTTTGTTCACTCCCATATCATCTGCAGATTTGGGATCCCAAAAGTGATCATCACGGATAACGGTGCGAATCTTAATAGCAGCTTGATGAGAGAGGTATGCCAACAATTCAAGATTACACACCGCAATTCCACCCCATATCGTCCCAAGGCGAATGGAGCAGTCGAAGCAGCCAATAAGAATATCAAGAAGATACTGCGAAAAATGGTGGAAGGGTCCAGACAATGGCACGAGAGATTACCCTTTGCTTTGTTGGGTTACCGCACTACCGTCCGAACTTCCATAGGCACAACTCCTTATTTGTTGGTGTATGGAACTGAGGCCGTAATACCAGCGGAGGTCGAAATTCCGTCCCTCCGAATTGTCGCTGAAGCCGGGATTAATGATGATGAATGGGTCAAAGCTCGATTGGAACAGTTGAGCCTGATAGATGAGAAAAGATTGGCAGCAGTGTGCCATGGTCAGCTGTACCAGAAGAGAATGGCAAGAACATATAATAAGAAGGTGCGCCCCAGGAAGTTTGAAGTAGGGCAGCAGGTATTGAAGAAGATCCTCCCACATCAGGTCGAGGCAAAAGGCAAATTCGCCCCAAATTGGCAAGGGCCTTATGTCGTGACCAGAGTATTGTCCAACGGTGCTTTGTGTTTGACAGATGTCGAAGGTAGATGTGTCGACATGGCTATCAATTCAGATGCAGTCAAGCGATATTATGCGTGATTTATTTAATTATGGCAATTTTTGGTTTACTTGTTTGTATTTGGCATTTATTGGATAATGATATGACGGAGGCAGTTCTTTCTTCTATCCAAACACTTTTTAACCCTTGTTTCCCCCTTTGAGCCTTAAGTTATTCTTTCATACCCCTCTTTTGGAATCACTAATGGAAAAGACATGGAAAAAAAGAGAAGAAAAGAAAGGAAAAAAAGAAAAAGAAAAAGAAAAGGAAAAGAAAATGAAAAGAAAGAAAAGAAAAAATAAAGGAATATAAAACCGTGGGAACTACGTTTGACCTGATTCCTCAAAGAGGATACGTAGGCGCCTCACGGCTCGGTCATAGTATGCATCATAGTGAATAATAGGATGCATAAGGTACATAGTGTGCATAATAGGCACATTGTGCGTAACGCACATAGCGCAACATAAGTGTAAAAAAATAAATTCCCCAAGCAAGAAAACTGGGGCAGAGGTTATGTTTTAAGTTCCAACAAAGATTTGATTCCAAAAGTTGTAGCATACCACCCATCAAATTATTTTCATTTTTCATAGCCTTTCTTTAACTCCACACCAAACCAACATCAACGTCCAAAAGACCTCCCGATCAATGTTCAAGAGATGTCGAGTCAGGCAAATAAGGCCGAGAATAATACATCGATCCCCAGCAAAGAAGAGGATCGTAAGACTGGGAATGAATTGATGGTCAAAGGAATCTCCAGAAGAGAGGGTCGTATCTACAACGCCCCGATTCCCCGAAAGAAATAAAATGAGAGAGTCTTATTGGTGAAAACCTTCACAGGCACCGAGAGGCGATGTAAGATGAGGGATGTGAAATGAGAGAGTCTTATTGGTGAAAACCTTCACAGGCACCATAAGGCGCCGGGAGATGAGAGAAAAGAGAGAGTCTCACTAGTGAAAACCCCTCGAAGGGCACTATGAGGCGACAAGACAGATCAACAAAAAAGCGACCACATTTGCAACAAAATGGACAGTCATTTATCATCCCCAGCAAGTCAGACCATCGGGCAAATCGATTGATACAAATAGACTAGGTCGGGAATCTATGGTGCACGTCATGATCACGGGGACCAGTCATGTCCTCCAGATAAGTTCTTCTAAGTTTCTCCTCCCCCACCAAATATGGGTTTAGAAAGATTTTCTCCTTCTAGCTTTTATTTCTCTTCCTAAAACTTGTCTTGAAAAGGATCTTTCAAAGCTTACTACCAGAGATCGAAGGGGAATTCATCCAGTGCAGGATAATACAAACAGTCTTAAAAGCCGATCCCAGGCAGTGCAGTGATCGTGCCCGACAATTTTGGAGGAAGTAAGTTCCTAAAGAGAGTGGTGTCGGGAGTTAAAAGCAGACTCTCACAGCACGTGCTTAAAGATAAAGCAGAAAAGGGGATTAATTGAAAGCCAATCCCCAGCAGGCTAGAGACCCCCAGCAGGCAGCCCTGCCCACTAATCAATTATGGGACATAGAGCAAGAAAAGAGAAGAAAGGAAAAATCATCCGCCAAAAAGGCACCCTCTACCGCCACAATGAAAACTAATTAAATCCTTTTATCTGCTGCAGGAAAACAAAGGACTGATGATGGCAGCAAGATGCAACGTCAGGGAAATCACCAAAACCGGGGCAGAAAATTTTCTGTCGATTGTCGAAAATTTTCTCGAAAGAACGGGGAAGCAATTTCAATACATTTAAGTTCTAGGTCGCCCACCAGTATAATGCGGGAATACTTTTAAGTTCTAGGTCGCCCACCAGTATAATGCGGGAATACTTTTAAGTTCTAGGTCGCCCACCAGTATAATGCGGGAATACTTTTTAGTTCTAGGTCGCCCACCAGTATAATGCGGGAATACTTTTAAGTTCTAGGTCGCCCACCAGTATAATGCGGGAATACTTTTAAGTTCTAGGTCGCCCACCAGTATAATGCGGGAATACTTTTAAGTTCTAGGTCGCCCACTAGTATAATGCGGGAATACATTTAAGTTCTAGGTCGCCCACCAGTATAATGCGGGAATACTTTTAAGTTCTAGGTCGCCCACCAGTATAATGCGGGAATACTTTTAAGTTCTAGGTCGCCCACCAGTATAATGCGGGAATACTTTTAAGTTCTAGGTCGCCCACCAGTATAATGCGGGAATACTTTTTAGTTCTAGGTCGCCCACCAGTATAATGCGGGAATACTTTTAAGTTCTAGGTCGCCCACCAGTATAATGCGGGAATACTTTTAAGTTCTAGGTCGCCCACCAGTATAATGCGGGAATACTTTTAAGTTCTAGGTCGCCCACCAGTATAATGCGGGAATACATTTAAGTTCTAGGTCGCCCACCAGTATAATGCGGGAATACTTTTAAGTTCTAGGTCGCCCACCAGTATAATGCGGGAATACTTTTAAGTTCTAGGTCGCCCACCAGTATAATGCGGGAATACTTTTAAGTTCTAGGTCGCCCACCAGTATAATGCGGGAATACATTTAAGTTCTAGGTCGCCCACCAGTATAATGCGGGAATACTTTTAAGTTCTAGGTCGCCCACCAGTATAATGCGGGAATACATTTAAGTTCTAGGTCGCCCACCAGTATAATGCGGGAATACTTTTTAGCTCTAGATTTTGGAATCAGTCACCCCACCTGAAGACGGAAGGGTACAATAGAGATCCCCAAACAGGAAACAATAAAATCCCCAGCACCAAGAAGCAGACAACTGCAGAGGCAAGCGCGCATTTCAAAAAGGAAAAAGGAACGCGTCTCAAAAGAAGCAGTTTGGGAACGTTATAGCATGCCCAACATAACAATTTTGATGAAAAGCCATACCACCAAAGAAGCAATGGAAAGGCTTGAAGAAGAGGGCATGTTCCCAGCGGATCAAGCGAAGTGATGAAAACTGGCATTCAAACGTTAGCAAAGGACCAGCATCATCTCCCAAAGTCACAAGATAAAGGCATCGGAGGAAAGCGTTAGCCGACAAGAAAGCAAGGCAACAAGAACAAGTTGAAGATGGATGAGATCTCATGATCCTCAGTCTAGCTTAGCTTCTTGTTTTTCCTTTTAGAGCAATGTAACAGGGAGATCGGTTGAGCAGTAGCATCCTACAGCAGCATGCGAGAGCGCACAACAGCACCAGGCACTACAGTCACACGGTAGTCCCAGCTACCAAAATTTCCCGAACTACATTGACCTGATTCCTGTTCAGCCCAGGATATGTAGGAAACCTCTAAAGCAAAGGTCCGGTCAAATCTTTTTCAAAAAATGCTTCACACGGAGTAATTCGGACGGGCAAAAATCGCTCGCTTTATCTTTGCGCGAAAACCCTTCGTGTTTTCGTGCAAAGAGGGGCAGCTGTAAGCACGTGATTTTTGCTTCACGAGCAATCACTCCAAAAGGAAAACAAAAAAAAATAAAAATAGTGACAAATGATTTTGCTGTACAATTTTTCGATTTTTTCCGTAACATGTGTTATTAGTCGTTTGTAGGTCTGTCCATTTCGCATTTAGTCATTATCAAACAAAATACAAAAAAATATGTGTTGTTAAAAGAAAATTCAAAAAAAATATAAATATATGTGCGTCGTTCGTTCTAGGTTGTGATTTAACTTACTTAAATATTTTTGTGATAATTATGTGGAAATGTTACAGTGTTGTTGATTTTAATTTCACTATTTTATTATTATCTCATTTTTGTTTAAAAG
This sequence comes from Nicotiana sylvestris, assembly GCF_000393655.2. Taxonomy (NCBI): domain Eukaryota; kingdom Viridiplantae; phylum Streptophyta; class Magnoliopsida; order Solanales; family Solanaceae; genus Nicotiana; species Nicotiana sylvestris. The sequence continues at coordinate 17,194,312 of NC_091062.1, read as the reverse complement.
AAAAAAAAAGTAAAAGAGTGAAGGAAAACCGGTTTGGGCCCAAAAGAAATGAAATAAAACAGGCCCAAACCAGCACTCAGACCCAGTCCAAGTCCAGGCCTGCCCAGGCACCTCCTGAAACGACGCCGTTTCAGACAAATCAATCTGAGCCGTCCGTCCTGGCCAATCCAACGGCTCAGGATCTCTTTCAGCAACCTATTTTCAAACCCGACCCAGGAACCAATCCGACCCAACCCCTCACTTAAACCAAACGACCCCGTTTAACTACCGAACGACCCCGTCTCATTTCTCACCCTCAGATCCAAGCCGTTGAGATCATCTGATCTAACGGCTCAGATCCAATCAGCCTCCCCGTATATAAGCCTCCTATCATACCCCGCACCCCCTATTCGAACCCCCCCACTCATCGTCTTCACCCAAACACTGAAGCCCCAAACCCTAGCAGCCGCCCTAGCTTCCCTTTCACCAGAACCCAGCGGCACGAACTCCGGTGGCCACATCCTAAACACCCTAAGACCCCCTCACTCTCCTGAACATGGATCTGTTACCCCCTAGCCTCGAATCACTTTCCTTCCCCCTGACCTTCCTCGTGACCAAACCAAGCTTGGTTTGGTCCGAATCTACCCACAACTCCTAAAAATCCAGATCTGAAAATCCAGACCTTAGAACACATGCACCTGGGGAATCCGGCCGGTCTTGAAAGGGGTTTGAGGTTCAATGGATCTTAACCAAGGTGTTCTCATGTGAGAACACCCTGGTTAAAATTTGTTCGGCCTCAAATGGGCAGAGTTGAGTCGGATTTGGGTCTGTTTGATTTAAACATTTTTCGGTAAGTTTTCTTTCCCTTTTCGTTTATATTAATTGCTGATTAAGTCATTAGCATTGCTTTGTGGTAATTGTTTGTTATTTTCTGATAGTTTCTTAATTTCTTTCCTCTCAGTAAAGACCTTTTATTTGGTCGATTGTTTCTGTGTATGATTTAAATGTATCCTATGATAAGCATGTCCGATTAGTATAGTCGTCGCATGAATAACTTATATAGGCCCCAGTAATTGAACAAAAGTTGTCTGATACCCTTTAGGTCCCTGAACGTATTGTTTATATGAGCGACTAATTATTACCTGTTATAATTAGTATAGTCGACTCGATAAATGTCGTCGATTAGTTTTCTATAACTAATGAATCGAATGAGCTAATAATGTCGCATGACTAATTGAACTTTGCCACTGACTGAATGCCCCAGCATTGTTTGAAATGGTTTGTTTGCATTGTAAAAATGACTGAAAAGGTTCAGTCCAGGCAGTCTTGAATTTGAACTTTCATCAGTTCAAAAATGCCCTGATGCTGCAATAGGCAGGGCAGTAATAATCAAGGGTTAACAAGGGTATTCTGGGGTGTTAAAAAGGACAGAAAGATTACTTTAAATGAGCTGACAAGTAGGGTACTAATTTGGGATTAAACTAATACCAATGGGGAACAAGACACAAGAGTATGGGGCTTAAAATGAATAATAAAATGATGCCCATAACTCTTGATTAAACAAAAACCAAGCGTGGGGAACAAAGGGGCTGGCACCAAAGATGCTTAGGCATGGGCTTAAAGGGTATGGGTATTCTGCCAATTGGCAGGGCAGGCAGCTTAACTGCACTGGTTCATTTGGCTTATAAATAGGCCATTTAAGAACTTAAAAGGGGTTGGACTTTTGGTCTTCAGAGAGAGAGAAAACAAAAGTGGCATTTTTAGTCTTAAGGCTGGAATTTTAGTCTGAAGAAAGGTCTAGTGAGTTCAAAAGAAGACTGAAAGAACATAAGGTGGTTTCCAGAAAATATTGCAACCAAACACTGTCTGAAAGTGGTATAAGAGTGCATTTTGGTCAAGTTGTCTTGGCCAGGTTCTGTTGTTTGCATTGACTGAGCTGTTTATGGTTGTTGAACTGTTGGTGTTGCTGCATTGAACACTCTGTTATTGCTGTGATTTCTCTACTTTTTCCTGGGATTGCTCGACTGCTTGCTGGTTCTCTTTGCCCTGGGAAATACTGCTGGTTGTCTGTAGACTGTAGAAAACACTTGTGGTTGTTGGTTGTTGCTGTGTTGTTGGTGTGTGTCTGCTGCTGCTGTGTTTGTTGCATACTACTCAACTGATTACTCTCTTTCTTTCTTTCCTCTCTATACCAGGTACACAACCAATGCACTGTCAAAAAATGTAATTGGAAAAAATGAGCATGAATACAAATGAAAGATCCTGAAGAATGTCTCTTATACATAGATTGTTACATTAAATATTCATGCAATGTGTAATAGTTTTACATTTTGTTCTGGGTACTAGAGGTAGTCTTCATGCCTATAAATGTCAATGCATAGTAGTTGAATGCTAGAATGTGTATATAGGTTGGTGATGAGAGTATGCCCAAGGCAGTAGTTTGTATCTCATATTTAGTTCAAAGGTGTAGTATAAGCCTGTAATGTATGCCAAGCATGAGATTCGTACACTGTAAATAAGTTCTTTCCTTTCCAATAAATTGCTATATATAACTCTTAAAACCATGTTTTAAGATCAAGAACACAAATTCAGGGCCTCAACCTCATGAAGGTCGAGCCCAGGTCAAAAACAGACCAGGCGGGCCCGCATCGAACGAGCAGTGGCCCAGGTCTGGCCTATTGCGCATGGGCTAGATTTGGGCCCGTGATTATTTGTTCGGTTGATTGTACACGCAGCCTCATTTCTGATTTTCAAGCTTTTTTATGTTGTTATAGATAACTTGCAAGCACATAATTAACTAGGGCTATCTACTATTTTCAGCTAGTAGAGACAAACGCGACAAGAAACGTAGTTGCTATAGGATATCCTTTTAAAATAAGGACGAGATGAGCCTCGACAAAATAAAGAAAAAAGCGTACAAATTGCGGGGCCCTCGTTAAATGTATATATTGAAGCATTCAGTACCCAAGGTGGGTCATTTAGCAAATCTCATGACCCTCCCAGAATAATAACGCGATAGTCTCTTTAAGCGCGTACTTAATAAACCTTACCTTCTTAAACTCGGGTGCACATTTATGTGACCCAAATCCAAATCTCGACGGATTCGAAATGTATTTCTAATCACGGGTACATTGATTGTGACGTGGTTCGAGAGGCATGTCCATGACGTCGCGAATTCCTTTTAAAAGTAGAACGAGACGACCCTCGTCAAACAAAAATGTACACAGCTGCGGGGCCCTCTGACTGTATATATATTAAAACTCTTAGAATTCGGGACAGGCCGTTTAGCGAATTTTTCGGCCTTCCCCAAAACAACAATACGCTAGTTGCTTTAGGCGCGTCTTAATAATTTATTCTCCTTAATTCGGGTGCACATTTATGTGACCCAAATCCAAATCTCAACCGAGTCGAAATATGTCAACAACCACGGGTGCATTGATGTAGCGTGTATTAAATTTTGCACATAAGTTCACTTGTATAAAATCAGATAATCAAGCCGAATATAACAGTTGAGCGACCGTGCTAGAACCACGGAACTCGGGAATGCCTAACACCTTCTCCCGGGTTAACAGAATTCCTTATCCGGATTTCTGGTATGCAGACTGAAATATAGAGTCATTATTTTCCTCGATTCGGGATTAAAATTGGTGACTTGGGACACCCTAAATCTCCCAAGTGGAGACTCTGAAATAATTAAACAAATCCCGTTTCGATTGTCCTTTAATTGGAAAAAACTCCCCTGCGCCCCTCGGGTGCGAAAAAAGGAGGTGTGACAGTGGGTTGTGCCATGATTGGACAGGGCAGTGCGGTGAATATGCTTGTAGCTACATCCGTCGTTGACATCCAGGGGTAAGACTCAGAGGGTGATCCAGCAGAGTGGGCTGAAATGGCCGGGTACCCGAATGGGGTAGTTGGATAGCTTATGGGGATGTTGGAAGTCCCACTTGTCCTGGAGAACAACTCAGGGAACCCAGGGATTACACTCGGTGGCTCTTTTTCGTTATTCCAGTCATCCAACATCTCCAACATGCGGAGCCGCAGGATTCTGTTTTCCTCAGCAGTTGCTGATTCGGGCGTCAGGACGACCGAGATTGAACTTTCCTCAGAGACAGGAATTGTCGGCAAAGGGATTTCTGAAGACATCTCTATGCTTCCCTTTGATCTTGTGAAGTAAGTGTGAATACTCCCTCTCGACTTAACAACGGGCAACTGAACACTCCCTTTCGACCTCGTGAAGTATAAATGTGAGGCCAGACCTCCACCAAACCAACCACCTTTTCTAAAAACCTGGAGGACTCAGCAGCAAACAAACGGTTAGTTCGAAACAAATAACAGATAGGTAATCTCACGTTGGGGCGTGGTGCACCTATACAGTTAAGTGAATTTCTGCATGTTTGCAACGAAGACATGCGTCATTCCGGCTTCTCTTTAGGCTTCCCTTTATTTATCATTTTTTATTATTATTTTTTATTTTATTATTTCCTATTATTATTGTTTTCATTATTTGCAGTTAAAAATGTGACCGGATCCGATGAGGATTGCCTACGTATCACGATGCCGCGTGAATCAAATCTTGCGTAGTTCGGGACATTTGCTGTTAAAAAGTGTTCATTTTGCATTGTGCCCACCCTGCACATTTATTAAGGTGATTTAAGCAAAAATGATTTGACTAAAAATGATTTGACTATATTTTAGAAAAAGATCCGATTTTCGAACACGGCCTTTCAGCACTTCGGGGATGATGATTTTAAGGCTGTGAGGGTCAATCGATCAAAACTTTAAAAGATGATCGAAAGTGGCCGTTTATGCAAAGTCAGCCTTCCGTCGTCCCTTTCGGGAACATTCGGTTGTTTTTGACAACAACAACATCACTTGATTTATTTATGACTCTTTTTTTTCCAGAATGATGACCCGACATTGGGAACATGGCTTCGCAAAGCCTCGGGGACGAGGATCCTAAGGCTATTGAGCAACTTGGTCAAAATTTTAAAAAATGACCAAAAATGGTTGTTTATGCAAAGTCAGCCTTCCGGCGTCCCTTTTGGGAACATTCGGCTATTCTTGACAAAACGGCATCACCCGACTTATAAATTAAAATTCTGACATTTTGGCTATTTCTGAAAAAGGGGAGGTTGGACCCGATGAGGGTTGCCTACATATCTCATACCCTGTGAGAATCAAACCGGCGTAGTTCGGGCCGATCAGGCGTAGAATAAATAAACTAAACCTCTTCTGAATACAATCTTTAAAGAAAAGGAAAAAAAAATATTTTTCTGGATTTTTATATATTTTTTTAAGGGATGAAGACGAAAGAAAAATCTTCTAAGGAAGTATTTGGACTATTAGTCTGAATTTATAAAAGAGATACTACAAAAGAAACAACATTTTTTTTTGAATTTTGAATTTTCCCCTTTTTTTCTTTTTTTAACTTTTAAATAAATACATATATATTTTTTGGATTTTGAAAGTGATTAAAGGGAATTTTTTATTATATATGTTTTTTTTATCAAACTAAAAGACAAACTCTGTTTTCATTTTTTTTTCTTCTTTTTTTTTTTAAGTTTTTTTTAGAAACCGGTCAGCATGCAGATCTGAAGCAAATAAATGCGCAAAACAAACGGGATGCAGCAGGATGGTCTTTTCATTTCAGGTTGCCTGTCCTAAACGGACCCAACCCCTGTGTTGAGTCCCCTATGTCAAATGCAACATGATGCAAATAAGCGTTCCTACTAGGGATCCGGCATGAGGTTTCGTTATACTAGGTTTATAACCTGGGTATATGTTCTAGACTGTGTACCCGAGCGGACAACTCGAGTCGAGGAGGGGGCAACTTACCGGGAACCAAAAGGCCATCCGGCTTCGTAACTTGTCCGAGCCTCTTTTATATTTCAGGGTATTGACACTAACAGAATAGGGAGTCTCGACCAGCGAGCTTCTCCCCGGAGGTAAGAAGAGAAAGGTTTCGGCACAGTTTATATACAGTTCAGATAATATTAAAGCGGTAAAAGACAATTTTTAGCGCGTTATGTCCAAAACATGTAATAAAGATCAGATAACAATTATTCTAAGCTCGAATTCTTGAACCCTGAACCAAAGGTTCTAGGTTAATTCCCCAGCGGAGTCGCCAGAGCTGTCACACCTCCTTTTTGCGCGCCTACCCCAAAGGATAAATGCGCGAGGGAGTTTTTCCAATTTAAGTGACAATATTCGAAATGAGATTATTTATTTAATTTAGAGTCGCCACTTGGGAAAGGTTTGGCTTTTGGTGTCCCAAGTCACCGGTTTATCTTGAATCCCAAATCGAGGAAAATATTCGACTTTTCAAATGAAGTCTGCGAACCAGAAATTCTAAGTAAGGAATTCTGTTGACCCGAGGGATGGTGTTAGGCACCCTCGAATCCCGTGGTTCTAGCACGGTCGCTTAAATTGTTATAATGACTAAATATCTGATTTAATACATGTTATTACTTATGTGCTTTTATTAAGTTTAAGCCGCTTTTATTATTATTATTATTACTATTTTATATAGAATTGCAACGTTGTGAAAATGCATCTCGAACCACGTCACAATCAATGCACCCGTGGTCGTCAATACATTCCGACTCCGTCGAGATTTGAATTTGGGTCACATAAATGCGCACCCGAATTTTAAGAATGTAATTTAGTTAAGTCGCGCCTAAAGAGTCTAACGCATTGTTATCTTTGGGGAGGCCGTGAAGTTCGCTAAACAGTCCATCCCAAGTTCTAAGTATTTATTATGACCAATTATTGAGGGCCCCGCAATTTGCATTTTTATTTGGCGAGGCTCGTCTCATTATTTTTTAAAAGGGTGAACCTACAGCGACTACATTTTTCTATTATGTTCGTCTCTAAAATGAATGAGAGAAAATCCTAACTCGTTACGAGCTTAAAAGAGGCGTACCATATTAAACGCTAGATTGAGATGAACATTAACTGAAAGGAACATTACTAGAAATTATAAACAAAATTGAAACCGATAAAATAATATATTCGAACGTGATTAACTATCCTATAGCTAAATTAACACTCCTCCTAACTGTATAAGCAAACAAATAATTGTTCACGACTATTAGCGCTGAAATTAACCTTAATTGTTAATGCTTATTTGGGAGTTTATTAGATCCAAGCGTCGCACCATCTTATTAAAACTCATGCCTATTAGATTAGTGTTCTTAAAATTGTTGCGTTGTTTCGTACTTCAAAATATGTAAAAACCTGCCGACCTTATTAATACCCACTTCGCTTAAATGATGGGCCGATACCAATATTAATTATTAATCTGCCTCATTAAAACTATGTTGAAACGGGGAGTCCAACAAGAGGGTTGGCATACATGGCTAAATTATTGGTGCTAACATAACACAATATGAAAATTTGTTTGGAATACATTTTCTGGAAATCAAATTAGACCGGATATAACGAGTTTGATAGTTCAAAGATCCCAACAGAAGTACACACAGACGCTTGCCATGATTCAGTTATACTATCATCACCAAATCAGACTAAATTGTTATATATATGGAGATACATCTGATTTAAACAGCATACTATTTAACAGTCCATATCAATTAGAGTACATTCCAATTCATATGGAATAAATGTAGTTGGAATGAGCTTAAACAAATATGGGTTAACTATCATTCAAGCTATTTGCTATATTTTGAACACGAGTACTGTGAAGCAAACTACATTACATTTTTTCATTCTTACTTCAGCTTCAAGCTTTCAACAAACAAAGTTTCAGAAATGTGTACCTGAAAATGCTTACAATTGAAGAAGAAGAAAGGTCAGTAGAGCGAGCAGTAATTCGAAGCAGCAACAACAAACACCACAGCAACAACCAACCAATACAAGAATGATTCAAACCCAACCAAAACTCCAAGATTTCGACAAAGAAACAACAGCAATAGCAAATGAATCAAATAACTCGGGTAACAGCACAATAACTCGAAAATCACCCAAGTGCCTTCAAAACTGAACTTAAATGCTTTGGAAAATTCACCAAAGTAAACTTAAACAGAAAATCGACTCAAACAGAACCCAACTCTATTCTTTTTTTTTGTTTTCTAATGTTTTTGTTTTGGATTTTGAATATCAAACTTCAATATGGAAATCAGAAAGAAAAAGTTGTTTAGAGGAAATTTTGATGGCTGAAATTTCTTGTTCTTTTTTCCAGGGGTCTCCTCCTCCTTCTATCTTCTGATTTCCTTCCTCTTCTTTCAACTCCTCCCCCTGTTTTTATATTCCCCCCACTCCCTTTAATGACAGGCTGCCCAGGCCCTAAAAACAACTCCTAGTGGCTGTCATTTCCACTTAGCCTTGTCTAGGCATGGGTTTTTCTACTTTAAATCTGCTGAAATTCAAAAAGGCAGTGGATATCCTACTTTACAGCAGGTTCCACTACTATCCTCATGTGCATCTTCAACCTTTTATTATTAAACTCATGTTGTTACTGATTTCCAGCTATTAAAGGTGCTTAACATATCACCAATCCCACTATTGGTCAATTAATTCCATTAGTTGAATTAATATTTTAGTACCTTACTGTCAGCCCACTTGCCTTTACATTTCAGAACTTTTACAACCCTAAACTACCCCTTTTAAACCCCTGGTTATTACTGTTTTATCCTAACTTCAACAAACTGAAATTTAAACTTATGGGGGTTCAAATTCAACAACTATCCTAACTGAGTTCCAGCTATTGTATTGCAGCTAGCAAACCATTCACAGATAGTTTCAAACAATCAGCTAAACGACAATGGTTCGATCAATCATATGAAGCTTATCAGAATCAGGACATTTGAACATTCAGTCCTATAAAACTAATCGACGACGTTTATCTAATCGACTATACTAATTATAACGTAGAACAATCAGTCGATTAAACAAATAATACAAATAAGGCATCAACTGTCTTTGACAATTTTGCACGACACAGGGAAACCACAGGCATTATCGATTCGACGATATTAATCAAAGTGAAATATGTATATCACTATACGTATTCAACCATAAACAAAATAACAATCGACCGAATAAAAGGTCTTATGGAGATGGAGAACAACTGATAGAAAATCCCAGAAATAAGCAAACAAACTAATTAATCATGCCGATAAACTAAACTAAACTAAAATAAACAACAAAAAAGGAAAAGTGAACTTACTCTAAAATGCTTAAACACAGACGACCCAGGCCCGAACTGGTTTTACCCATTTGAAGTCGAACAAATCTTAATCGAGGTATTCTTGACCGATAAAACTTCGATTAGGGTCTATTAGACTCTAACCTTCCGTTTAATCTAACCGGATTCCCAAAAATTCTTGTGTTCTAGGGTTCGAACAGTCAGATTTGGGTTTTGGGATTTGTGGTAGATTCGGACCAAACCAAGCTTGGTTTGGTCACGAGTGAGGCTAGGGTAATGGCTGGTGTGAATCTGAGGTGGGTCGGTGTAGATCGAGGTTTTGCTCGAACCTTAAAACAAAGATTCAAGACGATGGGGAATGATTCGAGGCAAGGGGTAACAGATCTGTGTTCAGTGTGGTGAGGTGCATCAGGGGTGTTACTTTGGTGGTCACCGGCGTCGTTGCCGCTGGGATTACGGTGGAAGTGCACAGGGGCGGCTAGGGTTTGAGGGGTTTGGGTTTGGGTTTGGGTTTGGGATGATGAAGGGGGGGTGTTCGGATGGGGCGTGGGGTAAGGGTTTGAGTTTATATACGTAGTGGGTGGTTAGATCCCGGCCGTTGGATGAAGTGGGATCGAGGGCCAGGATCTTTCACTTAATGAGGAACGGTGTCGTTCCAACTAAAAGGGGGTTGGGTTGGTCCGAGGTTGAACGGGTCGGGCATATGGGGAATGGCCTAAAGCCGTTGGATGGGATTGGGTTAACGGTTGAGATTAGACGGCCCTATACGGCGTCGTTTGGGTAAGTGATTGGCCTGATCTGGGCCGTTCCTCTGAATCAATCAACGGCTTCAAAAAGGGTGATGCCTATACGGTGTCGTTTGGGCGTCTCTAAACAGACCTGGCTTGGACTGGGTCATTTGTATTGGTTTGGGCCTGATTTCATTTGGATTTTTGGCCCAAATCCAATATTTCCTTCTTACAATTTAAACCGAAAATTCCTAAAAACCAAGATTAAACTACCCAAATATTAATTAACACTTAACAACAGTTATCACACGAATTAAAACATTTAATAAAATCACTACGACAACAAAAATAGAATAGAAATGCATATTTTGTGATTTTCGCCTTTTAAAACCAAATAACGGTTAATTAATTCCTAAATGTATCATGCATGTGACATGTATTTTTTGTACTTTTTAACTATGGCAAGGCGAGCATTTACGGACAAAATAATTATCAAAATGTCACACAAATCCTCAAAATTGTACCCGAAGGTAACTTGTTTTATTTCTTTTCCGATTTCTTTTGGAGTAGTTTCCGTAAAGCAAAAATTACGTGCTCACAGCTGCCCCTCTTTGTCCGAAAACACGAAGGGTTTTCGTGCAAAGATAAAGTGAGCGGATATGAGCGATTTTTGCCTGTTGGAATGCTCCGCGTGAAGCGTATTTTGAAAGATTTGACCGAATCTTTGCTTCAAAGATTTCCTACATATCCTGGGCTAAACAGGAATCAGGTCAATGTAGTTCGGGAAACTTTGGTAGCTGGGACAACCCTGGGATTGCGATGCTTGCTGTTACTACTGTTGCTGTTGCCAGTGCTGCTTTACTGACCGCCTTATTACAACCAAAAGAAAATTGAAACTGAACTAACTACTTATGCCTGTCAAACGCTAGTTACAAGATTCCTATCTATAATTCTTTTGCAACTTGATCTTGGGTCTTAGCTGATTCTGCTTGTAGACTTCGATCCGAATCTTGATGCTTGCAAGTTATAGGCGCTTGTTTATTTCTGCAGTTTTGAGTGAAACGGGATTGGCGGAACTCGGGAATTTTGATCAAATTTTGAGCGACTTGCCCTTTGTTTGTTCCGATATTTGGGAACAATCTTCTTTTTGTTCTTTTCTTCTTTTCTTTATTCTGGATTGAGACTCAAACTGTAGGTCATCTCGATCCATGTGCCTCGGGGTCAGACCTGCTAAGACAACAAAACAAACGGACGAAATTTTCTGCCCCAGTTTTACTAGGAAAATTTCGCGAGTTAATTGCCATAAACATCTACGGGATTGATGAGGGGATTGGAAACCTCTAGTCTAAAAGGTGCAACTCAGGGATTGGAGCCCTAATGTCGCAAAAAGGTAAAAAGTGCGCAACTCAGGGATTGGAGCCCTAATGTCGGCTTAAAGAAAATTGCTCAACTCAAGGATTGGAGCCCTAATATCGGCTAAAAATAAATTGCTCAACTCAGGGATTGGAGCCCTAATGCTAGCTAAAAGCAAATCGCTCAACTCAGGGATTTGAGCCCTAATGTTGTCTAAAGGAAACTCGCTCAACTTAGGGATTGGAGCCCTAAATTGGGAGGATTGCCAGGTCACGCTGTAAACTGTCCGGGTTGTCGGGAGAAAAATGAAAGAAGGCTCCTAGGTTATGCGAGGGAGGTGCACGGGTTATGCCGTAAAGACAAAAGAGGTCCTTGGTTTATGCCGGTAAAGTCATCGGGTTATGCCGGAAAAGGTCCACGGGTTATGCCGGGAAGAATCATCGGGTTATGCCGGAAGAGGTCCACGGGTTATGCCGGGAAGATTCATCGGGTTATGCCGGAAAAGGTCCACGGGTTATGCCGGGAAGATTAATCGGTTATGCCGGAAAAAGGAAAGAGTCCTCGAGTTATGCCGGAGAAGTCATCGGGTTATGCCGGAAAAGGTCCACGGGTTATGCCGGGAAGATTCATCAGGTTATGTCGGAAAAGGTCCACGGGTTATGCCGGGAAGATTCATCGGGTTATGCCGGTAACATCATCGGGTTATGCCGGGAAAGGTCCATGGGTTATGCGGGGAAGATTCATCGGGTTATGCCGGTAAAATCATCGGGTTATGCCGGAAAAGTCATCGAGTTATGCCGGAAAGATTCATAGGGTTATGCCAGAAAAGGACAAGGGTCCTCGGGTTATGCCGAGGAAGTCATCGGGTTATGCCGAAAAAGGTCCACGGGTTATACCGGGAAGAATCATCGGGTTATGCCAGAAGAGGTCCACGGGTTATGCCGGGAAGATTCATCAGGTTATGCCGGAAAAAGGAAAGAGTCCTCGGTTTATGCCGGTAAAGTCATCGGGTTATGCCGAAAAAGGTCCACGGGTTATGCCGGAAAGATTCGTCGGGTTATGCCGGAAAAGGGAAAGAGTCCTCGGGTTATGCCGGGGATGTCATCGAGTTATGCCGAAAAGGTCCACGGGTTATGTCGGGATTTTGATAGAAAAAGCTCATTGGGTTATGCCAAGGAGATCCGCGGTTTATACCGGGATAGGTCCTATGCTACCATGATTTGTTTTTCTTTTGAGGATTTTCATTTTTCTTTCTTGTCTTCTTTCTTTTCTTTGGTTTTCCTTTTATATTTCCTTTTATTTATCAAAATGCATGAAAGAATTCCGGGGAAACTTACTTTTAGTCATTCTCTTGCTGCAAAGCTGGTTCAACGCTCGCGCATTTCATTTCTTTTGGGTTGTACCTGCTTCTTGCACGGTTGCTTTGAGTAAGACCTGTTTTCAACAAAGAACAATTTATTAGTTGAAACGGTGGTTGGTTTTGTGGCCTTGATCGTCGTCATCGCTTGATCCCGTCCAAATTTCCATTAAGAACTGTGCTGCTTGTTGGCCTTGAGGGTGAATGTCTTTCACACTGACCGGGTTCAGCCTTAGGATTACATGATGACTCGCCCGTGTGGGCTCCGTCCTTTTGCTTTATTCTGCCTTTAGGAGCTTTGCCTTTGACTTTCTTTCCTTTCGAACGTCTTTACTTTGGAAGCAAATCAACCACCATGGTCAATCGGGATTGGACTGACGCACCACTGAGGTTGTGTATTTTCTTTGACTCTTGCCAAACGGGGCCCTGTTAAACCGGCCCTGCCACCTTTTCTTTGTAATTGTTACGAAATCAGAGTTAGACCGAAAGAGATTCAAAGAAAACTATGCAAAAGGAAAGCATATGAGTTTAAAGAGAAGCGTCCCTTTCGGGGGGAAAAAGGACTTATCTAGAGTGCATACTGGCTTCAAACTGACATGACATGCTTCTTGGACTGGATGCCCGATCCGCATCAAACTCCAGCTTCTCATGAACCTATTGATCCGTGTTTCCAAAACGGAGAACCTTTCCAGGACTTTTAGTGATTAAGTATCCTCTTTTCGGCCGACAACGCCCTTTGCGGGTTTTCGCTAATCGACCTCTCTCATTTTTTATTTCTCTACTCTTGTCGCCTCATGGTGCCCGAAGGTTTTCACCGATAAGACTCTCTCATTTTATTTCTTTAAATTTGACTTCCATCAGATTCCAACAATGACGTTTTCCACTTTCCTGTCTTTCCCAATTGATTAGAAGGACTTGGACAAGGTTTAGGGTGAAAAGAATTTGGATTGAACTACAACTTTGGAACCTTTTGGGCGGGATCATTGCCGAACCATTATAATTTCTGCCCCAGTTTCACTTTTGGGGGACTTCTTGGATTTTGGTGTGACTGAACCCCAGGGAGAGGTTGCCTACGTATCCTTTCGGAATCAAGTCAAACGTAGTTCAGACCATCATTTTTTTTTATTTTCCTTTGTTTTTCTGATTTGCTTTGTTCTTCACTTTCTTCTTCCCTTCCGTTTCCCCCCCTTTTTTTATTATTTTCATTGTCTCTTTATATATATATATATATATATATATATATATATATATATATATTCTTAATTTTCCAATCCTTCCTTCTTCTTCTTTTTCATTTTTCTTTTTTAATTTCGATTTTTTTTCATTTTATTTTCAATAATACTTTCAGGTTCCAAAGAGGGTAATCAAAGAAGAGTAACCAGCTCAAATGGGTTTGCAAAGGGTTGATAGTGTTTGGGTAGCGAGAATGAAAGCCTTCGTCATCTCAACCGAAAAATATTAGAACTATATATAGGATCCAACATAGTATTTTTTGACTGCATTTGCATTGGCAGTTATTTCAAGGGCATTTCCTTCGATGCCACCCAGATACAAATGCTCCTTGTGGCAATAATTTCCATGATGTATGGACCCTTCCAATTATGAGCAAACTTTCCTCGTGCTTCCTGGTGATGAGGAAGAATACACCTTAACACCAGTTGCCCTGCTTCAATTTTACAGGTGCGGGCCATTCTTTGTTGGTACAATTGCTTGTGACAAACTGCAGTCATTAATGTTAACATTCCATACGAGTCTAAACCTACTCACTGTCCTCAAACTCTGTTTTAGTGACGGACATTTCCCAAACCATGAACCAATTTTCTTTAGTTGTTCCTATTTAATTTTCTCAAACTCTCTATATTTCAAATTTTGACTCATTATTTGAAGTCTGACGGAGTTCTTGGGATCTGGGCATGAAGTCCGCAAGCATGTCATGTTATTTAAAGCTACATTATCAGAATTGAAGAGAACTAAAAGCAAACCTCTGAAAAATAAAGAAGGTGAACGATGAAACATGATTTCATTTCTTGGAATTGGGAAGATAAACAGGGTTGACATTCAGGAAATTAAAATAGGAAACTGAAGAAAACATCTGAGTTACACCCTGGGATAGCTCGCGATGCAGAAAAAATAAATAAAAAAATGGCAGGACAGGTCTACTAGTACCCCCGCTTGATCAGGAATGGAGTAGCCTTCCAGTTTTGAAGCTCGGAGCTGGGTCCCATGCATGATACCTCGGCGGTGCCAGTGCCTTCTCCTGGCTGGACCATGTGTGTTTCGTATAGCATTTTCCTCATCGCCTCACATATTCCCTCACTCTCTTCAACCGTGAACACCTCATCATCTTCCTCTTTATTGTACTTTGGCTTCTGTGGTACGTGTCCAATAACCACTGGCTCATTCAACCGAGGTGGTTTGATTGTCCCCCATACCACATAGGCCTGCTTGGATACATCAACTTTCCCTTTTTCTTGCTTCGGGGTTGCCTTGGGCTTCCTTTCTGTATTAGCAATAGCAATTATGGCCTTAAGTGCCGGATTAAATTCCTTGTCTTCACAAATCATCCCAATTATCGGCCCGTTGTTGTGGGCGGGCAGCGGATTATTGGTCACATTTGGGACATCCTCGTCTTTCAACACAATTTTCCCTTGCTCTAACAAATTCTCTACTGCTTGTTTCAATGTCCAAGAGCTGTTTGTATCGTTCCCTTCTACCCCTGAATGGTATGCACACCTGACACCCCGCTGATATGATGGTGATTCCGGGTTTTGCCCGTTTGGTGGTATGGGATGCAACAAATTCATCTAGACAAGCTTAGGGAATAGGGTGGAGTAGGGTTCACCGATTGGTGTATAGTTGGGTCTCCTGGGTGGTTCCCGAGGACGGAAGTTATTCTGGGAAGGCCGAGGATTGTAGCGGTTTCGGTAAGGAGGCTGACTTCCAGGAGGTGGAGCTTGGCCCCGATTGGCTTGCTGCGGCGGCTGGACGTAAGGCTGGGTATTCATGACCATGTAGAGCTGAGGAGCATAGGTCACATTTTGGTGGGGGAAATAATGTTGCGGGGTTCTTTCTGAAAAACAGGGCCTGGGGTCATGATATTCTCCTGCTTCTGATGCCGCCATGGACGTCTCTTCCTTTTTCTTCCCTCTTGTCATTCCTTCGGACCCGCTTTGGACGGCTTGGGAGGTTGCCCTTATGGCTGCCTGACTCAAAATTCTACCCGTTTTCAAACCATTCTCCACCATCTCCCCGATCTTAATCGCTTCCGCGAAAGGCTTTCCCATGGATGACACCATGTTTTGGAAGTAGTCTGATTCTTGAGCCTGGAGGAAAGTACTGACCATTTCTATCTCGTCCATGGGAGGTTTTACCCTTGATGCTTGCTCGCGCCATTTAGTAGCATATTCTCTGAAACTCTTCGAGGGTTTCTTCTTCAAGTTTGACAAAGCATTTCTGTCTGGTGCGATGTCAATATTATATTGAAATTGTCCCACGAAATCTCTGGCGAGATCATCCCATATATGCCATCGAGATATGTCCTGGTCCATATACCACTCTGAGGCGATTCCTACCAGACTTTCCCCGAAGTATGCCATCAACAATTCTTCTTTGCCGCCGTCTCCCCTCAATTGGTTGCAATACTTCTTGAGATGAGCAATAGGGTCGCCGTGCCCGTTATACTTTTCAAACTTTGGTGTTTTGAAACCCACTGGTAGGTGCACGTGAGGGAACATGCATAGATCGGTATAGGAGACACTCTTCTGCCCGCTTAAACCTTGCATGTTTTTCAAAATCTGCTCGAGGCTCCTCATTCTTTTTGCCATCTCATCTTGTTCAGCAGCTTTAGGGTTCTGTTCTTTCCCAGGTACAAACTCGTATTGAGGTTGTTGAGGATGAGTGCTGGTGGTGAACCGAGTTGGTTCCAATGAGAAGGATGGGGCTTGGAATGTGAATGAGGAAGAGTCAAAATTGGGCCTGTGTGTAGTGGGTTGTGCCATGATTGGACAGGGCGGTGCGGTGAATATGCTTGTAGCTACATCCGTCGTTGACATCCAGGGTTAAGACTCAGAGGGTGATCCAGCAGAGTGGGCTGAAATGGCCGGGTACCCGAATGGGGTAGTTGGATAGCTTATGGGGATGTTGGAAGTCCCACTTGTCCTGGAGAACAACTCAGGGAACCCAGGGATTACACTCGGTGGCTCTTTTCCGTTATTCCAGTCATCCAACATCTCCAACATGCGGAGCCGCAGGATTCTGTTTTCCTCAGCAGTTGCTGACTCGGGCGTCAGGACGGCCGAGATTGAACTCTCCTCAGAGACAGGAATTGTCGGCAAAGGGATTTCTGAAGACATCTCTATGCTTCCCTTTGATCTTGTGAAGTAAGTGTGAATACTCCCTCTCGACTTAACAACGGGCAACTGAACACTCCCTTTCGACCTCGTGAAGTATAAATGTGAGGCCAGACCTCCACCAAACCAACCACCTTTTCTAAAAACCTGGAGGACTCAGCAGCAAACAAACGGTTAGTTCGAAACAAATAACAGATAGGTAATCTCACGTTGGGGCGTGGTGCACCTATACAGTTAAGTGAATTTCTGCATGTTTGCAACGAAGACATGCGTCATTCCGGCTTCTCTTTAGGCTTCCCTTTATTTATCATTTTTTATTATTATTTTTTATTTTATTATTTCCTATTATTATTGTTTTCATTATTTGCAGTTAAAAATGTGACCGGATCCGATGAGGATTGCCTACGTATCACGATGCCGCGTGAATCAAATCTTGCGTAGTTCGGGACATTTGCTGTTAAAAAGTGTTCATTTTGCATTGTGCCCACCCTGCACATTTATTAAGGTGATTTAAGCAAAAATGATTTGACTAAAAATGATTTGACTATATTTTAGAAAAAGATCCGATTTTCGAACACGGCCTTTCAGCACTTCGGGGATGATGATTTTAAGGCTGTGAGGGTCAATCGATCAAAACTTTAAAAGATGATCGAAAGTGGCCGTTTATGCAAAGTCAGCCTTCCGTCGTCCCTTTCGGGAACATTCGGCTGTTTTTGACAACAACAACATCACTTGATTTATTTATGACTCTTTTTTTTCCAGAATGGTGACCCGACATTGGGAACATGGCTTCGCAAAGCCTCGGGGACGAGGATCCTAAGGCTATTGGGCAACTTGGTCAAAATTTTTAAAAATGACCAAAAATGGCTGTTTATAAAAGTCAGCCTTCCGGTGTCCCTTTTGGGAACATTCGGCTATTCTTGACAAAACGGCATCACCCGACTCATAAATTAAAATTCTGACATTTTGGCTATTTCTGAAAAAGGGGAGGTTGGACCCGATGAGGGTTGCCTACATATCTCATACCCTGTGAGAATCAAACCGGCGTAGTTCGGGCCGATCAGGCGTAGAGTAAATAAACTAAACCCCTTCTGAATACAATCTTTAAAGAAAAGGAAAAAAAATATTTTTCTGGATTTTTATATATTTTTTTTTGAAAAGAGATGAAGACTAAAGAAAAATCTTCTAAGGAAGTATTTGGACTATTAGTCTGAATTTATAAAAGAGATACTACAAAAGAAACAACATTTTTTTTTGAATTTTGAATTTTTCCCTTTTTTTCTTTTTTTAACTTTTAAATAAATACATATATATTTTTTGGATTTTGAAAGTGATTAAAGGGAATTTTTTATTATATATGTTTTTTTTATCAAACTAAAAGACAAACTTTGTTTTCATTTTTTTTTCTTTTTTTTTTAAGTTTTTTTTAGAAATCGGTCAGCATGCAGATCTGAAGCAAATAAATGCGCAAAACAAACGG
The DNA here is from genome assembly GCF_000393655.2 of Nicotiana sylvestris. Lineage (NCBI taxonomy): Eukaryota > Viridiplantae > Streptophyta > Magnoliopsida > Solanales > Solanaceae > Nicotiana > Nicotiana sylvestris. The sequence goes on along the minus strand of NC_091062.1, from coordinate 17,175,903 downwards.
GATGCAACAGGATGGTCTTTTCATTTCAGGTTGCCTGTCCTAAACGGACCCAACCCCTGTGTTGAGTCCCCTATGTCAAATGCAACATGATGCAAATAAGCGTTCCTACTAGGGATCCGGCATGAGGTTTCGTTATACTAGGTTTATAACCTGGGCATATGTTCTAGACTGTGTAGCACGGTCGCTTAAATTGTTATAATGGCTAAATATCTGATTTAATATAAGTTATTACTTATGTGCTTTTATTAAGTTTAAGCCGCTTTTATTATTATTATTATTACTATTTTATATAGAATTGCAACGTTGTGAAAATGCATCTCGAACCACGTCACAATCAATGCACCCGTGGTCGTCAATACATTCCGACTCCGTCGAGATTTGAATTTGGGTCACATAAATGCGCACCCGAATTTTAAGAATGTAATTTAGTTAAGTCGCGCCTAAAGAGTCTAACGCATTGTTATCTTTGGGGAGGCCGTGAAGTTCCCTAAACAGTCCATCCCAAGTTCTAAGTATTTATTATGACCAATTATTGGGGCCCTGCAATTTGCATTTTTATTTGGCGAGGCTCGTCTCATTATTTTTTAAAAGGGTGAACCTACAGCGACTACATTTTTCTATTATGTTCGTCTCTAAAATGAATGAGAGAAAATCCTAACTTGTTACGAGCTTAAAAGAGGCGTACCATATTAAACGCTAGATTGAGATGAACATTAACTGAAAGGAACATTACTAGAAATTATAAACAAAATTGAGAACGATAAAATAATATATTCGAACGTGATTAACTATCCTATAGCTAAATTAACACTCCTCCTAACTGTATAAGCAAACGAATAATTGTTCACGACTATTAGCGCTGAAATTAACCTTAATTGTTAATGCTTATTCGGGAGTTTATTAGATCCAAGCGTCACACCATCTTATTAAAATTCATGCCTATTAGATTAGTATTCTTAAAATTGTTTCGTTGTTTCGTACTTCAAAATATGTAAAAACCTGTCGACCTTATTAATACCCACTTCGTTTAAATGATGGGCCGATACCAATATTAATTATTAATCTGCCTCATTAAAACTATGTTGAAACGGGGAGTCCAACAAGAGGGTTGGCATACATGGCTAAATTGTTGGTGTTAACATAACACAATATGAAAATTTGTTTGGAATACATTTTTTGGAAATCAAATTAGACCGGATATAACGAGTTTGATAGTTCAAAGATCCCAATAGAAGTACACACAGACGCTTGCCATGATTCAGTTATACTTTCATCACCAAATCAGACTAAATTGTTATATATATGGAGATACATCTGATTTAAACAGCATACTATTTAACAGTCCATATCAATTAGAGTACATTCCAATTCATATGGAATAAATGTAGTTGGAATGAACTTAAACAAATATGGGTTAACTATCATTCAAGCTATTTGCTATATTTTGAACACGAGTACTGTGAAGCAAACTACATTCATTTCTTCATTCTTACTTCAGCTTCAAGCTTTCAACAAACATAGTTTCAGAAATGTGTACCTGGAAATGCTTACAATTGAAGAAGAAGAAAGGTCAGTAGAGCGAGCAGTAATTCGAAGCAGCAACAACAAACACCACAGCAACAACCAGCCAATACAAGAATGATTCAAACCCAACCAAAACTCCAAGATTTCGACAAAGAAACAACAGCAATAGCAAATGAACCAAATAACTCGGGTAACAGCACAATAACTCGAAAATCACCCAAGTGCCTTCAAAACTGAACTTAAATGCTTTGGAAAATTCACCAAAGTAAACTTAAACAAAAAATCAACTCAAACAGAACCCAACTCTATTCTTTTTTTTTTGTTTTCTAATGTTTTTGTTTTGGATTTTGAATATCAAACTTCAATCTGGAAATCAGAAAGAAAAAGCTGTTTAGAGGAAGTTTTGATGGCTGAAATTTCTTGTTCTTTTTTCCAGGGGTCTCCTCCTCCTTCTATCTTCTGATTTCCTTCCTCTTCTTTCAACTCCTCCCCCTGTTTTTATATTCCCCCCACTCCCTTTAATGACCGGCTGCCCAGGCCCTAAAAACAACTCCTAGTGGCTGTCATTTCCACTTAGCCTTGTCTAGGCATGGGTTTTTCTACTTTAAATCTGCTGAAATTCAAAAAGGCAGTGTATATCCTACTTTACAGCAGGTTCCACTACTATCCTCATGTGCATCTTCAACCTTTTATTATTAAACTCATGTTGTTACTGATTTCCAGCTATTAAAGGTGCTTAACATATCACCAATCCCACTATTGGTCAATTAATTCCATTAGTTGAATTAATATTTTAGTACCTTACTGTCAGCCCACTTGCCTTTAAGCATTTCAGAACTTTTACAACCCCAAACTACCCCTTTTAAACCCCTAGTTATTACTGTTTTATCCTAACTTCAACAAACTGAAATTTAAACTTATGGGGGTTCAAATTCAACAACTATCCTAACTGAGTTCCAGCTATTGTACTGCAGCTAGCAAACCATTCACAGATAGTTTCAAACAATCAGCTAAACGACAATGGTTCGATCAATCATATGAAGCTTATCAGAATCAGGACATTTGAACATCCAGTCCTATAAAACTAATCGACGACGTTTATCTAATCGACTATACTAATTATAACGTAGAACAATCAGTCGATTAAACAAATAATACAAATAAGGCATCAACTGTCTTTGACAATTTTGCACGACACGGGGAAACCACAGGCATTATCGATTCGACGATATTAATCAAAGTGAAATATGTATATCACTATACGTATTCAACCATAAACAAAATAACAATCGACCAAATAAAAGGTCTTATGGAGATGGAGAAAAACTGACAGCAAATCCCAAAAATAAGCAAACAAACTAATTAATCATGCCGATAAACTAAACTAAACTAAAATAAACAACAAAAAAGGAAAAGTGAACTTACTATGAAACACTTAAACACAGACGACCCAGGCCCGAGCTGGTTTTGCCCATTTGAAGTCAAACAAATCTTAATCGAGGTGTTCTCGACCGAGAGCAATTCGATTAGGGTCTATTAGACTCCAACCTTCCGTTTAATCTAACCGGATTCCAAAATATTCTTGTGTTCTAGGGTTCGAACAGTCAGATTTGGGGTTTTGGGATTTGTGGGTAGATTCGGACCAAACCAAGCTTGGTTTGGTCACGAGTGAGGCTAGGGTAATGGCTGGTGTGAATCTGAGGTGGGTCGGTATAGATCGAGGTTTTGCTCGAACCTTCAAACGAAGATTTGAGACGATGGGGAATGATTCGAGGCAAGGGGGTAACAGATCTGTGTTCAGGGTGGTGAAGTGCATCAGGGGTGTTACTTTGGTGGTCACCGGCGTCGTTGCCGCCGGGTTTACGGTGGAAGTGCACAGGGGCGGCTAGGGTTTGAGGGGTCTGGGTTTGGGTTTGGGACGATGAAGGGGGGGTGTTCGGATGGGGCGTGGGGTAAGGGTTTGAGTTTATATACGTAGTGGGTGGTTAGATCCCGGCCGTTGGATGAAGTGGGATCGAGGGCCAGGACCTTTCACTTAATGAGGAACGGTGTCGTTCCAACTAAAGGGGGTTGGGCTGGTCCGAGGTTGAACGGGTCGGGCATATAGGGAATGGCCTGAAGCCGTTGGATGGGATTGGGTTAACGGTTGAGATTAGACAGCCCAATACGGCGTCGTTTGGGTAAGTGATTGGCCTGATCTGGGTCGTTCCTCTGAATTAATCAACGGCTTCAAAAAGGGTGATGCCTATACGGTGTCGTTTGGGCGTCTCTAAACAGACCTGGCTTGGACTGGATCATTTGTATTGGTTTGGGCCTGATTTCATTTGGATTTTTGGCCCAAATCCAATATTTCCTTCTTACAATTTAAACCGAAAATTCCTAAAAACCAAGATTAAACTACCCAAATATTAATTAACACTTAACAACAGTTATCACACGAATTAAAACATTTAATAAAATCACTACGACAATAAAAATAGAATAGAAATGCATATTTTGTGATTTTCGCCTTTTAAAACCAAATAACGGTTAATTAATTCCTAAATGTATCATGCATGCGACATGTATTTTTTGTACTTTTTAACTATGGCAAGGCGAGCATTTACGGACAAAATAATTATCAAAATGTCACACAAATCCTCAAAATTGTACCCGAAGGTAACTTGTTTTATTTCTTTTCCGATTTCTTTTGGAGTAGTTTCCGTAAAGCAAAAATTACGTGCTCACAATCATATTTTCAGTTCATATCATGTCTTCATACTTTAAAACCGGGCTTTCACTGATCCATTTTCTCTGTAAAGTCACGAGCCTCATTTGACTTGTAGTGCCCTGAAGGATTTTCACCAACAAGCCTCTCTCATTTGTTCATCTCTAAACTCACCATCGCCTTACGGTGCCCTCGAGGGTTTTCACCAATAAGACTCTCTCATTTTAAATTTTCTCTCTTGCGCCCATGAACAAAGTATTACCCATGATGTAAATCATACCTCTATCTCGCTTGGCCTGGCATCCTCAAAGATTGATCGGAAGGTCTTTCTTTGGACTGTAATGTAGGCTTTTGGATAGGGTTAGAAATAAAGGGTGGCATGAAGGCTCAAACTAACTTAAGATGAAAAGGGGTCAAAATTACAACTTTTGGAATCAGATCTTTTCAAAACCAAAACTTCTACCCCAGTTTCTTTGGGTCCGGGGAATTTTAATTTTTATTTTGATGGGACCGAACCGTGAGGCTGCCTACGTATCCTTAAAAGGAATCAGGTCGAACTTAGTTCAAAAGAAAGTTGTTTGTTTTTGTTTCCCTTTTCTTTTCTTTTTCTTCTTTCTTTTTTTTTCTTCTTCTTTTCCTTCTTTTCTTCCTTTTTTTTCTTATCTTTTTCCTTCTTTTTCGTTTTTCTTATTTTCACTCATTCATCATCATTTTTTCATTCTCTACTTCTACTACTGATTCTAAAAGAGGGGTATGAAAGAAAATAAATAAAGCTCAAAAGGGATAACAAAGGATGAAAGTGTTTGGGTAGCGGAACAAAATGCCTTCGTCATTTCAACTTTGAACATGCCAAGTACAAAATACAACTGAAGGTAAGCAAAGAAATCATACATAGTACCTCTTAACTGCATTAGAATTGATAGTCATATCTACACATTTGCCTTCTATGTCTGTTAAATACAAAGCACCATTGGGCAACACTGTTGTCACAACGAATGGCCCCTTCCAGTTTGGGGCGAACTTGCCTTTGGCTTCCGCCTGATGAGGAAGGATGCGCTTCAATACCATCTAGCCCACTTCAAATTTCCGGGGATGCACCCTTTTGCTGTATGCTTTTTCCATTCTCTTTTGATACAATTGACCATGACATAATGCAACCAATCTTTTCTCATCAATCAAACTCAACTGCTCGAGCCGAGTTTTGACCCACTCATTGTCATCAATTTAAGCTTCTACAACGATCCGAAGGGATGGAATCTCAACTTCTGCAGGTATAACTGCCTCAGTTCCATATACAGCGAATAAGGAGTTGCACGTACTGAAGTGCGAACAGTAGTGCGATAACCCAGTAAGGCAAAAGACAACTTTTCATGCCACTGCCTAGAACCTTGCACCATCTTACGAAGTATCTTCTTTATGTTGTTGTTTGCAGCCTCAACAGCTCCATTTGCCTTGGGGCGATATGGAATGGAGTTCCGATGCATGATCTTGAACTGTTGGCATACCTCTTTCATCAAATGGCTGTTGAGATTAGCAGCATTGTCTGTGATGATCACCTTGGGAATTCCGAACTGACAAATGATATTTGAATGAACAAAATCCACCACTGCCTTCTTGGTCACAGACTTGAAAGTTACAGCTTCAACCCACTTGGTAAAGTAATTAATGTCCACCAGAATAAACCTATGCCCATTTGACGCTGCCGGCTCAATTGGTCCAATGACATTCATGCCCCAAGCAACAAAGGGCCAAGGTGCAGACATTGTGTGTAACTCAGATGGGGGAGAATGAATCAAATCACCATGTACCTGGCATTGATGACACTTGCAAACAAAACTGATACAATCTCGTTCCATGGTGAGCCAATAATAACCTGCTCGAAGTATATTCTTTGCCAAGACATACCCGTTCATATGCAGCCCACAAACTCCAGAATGCACTTCGACCATGATAGTTGAAGCTTCTTTAGCATCTATGCACCTCAGCAGTCCTAGATCCGGAGTCCTCTTGTACAAGATTCCTCCACTCAAGAAAAATCCACTAGCCAGACGTCGAATGGTTCTCCTTTGGTCACCTGTAGCATGTACTGGATATACCCCTGACCTGATGTATTCCTTGATATCGTGGAACCAAGGTTCGCCATCGATTTCCTCTTCTACCATATTATAATAAGCATGTTGATCTTGAACTTGGATATGCACGGGGTCGACATAAGCCTTGTCCGGATGATGTAACATTGACGCCAGAGTAGCCAAGGCATCGACAATCTCATTATGAATCTTGGGAATATGTCTAAATTCAACCGACCTGAATCATTGACAAAGATCATGTAGGCACTGTCGGTACGATATGAGCTTCAAATCTCGAGTCTCCTATTCTCCTTGAATCTGGTGAACCAACAAATTTGAATCTCCCAGAACAAGTATTTCCTAGACTCCCATGTCTATAGCTAACCTCAAACCCAGAATGCATGCTTCATACTCAGCCATGTTGTTGGTGCAATAAAATCGAAGTTGGGCTGTTACAGGGTAGTGTTGCCCTGTTTCGGAGATAAGTACAGCCCCTATTTTCATGTTAGCAGCTCCATCAAAGAAGAGTTTCCAACCTGACTTTTCATCATGGTCAACCTCTTAAACACACATGACCTCTTCATCAGGAAAATAAGTCTTCAGTGGCTCATATTCGTCATCCACCGGATTCTCGGCCAAGTGGTCGGCCAAGGCTTGGGCTTTCATCGCGGTCCGAGTCACATAGATGAAGTCAAATTCTGTAAGTAAAATTTGCCACTTTGCAAGTCATACCGTGGGCATAGGATTCTGAAAGATATACTTTAGAGGATCCATGCGAGAAATAAGGTAAGTAGTAGGACGACAGATAATGCTTCAACTTTTGCGCCACCCAAGTCAGGGCACAACATGTCTTCTCAAGCAGAGTGTACTTAACCTCATAGGGAGTGAACTTCTTACTGAGATAATAGATTTCTTGCTCTTTCTTTCTCGTGATTTCATGTTGACCCAATACACAACCAAAAGAATTATCCAAGACTGTCAAATAGAGAATTAAAGGTCTTCCAGGCTCTGGTGGGACCAGAACAGGTGGATTCGACAGGTAACTCTTAATCTTATCAAATGCTTCTTGACATTCATCAGTCCACTTGACCGCAACATTCTTCTTCAGCAACTTGAAGATGGGCTCACAGGTTGTCGTGAGCTGAGCAATGAACCTGGTGATGTAATTTAACCTTCCAAGCAAACTCATCACCTCTGTTTTGTTCTTTGGCGGCGGTAACTCTTGAATGGCTTTGATCTTCGACGGATCTAACTCAATGTCGCGTCTACTAACCATGAATCCCAGCAGTTTTCCATAGGGGACACCAAATGCACATTTCACGGGATTGAGCTTGAGGTTGTACCTGCGGAGCCTTTGGAAAAACTTCCTCAGGTCCTTGACATGGTTAGATCTACATAAACCTCGATCTCCCTATGTATCATGTCATGAAATATGATGGTCATCGCCCTCATGTAGGTTGACCCAACATTCTTCAAACCAAATAGCATTACCCAATAGCAGTATGTTCCCCATAGAGTGATGAATGTTGTCTTTTCCGCATCTTCCTCATCCATCAAGATATGGTGATATCCCACGTAATAATCCACAAAATACCCAATCTCATGCTTGGCATAATTATTGATCAGAATGTGAACGTTAGGCAATGGAAAATCATCCTTTGGGCTTGCTTTGTTAAGATCACAGTAATCAATACAGACCTTGGTTTTACCATCCTTCTTTGGTACTGGCACAACATTGGATAACCAAGTGGGATATCGAGTGACTCGAATGACCTTTGCAGTAAGCTGCTTTGTGATTCCTTCTTTGATCTTCACACTCATTTCAGTCTTGAACTTTCACAACATTTGCTTGACAGGAGGAAATGTTGGGTCACTTGGCAATTTATGAACTACCAGATCAGTGCTCAGGCCCGGCATATCGTCATACGACCATGCAAAGACATCTTTGTACTCAAACAATATTTTGATTATTTCCTCCTTAACTTGCGGTCCTAAATGCACACTTATCTTGGTTTCCCTAACATCATCCTAGTCCCCTAAATTGATTGTTTCAGTCTCACTCAAATTAGGCTTTGATTTTTCTTCAAATTGTTTTAGCTCTTTACTGATTTCCTCAAATGCTGCTTCTTCATCATATTCTATTTCATCATCATATTCTACTTCTTGGATTGTTATTTCAGAATTAGATTGGCTTTTAAGACTCGGTTGAAAACTCTTCATGCATGTCATGTCACTGCAACCAACATAAAAAGAACTGTACAAAAGAAAAAAGAACAAAATAAAACACTATTAAGAATAACGGAAAACGGAAAATTTCATTTCATTGAAAATAAAAGGATAGGAGGGTTTGAACATCAAAACAAGCAAAAACTAAAATTTGGATTACAACCCTGGAATAATCCAGATAACAAAAAGGAAAACAAAGCAAACTACCAAAACTCCTTCCTGGTGGGGAGAGGAGTAGCTTCCCAATTTCTAAGCTTCATGTTTGGGCCAACGAGATGCACATCTGCTTTACTAGAGCCTTCACCAACTTCTACCATATTGACCTCTTCGAACACACTTTGGAACCTCTTGATCAGCTCTTCATCAACATCGACCACAGGTTTTGGGATTGAGGAGGTTGGAGGTTTTTCGGTCCCTGGCTTGACAAAAGACTTAGAGATGTGTGGGACGGGCTTGGGGAGCGACCATACCTTCTGTTTCAGATTTTTAACCCTTTTCACGTCCTTCTCTGTGGGCATGAATCCCAAAAAAAATGTACCATGATTCCCACTAGGGCGCACAAGATGCACAATACCCTACAGAGATGAGCCCAAACCCTTGTCCGGCACAAAACCATTCTTCAACATTTCATTCACAACCATGACGGAAGCGGAGGATAGATTAGGACACGAAATGCATTTTCCTACAGGAATTTTCTCAACAGACACTGTTTCGAAAATATGATAGACCCAAGGTCCCTTATCATCTTCAGCTTCGATAAACGGAACAATTGTGTCATTATAAGCTGACAAGTCCTCATCACCATGCACAACTATTTACTGCTTGTCCCATTCGAACTTCACCATTTGGTGCAGAGAAGACGGAACTGCCTTAGCAGCATGTATCCAGGGCCTGCCCAATAAGAGATTGTAGGAGACAGCCACATCTAACACTTGGAATTCCATGGTGAACTCAACTGGCCCTATCGACAATTCGAGCATTATATCTCCAACAGAATCTTTACCTCCCCCATCAAAGCCTCGAACACATACACTGTTCAAGTGGATTCTTTCGGTGCCAATCTTCAGTTTTTGGAGGGTAGACAAGGGACAAATATTCGCACTAGAGCCATTATCAACCAAAACCCTTGAGATAACAGAATCTTCGCACTTCACCGTGAGATAAAGAGCTCGGTTGTGTTCTGTACCCTTCATAGGAAGTTCATCATCTAAGAAAGTACTCTTGTTTTCTTCGAAGATCTTGCCAGCTATCTTTTCCAAGTGGTTCACTGTGATATCATTAGGAACATGTGCCTCATTCAAAATCTTCATCAAGGCCTTGTGATGTTCATCTGAATGTATCAACAAAGACAAAAGAGAAATCTGAGCTGGTGTTTTCCTTAACTCCTCCATAATAGAATAATCCTGCACTTTCATCTTTTTCAAGAACTCTTCAGCCTCTTCCTCTGTGATCGATTTCTTTACTGGAATTGGGCTATCCTTGAATGTCTTGGCTTTCCTTAATTCTTCTGGGGTGAAACATCTCCCAGAACGAGTCAATCGTCCAGTTTCATTAACTTCTTCCTCTATTTCTTTTCCCTTGTATGTCACTATCACTTGTTTATATTTCTACGGAACAGCCTTGGCATCCACCACTAGCAGCTGGGTTACTGGTTTAATAATGATAGGGGTAATAGGAACCCCCTTCACGACCATGACAGGCTTATTTGGAATCCCTGGCACTGCCACTTTTGAACTTCCCAGACTTTCCCCAATATCTTTCGATAGCCCTTTCACGACCAACACTGGTGGTTTCGAGCTCGACTTTTCTATCACCCCTTCAACTATCATGGGCTTCGCTTTGGTAGAGTCGGGAGCTTTAACCAAATTACTTTCACTGGCCCGAATCATCATGACAGACTTAGAAGACTTCTTGGGCTCCCCGTCCTTGTGAACTATTTCAATCATATGCATTTCTGCATGGGCTAGCAAAGGGTTTTGGTTGATGTTCGGTACATCTGGGATTTGGAATACAATTTGGTTGGTATCAATAAGCTCCTGGATTGCCGTTTTCAAATGCCAACACTTCTCTATGTCTTGCCCTGGAGCATCAGAACAATAGGCACATCTTAGGGAATAGTCGAGGTTCTTTGGAGGGGGATTCGGTATCTTTGACTCAATCGGCCTCAAGACGTACAACTGCCTTAACCTTTGAAACAAACTAGCATAATACTCTCCAAGCGGGGTAAAAGTTTGCTTTTACTGCTGCCTCTCTCTTCTATACTCCGGCCTTGGTCGAAAGTTTGAAATAATAGGGTTTTGGTAGGGTCATGGAGGTGGATAGGTATTTTGTGGAGCTGGATAGGTATTCTGTGGAGCTGGAGCACGCCATTGTAGGTAAGGAGGGGGTTGAGCATATGACTGTGCATGGTGAACAAGGTATTGGGATGGCCTGGCTGAGTATTGGGGGTTTTACGGGGAAAAGTAATGTTGAAGTGGATTATATGGATCTTGGGCATAGGTTTGAGGTCGGGGTCGAGGATGGGTGTACTGATGAGGTGAACCCCTCTGGCCATGCCATGATCCGGAGACAACCATAGCGACATCTTCCTTCTTCTTTTTGCCTAGCAAACCTCCGGTACCACTCTGGATTGCCTGGGTTGTTGCTTTTACAGCAGAATAGCTCATGATCTTACTCGACTTTAGCCCCTCTTCCACCATTTCTCCCATCTTCACCACATTATTGAAAGACTTACCAATGGCCGAGATCAAGTGGCCATAGTAAGTGGGCTCCAGGGCTTGAAGAAAGTATTTAACCATCTCGTCCTCTTCCATCGGAGGATTGATTCGTGCAGCTTGCTCCCTCCATCGGAACCCATATTCTCTAAAGCTTTCACTGGGTTTCTTTTCCACCTTGGTCAGAGATAGGCGGTCTGGAACAATGTCTATATTGTACTAAAAGTGTCGGGCGAAGGCCTGATCCATATCGTCCCAGGTGTACCACTTGCTAGCATCCTGGCGGGTGTACCATTCTAAAGATGCCCCACTCAGACTTTGGCTGAAGTATGCCATTAGCAATTCGTCGTTTCCCCCGGCACTTCTCATTTTGCTGCAATAACCCCTCAGATGAGCTACAGGGTCCCCATGTCCGTCATACATGTCAAACTTGGGCATCTTGAACCCGGCGGGCAATTGGACATCGGGGAACAAACACAAATCCTTATAGGCCACACTCACCTGGTTTCCCAACCCTTGCATATTTCTCAATGATTGCTCCAAACTCTGTACCTTCCTAAACATCTCTTCTTGGTCTGCGTTCTTGGGTGGTTTGTCAGTTTCAACATGAGGCTCAAATTGGGGAGTGTAAGGATAAGGATCTGGGGCTTTGAAGATGGGCTTTGGTGCATAGTAGTAGGCATCTAGATCGAGGAACGCGGGCTCACTAGAGGATCAGTGGAGAGTAGCTTGTAGAGGGGGGTACAAAAATAGGAGCGGATGTCGGAGCAGGGTACGAGGCTGTTTTGGCTGGTGGAGCATGAAAAGTTTAGGCGGAAGTGTCGGGGTATTTGTGGTAAGGGGTAAGGCCCGGTGCGTGTTGTGGGTAAATATCAATGGTATTGGGCATCTGGGATTGAGAAAGTGGTGGAATGGAAGCAGCGTTTTTTATGTAGTTGGCAGGGAACGAGGGTGGAGGGTGTCCCTTAATCCAGGCTTGATACATTTCTGCCATCTGATGCTTCAACCTCCGAACCTCCTCTTGCAGTTCCGATTCCGACTCAACAATCTCCCTTGGTGGGTTTACAGCTCCAGTGTCAGTTTCCTTGCTAGCCATGACTGTTTGACGCTTTGATCGAGTGTTGTATGGATGACTTGCCAGGATGCCAACAAACTAACCACCTTCCTGAAATTAAATAAAGATAACAGAGTACAACAACACAAAACTACCATGTTAGCGTTAGAGCATTTATCATATGATAATATCACATTACATGCAATGCACCTAGCAACAATTAACGGTTCTAAAATGGCTTTGAGGGTCGCAGGGTCATATGGCATCATGCCGATTTGCTCATTTCAATCCTTCCTTTGAACAAAAAATAATTTGATCGAACCTGCTGTAGGTTGCCTACGTATCATGTCCCTCATGAATCAAACCAAGCGTAGTACTGAAAAGTGATGGAAAATAAACTAAAAACAAAATTTTTTTTGGGATTTTTCATTTAAAAAATTTTCGATATTAAAATACAATAGGAAGTGCGATAATGAAAGACCTGACAGACTTAACTACACTACGATAGACTTTGACACTACCTAAAGGACTCAGTACTTCTAGACAAGACACGGAAGTAAAAGACAACATAAGACAATCTTAAAACACCTAAATAGAATGAATCCTCAAGCTACTCCTGAATGCGACGGTCCTGGCTGGGATGATCCTGGGCTGTCCGTCATGCTCAAACTCTGTAACATACCTCAGAAAGAAATACCGATGATGGGAATAAAGGCCCTGGCGTGTGCCCCCGCATCCTGAAGGCTGACCCTAAATAAATACTGGCCATGCTGCTCCACGTTTGTTGCAATTCCCGCTAATTGAGACTTTATCAACTCAAGCTTATCCCAGGGATCTTGGTCTGATGCCTCCTCAAAATCATCTGTCTGAACTGCCCGACCCCTAAGTTGTGCTGGCAATGGGGTGCTGACCCCTAGCTTGATGGACTGTAACCAAATCAAGTACTCCTGAGTACACTCGGGCCTGCCAACGTCCTCTACTAATGTATTTTTCTTCATCCTCTTTGCGTTGTTCCAGTATAGCACTTACTTGATTTCATCAGCCGCCTTTTTGCTAAAATTCATGACGTGCCTCCGAAGATTCAAAGTTGGAGTCTCCTCTTGTCTTCTACCCAACTGTCGCAATACCCTAACGGGAGTGTACGACCTGACACACTTGAGTCCTATCAGCATCAAGAAAGGCTACATGAGGCACCCTACCAAGATATCATCCAAAGGTAGCCAAAGGTAAGCCCACAAAACATTCCCATTTTTCCTCAAACCAAGGAACTCAATCCAGGACGTGACACCTTCTGGGTATGTAAACTTAGGAGATTTCATCCTACGCTCGATACATACCACCCGATCCTTCAAGGCACGGTCGATGGGACAAAGTAAGGAAGTGGTGTGCAAATGCTCCATCATCCACAGTTACAGCAAAAGGTTACTTCCCTCAAAATATCAAACACCTCCCCTAACCTCACTCAGGGCTCGGTACAACTCTACTAAGATCATCGGCACAACGGTAACGGTTTTGCATTGCTTCTCATGAAATAGTGCCATTACCACTGACTGCAGACGGGTGCTAATGTGCCTCTCATCTAATGGAAAAACCAATAATCCCAACAAAGCAAGGCTGAACGCGTCGAGGCGACGTCTTTTGCCAATTTGCCTTGGTTGTGCAGAACTTATCCCAAAACACGTCAAAACTATCCTGTGGTCCAAATCTAGCAAAGAAATAATCCAAGGATATGCAGGACTGCTCGAGACATTTTAATTGCTTATTATCTTTCAGGCCCAGGTCGCTGAGGAATCTTGTCCTAGAGTGGTCTCGGGGAAGTATCATGTCCTTGCCTATATAGCTTAAACGGGTGAGACCAGACATTTCCGCCAAGGTATGAGTCATCTCACACTCTCCAAATTTGAAAGTCAAATTTTGTAGGTACCAATAAGTCAGCATCGCCTCCACTAAGTCTGGGCGGGGTGTGATATCAAGAAGAGAAGTTAGGGTGCCCAATTTCTGCATTAACTCATGTTGCTCTAACGATGAAAACATTTTCCACCCCTTGATCAACTTCCTAGGAATCTTTACTACCATCAACACTTTGGATCGAATCAGCAGGTCCATACCTGAATGAAGCAAACATGGTTAGCGACTCGGGACACTACGTGACCCCACCACATTTCCTAGTGGACAAATGCAGGACATAACTTGGCTATAGTTGCAAAATGGCCTAAGTGGATGAAAGTGGCTATTAGTGCAAACATGACAAAGTTGACCCCTAATGCATGAGAAATACTCCATTTAAAGCTTACATGACTCTAATATCCCGACAATCATGGTCTTAAAAATTACTTTGCCAAAATGGACCCTTTTTGCAAAAATGAAATGTGGCTAGGGACGCAAACACGACATGGATGAACCTTAAAGTGATATGACACCGAGTTGTAGACTCAAGATCCTAAGACATGGGTAATTGAACCACTTTTGCAAAAATAATCCTATTTTGCAAGAATGGCCGATGTGGCCAAAAGTGGCTAGACACGCAAATTTAACAAGGTGTGGACCTTAGAATCGAGAGGACACTTTATTGTAGACTCGGGGCTCTAAAAAAGGAGATAACAAACTACTTTGAGAAAATACTCCTATTTTTGCAAAACGGCCAATGTGGCCAAATATGGCCATACATGCAAGATTTGGCTACGATCCCGGAAGCCAAGAACCTAGGACCTACTAGGAAGACCGGACCCTATGTGGGTTGCCTACGTATCCCACCCTGGAAGACGAGAATCAGGTTCGCGTAGTTCGGGAAGATGCAACTAATTTGAAAAAAAAACTATATTTTTTGTCTTTTAAAAAAAATGACGAAAAATGTAAAAACTTTTGGATTTTCTTTTTCATTTTTTTTTTGAATTTTTGAAAAATAATGGGAGAGTGTAAAATCTTTTTTTTTTTTGGATTTTTCATTTTCAATCAATTTTTTTTGATTTTCGGAAAACAATGAAAGAGATGCGAGTAGGCCCTACTTGCTTCATTTTTCACCCTTCTTTCCAAGACATCGGTCCGCCAAATGACCTTTTTGCCCTCACAAATGCAACATTTAGCACATAGAATGATTAAATGTCATTTTGGGTCACGGGCCTATTTTAACAAAATTTGGACAGGTTTCCTACAAAGGGACACGGTACCTGGGACCGAGCCCTACTAGGTCTAAATGACATGATGCAAATAAAAATGACCTAAAGGCTGACCTAAGTTTGGGGTTCACTAACAAGGCAATTCGGGAGAGCGTATGGTCGATGGTGGTTGCTCAAGCTTTCCACCCACTCCATACGTCCGACGCCCCTCCTATAACCCTTCTAAAATAAGGGTGACTCAACGAAGAGTTCGTGTACGCTATGCGTACTCCGAGACTTGTTGCAGAAAGAATTAACCGGGTAATGCATATGATGACAGTTATAAAGCAGTAAACACATAAAGTAAAAACAGTAAACACATAAACAACTAGCAAATAACAAAATATAAAAACATAATAAAAATTAAGTAAAGCTAATGAAAAAACATATAAACCTCAACCAAATATTCTAAAAGCCAACAAAATCAAGTACGAGCTCGAACCCGCAACTCCCCAGCAGAGTCGCCAGAGATGTCACACCCCTTTTTTTAACCAAACTTCAGTAACCCCTCTTAAATAAATAAAAGGAATTTATAAAGCTTGAAAAGGGTTTTCAATTAGAAAGTGACGAAATTTTGTGCAAAAGGAAATTACTCAGAGTCGCCACCTGACATTGATTTCGATGTGTCAGGTCACCGTTTTTTTAAAAATAATTTTCCTTTTAAAACACTTGGACTCTAAAACCAAGTCCGCACCATAGATTTGGGTAAGCGGGTTCATTTGACTCGGGGAGAAGGTGTTAGGCACTCCCCAAATCCCGAAGGTCACGGTTGCGTACTCGATCTAGTTGGCTTTTAAATTATTCAATTGAGGTAATAACACAGAAAAGGAAAACAAACACAAAGAGGCTCGAGGTCGTCCCCACCTAAAAAGATAAAAATAAATAAAAGAAAATATTAAAGTTCTATCCTACACTATTTCTTCTACGATGTTCGCCACGGCCTCCAATTACATTCACTTCGGGGCATACCTCCGAAATAAAATATATACAAATCCCTTTGGGCATTCCCCGGATAAATTTAACTTAGGGAACGACCACTCGCCTCAAAATTAACAAAAATCCTAAGGCTTGCCTACCCAAGTGTGGTCGGCCTAAACATGCTCCTAACGAATAATGTAACAAAATAAGCAAATAAAAGAAAAGAAAATTCTAAATCATACTCATATTTTACAATTGATTTCCTTTTGCTAGGCCAAGCCCAATCCTAGCATGCAAATAAGTTTAAACACTAGTAGGCTAGTCTTTTCCCTATCCCCACGACCAAACAATCATACAAGATAATTCATGTATTCAACACAGAAAACACCTAGAAGAAAAGAAAGAGATCACAATTGACAAGGCAGAATAACAGAAAAGGGCAAGAATGTTCAGATGAATCAGAATGTGATGAAAGCCATTTAGAGTTTAGCTAACCCCTATTCTCTTTTTTTAACTTCCCAGAACTTGCTTGAACACATCAAATGATAACAATACCCATGCTACAATTGAAAACCTACGCCACCCACTAAGCTAATCCACACCAGATAATTTTAAAGTGCTGATTTTAATTTAATCCAACCTCAAACAAACCCTGCACACATGAATTCAAGAGCCAATACGTGACAGACTTTACATCACTGCCTTATTCCTCAACTTTCTATTTTTAGACGCAAAGAACACTTTTAATAAAAGTAAAACTAGGCATGAGAAAATTCACTAATTAACAGAGTTTACCTAAGTAACAGTCTGCCAATTCGTCAATTTAACAAAACATTGGGGCCCTTTAGCTGATCCAAATGTTAGTTAAGAAAGATCACAGAACCTTCACAAGGCATTTCACTAAATGATTGTCGACAAAAATAAAGGAAAAGAACTTCAACTTAAGTTCTCATTTCAAGACACAAAAACTCTCAAACTTCATGACACCAATGATACCTTCTAATGACATTTAAACACGACGAACTTGAAGAATAACAACGAAGGATTCACGTCGACGCATCCAGTATGCCTAGGCAGAATTTTCGTGGATAGGAACATCAAATTCTGTGGCCTACAAGTGAAGCTAAGTGGGTGTCGACTCAAGAATTTAGGAATGAACCAAGCACACGAGTTAACCTTGCTTTAAGTCGTGATTGTAGAAGAAACAAAACCATTAACCCAATCTAGAATCACTGACTTTTCAATCTACTAAAACATGGACAGGGTTATGCTCCAACATCAAGAAAAATACAGCGGGCCATGATCCACTTGACAGTAACACAACCATCTAGACCTTGGTCAAAGCATACCAAACCAAACAGAATCAAACTCGATTACCATTCACAAACAGATGAACCAGTTCGACAAAGATGAATAACCACCATAGAGAGAGCTTCAAATCAGCTTCAAACTAGACTTAGCAAGCAAACGAGATAAACTTACAAAACGCAGCCAATGACTCGGTCATCTTAAACTAAATAAATCTGACCTTGAAAGATACTTCAACATGTAAAGGAATCTAAGAACATCCAAAGCATAGAAGGTAAATCGTTCAAACTAGATTAACTTAGTACTTGGATCCACATAAAAGCAGTAGAGGATGAGGTATGAACCTGAAAACTGGAATTTCAATTATCCTTCTATGTTCGAATATGGTACAATCAGCATAAAACCAAGCAGTGAGCTTGAAAGGAAAATACTCTACTGAAATCCGAGACGTAAAAGGAACCACGAGCTGACCTCGAAAGACAGCTTCAACTCCATGGCAAACCTCGATCAAACTCCATAGTTGAATTGCGAATCTGAAATAGAAGTGAAGAAAATAGAATCTTTTTTACTCACTATATAGTTTTTGTTTTCTGATTTTTGAAGCGAAATTCAAATTCAAATGAACTAATTTTTGAATGAACTAAAATGGAGGTCTAGAAGGAAAACCAAGAATCAAAAATCCAAAAGAAGAAAACCGCTTTTTTTTTTTTTTGTATTTTTTGACTTAAAAGAAAAATTGAAACTACAAGGAACTCATCTTTGTTTATATATATATATATATATGGAAACAAAAACCAAAAATTAGAAGAGAAAAATCTGGAAATCAAAATCAAAACCCTAGAACTTCATCCTTCCCGATTTTCTGATTTCTTTTCTCTCCTTCCCTGAATTCTAAAATACCACCCCCATATATATGCCAACCTAGAACCTTCTATCCTTGTCTTCCAAGAAAACCCGAAAATCTGTGTGGATCCTCCTCAAATCCGAAAACCTTCTGCCCCCAAACAAAAATCCCCCCTTGTTCTCCTTTCTGGATGCTTCTAAGACAAATGGAAGACTAGGATTTAAAGTCTTCAACTCCTACGTCAACCATTAATCCGAATTTCATCCCATAGAAGCAAGAGCGCGTGGGAAAGGAAAAAATGGAATATCTTATGCTGTCAGAGATCGTTATGGTTGAGTGATGTGGAGGATGAGGCGAGGGGGGCCATGGGGGGACCAGGGCTTACGTGGAACACCGAAAAAATGACTTTTCCGACAAATTTCAGGGTGTTGTTGACGGGCAGAGGCGTGTGAAGAGGGGGGGCTACGTTTGGGATGTAATAACCTTAGGGTTAACAAGGAGTGTGGGAGTTAATATCGTCCGTAGGATTAAAGGTGATGGACGGTCGAGATTTTAAGTGAAATGGGGCGGGTGACGGGTCATGGGTCAAGAGGGAGTGGGCTTCCCGATTTGGGCCATGTTCCTGCCTGAAATTGGGCCAAAATTTTGGTTTTTATTCAATTCCTAAGGTCCATTGACTAACAAACCCAATTTCTTGAACTATATATATAAAAAAAATTAATATATCATACTATGAAACCATTTTTTCTTTAATATCATTTTTATACAAATTATTATATTCAAAATAAAAGTGAAAAAATCATGGTAAAAACAAAAGATATGACTATAAAATATTGATAACCTAAACTATATAGAATAAGATAGAACATGAAACTATTATTTATTCTTTTGTATTTTTTCAATTTTGTGCCTTAAAAATAGAATTAAAATTAGTAATAAAGTAAAATCCTATAGAAATAAACTCAAATAAATGTCCTAAAAAAATACTAGGACTATTAGAGGTGATTCTAATGCGCGGGTCAAAATTACATGTCTACACTTGCCATTCTGCAAAACCGCACCAAGTCCAATACGAGATGCGTCAAAATATACTTATATGGCCCTGAACCTGTGGGCAATACCAACACCGGCGCCATAGTCAAAGTTGTTTTGAACTTCTAAAAGCTCGCCTCACACTCGTCCGACCACCTGGGGTACCCTTCTGGGTCAACCTGGTCATTGGGGTTGCTATAGATGAAAATTCCTCCACAAATTGATGGTAATAACCCGCAAAACCCAAGAAACTCAGGATCTCTGTAGCTGATGTAGGTCTAGGCCAGGCCTTGACTGCCTCAATCTTCTTAGGATCCACCTGAATACCCTATACTGATACAACGTGACCCAAGAAAACAACTGAACTCAACCAAAACTCATATTTCGAAAACTTGGCATATAAATGGCTATCTCTCAGAGTCTGAAGAACAATCCGAAGATGTTGCTCATGCTCCTCTCGGCTGCGGGAGTAGATCAAGATATCATCAATGCAAACAATTAAGAAGGAATCTAGATAGGGTTTGAACACTCGGTTCATCGAATCCATAAATGCTGCTAGGGCATTTGTCAAGCCAATGACATCACTAGAAACTCGTAATGCCCATATCGAGTCCGAAAAGCTGTTTTAGGGAATCGGATCCCCTAATCCTCAACTGATGTTAGCCAGATCTCAAATCAATCTTCGAAAACACTCGGCAATGGATACTTGTTCTTAATGGTGACTTTGTTCAACTGCCGATAGTCTATGCACATCCTCATCGACCCATCCTTCTTCTTTACAAATAACACGGTGGCACCCCAAGGTGAGACACTAGGTCTAATAAAGTCTTTATCAAGCAGATCTTGCAACTGCTCCTTCAATTCTTTCAACTCTGGCGGGGCCATATGGTATGGCGGAATAAAAATAGGTTGGGTACCCAAAGCCAAATTAAGGCAAAAGTTAATATTTTTGTCGGGTGGCATCCCCGGCAGGTCTGCAGGAAACACCTCTGGAAACTCCCGAACAACTGGCATAGAATCCATAGAAGGAACCTCAGCACTCGAATCACGAACATAAGCCAAATAAGCCGAACACCCATCTCAACCATACGCCGAGACTTCATATAAGAGATAACTCTGCTGGTAGAATGACCAGGAGTCGCTCTCCACTCTAATCGACGCAACCCCGGTAAGGCTAAAGTCACGTTATTGGCATGACAATCTAATATAGCATGATAAGGTTATAGCCAATCCATCCCCAAAATGACATCGAAGTCAACCATATCGAGAAGTAGGAGATCTACACTAGTCTCAAGACCCCTAATAACAACCACACACGAGCGATAAACATGATCTACAATAATAGAATCCCCTACCGATGTGGACACATATACGGGAGCACTCAAGGAATCACGAGGCACAACCAAATATGAAGCAAAATAATAAGACACATAGGAGTATGTAGACCCTGAATCAAATAGAACTGAAGCATCTCTACTGCAAACTGAAACAATACATGTTATAACAGCATCGGAGGACTCAGCCTCAGGCCTGGCTAAGAAAGCATAACATCGGGGCTAAGCCCCACCACTCTGAACCATATACCTGGGATGGCCTCTTGCTAGCTGACCTCCACCTCTAGCGGCCTGACTTCCATCTCTAGCGGGCTGACCCCTACCTCTAGCTGGCTGAGCGGGCGGTGGCGAGATCATGGCACGAGAACCCTGCTGCTGTGGCTGAACACCCACTAATCTCGGACAGGTCCTCCGTACATGCCCATACTCACCACACTCAAAGCATCTATTTGAATACTGCGGCTGAGGAAACTGAGACTGACCCTGACGGGCCGGCTGACCGCGATAATAACTCTGAAGAGGAGGTACTTTGATAGGAGTTGATGGTGCACTATAAGCTGGCTACCCTGAAGGAGGTACATAAAGACCACGAGCCTTGAAAAAGTGTGTTTGATACGAGAACATTCTCATATAGAATAGAGATGACAAAAAATTCTATGCTGATAAACAATCGTGATTTGGAGATAATGAATGGCGACGAAGACTTTTTGACCCCATGAAGGAAGCTATAAGATTTGTTTTTTAAAAAAAAAAAGGTAAGCTAAGTTCAAGATATATTCGTCTGAATGATATTTGGATTAGATTGAATTAGTGGAGTATAGATGTATTTTTTCTTCAAGATTTTCGCGTATGCACTTTATGTTTTATATATCAATGGTTAAATAAAATGTCCGTGATGAGAATCATATAATTCAACCAGAGGGAGTGGAACTAGACGAAAATTTAACTTACAAGGTAGGTTGAATATGTAATGTTAATGAACATGTGCGATGAGTGAGGTCGAAGAAGGTTGTTTAAGTAAAAGTATTTTGCTGAAACCATCCAATGAAAGAAGTTACATGGGAGTCCGAAGAAAACATGTGGAGCAAGTAACCACAACTATTTGAGTTTTGAGGTATATTTTCTTATTTCGTTTGAGGACGAACGAGAGTTTAAGTGGAGAGAAATGTAATAACCCATCAATTTGATAGTAAACTTTTAAAATTATTTTCTTTATTATAGTTTACTTAATTATCGCATGTCACATATTAAGATGGTAGTAATATAGTATATGTGTACATGTATTTATTCTTAGGATTATTACTTGCATACATATGAGATACCTAGAATTAATTGGTGACTAATGAGCCTAATCTAATAATTCAATCAAGTGACAATTAGAAAATAATTAATACTAATAAGAGTGGGCCAAACCCATTAGCTATTCGTGCAAGGCCTGGAGGGGAAATTGTGTGCGGTAGCCACTTTTTAAAGTGATATTTACTTTTTATCCAGCATTTTTAATGCTGAGCAAAAGTAGCCACTAGTCTATTAAAATTAATATGAAAAGACAGTGTTACCCTTTCTTTCCCAAACGAAAATACGCCATTTTCAGATTCTGTACAACAGAGCAGCAGCCGAAGTTCGTTGTATTTGCAGCTGCTTTAACTTCTATGGATATCTGTGCAGGCACCCGTTGTGTGTACTGAACTTCAATGGTGTGGAAGAGATCCCTTCAAAATACATTTTATAAAAGGGATTACAAGCGATTATGTGCATCAGATCTTGAATCCAGTTATACTGAGTCTACTGAACACGTTCAATGGTTTAGCTAGTTGTATAGAAGTGCATTATAAGTTGTGGAGGAAGGGGTGATTTCCCTAGATCATTATAAAGTAGCTCTAAATGCATTTGAAGTGTCTCTGACCAGAGTTCACCACATTGAAGAAAAACTAAATAAAAATTTGTAATTAACATATCTACTTAATAAAAATTCTTTGTAATTATTTTGTATTTAGTCCTTAATTTATAGTTACAAGCACAAAAATTAAGGATAGGTAGTCCTGAACTTCGAGTTTCAAGTTCAAAAGTTAAGGACAATAGGTCCTGAAGTCCTGAACTTAGACTAACAAGCTCAAAAGCTAAGGACAATAGGTCCTGAACTTAGGCTAAGAAGTCCAAAAGTTAAGGACAATAGGTCCTGAACTTAGACTAACAAGCTCAAAAGTTAAGGACACTTGGTCTTGAACTTACAGTTACAAGTTCAAAAGTTAAGGACTTGTAGTCCTGAAGTTAAGTTCAAAAGTTAAGGACATGTAGTCCTGATGTCCTTAAGTTAAGTTCAAAAGTTAAGGACCTGAGCAGAAGGGTATTTTCGTCCGGGCAGTTAAAGTTTATTAAAGCAGTGGTTAAAGATTAAAGACATTTTAAATAGTGACTTAAAAGTAAATACATGTGTTATTAGTGACTAACTGTGCACTTCCCCTATGAATGAATAAGAGAAGAATATTTACCTAATGACTAAGAAAAATTCCCTATAGTTTATAGAGTTATTTCGACGCCGCAGCAAAAAATAAAATAAAAAAGATTACAACGGATGGCCTTTGATTATCTTGCTATATGGTATCATTAATGCTTGAGTGGCCTGAAAAAAAGATACAAATTACACTTTTGTATTTGAACGAGAAAGCAGAGTGAACTTTGTTAAATCAAAAATTTCAGTAGCGACGTGGAAGAGTGAGGCCGTTTGATTGGTCGTCGGAAGTCATAATATTGGGGCACTTGACTTTAGCGAGGTAAGTGAGACTTTAAACTTTGATGCTTGTTTTTCTAAAACTCGCTTTGAAAATGTCTGTCTGGTCCATATGTTGGGACAAGCGTGCGTTTGATAGAATTGGTGGTGTTAGACTAGCCGCAAATATATTATTTTATAAAAAAAATACAAGAAAAATATTTTATAAGTTATTTGATACTCTGATACGGCTGTGAGCCATGAATTGAGTTTGATACTTTAATACGGCTGTGCGCCATGGTGTTGAATTTCATACGGCTGTGAGCAATGATATTGGGGCATTGTGTATGTCGCCGTAATAGATTTGGGGTATTGTGTATGCTGTCGTGATAGATTTGGGGCATTGTGTATGCCGCCGTGATAGATTTAGGGCATTGTATATGCCGCCGTGATAGATTTGGGGCATTGTGTATGCCGCCGTGAAATATTTGGGACAAGTCCTTAGTGTAGATTGTGTTGAGATATATATAGTATTGTTGTTGAATAATTATTTAGACCTTATAGAGTAACTATATGGTGAAAGATTTCTGTGCATATTATTTATGTGCTCGTTGTGTGTCAGAGTGGCGGGTCGAGGATCTTACTGGATTATATTTACGTATAACTCACTCCTTACATGCATGTCTATGCAGATACTATTGGTGAAGATGGGGCTAATAGCTGACGAGTTCGCTAGAGTTGATTCAGTTATTGAGGTGAGCCGCCGCATTATTCGTGGAGGCTGCCAAAAGAGTCTTTATTATTTGTTCATTTGATGTCTATTGCAATTCTCTTAGATGCTCCATGTTTTAGTGTGGGATTTGGGCAAGAATTTCAGTATAATATTTCAAGATATTAATTGTGCGTAATTTAATTGTCAGATTATTTGGATATTCTTATGATTAATCAAACGCTGTAAATTAATGGCTAAGGTAAGAAAGTATGGTCCGCCTGGTTGGTGATGTTAGTTGGGTGTCAGTCACGTCTAGAGGATAGTTTGGAACGTGACAGAGGGAAAGAGAGTTAACAACCAATTGACGTAGGCTCTAATTTTTATTTACAAGAAATAAAACAACTTAAAGTGTAATATATTTAGCCACACAAGATTGTAGTCAATACCTTACCTTTTTTGGTCAACTTTAGTTATCAAGCAAGTTTCTCTGCAAAGCTATTACTCTAATTTGTCATAATCTACCCATTCAAGAAAAAGTGATAATGACGTTCAGAACATAAATAAAAAAAAGTAGTTCGGTGCATTAAATTGGATCCGGAGAGTCTGTTATACACAGTCTTATCCTACATTTCTATAAGAAGTTGTTCACAACATAAATATTATATATAATTAATTTTTATCCTTTAGAGAATGTAAATATTATACACAACATAAATATTATATATAATTAAAGCCATTCGCCGATAAAAGTATTAACCAAGATGATCGTTTTATGACAATTAAGAAAAATGATTATTTTTATATTTGATGTAACATAGTGTGACGAATTCGTGCTCTTTATTAGCTCAAAATTGATAATATATATTTTTGTAGGATAAAATATATTTACATTAAATGATCGAATAAGGAATTGACGCGTGGGGCCGAAGACAGAAGAGTTGAATTCGAAGGCGACGATCCCATCTGTTACCGAAGAGAATAATACTCATAAAGATGAAATAAATGTCTACCACTCGATAGCATTTAATGAAGAATATTCTACAACATTAAGTATACTGCCCGTTACAGGAAATATGGCTTTCATTGCCCACCGTTATACATTCTTCAATGGCCCTCATAATTGACAATTAAAGAGGGAATTGGTCCTAGGGCCTTGTTCCCTAGATGCAACTATAAATAGCACGCTCTATTATCATTGTAAAAAACACGAATTTTTTGGCAAACATACGTTACATTTTATTCAAAGCTTAATACAATTTTATCTTTTTGTTCTTTGATATCATTGTTGTTGTGTCAGGAAGCCTGGCTCTCAAAATTACTATTTCTGTTATTTTATCTCAATCTCAAGGCTAAGTATTACTATGTCTATAAATTACGTATAAATTTAATAGTATCGTTTTACGCGTAAATAATTTTGTTTTAGACAATAACAAATACGGTAACATAATCGAATAATCTTCCTAGATAGAATGACAAAATTTCGAGAAAAAAAAAATGATTTGTTGAATAAAAACATCTGGGGATATTGACAAACAAAAGACCAGCAATAACTAGTAATAAGAATCCAAACCAAACGCAAAATTTGTTATAAATAGAATTCTATTTATGGTGAATGTCTATATTTAGAGAGATTCTAGGGTTTATTATTTGGTGGCTAAGTCAAAATCTCCCTATAAATAGAGGGTTCTATTCCATTGTAAATCATCCCAATATCAATAAGAATTCTCTCTCTACTTTGCTCTGCAATACTCTTCTTCTTTTATTGTTTCATAACACGTTATCAGCACGAGACTCTAACCAATTGAGTAGAAGTTTTGGGATTGAGCATAATGATTGTCAATTGTTCTTTGAACTTCCTTCATGATTAAATTCTGGATTTAAGGTAAGTAATTTACTTTTCTCTTTCAAATTCTTGACATTCTATACTTTGATTTTAAATACAAGCAAAGACGATAAATTTTGATTGCAACTCTAATGGAGTTTGAAAGAAATTATAACCACCCAAAGTGGTAAAATTTCTATGTCTTGCCATGATCAAATTCATGTATGATTGTGGGCAAAGAATTGAAAATTCGTCCCATTGAATTTGCTCCATTCTCATTCCCTTTAGAGAATGTGATAGCAGTATGTGATAAGTCTGAAAGAAGACAAAATTACTACTATGAATGTATTAATGGATGTGGACGTGGCAATAGACGAATAAATTATAATAGTCATTATTAAGTAATGAGAATAATAAGGATTCTCAAAATAATCCTTCACTCTGTGAAAGTAATGTTTGTCATCGATTTGACATGAGATTTTATAAAGCACATATAGATGACTATGGTCCATTCATGATGTGAATGTGACAACATCTTATTTATGAATACGTATTCATTCTTTGAAAAATATGAACGTGCTAGTGGTAGTGAATATGCCATACTCACCTCTAGAAGGAGGTTTGAGATGATATAAGAAAATAATGTCATTATTATAGCATGAATGATCATTGGTCGCGTACCTATTGTACGCCAAAATATTTGGCAATGTGATTATTAAAGGACAACAATAATGCATGAAACATATCTTGCATATAATTTTGACCATGACCATAATAGTATAACTTTCTCCTTGAAAGAGATATATGACCATATGAATGTTGATAAATATGTGGTAGTACAAAATTAATTGAGAACTCTGGAAGAGCCAATTATACTATTTTGGAGAAAAACAATTGATTACCAATAAGGTATTGTGTTGTAGTAAGTCTCAAAGAAACTTATTCAGTTTCTAAAGTATTCGCGAAAGCGGTTGGTTATATTGAGACTATAAATAAAGGAAGATTTAATATCTTCTATTACTACAACTTGTAACGGGATAATATTTATGTGAAAAGTTACCCATTTTATTCTCCAGTTTGTACTACACAAATAAAAGAATGCCACAATAAAGTAGAACTTTATTGATATAAAACCCATATCATAATAAATTTGGAGTTTATTGATATCCAGTTGGCATAGCTGGTTTAACCATATCAATTTAAGTATGGTGTGCAAAAATAATAGGAAATTCACATGGGTAAATATTAAAGAACTAGAAAGTTCTTTACGAATTCTCTTACATTGCTTGTTTTTATTAATTAGTAGACCAACTAAAATTGGGATTGAATCCCATGAATGCTGGAAATATCAAAAGTGAATATGGGCTCATTTGCATGCCATGTATACCACATAAGATGCATTTATGAGATGGTTACATGTGCAATTATTACTAACTCGCAACATGGTATTTTGCGAGGTAACTTGCTCAATAATTTAATTTCAAGCATATTTTCCAGATTTTCTATTCAAGAAGTTTATCTTGATAAGTTGGTTTACATCACAGCTGGTTTAGCAAAATAATTTATTGAGTGCCTCCACTTAATAGCTAAATTGTTGTTGATGTGAACAAAGTTATCTATATCAGTTTGATATAGGTCATATACGAAAGTATATTACATTCTCCCCTCACAAGTGGTTCGGGGTCAGGAACCAAATAATTTCATCTTGTTATTATTGATTTGCGGTGTATATATTGATTAAGACCATAACGGACAAAGATGTGTTCCCAAAATTGAGGAAGCAAGTTAGTATTTCTAACATGAGGGGGAGACATGATAAACAGTTGAGAAAAAGTTACGTGGAATGAATTATCATTTGTACATTTAGATCCTCGAATAAAATAATATGAACTTGAAGTTCATAAAAAGATAATTCATTTGCAATATATTGCAAAGCATGCCAGACGCATTTGCTTACCCACAGAAAGTAACTATATTCTCATTGGAATTACTTATATTAAGTCCTAGAAGGACAAAGTCTATGGTACGCTTAAAGCATATAGACAAATCGGTTTCAAATAGTTTCTTGATAAAGAAGATGAGCAAATGATCATAATAAGGAGGCAAGTGATCTAGAAGATCACATGACATAACACTTCATAAAATCTCATGAGAGATTCAGGTACCTGAATATATGAATGAAGAGATCTCTATGTTATGTCTTTATGAAAAAATGTTGGAATCGATATAAAATGTTCGTCGACGACATCTATGATGGCGCTAAATATAGATGATGATCTTAAGTCTGTCGCCTACAGACACAAAAATATTGGCCAAATGGAAGAGATATAATTCGAATAGAATTGGTTTCATATGAAAGACATATAATTTTGTCTATGTTGTTCAAACGCTTGAAAGTATAAAGTCAATGGTATGTGCAATCAGTTTTCCATATCTTATTTGTCTAGCATGACATGAAAACTTGATATGCATCTAATTAATGTCCATTATATGAATTAACTTATATGACAATCCTTGAAGGATTTAAATCGCATAAAGCATATACAATTCTTGGTCTTGAAGTATCACATCCTAAGTGCAATTTGTGTACATATGTATCTTGCTATAACTATAAGCATGATAATATGATAGCGAGAATACCTCTATGGAGATATTGAAAAGGCCATTCTACGGAAGTTTATGAAGACATTACATCTCTATCAAGAATGATGATTTCAAGATGCAATATATTCATTCAAGTTAATATGGTTGATTTGTTTATCAAGTCTCTACCAAAGATCGTTTTGAAGATGGTGCACAAAATTGGAATGCAAATGCTTAAAGATGTGAATTGATGCTCTCATCAGGGGGAGTTAATGCGTGTTGCACTCTTTTTCCCTTATAATGTTTTGTCCCATTGGGTTTTCCTTGCAAGGTTTTTAACGAGGCAATCAAAAGGCGTATTATTAGATATGTGTACTTTTTTTCCTTTTCTAGATTTTTTTTTCTAATTGGGTTTTATTTTAGTTAAGGTTTTAATGAGACACATTACTTATCGAGTAAACATTCAAGGGGGAGTGTTATAAATAGAATTCTATTTATGGTGAATGTCTATATTTAGAGAGATTCTAGGGTTTATTACTTGGTGACTAAGTCAACCTCTCCTTATAAATAGAGGGTTCTATTCCATTGTAAATCATCCCAATATCAATAAAAATTCTCTCTCTACTTTGTTATTCAATACTCTTCTTCTTTTATTGTTTCATAACAATCTGGGGATATTGACAAACGAAAGACCAGCAATAACTAGTAATAAGAATCGAAACCAAACACAAAATTTGAGGAAATCATACACATTGGAGTTTGTGTGCCCTTTCCAAAATTGTAGAGCAAGGCATTAGTTTTAGCCCAAGTCCTACGAACCCAAATAATTTTGTCGTCTTCACGTGTCCAACCGAAAGATTAGAAAAAGCCCACCTTCTTTTCCCACGATATGTTTGTATTAAGACGGGGTTAGAATTTAAAAGTTAGGGTAAAAATCACGTTTAGTCTGTAATAAAAATTA
Organism: Nicotiana sylvestris; assembly: GCF_000393655.2. Lineage (NCBI taxonomy): Eukaryota > Viridiplantae > Streptophyta > Magnoliopsida > Solanales > Solanaceae > Nicotiana > Nicotiana sylvestris. The sequence continues at coordinate 17,146,230 of NC_091062.1, read as the reverse complement.
TTTATATTGATAGTCGTAAAAGTATATAAAATTTATATGTAGCATACATAATATTTATATATATAAAAAATAATGATATATATATATTCGGCTATTATTTTGAGAGCGACTATATAATGTCATTTTTCCCAAAGCTTATGCATCCAGGATTTTAATCTTAAGTTATTAGGTTCAAAATTAATTATTGAAAAATTCATCTGCTATAGGTAAATAATGCACCCTATTTATTTTAAACCAAAACACTTTTAAAATATTATTTTATTATTTATAACCACTTTTTATATTTTATAGCAAAGTACAGATATATACAACTGATCCCTCAACTTTTCTCTCAATCTTCTCTCTTTTCTCTCAACTTTCTCTCATGTTTCCCTCTCTCTTCGCCTTCGGCAAGGCCGCCATCCAAATCCGATGTTAGATCTATATTAAGCGTTAGATCCAGATCCGGCAACGTTAGATCCAAATCCAGATAGTGGGTGGCGACTTCGTGATTTCATATCTGGTAGCGGGTGGTGATGTGTCTGGTTGACAGTTGTGATTTGCAGAGACGGCGGAGGGTGGTGATGTGTGGAGACGACGGAGGGTGGCGATTTACTTGGCCGGAAGACGCCATCTCCGGCAAATTCTCTTCTCTTATTTACTATCAAGTCACATATAATGATACAAATTCATTGTATTTTGTATAAATACACTCTAATTTGAGTGTATTTTGTATATTTTAATGCAAATACATTTTTTTTGTATTTTCACTTGTATTTATGTATTCCGAAGGTTATTATTCGTGGCAGATCCCTGTATTTTTGAATTTTTGTGGTTTGAATACAGACGAATTAAATACAACATAAAAGCAGCTACGAATGAATACAGTGAATTGAATACAATGGAATATCATTGTTTTGGGATTTTTTATTGTTTGAACACAAATCGAATTAAATACAGTGAAATTGAATACAATATAAATTACTTAAAAACGAATGTAGCTGATTCAATAGTGTATACAGTCAAATTGAATAGAGCGGTATACACCCTATTCTTGTATTTTTTGTTATTTGAATACAACATGAATACAATGTAAAATATATAAGAACGAATATATTCGAATTGAATACAGTGTATACAATTGAATTGAATACAGCGACAAATATCCCATGACAAGTAATTAGTAGCTATGGGATGTAATTAGATAAATTATAGCTACGCCAAACAATAAGCCTTTAAACAATAGCCATTTCTGAAAGTTTCTCATTTAGAACCCACTAACTTAAAAGGATTATAATCTCATAACGTTCAAATCCTAGCTCCGCCTCTGCTCACTTCAATTCCACATTTGTTCGGGGAAACTACTAAACTGGCTAGGTTTAATTTTAGTAGACAGATTAGACTGTGGGACGAAGAAATAACTTGAATTACTCATATGGTGAATAGTAGGAGCCCAATGTGTGTTATATTAGAGGAAGCTGTGAGATAGAGTTAGGGAAATTGTATTACAGTTGCCCATAATAGGACAAAAATACTGTAAATGGAAGAACACTTTGGAGAGATTGAATAGTTATCCTTGTTAGTAGAATTCTTTCATTGAAATGACACCAGATTGCCATTTTTAAGCATGTTGTTTAAAATATATTCATACTTTATAATGTATTTAAGGATTAACCAATTTCGCTCAAATTTCAGGACACGATATCCTAGAGTTTAAATCTCAAAATTCAAACTTCAAAACATTGTGTCCTAAAGTTCGAATCTTATGTCCTGAAATTTAAATTAGTTGAAGGTGTTGGTTTATGTTTAGTCAACAATGACATGCCAATTGGAAGAGTTGGTGGAAAGAGTTGGTGTGGATGCTAGGAGGAAGCTTCCTCCTTTGATGTCACCCATGACATCAAGAGGAGGTAGTTTGATGTCACCAATGACATCAAGAGGAGGTCTTTACCTCTATAAATAGATGCACTCCTTCATTTGTAGAAACCATCCCAAAAATAATACAACACATTGTAGTGAGTAGAGAGTTAAGAGAGAAATTCTCTTAAGTGTAATTGGGAACTCTCCCCTTCCTTTGTTAATATTAAAAAGGCAACTGTTCTCTGGTGGACGTAGGATTATTTTGATCCGAACCACGTTAAATCTTGTGTTCTTTCTTTTACGTTTCCGCTAACAATTGGTATCAGAGCAACATGATTCTTTAACGATCCAAGGAGGAAGAACAAGCAAAGATGAGTTCCATGAAGTTTGAAATTGATAGATTCAGTGGACGCAACAACTTCAATATCTGGAAGATCCAGATGATGGCGTTACTGCGGAGGGAAGGTTCAATCCATGCTATTGACGGAAAGTATCCTAAGGATATATCAGCTCCCGACAAGGAGAAGATTGAAGGGGATGCATTGAGTGCAATCCAACTATCCCTTGCACCTAACGTGCTTTGTGAAGTGAGTACGGGTACCGAAGAGACGGCCAAACAGTTATGGGAAAAGCTAGAAGGGCTATACCAAGACCGATCAGTGACAACAAGGATGTTGTTACAACGGCGTCTTCACACATTTAAGATGGGGTCAGGTACTTCGTTACAAGATCATTTAGATGCGTTCAATAAACTTGTCATGGACTTACAGATTGCAGGAATTAAAAAAGAGGAGGAGACGCTTGCATGTGCTTTGCTATTTTCATTGACTGCAGGATATCGTGATATTGAGAATTCAATAATGTATAGCAAGGAGCCTATCAAGCTTGAGCAAGTGCGGCAAACACTTAACTCTAGTAATGTGCGGAGGCACATTGAAGGAGATAGAGATGACCAGGCAAGTGGGCTCTTTGTGAGAGGCCGGACTAGCCAACAGGGAAAGAGCAAATCAAAGCACAGATCAAAGTCTCGTGTGAACAAGAAGAATACAGAGTGTTGGGGTTGTGGCAAGAAGGGGCACTTTGAACGAGACTGCCCAATGTCAAAGTCCAAGGAAAAGGCGAGTGCATCCACAGTTGAACAGGTACATGATTTTGATAATGATTATGTACTAACAACATCGTGTAATAACAATAGTAGTTATGGAAACAAATGGGTGTTAGACTCTGCTTGCATTCTGCATATGACATTCCGAAAAGACTGGTTTAGCAGTTATGAGAAAAGTGGAGGAACAGTAGTAATGGGCAATAATGCAACTTGTGCAATAGTTGGCATTGGCTCAGTTCGGGTTCGCTGCCATGATGGAGTCGTGAGGACTATTACACAAGTCTGTCATGTTCCTGATCTGAAGAAGAATTTGATCTTCCTGAGTACTCTGGATGAACAAGGCTACAGGTACATGAGCGAAGTAGGAACTATAAAGGTGACTAAAGGTTCTTTAGTCATGCTGAAAGGCAAGCTGGAGAACGGCCTTTACACATTGGCCGGAAGCACCATTGTTGGCTCTGCAAATGCATCTACAATGCAGTTATCTAATGATGACAAGGCAAGACTATGGTACATGAGACTGGGTCATATGAGCACACGTGGACTGGAGGTGTTGAGCAATCGTAACCTTTTGGAAGGTGAGAAGATCAGCACACTTGACTTCTGTGAGCACTGCATTCTAGGGAAGCAAAAGAAGGTCAGCTTCAGCACTGGCAAACATAAGACAAGAGGAGTGCTAGACTACATCCATTCAGATTTATAGGGTCCCTCTAAACTTCCATCGAAGGGCAAAAAGAGGTATCTTCTCACTTTTATTGATGATTTCTCATGAAAGGTTTGGGTGCATTTTTTGAAGGCAAAAAGTGATGCTTTTGAAGCATTTAAAGAGTGGAAGATTTTGGTTGAAAATCAAATGGAGCGGAAAATCAAGTATCTTCGCACAGACAATGGCTTGGAGTTTTGCAATGAAGAGTTTAATGAATTCTGCAAGGTTCATGGGATCTCAAGACATAGGACTGTCAGGCATACCCCACAGCAGAATGGAGTTGCCGAGAGAATGAACAGAACTCTTCTTGAAAAGGCTCGTTGTATGCTCCTACAAGCCAAAATGTCCAAAGTATTTTGGGCTGAAGCAGTTCACACTGCTGCTCATATTGTCAATCGATCTCCAGCATCGGCAATTGACTTTAAGACTCCGAATGAGGTATGGTCAGGTGAACCCTCTAACTATTCATACTTACGAGTATTTGGGTGTCCAGCTTATTATCACGTTAATGAAGGAAAGCTTGAACCAAGGGCTAAGAAGGCCATATTCGTAGGGTATGTGGATGGAGTAAAAGGGTACAAACTTTGGTGTTTGTCTTTACTCAAATTTATAGTTAGTAGAGATGTCACCTTTGATGAATCCTCTATACTTGATCCCCGTAAAGTTTCCGTGGAGTTTTCAGGAAACAAGAACGACGAGCAGGTGGAGCTTCCGGTGGAGCTTGCCAAGGAAAAGGATCAAGAGACTCAGGTTAAAGATGAGTCAGAAGATGTAGACCTTGAAGAACTTGCTGTCAATGAACCATACACAATTGCAAAGGGGAGGGAGAAGAGGCAGACACGAGAACCGGAACGCCTTATAGATCAAGCAAACTTGATTGCATATGCATTCGTAGCTGCACAAGAAGAGATTAAGGATCTGGAGCCCTCCTCGTATATTGAAGCAACTTCTTGCAAGGATGTTGTACAATGGCGGTTAGCCATGACTGAAGAGATGGAGTCTCTTCACAAGAATCAGACATGGGTCTTAGTGAAAAGACAAAAGGGGAAGAGGACAGTTGGATGCAAGTGGGTCTACCGAAAGAAAGAGGGAATTCCTGAAGTGGAAGATGCTAGGTTCAAGGCGAGATTGGTTGCAAAAGGATTCAATCAGAAGGAGGGAATTGACTACAATGAGATTTTCTCTCCAGTCGTTAAGCATAGTTCAATTCGCGTGCTACTAGCATTGGTTGCCCAATTTGACTTGGAGCTTCAACAGCTTGATGTCAAAACTGCTTTCTTACACGGTGATCTAGAAGAGACAATCTATATGGATCAGCCTGAAGGTTTCCTAGCTGAGGGAAAAGAAGATCACGTATGCCAACTAAAGAAGTCTTTGTATGGTTTGAAGCAATCCCCTAGACAGTGGTACAAGAGGTTTGATGCATTCATGACTACACATGAATTCTCAAGGAGTGCATTTGATAGCTGTGTGTATCACAAGAAGATGTCTGGTAACTCAATGATTTATTTACTGTTGTATGTTGATGATATGCTTATTGCTGCTAACAACATTACAGAGATAAATGCTTTGAAGAAACTGTTGAGTAAGGAATTTGACATGAAGGATTTAGGAGCTGCAAAGAAAATCCTTGGTATGGAGATTTCAAGAGAAGACGGTGTTGTACATCTTTCTCAGAAGAGGTATATTGAAAGGGTTCTCAAGAGATTCAATATGCATACGTGCAAGCCTGTAAGTACACCATTAGCTCCTCATTTTAAACTTTCAGAGTTACAAATGCCTCAGTCCGAGGATGAGGTGGAGCATATGTCAAAGATTCCTTATGCCAGTGCAGTTGGTAGCATTATGTATGCTATGGTATGCACACGTCCAGATATTGCTCAATCTGTAAGTGTGGTAAGTAGATACATGTCCAGCCCAGGAAAGAGGCATTGGGAAGCTGTCAAGTGGATATTGAGATATCTCAAAGGAGCTTCTGGTGTTGGTCTGACCTTTCGAAAAAGTGGTGGAGGTATTTCAATTCTCGGTTATGTAGATTCTGACTATGCAGGAGATCTTGACAGAAGAAGGTCCACAACTGGATACATCTTTACCCTCGTTGGCAGTGCCGTTAGTTGGAAGTCGACTCTGCAGTCGATTGCCGCTTTGTCTACGACAGAAGCAGAATACATGGCAGCAGCGGAGGCGGTGAAGGAAGCTATCTGGTTGAAAGGTTTAGTAGCGGAATTGAGTTTGGTTCAGCTGGAATCAACTCTTAGATGTGATAGTCAGAGTGCTATTCATCTAATGAAAAATCAGAGATTTCATGAGCGCACTAAACACATTGATGTCAGATTTCATTTTATTCGAGATGTTGTTGAAGAGGGAACTATCAAGGTCGTGAAGGTTATCACAGACGATAATGCTGCAGATATGTTGACCAAGATAGTCCCACTCGCTAAGTTTGCACACTGCAAGGACTTGGCGGGGGTGTGCATCAACTGATGCAACTCCGAAGAGAACAGTTGTTAGGTGGAGGTGGTATGTTCAACAATGGTTTGATTCTTCTTGTTTCTTACAACGGGGTTGCCCAGTAAGCTTAGAAGTTTTGGCCAGAGTTGTTCACACGCACGCTCGAAACGCAAACCAAGGTGGAGATTGAAGGTGTTGGTTTATGTTTAGTCAACAATGGCATGCCAATTGGAAGAGTTGGTGGAAAGAGTTGGTGTGGATGCTAGGAGGAAGCTTCCTCCTTTGATGTCACCCATGACATCAAGAGGAGGTAGTTTGATGTCACCAATGACATCAAGAGGAGGTCTTTACCTCTATAAATAGATGCACTCCTTCATTTGTAGAAACCATCCCAAAAATAATACAACACATTGTAGTGAGTAGAGAGTTAAGAGAGAAATTCTCTTAAGTGTAATTGGGAACTCTCCCCTTCCTTTGTTAATATTAAAAAGGCAATTGTTCTCTGGTGGACGTAGGATTATTTTGATCCGAACCACGTTAAATCTTGTGTTCTTTCTTTTACGTTTCCACTAACATTAGTAGTTCAGAAATTCAGGACACTTAGTCCTGAATTTCAAGTTAGCAACTCAAATAAGTCCTGAATTTTCAAGTTCAGAATATTTAGTCCTAAAATTTAGTTGAAGTGACTAATCTTTAAATATATTATAAATTGTGAATATATTTTAAATTGCGGGCTTAAAAGTGGTTACTTTGCCCCTTCCTAGAAGGTGAGAGGCCGATTTGGTAGAAAATCAATAAAATTTTGAGATTTGATTTATGAACAAGAATCTATTTTAAATACGATTTTCAGTCTGGATCTTTAACAGCTTGTTTCGATGGTTGTTATGTCTAGTTTTATAATATATCATATAATATAATATTATATTGTATTGTATTGTATTCTTTTGATATATATAATGTTTGGATAAATTATATTATTTGTCGCCGTTTCATAAAGTCATGCACCAATAATATAAAAATAAACTTATAATATTATAAAGAAAAAAATAAGGTACGAGGTAGAATTATTATATAAAAAGATAGGGTAAAGAATAAAATAGGATTATTTAATAATAAGGAAGGGCAACATGAGAGAAAAAAATAAGTAATGACACGACTAAGCCCAGGGGCGAAGCTACAATGTCGAATGTGGGTTCGACCGAACCCGGTAGCTTTTGTTCCTACTTTTGTATTTTTTCTTAAATAATCTAGTGAATATGTATAAATATATAATTTAAAACCCAGCAACTTAAAAGGATTGCAATACGCATAAGTTTCAAATCCTGAATCTGCCTCTGAATCCACGCCAAATCGATCGTTCCATAAAGTAACACTTTCCATCGTTGCATGTAGGTAACAATCAAAATAAATATTGTATTTAAAGTAACAATACGATACATGATACAACATGTAACAACCATCCAAACAAGTCGTAGGAGCTTGGGCCGCATTATTATACAAAAATATATACGCAATTAGATCACTTAAAAAAATTGACAAAATCTCATCTCAATAAATCCAAATATTTTCTTTTGCAAATTTTAGAACTCTTTAGGTAGCCAGACTACATAACATGAAGAGAAAGAAAAAAACCCAACTTCAATCAATTTACAAAGCATTGTTTTATGTATAAGACCAACTTCAATGAAACTTCAACTATTTTTGAAAAAATCCAGAAATTACCATTAGATTCTTCAGTTTTTGGTTGCTCTGGAGAAGATTTTGATGAATTGCATTCTGTGAAATATTCTGAATTTTTGAACTTTGGTATATGAATTGGTTGGCTTTTCAAAAGGTCACTAAGGCTAATGTATTTATGTTCTGCCATAGTTTTCTTAGTAAAGAAAATTATAAAAATGATGTTTGTGTATTGGAAAAAGGTTATATATAGGAGTATATATAGCACAAATATATAATATGATTGAAATATGAGTTTAGATTATGTGACAGCTTATTCTCTTGGGATAACAGTACATCACTGGTCAGCAGATTAGAGATTAGAATGTTGAATTAGAATACATTCAAAGTGAATCATTAAATATAGATCACACCGCAACAACTTATCTACTCTCGGTATTTATATCAACTTGTAACAACGCATACACACCTGGCATTTACACCAAACTAATATACTTTACCATAGTTAAGTAGTAAATGAGATGGAATGTACATCGATTAACCATAGTTGGGTGATGAAAAGAGTATGTAGAAGACACATATCATGTTATTATTGTTTTGGTATAAACACTGAGGACTAGTTTTTAACCCCAACAAAACGACTATACTTCTATTGCCATAGAGGTATTCCTTCCGGTCTAAAATAAGTGTCGTGTCATTTAAAGTTTTTATCTCTCTTTAATTAAGAACATTTAATAGCATTAATCATAAAAGTTGTTTGACTAAATTACCTATCATCTCTCTTCAAACTTTATGGTATTGGATTTCAAGACACAATATCAACACCTTTCCAGATATAAAAATGACAGTTTGGTGTACAAAGCATCCCGCATTTACACAGGGTCCGGAGAAATGCAAACAGTCTACCCTAATGCAAGCATTAGTTGTTACTTCCACTAGAGGCGGACCCAAGATTTTTACGTGACGAGAGAATATTTCTGCTCAACTAGTAAGGGCTTTCAGTGATCAAAATGCCAAGTGCTTTAAATTAACTATTTTCAAGATATATACATATACATATACAAGATTTTTGCCGAAGCTTACGAGGTCCGATGACCCCTCACTTTAACATATAGGTCCGTCTCTGGCTTCCACGGCTCAAACCGGTGACCTATAAGTTACACAGAGACAAGAGACAACTTTACCGTTGTTCTAAGGCTCCGAATATAACTACAGTAAATAATCAGAATCTTGTAATCCATGAAAACAATATCAGCCACTTTTGACTGCAAATATAAGACAGTATATAGTACTGAATTTCAAGAGACAATAATTAAGATGATAATACATATTCCAATGACTCATGAAACTACCAAAAAATACATAACATGAAAAATATGAGAGGATTATTGCAGTATCATTGTTGATCCTCTCAAACCATACTCCATCCCTACATTTTATCTGGCAAAAATGAACTAGTTTACAAAAACAAGCTTTCGACGAACTTTGTAGCCCTTAATTTCTACACACTGACTAGAATATACATGACAAGTTAACATAATAGCCAAGCAATACAATTCTGATCGGACACGAACGTACAGCTAAATTTTGTGAGTACTTTAAATGTGTGATATCACCAAATTAGAGTTGCAAGAACAAAAGCAATGTAGAGAATGTCCCGCGTACTCTCTGTATTCATAATTTGAGTCGAGAAAGGTGAATCTTGATCGCTCTCTTGAAAGAAGGCTGATCGTCTGCATCAGAAATGGCAAAAGGAGGCACGTTCGTACTTTTTCCTACTTGTTTGGTGAAGCGAAGATATCTGCTTTCGAGCTTGAGCTTCCTTGCTCAGAAACAATAGCAATCCCCTGAGACACAATCATACTATTTATCATTTGCAACAACAAATATGGCATTTCTTTCATCTATTTGGAAGAAACCTCAACTGTTTGGTCTTAATTTAATATGGATAATTTGTTTCCTTACATATATGATAAGAAAGTTTACAATCAATAGCTTCTGGTCGGGAGTGGATCATAGTCATAAGCATCACCAGCCTTGACAAACCGTCCCTTCACACGCCTTCTGACATCAGCTCTTGCCTTGCGAGAGACATACCTCACTCGCTTGTCAAATCTATCACATTATAAAAGGACTGTTAAAGAAGGTGTTGAAAATCTACCAAATCGAAGTTCTGGTACCTGGTGTACACAAGCTAAATAATCAAGATATCACAATTAACTTAAATGTTGAACAAAAGTATGCACAAAGTTTCTCGGCTTAGAAGAAGGTTGGATTATGCCTAAGCTGAGAGAACAAGTGGTGATTATCAAACCAAAGATTGCGCAATCTCCATACTTTAGATATAATGAAGTAAAAAAAAATTGTACCAAATCCAGCAGTTTAAACTTTTAAATGAGATCCCACAATTTAATATGGCATCAGAGCAGGTATAGTTCTAGGTTCAAGTCTCGCCGCCATGCATTACCAAAAGAATTTACACATGCTTGGCCCGGGAAAAAGAATAAGGCCCGCATGTAAGGGAGCGTGTTGAAAATTAATAAGTTGTATAGAAGTGCATCCTGTCTTACAACTTAAACTTTTAGAGGAGATGTGGCAACATCATTCAACATTCCACGATACCTTTTCAAGTTCCTTCTAAGCAACCGAAGACACTTCTAGTCAGAACGACGCCATTCTCGGTTTCAATGTGATATAGTGACGCAACTGAACAGAACTTGAGATGCTACTGACAGGTGAATTTCAACGATTAGTAAAAACAAGAACTTACTTCCTTGTTTTCTTCTTTTCCTTGTAGCGCAACACAGCATTGCTCCTGCTAGTCGATGGCGATGAAGGTTCAGGGCAAGGAGGACCCCACGGTGGCGGCTCTCCCATTAGGAGCATTGGGGAGACTCCACAGTCTTGGTGATCTCCGGCGGTGCTCTCTCCAGTTTGGTTGGAAAATGAAAGGCTAGATTGTCTAGCAAAGTAAAGGATAGAATCCGTCTTGCAGCTCATCCCAGAATCTGCAGATTCTGCATTGCTACATGTTGGCTGCACTGTATTCGCCCGTGCAGTTGATGATCCCTGGTAAATTATTAACAGATTTAGGTTCACTCAAGATCAGAATAATCACAGACGACGAGATAAAGAGCATCAGAATACAAGACAACAAATAAGAACATATATACCAATCACAAACAGAGAGATACTAGACGGAAAACGCAGAAAATAGGCGATTCTACATTACAGGAACGAAACAATTATTTTGTTTTGATATCTAATATTAGATCCTACTACAGGTTGCCAAACAAAAAAGATATGTTCGTCTTCTGCAACATAGATATCTCAAGCCATTGATTCAAAAAAATCAAAGAACAGTATTACATATATAAGACGTTCCTTCCTATACATTGTGAACCCTTTTGTGCTAACTTAGCAAGTTGTCCGACTTCTGTTTCTCGACAAACTGACTTCCAAAACCCTTCCTCTACCCCTTTCCCTCTCCCACAAACCAAAGAATCACGCATACAATAAAACAGAAAATATGGCTAAAATGTAAGGCGTTCTGCAAAATTCTAGTTTCCAGCATCTCAAACCAGATTGATTATTTATTAATTGGTGCATCAGTCGCAGGTCCTAAAACTTGAGCTAAATTATAGAGAATTTTCCTGATGCAGCTTACTGCTATTTTTGCTTTTAGCACTGCTTCTAGTTCTTATACCATATTCATTTCAACTAACTTTCCCAAGGCCCAAATCCAGTTCACATAGATAATACCAGTCCAATAAAGGTTGAGAAGCTAGAATACTCCTGTTGCTATATCAAATGGGTACTATTATTGTCAATGTCTTAGGCTGCGTAAGCACTACCCTCCTCAGACCCCACTTGTGCGATTACACTGGGTTTGTTGTTGTTGTTGTTGTTGTTGTTGTTGTCTTAGGTGGGAATTGATCCATTTTAGTTGCAAATACCCGATCAAGTGGACAAATATCACAATAGCAGGAAACTCAAAAGAATCTATCTACCTCTTATCTTTGTGTTTGTGCTTATAGCTTGTACTTTTGCCAGCTACATTTAGCATGATTCAGCTACCACAAGCACATTCTATGGCTCATAGAGGCGGAGCTACAGTATTGGGTACGGGTTCGGACGAATAGAGTAGCTTTTGCTTAGACCTTGTATTTATATTAGGAAATTTATCAAATATGTATACATATTTGATTGCGAACACAGTAACTAAGACAAGCTATGGGTTCGGTGGCAAGTTCATAACCCATAAACTCTAAATCTTGACTCCGCCTATGATGGCTCACCAAACATGGTATAGCCTACTCGTTCTTAATCTACTTATATCTAAAATGTAACTTGTGGAACTATTTAAAATATCAAACTAAGATGGGAGAAACCTAAAATAAAGGAATTATGAAGGGAAGTGACAAAAAGGCACAAAGAAACATGCATCGCAAAAACATCACAAAAGAAGGTTATACTTTTCGTGGACATCTTTCAGCATGAGGATATATGTTTTCGATGCGTGAGTATCAACATTTCTCTTCAACAGGATGAGAAATGTTTACACTAACTAGATTATGTCATTATGACTAGAGAGAAAGAAAAGTAATTCTTAAGTTCTTGATCTAGCTAATAGTAATAATGATGGCACGTGTTCTGCACGAAAAACTAATAGACAATGAAAAGTATATTGAAGTTGAAGTATATGCAGGAGAAATAATGCTAACATGATCCAGTTACCCACCTCGGCAGCATTAGCACCTCGGCAGTTGGAGTCAGCACTTTTTATGTCCTTCATCTCAAATAAACCATCGAAATTTTCATTCTCAAATAGTTCATCTGGATAATTAAGAGAAGCACCAAATAGCTCTTCGTAATTCTCAATACTCAAGTCCACCGCATCCATAATGAGATTGTCACAGTAAGGATCCTCCTCAAATAAGCTAGAGCCTTTTGCTCCCATATAGCCGCCCTGAAAGTTAATAAAGATAATAGCTCAAGAAAATTCTCGACAAGTGGCAAAGGGGATAGACAATCATGCTTCAAGCAGAGACATTTCGGTCAACCACTTCCGCTCCTTTTCCCCATATCCCCACCCAGCCGGTGGGAAGCAGGAGCTGAGTTGCTAAGACTGATTTTGACAAAGTGATGTATGATGTATCAACGGTATAAAACATAAAAGGTGCAAAAATCATTTCCAGAAAAGGTTATCATTAATATAAAATGCTCCAAGCTCAAAAGAATGGCACTTTTGTTAGTGTTAGCAACACAACACTTACAAAAGTGGGCGATTCTTTATTTCAATGGTCAACTATTATTGCTTCATTTAAGGACAGGATACGAATGTGCTTCCAGAAAAATGGAATTCAGTTCCTTGAAAATTCATGCAAAATTTCTTCATTATGATCAAAACACGTTAATGAAAACTTAGATTACCTTTGACAAAGCAAAATTCGAGGATCCAATAGGCGGTTCCACATTATGCTGCTTGTTGTCAAGAGTAGCCGTAGATGATTCCACCAAAAGATTTGAATTTTCTGAAATATCCATGTCATTCACTTCGACTGCAGCACGCATATTTTGTGAGTTTTCCTTCCCTTGAGGACCTTGACCATCTCTCGGGCGGTTATCCTTGATGCTCATTGTACCCATTCTCTGTTCACAGCTAGCACCAATTGAAGGGTCATCTAAGAGAAATGACCAGATATTAGAAAGTTCGGCAGCGGAAGGACACCCCGTGTAACTACTAAGTGCTTGCCTCATGTGCCTAGAACCTGAACTGGAACTACTAGCATGACCTGACCAATCACAGTTCTGACAAAGCGACGTTTTCTCCTCGATGCACCTAACAACAGCGGGTTGTGAATTACATCTTTCACATATAAGTGTCCTCGAATGACGTTCCGAAAGGGCATTTGCGGAATGGACATTTCGATCACACGACAAACATAAGCACGCTGCATCGGACCGACAATATACAATCGATCGTTGCTCTCCACAGAATTCACATATATAACCCATAACTTTTTCCCCGTCTACAAGATCTTCAGCCTTCAGATAGAAAGTTTTAGACTTTAAGCAACAAAAGATGATTTGCTCAACTGCTTTTGTTACCTTCTACAATAAGGAACAAGAACCTGCATTTTCAAAAGTAAATGAATAAAAAGAAGTAAAAATTTTAGTATAATTCAAGTCTATACTTCATAAGTAAAGATCTTTGCCCATAAAAAAGGGCAGCCCGGTGCACTAAGCTCCCGCTATGCGCGGGCTCCGGAGAAAGGCCGGACCACAAAGGCCTATTGTACGCAGCCTTACCCTGCATTTCTGCAAGAGTTTATTTACACGGCTCGAACTCGTGACCTCTTGGTCCACATGGCAACAACTTTACCACTTACGCCAAGACTCCCCGTCTAAGATCTTTGCACATACAAAAAAGAAAAATTCACCTTATCTCATGAATTGAAGAATTCAAAACGAGATCTTGGTCAGTAAAATAATAATACTTTTTAAATACAACTATAGCAGTTAAAACAAAATGGAAAGGGCTGAATAAAAAGATGCCATTTCAGTCAAAAGGGAGAAAAAGTAACTCCAAACTAATTGAGAATCAAGAATCCAGACAAACAGTGGAGAGTTTTCAGAGTCATAAGTGACTTTTTTCTAAGCATAATTATTTACAACAACAATAAAAAAAAAATGACATTTTTACCTTATTAAATATCTCAAGATGGGAAAATTACCTTTAACCAAAAGACATCAAACAAAGAGATAATCTTAAGCTCTAAAGAAGCATAGAAAAAGATCTGAATAACTATATAAAGTATATAAAAAAGAAATAACACACAAACAAATCAAACAAAGAAAAAAACCAAGCAACCCCAACAGAGATTCAAGAACATAAACCTCAATAAACTGGAAAAAAAATGAAGAAAAAAATTTCAAGAAAATTAACTAACTTTTTACCTGATATAACTGTAAGCTGACCAAAAAAGATACACAATACAAAAGGAAAGGGAAATAAGTACTGATAATTAACTCCTTTTGCTGCAGCTTTTTTTTTTTTCCTCAAAGTAGAGAACAAAAACCCCTAAACAAGAAAGATAGGATTTTTTTTCCAGTTTCCAAAATATCTTCTTTAGGAGGGTTGGTTTATGGGAAGTCTTTTGGACGGTATTTGTTGAACTGTTGAGTTCTGATAATATCTACAAATAAAATAATATTAAAGTTGATTAAAAAGTGCAGGAGAGAGAAAGAGAGGAGAAGGGTGTCATGTGGGACCCTTTCCTTTTCATGAAAAGGAAAAGTTAGCCCCCCTCCCCCCCCGGCCTACTTGTGTGTGATGTGGCACTATATCTCTCCTTGATATTTTAGTCTTCAAAAAATAAAATAAAAACATTTTGGTAGATCTTATGAGTAATTTAAAATATCATGTCTTCTCTATTTTTTTTTATTGATGTTCAATTAGAGCCCGACTAATTTGGATTCGTTGCAGGAAGAAGCGCTTTTTATTAGAGTGTTTTCGTACCTAAAATTTTTAATTAAGAGTTGTTTGGTCATACGAAATTTTTCACTTTTTTGGAATCAATGTTTAGCCATGAAAATTTCAAATTTCACGAAATTAAATTTTAGATTTTTTTCGAAAATTGAAAAAACTCCAAAAAGCTATTTTTCAAAATTTTTACTTTAACTCACTCACAAAATTCAAAAAACAGCTCCAAATTATATTTATGTTTAAACATAACTCTAATTTTCAAATATCATTTCCACCTGAATTTTTTTTTTTTCGAAATTTCACAAATCTTATGTTAAACGCCCGCTAAGGGTGAAGAAATCATGTTCATCTCATTACAATCCTTAGTGATGGTGGAATAAATAACATATCAATTTCATAGGAGTATGTTGTTGAGGGGAAAACTAGAATATGAAAAATAATAAGTTGTGAAATATATAATTTTTTAAACAAAAAAATAAAATAAAGAGTGCAATATAAAATAGAATGAAGTGAATATTTTTAATTAAAATAAGACATTATGCCTAGGTTTTGCCTCCTAATTCACAAGTGTGAAATTATGTGTAATCACTTACATTTGTTTTAGCCGCTTAACCAATCAAATGAACCCCATGATCCTCAACATGTCAAAGTATCTTTTCTTTTTCCAATATATCACTTTCAAAGTGAAGACTTGAGATTTTGTTTAGAATTAAATTCCCACTTGCTTCTCTAAAGTTTTTGCAAAAAAATCGAATTAATGGGGAAATAAAAAGTCTACGTATGGTTATATTACTAACCACATTATTATTATTTTTTTCTTCATATAATAAGTGTAGATTTGATCTCCCCATTCTCATCTTTTGTCTTTCCCTTCCCCTCATGTAACAGTAAGATTTTTTTATATATATAAAAAAAATGGTTATAATTTTCTTCGGTTCCTAGAAAAAAAATATACCAATTAGGACCCATTTGTTAATAATTATTTATTTCTTTCAATATTTTTTAAAAAAACTTATTTGTCCATGAAATTTTGTAAGTTTTTCAAAATACCACTTTTTCATAATTTTTCAGAATTTTTTGTTTCCCGCTTAAGAAACTGCAATATTTCTTTCAAGTGAAATGTATGTCCAAATATAATTTCAAATTCCAAATACCATTTTTCAACTTAACTCCAAATAAATTTTTTTCTTTCAAAAATTACAATTTTTATGTCCAAACGCCTACTAAAAGTGTGTAAATACTTGTGGAATTTTATTCTTAAAAAATTTACTTAAAAGGTTTAAGAATAAAATGCAGATTTATTTCATGTATGTACCTTACTCCTTTATATAAATTGGAAGTTTTGCATAGTAATTAAGAATGTTGTAGAGGGATAAAACAGTAAGTTTTAATTAGTACAAGTCTTCATAGTTTATTAAAGGGCAATCCAAGCATAAATTTTAGAACCAAATTAAGCAAATGCTTAATTCAACCTCCACTTCTTTGGCTTTTCTATTGTCTACCACTTTGTCAAAAGTAAATTTAAGTGACATACTATTTTCATATCTTCGACAATAATATAGTAGGAGTTTAAATTTTTTAAGGACAGTGATCACACTATCAACCAACAAATTTATGTTCCCCAAAATATCAATTTTCCTAAAAGCCGCCGCCACCTTTTGCCATTTATATTAAAAATGGAAGATACTTTGTAGAATTAGAGAAGTACTCGATAACTCAAATAGGTGCGCCCAACTAATCTCTTAAACTAAAAATAGCTGATGGATGTATAATATATGTGTAATTCATGTATAATTGTATATAATCAATATATAATCTATGTATACCGGCTAGAAAAAGTAAATATTGAATCTGACCGACTATTTGTGTAACAATGAATGATGCAATTTCTCACTTAGATTTGTGTCACTTTTTGTGCTACACGATAAGTGCAATGACATTGAATTGGACCATATATACACAAGAACAAGAATAGCAATTGAGGATTGTATGGCAAGAACAGATAACAAGAGAAGTGGCAAAAATTTCTAAAAATGTTGTTGTTTCAGATAAGGCATTTCAAGTGTTCCTATTTGACAAGACAGTCCACTTGAGGGAACAAGGTCCCCTCCTCTATTTACCAATGTGTCCCCATTCATTTGAAATGGAGCAATTTTATTTTATGTTAAACTTTTAGATAATATTACTCATGTCATTAGAAAAATGTCTCTTTTTTTTTAACCTTAATTCATAAGTGAGCTTCAATTTAATGTAATCTTAAACTATGGTTAACCACCAAAGGATGTGATGCAACGGATGGGGTTGTTCTTCCTTTAACCATAGGTCTCGGGTTCGAGTCCGGAGTATAAAAAATCCTTGGTATGGAACACTTTCTCCCGAATGGGATCCTACGCGGTACGAATCCGGATACAATCGGATTTCAATACGTGTAACCGATACCAAGTGGGAAATCAAATGACAAAGGCAAATATGAGACAATTTGATTGAGGTACCTATAATAAGGAGATCCATACTCAATGATGAGACAATTTCACCTAAAACCAAACCATAAGGTCCCAAACCTCTTTATTCATCTCTTTTCCTTTCAACAATTGTGCTAGAATATGTCAAAGAAATAAAGGAGCTATATAGAAAATAGAAAAAACTTCTCTTTTTGTTGACTTGCTTCGATTTGCGGGACATCGGAATGCTGCTTCATGCATTAGATTATTCTCTTAATTTCTCGTGTATGAGCTTGTTCTCGTTATCGATTCCAAATATGAATAAAGAAAGAAGGTTACAGTAGACTGACAACCAACATAAAATTTATCAATTCATGATGAATTCTCACAATACTTGTTTTGTTTCCTCTTTTGCCTTGAAAAAATATATATCTTAGAGTGGAGCGGTCAATATGATTGCACATTTCATTCCCCACTGCCAAAGAAGAGAGAAGAAAATAAAAAAAATTAAAGAAACCGACCATTACACACCACCCCCCCCCCCTTAAAAATATCTGAAAGATTGTAATTTTTTCAGGAATTTTTTTTTTCCAAAAAAAACTTTTCGTTGTGCCTTCAGGAAACATAAAAGAGAACATTTTGGGAACATTTGAAATCACTCACAAAACTTCACAAATTTTGCAACTATTGAAACACTTTTATATTGTGTTATTTAAGTTAACCCCTTTTTATAAAGAAAGCCCTACCACAAGAAATAATATCTTCCTGTGTTTTGGATTGTATGCCGAAAATATCTAAAATACGATATTTTGTTGATTAAAAAGTGTAGGAGAGAGAAACATGAAAGGTGTGTGATGTGGGACCCCATTCCTTCTTGAAAAGGGTAAATTTACCCCTTTTTTAAACAATATTTAGTGGGCGTTTGAACATAAGTATTGTAAAATTTCAAAAAAAAAGTGGGAAAAGGATATGAATATAAATTTTGGGTCATTTTTGAATTTTTGTAATAATTTGAAGTGAATTTTAAAAAATAGTTTTTTGAAGTTTTTAAAATAAAATTATTGAAGTTTTTTTTTTCTTCAAAAAAGATAAAACAAAAAGGTTTTCAAATTTTCAAAAAATTCCAAAATTATTCTTCAAGTGATAATTGAAAATTTTATGACCAAACACCAATTTCGAAATAAATGAATATTTTTTAAAAAATAATGAAAAAATATTCATGACCAAACGGACCTTTAATTTTTATTTTTTTTTTGGTAATACAATAATAAACTTGTTTGGTAGGAATGTTTCAAGAAAAATCAAATAAAAAAGTGAATATATAAATATATTTTTCTCCAGCTCAGAAAAGTACTTTAACCTCGTCACAAACAATTGATATTATAGTTCACTTAATTAGATACTATGAAGTTGAGTGGTAAAGTGGCAGCTCCAATAACTCAACATGTGTCATCCAAGCATAGGGGCGGAACCACAATGATACCTACGGGTTCGATATAATACAATAATTTTAATTCAAATTTTATATTTATATTAATATTTTTTTAATTTAAAATATACATATAATCTATTTATGACCCAGTAAAATTATGGTCTAGAATCCATAAACTAAAAATTCTGACTCCGCCTTTTTCAAGCACGATGAGTATTATGGCAAGAAGGGATAAGAATAAAAACTTAAAAAGTGGAAGATCTCTAATTGTAAATAAATAGTAGCAACAATACAAAGTGTTACTTCATTGTTTAAGATTAGGCATTTGAAGTATTAAATGAGGTAGTCCACTTGAGGGAACAATGAGCAAATGATGGAGATTGATTCCAAGAAAAGAGTCCTCTTCTCTAATTACCACTGAGCCCTCCTTGCCTAAATTCTCTGATGGGCAACTACTACTATAAATTTTTCATTGCCCTCGGGGCATTTGCATCTATACTCGCTTTTTTTGTCACGTTTTAACTTGTGTCCGCTTTGCAAAATAAATTTGCAAGCGTACCTATTTTTTCGCAAAAATTCAGCATACAGGGCTGAAGTGGCAAAGGAATCACGCAAAACTTCAGCATTCTAGTAGCCGGGCCTGAAGTTCAGCTCTAGAGCTGAAGTTTTTGTTTTGTAACTGACTAACTTCAGCTCTAGAGCTGAAGTTTTTGTTTGTAACTGGCGAACTTTAGCTCTAAAGCTGAAGTTTTTAAAACCCTTGAGTATGTACTGCTGAAGTTTCTATTTTGGGGGAGGAAGATTTTTGAGAAGTGTTTTTGCTTAAACCTTAAAATAATCAACAGGAACTGTATGCCTTGAAGTTAAGGTCACACCAAACAATCAAAAACAAAAAAATAAGAAAAAGAATTAAAGATTTTTGGAGATTTCTAATAGCAAAAACACTAAAAACGCTTACCCCACAGGAAAGAAATGCTAAACAGGTGCAACAAAGTAAAGAGTAGACACTGATGGCTACTTTACGACGACGTTACATACAACAGTTCTCAACTAGGGGTTCAACATGGACAAGATATTCAGCTTAGACAAAAAATAAATCCAGCTTTTTACACTCCATACCATGAGTAAGAGAGGTATTGTTATATCAATATTAAGTTCCGGAGGATATGGAGATCATTGGGAGAAGGAGGAGGAGAAAGGGAGCTCAAATTATTTAAAAAGTGGGTACAAGTTAAAAATTTTAAAAAAATAGGTATATGTGAAATGTGGGCGACCAAATAGGGCGCCCCGTGCAATTTTTACGTCGAAATGACCTTGGCCCGTAAGGTCAGTCCAACACAATCTGTTATTTGAGTAAGATTGGGTTGAAATTTTTTTAGCCTATTTAAAGTTGAGGATTATAAGTTCAGCTAAGTAAGTCTGCTGGCCCTTGAGGCTTGATCGAGGTTGGGTCTGGGCCAACCCGTAGTCCAAAATTAATTAAATTTAAATTTAAAATATTTAATATTTAAAAAAGTAAAAACTAAAAAAACTATTAACCATAATCCTCATTCCCCAACCTTAGATTGCTAATTTACCCTTCCATATCAACTAAAATTTAGATTTTTAGTATGTATATAGTATGGCAAGATTAGTTTTTCTTTTGCTTAATTAACAACGAACTAGAAAAGTTTTAAGTGGTCAATAATAATATTTTTCAAAAGAAAATATTACTTTAAGTGACCAATGATCAGTTTGATTACTTTAATATATTACTAATAATTAAATTACACTTCAGTATAGAAAAAGGTCAAGTTTTAATACCCAAAGAAAATTAACAACACTAGCAAATTTCATGAATTTAAAATTTTTATGGACTATAATGATGAAATCGGCAAATGATGTTAATCAAAAATTAAAAAACCTCAAATAAATATTCATGTGATTCCTTTCACTGAACCTGAGTAAATACTTTTAGAGAATATTAAAAAAATATTCGTGTAAATGTTAAAAAAAGAAGAGTTAGAGATATAGAAATTTTGCATTTCAATTATGAGATTCATTGTCAAATATCAAAATTCTTGTACGCTCTAAACAAACAGAAGTCGTTCATATGATTAAGAGGCTATGTTGCGAAGAAATATTTAAAGATTTGAATAAAAAATTTGTCTAAAAAAATTAAAGGGCCGAGCTCGCCCAAGCCCGTGGCTCTCTTAAGCTTGGGTTGAGCTGGCCATTTTAAGGCCCATTTAGATGGCAGGCTGGTCCGCCCTATCCCACCAAATCTAAAAGCCTATGATGCTTGGGCTGGGTTGGGCCGGCCTGACCCGTTTTGATAGCTTCAATGATAAATACAGTCAAACCTCTCTATAACAACATTATTTGTTCCGAAATTTTTCGGCTTTTATAGTGAATGACTGTTATACACATATAACAACATTTGGCATTCAAATATATTTTGGCTGTTATAGACAAAATTATCCAAAAACTTATTGCTTTTCTTTTATAATATTATATATAAAAGATTAATAAAATATTTAAATTCAAAATCTAAAAAAATATAAATATTTCACGAATGAAATGCTAAAGAAATCTAATACACTATTAAAAAAATTCTTAACTAAACGCACAAATATTTAAACTCTAAGGCACACAATTAAAAAAACGAATAGATTACGTTTACATATTATTGGTAATTGTCCAATATAAGATATATCATGTTACATCTTCAAATTAAAAAAAAAATGATATGCATATCTTCAAAAAGTATAAATAGATCTTTTAAGTATCTTTTGGCATTTTTCTAATGCAAGATATATCATTTATAGATCTTTAGTTACAAAAATATTTGATGTGCATATGTTCATGGAACATATTGTTATCCTTAATATAATATATATGTAGCTATTATAAGTTGTACATTAAAGTTATAAAATATCTGCTTAAATATTTAGTATTATTATTAGTAATAATCTTAGAAAATCTGCATGGTTGTTATAGAGGGATAATTTTAGAAAGAGCGTACTATCATAAAGATGGTTGTTGCTGTTATAGGTAGAATGCTGTTATAGAGAGGTAAAATAAAAAAATCAATTTTGAGAAAAACTAAACTTTTATAGTGAATGACTGTTATACAGGAATGCTGTTATAGAGAATTGTGACTGCACTCTTCTTTTCTTCTTTTCTACTAAGGAAGAAGAAAATAAAAAAGCTTCTACCACTACGAGGAGGATGGATAGTTTCCTTTATTCTTAATTAGTGATAGGTTTCTGGTTTGAAGTCCTATAAATTGAAAAATCTTTTGCAGAGAGTTCTTTACCTTTATGGGCCACAACACAAATTCGATTAATCGAGCCAATAATTCTGAATATCAGATGATTATATATATATATATATATAAAGAAGTTTTGTGGTGGAATTCAAATTTTATTTTAAACCAAACAAGTCTTTTGCAATATTTGAAGTTGCAATTAGTTGACTGCAACTCAAATCTTTGGCAATATTGACAACACGGAAAATTTTATTTTGTGTCTCATACAACTGATACTAGTGTATGAGACATTTTTTTTTTATCTCAATAATTTTATGGACTCAAAAGTGTAAGATTGGGGTCAACAATTTGTGAGACAAAAAGAAATCTCATACAACTAATATAAATTATGTGAGACACACAATAAAACTTCTCTGACAACACTATTCCTTGCAATTGTTAATTTCTTACTTTATTTTCACATATCAAGAGGACACTGCGCCTTTAGACACAACTACTAGCCTCGACTGATTTTTCGTACACACAAACGAAGGCAATTGTTGGTTAGTTTCTATTAACTATTAAGTAGTGTTTCATTTAGTTAATGAAATGTATACTATAAAGTGGTTTGAAGTTGGGTAGACGCGAGACATGTTCATCCCCACGGGTGGACCAATTCTAGAAAAAAGAAAGAAAAAACAAAATACATGTGTTTTGAAATGCAGATGCACCTAATAATTATTGCATCATAAGAGTCTTTGATCTTGAACACACGCATATATATTTAAGTAATTTGGAGAAATATAGCATAATTATACATAGTCTAGGAGAGGAGCATGGATTTACGTGAGCTCATATCCATATATGTAGATACGCCCTGGTCACATATTGAAAGGGTATGCCATAATATCAAGAATGTCGATCGTGTAGGTATGATAACTGATAATAGGCTAGATTCATGTAGTTTGACGGCTATTTATACCCCAACTTGACTATGCTTCACCGTTCTAGGATGGTTAAATGACGATAAATTGGCTCTAATTGTGCATTTCATGTTTTGCAGGAGCAAGTTGTGCTTATGAGGACTTAGGATAGTGTTTGGAGCTAATTAAAGCAAGGGAAGTCCCTCGGAGCTGAGTACGTATGAAAGAAGAGAGAAAAGAAGAGAAAAAAAGCTGATTCACTCTAGCGCGGCCTTAGCACGACCGCACTAGAGTAGGAAAATGAGACAGTACTATATGCCACATGCATGGCCACTAGCGCGGTTCGAGCGCGGCCGCGCTAGTCAATCCGGAGCGCAGAAGTTCAGGGGTAAACTTGAAAGTTTGGGGGGTAATTCCACTTAACCTATAAGAGGTCTAGCTCGCCTAAAAAGACATTATCAAGGTTTTTATAACTGTGTTGAAGGCAAGAAGAGGCAAGGAGGATAATTCGACATCGAGTTCTACCTTTCTTCCTTTTGTATTTATCATTCATGATGAATTTTGCTATTGTTATTATGAACACAATTATGAGTAGCTAATTATTTAGTCTAGGGTTTTGATGGAACCTGTTGAGGATAAACTTCTTGTTGTATTAATATAGTTTGCCAAGTCTAATCTCTATTTGTTCAACTACGTTTTTGTTGTAGTTAATTGATCGGATCCTCAATTATCTGTGCCTATTTAGTATGTATTACTCGGGAGAGAGTGCATATTTAGGTAGTTGTTGAATAATACCACTCCCAAAGTATATGAGGAATCAATAACCGAGGGTTTAAAGGTGGGATTAGGGATAACGAAACCTTGGGTACGATCTAAAGTGAGCTGTAATAAAAGCCAGCTAGCGTAACTCGGGAGAGTGCGTCTAGTAAATTGTCGTAATTACTCGGAAGAGATTTACGGTAGTAAGAGTGCTCATGATCGATAGAGACGATTAGACAATTCTATGCGAAATATAACAGGAAGGGATTCCATCAATAGGGGAAATCACAACCTTAGATCCTTCTCTTATTTGTTTACAACTTAGTCATAGTTAGTTTTTAGTTTACTTAAATTTACTCAGTTATAGTTAGTAAAAATATCACCAAGTGTTATTCAAGATATCTGAGAAGTTGATTACGGAGAATTCATTGAGTCTAACAAAAGTGATTGGTAGGTTAATTTTCTGTGGATTCGACTCTGGGCTAAATACTCAGATTATATTTGCAATGACCGCTTGTCCTTTTTATAAGGCATAGTTGGACGTAATCAAATTTTGGCGTCGTTGCCGGGGAATTAACGGTGTTATCAATTACAGTTGAAAGAAATAAAAAAACTCTTAGTGTAGTCAATTTCCTCTACTTTCAATTAAGGGTGTTAAATGGGGCGGGTCAGCCCGGTTCTGGACCGGCCCAGACCGGTTAAAATCGGAATCAGCTTGGACCGGTTAAAGGGGGCTGGGTTGGGCTGGGTTAGGGGGCACGCACGGGTTGCTCCATTTTCGTTTGGGATACCGGTTACCCGGACCGGTCCAACCCATTAGGTGAACAGTGTTCGTAAACCGGTTAACCGACCCGGTTTAACGATAAAAAAAAAATTAATTTTTTTTTAAAATTTTGGCCAGATCTGACCGTTGGCAATGGTCCATTTCAGAAAATGGTCGTTGCCCAACGGGTGAATTGCACAAATAGCCCAATTTTGTTTTTTTTAAAAAAATTAACCCCCCTTTCAAAATCTACCCTTCCCCCCCCCCTTCTTCCTCATTTTTTCACTCATCTCTCAATTCTCATATTCTCTCATTCTTCAATCTTCATTCTTCACCTATTAAAGTGCAATCAACTATTTGACTATTTTTTTTTGGAATTTAATTTATCGTAGTATTTATTTTTTTAAGTTTGAACAATTGAACTTCAAAATTGGAACAATTGACGTTCTACGTGGTAACATTGGAGTTGTGGAATCATGAAGTGCTCAATTTATTGCCAAATTCGGTGTACTCCCTCCAACTCTTTCTCTTATTTACTATTTTATTTGCATATTTATTTGTTTTGTTGCTAGTAGTTAAATTTTTACAATATGTTTAATGCTGCAAAAAGAGTTTGTAACAAGGTTACTAATTGGGAAAATAAAAAAAAGGTAGTACTTCAGGTTCAACATCTGGTAGTAATTTAAATACCTCTCCAAATATTCCTGAAACATTACCTGATAATAATATAGATTATGAACAATTGCAGGAAGATCTTGGTATAGATGATAATGAATTAGAAATGGAAGATGAGATACCACTTACACCTAGTAGTGTTGGAGCTGCTAGCAGGGGTGGTGGTCGTGTTGCTAGTAGTAGACCACCTGTGGCCCCGACTAGTAATCGTAGAAAAAGAAGTAAGGTTTGGAAATTCTTTGAGGAAATAGAAGGTACTGATAGAGTTAAATGTAAACTTTGTAATGATACTTTTAAACATAAGACTGGGGGACAATTGGGGGGACTGGGACACTTAGTAGACATATGAGAATTGAGCATCCTATAGAATGGGGATCTGATGGAGAAGGAAATTAATCAACTCTAAACTCTATTACTGGTGGTCTTCTGAAATATGATAAAATGAAGGATCGTGAGGAGTTAGCAAAAATGATTGCTTTGGGTTGTCTACCTTTTTCTTTTGCTTCTTCATCATATCTTATTATGTATATTCAAAGGATTTACAATCCTTTATTTAAAGGTATCCCTAGAAGTACTTGTAGAGCTGATATCTTTAGACTTCATGGACAATATCAAACATACATACGTTATTTGTTTAGCCACCTTCCTTGTAGAGTTTGTCTAACTTTTGATATTGGCCATGCTGTTAATGGAAATGATTATTTGACAATTACATGTCATTGGATAGATGATACTACTTGTATGCAAAAACGTATTATCGCTTTTAGATATGATGAAGATCAGAGTCATACTGTTGCGTTTATAAGTGTAAGCACGTGATTTTTGCTTCACGGGAATTACTCCAAAAAAGAAAAAGAAAATCAAAATATATGCATAAGTGTTTCTTGTCATTAGTTGATTTTTATTAGATATTAATTTTGTGGGTGTATAATTTTATTTTTTGTTTTATTTAAGGGTTTTGTTTGAATTAAAGTGGAAAAGAATGGAGGACACCCGGTTTTGGGCCAGAAAATCAAACAAAAATAGGCCCAAAATGAACTGGCCAATGAGCAAAATGGTCTGCCCCCTTAAAGCGTCCAAACGGCATCGTTTTGTCCCGTTTAAGTTGGGCCGTTGATCTCAAGTGGATCGACGGTAGGATCACACCCCCAGATCCGTTTAACATAACCCGACCCAGTAACCATTTCAACCCAACCCCTCACTTAAACCAAACGACCCCGTTTTAATGCCAAACGACCTCGTCTCACCCCTCACCATCGGATCCAAGCCGTTGAGATCATCTGATCTAACGGCCCGGATCCAATCCTCTACTCCGTATATAAACCTTCCCTCACACCCCACGCCCCCTATCCGAACCCCCCCATTCACTCATCGTCTTCACCAAACACTGAAACCCCCCAAACCCTAGCAGCCGCCCTAGTTTCCCTTTCACCAGAACCCGGCGGCATGAACGCCGGTGACCACCTCCTAAACACCCTAGGACCACCTCACTGTCCTGAACATGGATCTGCTATCCATTTGCCTCGAATCACTTTCCTTCGTCTCGAATCTTCATTTGAAGATTCGAGTCGAACCCTGACCTATACAAAACCTCACCATCTTCATACCAGACACTCCCCTGACCCCCCTCGTGACCAAACCAGGCTTGGTTTGGTCCGAATCTACCCACAACTCTTAGAATCTCAAATCTGAGAATCCAAACCCTAGAATACAAGGACCTAAGGAATCCAGATAGTCTTAACGGGGGTTTGAGGTCTAATAGACCTTAATCAAGGTGTTCTCGTTTGAGAACACCCTGATTAAAGTTTGTTCGGCCTCAAATGGTCAAAATTGAGTCAGACTTAAGCTAATTTTGTTTGGACATTTTTCGGTAAGTTTTTCTTTTTCCTTTCTATTTTATTCGAGTGGTAATTAAGTTGTTAGCATGCTTTGTTGTGATTGCTTTTTATTTCTGGTATTTTTCTTAATTCCTTCCATCTTTGTAAGGCCTTTATTTGGTCGTTGGTTTGTCTGTGTGTGTTCTGAATGTATTCTGTGATATACATGATCGTCAATTAGATTAATCGTCAAATAAGTTAATTCATATAGGTTCCCAGTGATTGAACAAAGTTGTCTGAAGTCATTCAGGAATCTGTACGTGTTGTTTATATGAACGACTGATTGTTATGTGTTACGACTAATATAGTCGAGTCGATGTATGTCGTCAATTAGTTTCAGTCATTAATGATAACAACTTGATTCGTGTTGTTTATTTCTGCTGTGATCGTATTTGAATCCCATTAGGAACTGAATTGTATTGCCTAATGGTTTTGTTCAATTTGAATCAAAAACATCTAGGGGATATGTTATAATGGCAGTTCAGACTTTGATTTTAAATGGATTCCATGTTTACTTGGCTCAGATTGTGGGCAGCATGCATATAGTCAGTTGTTAGGGAATTAAAATAATTGGACAGCATGTGCTATCAGATTATATTCCTACTGCCCATACTTTGGCTAAATAAATAAGAGATTAGGACACTTTAACAGCAAAAAATAGAGAGGGGCTGTCAGGGATCTCATGGGAGTTTTGTTATTTAAAATAACTGAGTGGAAAAACAACAGGGAGGGGGAATTTTGAGTTGTCCAGCAGGCTGTAAAGTGCTGGGATTAGGCTATAAGAAGGGGGACCTTCCGTTAGAGGAGGGGGATTCTTTTTGGAGCCTAAAAAGAGGAGGTTTTCTTAAAAAAAAAACTGAAAGAAAGAAACATAATTCTGAGAATATTGTAACCAAACGCTGTCTGAAAACTACATAAGAGTTCACATTGGTCAAGCTGTCTTGGCCAAGTTCTGTTGTCTGCCCTCTTGAGCTGCTCGTGATTGTTAAACTTTGGTGTGGTTACTTTGAATACTTGGCTGTTTTTGCTGGTTCATTACTCTGTTTTTGGGACTGTTAGTTTGGTGCTCGACCAACTATTGGGTTTTCCTCGTGGTGGAAACTGCTGCTGTTACTGCATTGTTGCTCCATTGTTGCTGTGTGTCTGTTTTTGTTGTTGTGCTTGCTGTGTATCACTCAACTGATCCTCTTCCTTCTTTTGTTCTCTATATCAGGTACACGACTAATACACTGTCAATGTAATTGGAAAGTTGAGCATGAATACAAAAGAAAAGACTTGAAGAATGACTTTTATACATAGATTGTTACATTAAATGTCATGTACTGTATAATAATTTTCATTCCTGTTTGGACAATAGAAGTAGCCTGCATGCTTAGTATATATCAATGTAGATTAGTGAATGTTAGTTTATATATGTATGCTGTTAGGTGAAAATATTCTCACTGCAATAAGTTGTATCTTAGACTTAGTTTAATTGTGTAGTATATTCTTTAATGTAGGCCAAATATGAAAACTATCCACTACTAGTTAAGTTCTTTCCCTTCTGGCAAATTGTCTCATATAACTGATAAACTCATTTTAGAACAAAGAACCAGTTCAGGGCCTCAACCTCATGAAGGTCGAGCCCAGGTCGAAACAGACCAAGCAGGCCCGCATTGAACAAACAGTGGCCCAGGTCTGGCCCATCCCGCATGAGCTGGATTTGGGTCGTAATGTTCAATCAGTTGTCCGTGTGCGTAATCACGTTTACTTATTCTGTAAAAGCATTTTGAATCCTGCTATAAATGAGCCTACAAGCATGTAATCAACTAGGACTATCTCTGTTTTCAATTAGTAGAGACAAACGAGACAAGAAACGTAGTTGCTATAGGATATCCTTTTAAAATAAGGACGAGATGAGCCTCGACAAATAAAAAACGCACAAGCTGTGGGGCCCTCTTTAAATGTATATATCGAATCATTCAGTTTCCAAGGCGGTCGTTTAGCAAATCTCACGACCCTCCCGGAATAATAACGCGATAGCCTCTTTAAGCGCGTATTTAATAATTTTACCTTCTTAAATTCGGGTGCGCATTTATGTGACCCAAATCCAAATCTCGACGGATTCGAGATGTGTTTCTAATCACGGGTACATTGATTGTGACGTGGTCCGAGATGCACGTCCATGACGTCGCAAATTCCTTTTTAAAAGTAAGAATGAGACGAGCCTCGACAAACAAAAAATGTACAAAGCTGCGGGGCCCTCTAAATGTATGTATATATTAAAGTGTTTAGAATTCGGGATGTGCCGTTTAACGGATCTTTACGACCCTCCCCAAAATAACAAGACACTAGTTGCTTTAGGCGCGCCTTTAACAATTTGTTTTCCTTAATTTGGGTGCACATTTATGTGACCCAAATCCAAATCTCAACCGAGTCGAGATATATCGATAACTATGGGTGCATTGATGTAACGTAGTTCGAGATATGTTTTCACGACGTTGCAATTCCCGTAAAATAATAATAATGACAAAAGCGGTTAAAAGTTAAATTTTGCACATAGGTTCAACATGTATTAAATCAGATGATCAAGCCAAATATGACAGTTGAGCGACCGCGCTAGAACCACGGAACTCGGGAATGCCTAACACCTTCTCCCGGGTTAACAGAATTCCTTATCCGGATTTCTGGTACGCAGACTGTAATACAGAGTCATTCTTTTCCTCGATTCGGGATTAAAATCGGTGACTTGGGACACCCTCAATCTCCCAGGTGGCGACTCTAAAATAAATAAACAAATCCCGTTTCGATTGTCCTTTAATTGGAAAAAACTCCCTTGCACCCTCGCGGGTGCGGAAAAAGGAGGTGTGACAGCTCTGCCGACTCTGCTGGGGATGATGAAACCCAGAACCACTGGTTCAGGGTTCAAGAATTCGAGCTTAGAATAATTGTTATATTTGGCTTTATTATCTGATCTTTATTACATGTTTTTGCATAACGTGCTAAATGTTGTCTTTTACCGCTTTGATATTATCTGAACTGTATATAAACTGTGCCGAAACCCTTCTCTTCTTACCTCCGGGGAGAAGCTCGCTGGTCGAGACTCCCTATTCTGTTAGTGTCGATACCTGAAATAAGAAAGAGGTCGGACAAGTTACAAAGCCGGACGATCTCGCGGGTCCCCGGTACGTAGCCCCCTCCTCGACTCGAGTTGTCCGCTCGGGTACACAGTCTAGAACAAATGCCCCAGGTTATAAACCTAGTATAACGAAACTTCATGCCGGATCCCTAGTAGGAACGTTTATTTGCATCATGTTGCATTCGACTTAGGGGGCTCAACACAGGGTTGGGCCCGTCTAGGACAGGCAACTTGAAATGAAAAGACCATCCTGCTGCATCCTATTTGTTTTGCGCATCTATTTGCTTCGGTTCCGCATGCTGACCGGTTTCTAAAAAAAAAAGGCAAAATAGCAGTGTAGGGAGATTATTACTTATTTTGGAAAAATAAAACCAATGCCCAAGAAGTGTCAAAACCTCGCCGGAATTTTCCTAAAAAAAAAAAATTTCTTCTAGTTTGATTTATTAAAAAAAAACATAATTTTTTTTATCACTCTCAAAATAAAAAAGGGGTATTTCTTTAAAAGTAAAAGTAAAAAAAAAACGGAAAATTCATAATTCAAAAAAAATGTTGTTTCTTTCCTAATACCTCCGTTATAAATTCAGACTAATAGTCCAAATATTTCTTAAAAAAATGTATAAAAAAAAATAATAAAAAAAAATAAACAAAGATTTTCTTTAATCCCTATCTCTTTTCAAGAATAATAAAAAAAAAAGTTTTGCTTTCTGGGTTTAATTGATTCACGATGTACCGAACTACGCCGGTTTGATTCTCACCGGATGTGAGATACGTAGGCAACCCTCGTCGGGTTCAACCCCAGTTTTTTGCTAAAATAGCCATAATCAATAAATAAATAAATAAAAAAAATGTGTCAAATTTTAAAGAGTCATAAATAAGTCAGGTGATGCTGTTTTGTCATAAAAAAGCCGAATGTTCCCGAAAGGGACGCCGGAAGGCTGACTTTGCATAAAACAGCCACCTTTGGGTCTTGTTTAGTATTTTTGTCCAGTTGACCCACACGGCCTTAAAATATTCGTCCCCGAAGTACTTAAAGGCCGTGTTCAAAACTTGATCCCCTTTGTAAAATATTATTGAGTCAAGTCATTTTGTTAAAACCACCTTAATAAATGTGCAGGATGAGCACGATGCAAAATGAACATTTTTCAATAATGACCAAAATCCCTGTCAAGTTACGGCTATGGTGGAATGATCTAGGTGTTGAAGGACAAAATGAGGTCAAGAAATATCTGAAAGGTCTCGTGGGTTTGTTGGAAATCCAGCCTCGGGGAGATATCATAAGAGCTTTGGTTACCTACTGGGACCCGGCGCACAATGTTTTCCATTTCTCTGATTTTGAACTCACCCCGACTTTGGAAGAAATGGCCGGGTACATCGGGAATGCTGAACTTCCGTTGAGGCAAAAATACTTGGTCGCCCCAAGAGTTGTCACGGTACATCGGTTCCTAGATTCATTGAAGATACCCAGAACGGTCCACAACCCGGATCTGGCTGTCGGCTTTTGCACTCCATGCTTCATATATGATAGGTACGGTCATGAAGAGGGATTCAATAATCCAATCAACAAACTGTGCATCAAAGGTATTCGTCAGAAGTGGGACAAACACAGACGGGTAGCCTTCATGATGATGTTCCTGGCCCTTCTGGTATTTCCAAGGAAAGACGGAAACATTGATTTGAAGATATCCGGGGTCATCAGCACCTTACTCACGCAAAGTGACAGTACTCTCGTACCTATGGTGGTATCTGACATCTTCTGAGCCCTCACAGCTTGTAAAGCTGGGGGAAAATTTTTCGAAGGTTGTAACTTGCTCCTACAAATGTGGATGACCGAGCACCTCTGCCATCGTTCCGAGATTTTGAGCCATGGTTCCCCGGAAAAGACTTGCATAGAAGAATTTTACACGAGAACCAAAGAGATCAGTTTGCCCAAAGGAGTCCTGGCATGGACCTCGTTCTTTCAAGCTCTTACTGCCAGCCAAATACAATGGACGCTGGGATGGTTGCCTGTTGATGAGGTCATATATATGCCGGCAGCTAAAACTCATTTCTTACTGATAGGGCTTAAGAGCATTCAACCTTACGCGCCCTGCCGAGGGTTAAGACAGCTCGGAAGATGCCAGACAGTACCTCATGAGGAAGATCTTAGCACTCAAGCAGTTGAGATAAGTCCTAATGGACAGTTTCCAGAAGCAAAAATTCGCCAAATCTGGAGTGAGTGTCAATATTTGAAACAAAATACTTGCGTGCGGGATCGAGCCAAAAGTGAAATGGCACCAGGTTACCTTGCATGGTATAGAAGGGAACTTGAGCATGAAAGACCGGCTAAGAGACCCCACATCCTGAATTTCGCCGAATCGTCGCAAAAGTAGTGGGATTGGCTAGCAAAAGAAAGAGGCTATTGCGCCGAAATCAGCTTGTTAAAGCAACAAGTGGAAAGTCTGAAATATGATCACAACGTGCAAGTTGCTACCAATCTGGGAGAACAGAACAGGTTGATTCAGGAAAACGAAATGCTCAGAGCCCAAATCAAACAGATAAGGACGAATGCGGATAAACAGCCAAGGTGTCGATCAGATAAGCAGTTGATAAAAAGGCTAAAAGGCCAAGTCAGGGAATGGCAAGAGGATTTAGAGAAATCTAGAAACGTCATAGCAGAGCTCAGGGCACAGTGGGATACAAGAGCAGATAAGCATCGCCGATATTTGAATCAATTGGAAGGCGACCACGAGAAAACTGTTGCTAAAATGAAGAGAGGGATGGCTACGATTGAGATCAAAGCAGCTAATCAGGCCAAGGATTTCCAAATTGAGAGCAGATACTGGCACGACTTGTTGGCCCAAATGAAGTCAGAAGTACGGCAACTGAAGCATCAGCATATGCAGGATGCTTAGGTATTCAAGATATGTAGTGATCAGACAAAATGCCTACTCGTAGAGAAGAAGCAAACCAGAGATAGGATCAAGGCCATTGCCCATGCCATCACCAGACGATGTCTACGATGTGAGAACATGACCAGTATTACCGTCCTCTCGGTAGTGATGGGTTATATCAAGCAGACTATGCATGAGCTGGAGCAACTTGAGAGGGATCTCGCACCTAGGACCGCGGCAAGGCCGAACGATGCCCCGCGGACACCAATTTTCAAAACCATAATGTACTCATAAGTCAAGTCTGTATCTTAGCACCTTCTGCCTGTTTTTTTTCATCAGGGTGATTCTTGGTATATTTCTTGAGTCTAGGCTTATTTTTAAAGTTTGCTCGTTCTTTTGCAAAATGTAGTTTGTAATAGACCATTTCAACAATAAAAGGTTGTTTGCTTTTACGCTCATTTGTGTTTTGAACTACGTAATGATCTGATTCACGCGGCATCGTGATACGTAGGCAATCCTCGTCGGATCCGGTCGCATTTTTACCGCAAAATAAAAACATAGCCAGAAGCCTAAAAAAGAAAGCCGGGATGACGTATGTTGTTCGAAGCAAATCATGTAGAAACGGTTAAATGCCTAGGAGCATTGCATCCTCTATGTGATATGATCAAATCTGTTAAGCTCTAATGCTAACAAAGTTTGTTGTTGTCTGTTACCAGATGAGTTAGTTGTTAAAGAACTCTGGCAACACACTCCTATCAAACCAGATCCAAAGGACCGATAGCAACAAGCATGACTACTTTGGCCACTTGGTGACAACGGTTGGAAAATCCTTCAACGAGGTGGTCAAGATAGGGGTCATGATAGAAGAGGGTCTGAGGTCTGACAAAATCTTGAACTATTCGGCACTCAAGGCCACAACCCAGGCTATTCAAAGCGGCACGGGAGGTGCGCTGAGAAGAAAGAAAGAAGAGGTTGCCACGATCGAGGCAGGCAGTTGGTCCAGGGCTGGCAGGCCACACTACAACCAACCCAGACCTCACAGGTCAAACTACCCATACAACCCACCACAAAATTTCTATCCACCTCGAGAACCACATTGTTCCGTACACCAGGCCCAAGCATACACTCAGCCTCCGGTTCGCCCGCAATGGCGCGCGCCGGCTCCCCAGAACATATATACGCCACCACAAAACACCTATCCTCCACCGAGGACATATAGAAACCCTCCAGGGGCAGGCTTTCGGGGAAATCCAGATGCTAGGAATAACAGGTTGCGGAAACAGAGAACTTTCACGGAGTTGGGAGAAACCTACACCGCTTTGTTCCATAAGCTGAGGCAATTGGGTTTGGTTAGTCCTGTCCAGACTCGAGAACCAAATCCCCCACCTCAGAATTTGGACCGATCAATAAGTTGTGAATACTGCTCAGGGATGCTCGGGCATGATACCGAGAAGTGTTGGAAATTGAGGCATGCCATACAGGATCTTATTGACACCAATAAGATCGAGGTCCAGACACCGGAGGTTCCTAACATCAACCAGAACCCACTGCCAGCGCACCACGAGACTCACATGATTGAGTTGGTGTATGAGGGAGGAGAGTTGAGAAAACCCTCACAAACGGTGATGATGATCCAGGCCGCCCCAAAAGAAGTCTCAACCAGTGGAGGAACGAGTGTACAGTCGCAGGGAGAAGGCGTCAAGCCGGTAGTGATATTGGGAAAGAGCCCGTCCGCCATAACAAGCAAACCCGAGCCAAACAAGTTGGTAATATCAGGGATTCCGCCCACACCGACAGTCGTGTTAAAAGGGGTATGTAGAGAACTGGTAACCATAAAGCCTGTGGTCCAGCTGCCGATGATTGATAGCAAGGCTGTGCCTTGGAAATATGAAAAGGCGGTGGTGATGTATAAAGGAAAACAGGTGGAAGAAGTTAGTTGTGAAGCGCAAGGGCTAACTCGATCAGGTCGATGTTTCGCTCCGGTGGAACTAAGGAGAACCAACCCAGTTGCAACCAAGAAACCTGTGTCCGAAGAAGAGGCTAAGGAGTTCCTGAGGAATATGAAAATGCAGGACTACTCCGTGGTCGAACAGCTGAGAAAAACACCAGCCCAGATCTCGCTGCTGTCATTACTGATCCATTCTGAGGAGCATCGACGGGCTTTGATGAAGATATTGAACGAAGATCATGTACCCAACGAGATTTCTATAAACCACCTGGAAACCATTACCAACAAGATTTTCGAGGTGAACAGGGTAACATTCTTCGATGATGATCTGCCGATGGAAGGTACGGAGCATAATAAAGCTCTATACCTAGCTGTCAAATGTGAAGACTCGGTGGTAACTCGAGTATTGGTGGATAACGGTTCAAGTGCCAATATTTGCCCATTATCCACTCTGGACCAGTTAAAGATCGACCGCGGAAGAATCCGCAAGAATAGCATCTGTGTTCGAGGGTTCGACGGAAACAGAACAACCACTGTGGGGGATGTTGTACTTGAGTTAACCATCGGGCCAGTCCTGTTTACCATGGAGTTCCAGGTATTAGATGCCACAGTGTCTTATAACCTGTTGTTAGGACGACCATGGATTCATGCAGCCAAAGCAGTGCCCTCCACCCTACATCAGATGGTGAAGTTCGAGTGGGAAAGACAAGAGGTCGTGTTACACGGCGAGGACGCAGCGTGCACCATGGGCGGAGCCATTGTAACTTTCATAGAGACCGATGATGACAAAGGTCCTTGGGTCTACCAGATTTTTGATACAGGGTCGGCCAACAAAATTTCTGGAGGAGAAATCATCCCGCACCCTAGGATAGCTGCCGCAATAGTCATGATGGTCTCAGAAATGCTGGGTAATGGATTTGTGCCAGGAAAAGGCCTGGGAGTCGAGCTTCAAGGGATTGTCCAACCTGTCTCCCTTCCTACAAATCTGGAAACTTTCGGATTGGGGTTCAAACCAACCGCAACAGATAGGAAGCAAGCGCGAAGAATGAAGAAGAGGGTTTGGTTTCTGCCTAAACTGGTGCCACGTCTCTCAAGGTCCTTTATCAGAGCCAGTGCCAAGGGGTCGCCAGTCCCGAAGATCCTAGGACCATTGATTGGTATGGATGGGGACCTGAATCAGAGTTTCGAGAGGCTGTTCGCTGATGTCAGTATGGTAGAAGTTGGAGAAGGTTCCAGCAAAACAGAGATACAGTTTGTGGGGCCTGAGGCCAAGACCAACAATTGGACAGTTACTCATCTTCCAGGGGAGTCTTGGCAGTAGGCTTTGATTTATGTTTTGTGTGTTTTGTTTTGTTCGGATTATTCCAGGGTGAAATCCAAATTTTACTTTCGTTTTTGTAACAGTGTGAACCCTTTTTATCCCGCAAGTTTAATAAAGTTCTCTTCTTTTGTCCCATTTTAATTTTGTTTTGTTCTTTTTTCTTTCTGAACAGTTCTCTTTTTACTGGTTCTAATGACATGGCATGCACAACGGATCTTCGACCTAGTCTAATAAATCAATCTGAATCCGACTCAATGATGCAAGAGGTCGTTTGCGACGATGAATTTGAATATGACGAAGATAAGGCCTTCGAAGAGATAAACCGAGAACTATGCCAATTTGAAGAAAAACCCAAGCCTAACCTAAATGACACTGAGGCTGTAAATCTAGGAGACGCAGATAACATCCAAGAAACCAAAATCAGCATCCACATTGAGCCGAATGTCAGGGAAGAATTGATCAAAACCCTCATGGAATTCAAAGATATTTTTGCATGGTCATATGACGATATGCCGGGATTAAGAACCAATTTAGTGGTTCACAAATTGCCCACTGACCTGGCATACCCTCCGGTCAAGCAAAAACTAAGGAAATTTAAAACAGAAATGAGTGTAAAGATCAAAGAAGAGGTGATTAAGCAGTTGCAGGCGAAGGTCATTCGGGTCACTCGATATCCCGAGTGGTTGGCCAATGTGGTACCAGTCCCAAAGAAGGATGGGAAAATCAGGGTGTGCGTCGACTACCGCAACCTCAACAAAGCAAGTCCCAAGGACAATTTTCCATTGCCCAACATCCATATCTTGATC
Source organism: Nicotiana sylvestris (assembly GCF_000393655.2). Taxonomy (NCBI): domain Eukaryota; kingdom Viridiplantae; phylum Streptophyta; class Magnoliopsida; order Solanales; family Solanaceae; genus Nicotiana; species Nicotiana sylvestris. The sequence continues at coordinate 17,108,801 of NC_091062.1, read as the reverse complement.
GATAATTGCGCTGGGCGCGAGATCGGATCCTTTGTAGATTGCTATGCGGGTTATCATCAGATCCTAATGGACGAGGAGGATGCGGAAAAGACAGCGTTTATTACGCCATGGGGAACTTACTGCTATCGGGTAATGCCGTTCGGATTGAAGAACGTCGGGGCAACGTACATGCGAGCAATGACTGCTGTGTTTCATGACATAATACACAAAGAAATCGAGGTGTACGTCGATGATGTGATCATAAAGTCTTGGCGTCAGGAGGACCATGTAGCAGACCTAAGGAGATTTTTCCAAAGACTCCGAAGGTATGATATCAAGCTCAACCCGGCCAAATGCGCATTCGGGGTTCCATCAGGAAAGCTGCTAGGATTCATCGTCAGTCGACGGGGGATTGAGTTAGACCCATCCAAAATTGAATCCATCCGAGATTTGCCACCGCCAAAGAACAAAACAGAGGTAATGAGTTTGCTGGGTAGACTCAATTACATCAGCAGGTTCATCGCTCAACTCACATCAACTTGTGAGCCCATATTTCGGCTGCTGAGAAATGATGTTGCGGTAAGTTGGACGGAGGAGTGTCAAGAGGCCTTCGACCAAATCAAAGGGTATCTGTCTAATCCACCCGTATTGGTCCCGCCTAAGCTAGGGAAGCCCTTAATTCTTTATCTGACGGTCCTGGAAAATTCATTTGGTTGTGTACTGGGGCAACATGACGACACAGGAAGGAAGGAGCAGGCCATCTACTATCTTAGCAAGAAATTCACAGTACATGAGGTCAAGTACACTCAACTCGAGAAAACATGTTGCGCCCTAACTTGGGTAGCTCAGAAGTTGAAGCACTACCTGTCTTCGTATACTACTTATCTCATATCCCGTTTGGACCCATTGAAGTATATCTTTCAGAAACCTATGCCCACGGGAAGGTTGGCAAAATGGCAAATTCTGCTCACAGAGTTTGATATCGTCTATGTGACGAGGACAGCCATGAAAGCCCAGGCGCTGGCCGATCATTTGGCAGAGAATCCTGTTGATGAAAAATACGAGCCTTTAAGAACGTATTTCCCCGACGAAGAGGTAATGCATACAAATGAGCTGGAGTTACCCGAGGAACCGGGTTGGAAGCTTTTCTTCGATGGAGCCGCAAACGCGAAAGGGGTTGGAATAGGAGCAGTACTCATTTCCGAAACGGGACGCCATTATCCTGTTACGGCTCAACTACGCTTCTATTGCACCAATAATATGGCCGAGTATGAAGCTTGCATTCTGGGTCTGCGCTTGGCTGCTGACATGGATGTCCAAGACGTCTTGGTCTTGGGAGACTCGGACCTCTTGGTACATCAAATTCAGGGCGAATGGGAAACACGAGATCTAAAGCTCATACCATACCGACAATGCTTGCATGATCTGAGCAAGCGATTTCGATCGGTGAAGTTCAAACATATCCCGAGAGTTCACAATGAGGTTGCGGATGCCTTGGCCACCTTAGCATCAATGCTGCACCACCCTGACAAAATGTATGTTGATCCTCTGCACATCCAGGTCCGTGATCAGCACGCTTACTGCAACGCCGTAGAAGAGGAACCAGATGGCGAACCCTGGTTTCATGATATCAAGGAATACCTCAGAATGGGGACATATCCAGAACATGCCACTGGAGACCAAAAAAGAGCCCTTCGGCGTTTGTCGAATGGTTTCTTCCTCAGCGGAGGAGTGTTGTACAAAAGAACCCCGGATTTGGGATTGTTGAGATGCATAGATGCCGGTCAAGCCACAACGGTTATGGCAGAGGTACATGCCGGAGTTTGTGGGCCACACATGAGCGGATATGTATTGGCAAGGAAGATCCTTCGAACAGGGTGTTATTGGCTCACCATGGAACACGACTGTATCACTTTCGTGAGGAAATGCCATCAGTGCCAGATACATGGAGATCTGATTCATTCTCCGCCAACAGAGTTACATACGATGTCAGCACCCTGGCCGTTTGTGGCATGGGGCATGGATGTCATTGGGCCTATCGAGCCGGCAGCATCCAACGGTCATAGGTTCATTCTAGTGACCATTGATTACTTCACCAAATGGGTTGAGGCTAAAACCTTCAAGTCGGTAACTAAAAAGGCAGTGGTGGATTTTGTGCACTCCCATATCATCTGCAGATTTGGGATCCCAAAAGTAATCATCACGGATAACGGTGCGAATCTTAATAGCAGCCTGATGAGAGAAGTATGCCAACAATTCAAGATTACCCACCGCAATTCCACCCCATATCGTCCCAAGGCAAATAGAGCGGTCGAAGCAGCCAATAAGAACATCAAGAAGATACTGCGAAAGATGGTGGAAGGGTCCAGACAATGGCACGGGAGATTACCCTTTGCTTTGTTAGGTTACCGCACTACCGTCCGGACTTCCGTAGGTACAACTCCTTATTTGTTGGTGTACGGAACTGAGGCCGTAATACCAGCAGAAGTCGAAATTCCATCCCTCCGAATTGTCGCTGAAGCCGGGATTGATGATGAGGAATGGGTCAAAGCTCGATTGGAGCAGTTGAGCTTGATAGACGAGAAAAGATTGGCAGCAGTGTGCCATGGTCAGCTGTATCAGAAGAGAATGGTGAGGACATATAATAAGAAGGTGCGCCCCAGGAAGTTTGAAGTAGGGCAGCAGGTATTGAAGAAGATCCTCCCACATCAGGTCGAGGCAAAAGGCAAATTCGCCCCAAATTGGCAAGGGCCTTATATCGTGACCAGAGTATTGTCCAACGGTGCTTTGTGTTTGACAGATATCGAGGGGAGATGTGTCGACATGGCTATCAATTCTGATGCAGTCAAGAGATATTATGCGTAATTTCTTTAATTATGGCAATTATTGGTTCGTTTGTTTGTATTTGGCATTTATTGGATAATGAGATGACGGAGGCAATTCTTTCTTCTATCCAAACACTTTTAACCCTTGCTTCCCCTTTTGAGCCTTAAGTTATTCTTTCATACCCCTCTTTTGGAATCACTAATAGAAAAGACATGGAAAAAAAAGAAGAAAAAAAGAAAAAAAAAGAGAAAAAAAAGAAAAAAAAATCTTTAAAGGAAAATGAAAAGAAGGAGAAAGAAAAGAAAAAAAAAGAAGATAAAATCATAAAAAATACAAAACCGTGGGAACTACGTTTGACCTGATTCCTCAAAGAGGATACGTAGGCGCCTCACGGCTCGGTCATAGTGTGCATCATAGTGTATATAAGATGCATAATGTACATAGTGTGCATAATAGGCACAATGTGCGTAACGCACGTAGCTCAACATAAGTGTAAAAAACTTAAATTCCCCAAGCAAGAAAACTGGGGCAGAGGTTATGTTTTAAGTTACAACAAAGGTTTGATTCCAAAAGTTGTAGCAGATCACCCATCAAATTATTTCATTTTTTTGATAGCCTTTCTTTAACCCCACACCAAAACCAACATCGATGTCCAAAAGACCTCCCGATCAATATCCAAGAGATACCAAGTCAGGCAAATAGAGCCAGGAGTAATACGCTGATCCCCAGCAAAGAAGAGGATCATAAGACTGGGAATGAATTGATGGTCAAAGGAATCTCCAGAAGAGAGGGTCGTATCGACAACACCCAGATTCCTCGATGAAGAAATAAAATGAGAGAGTCTTATCGGTGAAAACCTTCACAGGCACCGAAAGGCGACGTAAGATGAGGGATATAAAATGAGAGAGTCTTATTGGTGAAAACCTTCACAGGCACCATAAGGCGCCGGGAGATGAGAGAAAAGAGAGAGTCTCATTAGTGAAAACCCCTCGAAGGGCACTATGAGGCGACAAGACAGATCAACAAAAAGCGACCACATTCGCAACGAAATGGACACTCATTTATCATCCCCAGCAAGTCAGACCATCGGGCAAATCGATTGATACGAATAGACTGGGTCGGGAATCTATGGTGCACGTCATGATCACGGGGACCAGTCATGTCCTCCAGATAAGTTCTTCTGAATTTCTTCTCCCACCAAATATTGGTTCAGAAAGATTTTCTCCTTTTTCTATCTTTTATTTCTCTTCCTAAAAATTTGTCTTGAAAAGGATTTTTCAAAGCTTACTACCAGAGACCGAAGGGGGATTCATCCAATGCAGGATAACCCCAACAGTCCTAAAGGCTGGCCCCAGGCAATGCAATGTTGTGCCCTGCAGTTTTGGAGGAAGTAAACTCCTAAAGAGAGTGGTTTCGGGAGTAAAAGCAGACTCCCACAGCATGTACTGTAACGAGAAAGCAGAAAAGGGGATAAATTGAAAACCAATCCCCAGCAGGCCGGAAACCCCAAGCAAGCAATTCTGTCCACCAACCAATTATGGGGGCATAGAGCAAAAAAAGGGGAAGAGAGAAAAAATCATCCGCCGGAAAGGCACCTCCTCCCACCACGATTAAAACTAACTAAATCCTTTTGTCTGCTGCAGGAAAACAAAGGATTGATGATGGCAGCAAGACGCAACGTCAGTGAAAACACCAAAAAACCGGGGCAGAAAATTTTCTGCCGATTGTCAAAAAATTTTCTCGGAAGAACGAGGAAATAATTTCAATACTTTTAAGTTCTAGGTCGCCCACCAGTAAAATGCGGGAATACTTTTAAGTTCTAGGTCGCCCACCAGTAAAATGCAGGAATACATTTAAGTTCTAGGTCGCCCACCAGTAAAATGCGGGAATACTTTTAAGTTCTAGGTCGCCCACCAGTAAAATGCGGGAATACATTTAAGTTCTAGGTCTCCCACCAGTAAAATGCGGGAATACATTTAAGTTCTAGGTCGCCCACCAGTAAAATGCGGGAATACATTTAAGTTCTAGGTCGCCCACCAGTAAAATGCGGGAATACATTTAAGTTCTAGGTCGCCCACCAGTAAAATGCGGGAATACATTTAAGTTCTAGGTCGCCCACCAGTAAAATGCGGGAATACTTTTAAGTTCTAGGTCGCCCACCAGTAAAATGCGGGAATACATTTAAGTTCTAGGTCGCCCACCAGTAAAATGCGGGAATACTTTTAAGTTCTAGGTCGCCCACCAGTAAAATGCGGGAATACATTTAAGTTCTAGGTCGCCCACCAGTAAAATGCGGGAATACATTTAAGTTCTAGGTCGCCCACCAGTAAAATGCGGGAATACATTTGAGTTCTAGGTCGCCCACCAGTAAAATGCGGGAATACATTTAAGTTCTAGGTCGCCCACCAGTAAAATGCGGGAATACATTTAAGTTCTAGGTCGCCCACCAGTAAAATGCGGGAATACATTTAAGTTCTAGGTCGCCCACCAGTAAAATGCGGGAATACATTTAAGTTCTAGGTCGCCCACCAGTAAAATGCGGGAATACATTTGAGTTCTAGGTCGCCCACCAGTAAAATGCGGGAATACATTTAAGTTCTAGGTCGCCCACCAGTAAAATGCGGGAATACATTTAAGTTCTAGGTCGCCCACCAGTAAAATGCGGGAATACATTTGAGTTCTAGGTCGCCCACCAGTAAAATGCGGGAATACATTTGAGTTCTAGGTCGCCCACCAGTAAAATGCGGGAATACATTTGAGTTCTAGGTCGCCCACCAGTAAAATGCGGGAATACATTTAAGTTCTAGGTCGCCCACCAGTAAAATGCGGGAATACTTTTAAGTTCTAGGTCGCCCACCAGTAAAATGCGGGAATATTTTTAAGTTCTAGGTCGCCCACCAGTAAAATGCGGGAATACTTTTAAATTCTAGGTCTCCCACCAGTAAAATGCGGGAATACATTTAAGTTCTAGGTTGCCCACCAGTAAAATGCGGGAATACATTTAAGTTCTAGGTCGCCCACCAGTAAGATGCGGGAATACTTTTCAGCTCTAGATTCTGAAATCAGTAACCCCACCTGAAGGCGGAAGGTTACAACAGAGATCCCCAAGCAGGAAACAATAAAATCCCCAGCACCAAGAAGCAGAAGGCTGCAAAGGCAAACGCGCGATTTAAAAGAAGGAACGCGTCTCAAAAGAAACAGTTTGGGAACGTTATAGCATGCCCAACATAACAATTTTGATGAAGAAAGCCATACCACTGAAGAAACCATTGAAAGGCTTAAAGAAGTGGGCCATGTTCCCAGCAGATCAAGCGAAGTGATGAAAACTGGCATTCAGAAAAGGCGAAGGACCTGTATCATCCCCCAAGTTCACAAAATAAAGGCATCGGAGGAAAGCGTTAGCCGACAAGAAAGCAAGGCAACAAGAACAAGTTGAAGATAGATGAGACCTCATGATCCATAGTCTAGCTTAGCTTCTTGTTTTTCCTTTCAGAACAATGTAACAAGGAGATCGGCGAGCGGTAGCATCCTGCAGCAGCATGCAACAACGCACAACAGCAGCTAACACTACAGTCACGCGGTAGTCCCAGCTACCAAAATTTCCCGAACTACATTGACCTGATTCCTGTTCAGCCCAGGATATGTAGGAAACCTCTGAAGCAAAGGTTCGGTCAAACCTTTTTCAAAAAATGCTTCACACGGAGTACTCGGACGAGCAAAAATCGCCCGCTTTATCTTTGCGCGAAAACCCTTCGTGTCTTCGGGCAAAGAGGGGCAGCTGTAAGCACGTGATTTTTGCTTCACGGGAATTACTCCAAAAAAGAAAAAGAAAATCAAAATATATGCATAAGTGTTTCTTGTCATTAGTTGATTTTTATTAGATATTAATTTTGTGGGTGTATAATTTTATTTTTTGTTTTATTTAAGGGTTTTGTTTGAATTAAAGTGGAAACGAATGGAGGACACCCGGTTTTGGGCCAGAAAATCAAACAAAAATAGGCCCAAAATGAACTGGCCCAATGAGCAAAATGGTATGCCCCCTTAAAGCGTCCAAACGACATCATTTTGTCCCGTTTAAGCTGGGCCGTTGATCTCAAGTGGATCGACGGCCAGGATCACACCCCCAGATCCGTTTAACATAACCCGACCCAGTAACCATTTCAACCCAACCCCTCACTTAAACCAAACGACCCCGTTTTAATGCCAAACGACCTCGTCTCACCCCTCACCATCAGATCCAAGCCGTTGAAATCATCTGATCTAACGGCCCGGATCCAATCCTCTACTCCGTATATAAACCTTCCCTCACACCCCACGCCCCCTATCCAAACCCCCCTTCACTCACCGTCTTCACCAAACACTGAAACCCCCCAAACCCTAGCAGCCGCCCTAGTTTCCCTTTCACCAGAACCCGGCGGCATGAACGCCGGTGACCACCTCCTGAACACCCTAGGACCACCTCACTGTCCTGAACATGGATCTGCTATCCATTTGCCTCGAATCACCTTCCTTCGTCTCGAATCTTCATTTGAAGATTCGAGTCGAACCCTGACCTATACCAAACCTCACCATCTTCATACCAGACACTCCCCTGACCCCCTCGTGACCAAACCAGGCTTGGTTTGGTCCGAATCTACCCACAACTCTTAGAATCTCAAATCTGAGAATCCAAACCCTAGAACACAAGGACCTAAGGAATCCGGCTAGTCTTAACGGGGGTTTGAGGTCTAATAGACCTTAATCAAGGTGTTCTCGTTTGAGAACACCCTGATTAAAGTTTGTTCGGCCTCAAATGGTCAAAATTGAGTCAGACTTGGGCCAATTTTGTTTGGACATTTTTCGGTAAGTTTTTCTTTTTCCTTTCTGTTTTATTCGAGTGGTAATTAAGTTGTTAGCATGCTTTGTTGTGATTGCTTTTTATTTCTGGTATTTTTCTTAATTCCTTACATTTTTGTAAGGCCTTTATTTGGTCGTTGGTTTGTCTGTGTGTGTTCTGAATGTATTCTATGATATACATGATCGTCAATTAGATTAGTCGTCAAATAAGTTAATTCATATAGGTTCCCAGTGATTGAACAAAGTTGTCTGAAGTCATTCGGGACTCTGTACGTGTTGTTTATATGAACGACTGATTGTTATGTGTTACGACTAATATAGTCGAGTCGATGTATGTCGTCAATTAGTTTCAGTCATTAATGATAACAACTTGATTCGTGTTGTTTATTTCTGCTGTGATCGTATTTGAATCCCATTAGGAACTGAATTGTATTGCCTAATGGTTTTGTTCAATTTGAATCAAAAACATCTAGGGGATAGGTTATAATGGCAGTTCAGACTTTGATTTTAAATGGATGCCATGTTTACTTGGCTCAGATTGTGGGCAGCATGCATATGGTCAGCTGTTAGGGAATTAAAATAATTGGACAGCATGTGCTGTCAGATTATATTCCTGCTGCCCATACTTTGGCTAAATAAATAAGAGATTAGGACACTTTAACAGCAAAAAATAGAGAGGGGCTGTCAGGGATCTCATGGGAGTTTTGTTATTTAAAATAACTGAGTGGAAAAACAACAGGGAGGGGGAATTTTGAGTTGTCCAGCAGGCTGTAAAATGCTGGGATTAGGCTATAAGAAGGGGGACCTTCCGTTAGAGGAGGGGGGATTCTTTTTTGGAGCCTAAAAGAGAAGGTTTTCTTAAAAAAAATTGAAAGAAAGAAACATAAATTCTGAGAATATTGTAACCAAACGCTGTCTGAAAACTACATAAGAGTTCACATTGGTCAAGCTGTCTTGGCCAAGTTCTGTTGTCTGCCCTCTTGAGCTGCTCGTGATTGTTAAACTTTGGTGTGGTTACTTTGAATACTTGGCTGTTTTTGCTGGTTCATTACTCTGTTTTTGGGACTGTTAGTTTGGTGCTCGACCAACTATTGGGTTTTCCTCGTGGTGGAAACTGCTGTTGTTACTGTATTGTTGCTCCATTGTTGCTGTGTGTCTGTTTTTGTTGATGTGCTTGCTGTGTATCACTCAACTGATCCTCTTCCTTCTTTTGTTCTCTATATCAGGTACACGACTAATACACTGTCAATGTAATTGGAAAGTTGAGCATGAATACAAAAGAAAAGACTTGAAGAATGACTTTTATACATAGATTGTTACATTAAATGTCATGTACTGTATAATAATTTTCATTCCTGTTTGGACAATAGAAGTAGCCTGCATGCTTAGTATATATCAATGTAGATTAGTGAATGTTAGTTTATATATGTATGCTGTTAGGTGAAAATATTTCCACTGCAATAAGTTGTATCTTAGACTTAGTTTAATTGTGTAGTATATTCTTTAATGTAGGCCAAGCATGAAAACTATCCACTACTAGTTAAGTTCTTTCCCTTCTGGAAAATTGTCTCATATAACTGATAAACTCATTTTAGAACAAAGAACCAGTTCAGGGCCTCAACCTTATGAAGGTCGAGTCCAGGTCGAAACAGACCAAGCAGGCCCGCATCGAACAAACAGTGGCCCAGGTCTGGCCCATCCCGCATGAGCTAGATTTGGGCCGTAATGTTCAATCAGTTGTCCGTGTGCGTAATCACGTTTACTTATTCTGTAAAAGCATTTTGAATCCTGCTATAAATGAGCCTACAAGCATGTAATCAACTAGGACTATCTCTGTTTTCAATTAGTAGAGACAAACGAGACAAGAAACGTAGTTGCTATAGGATATCCTTTTAAAATAAGGACGAGATGAGCCTCGACAAATAAAAACGCACAAGCTGCGGGGCCCTCGTTAAATGTATATATCGAAGCATTCAGTTTCCAAGGCGGGTCGTTTAGCAAATCTCACGACCCTCCCGGAATAATAACGCGATAGCCTCTTTAAGCGCGTATTTAATAATTTTACCTTCTTAAATTCGGGTGCGCATTTATGTGACCCAAATCCAAATCTCGACGGATTCGAGATGTGTTTCTAATCACGGGTACATTGATTGTGACGTGGTCCGAGATGCACGTCCATGACGTCGCAAATTCCTTTTTAAAAGTAAGAATGAGACGAGCCTCGACAAACAAAAAATGTACAAAGCTGCGGGGCCCTCTAAATGTATGTATATATTAAAGTGTTTAGAATTCGGGATGTGCCGTTTAACGGATCTTTACGACCCTCCCCAAAATAACAAGACGCTAGTTGCTTTAGGCGCGCCTTTAACAATTTATTTTCCTTAATTCGGGTGCACATTTATGTGACCCAAATCCAAATCTCAACCGAGTCAAGATATATCGATAACTACGGGTGCATTGATGTAACGTGGTTCGAGATATGTTTTCACAACGTTGCAATTCCCGTAAAATAATAATAATGACAAAAGCGGTTAAAAGTTAAATTTTGCACATAGGTTCAACATGTATTAAATCAGATGATCAAGCCAAATATGACAGTTGAGCGACCGCGCTAGAACCACGGAACTCGGGAATGCCTAACACCTTATCCCGGGTTAACAGAATTCCTTATCCGGATTTCTGGTACGCAGACTGTAATATAGAGTCATTCTTTTCCTCGATTCGGGATTAAAATCGGTGACTTGGGACACCCTCAATCTCCCAGGTGGTGACTCTGAAATAAATAAACAAATCCTGTTTCGATTGTCCTTTAATTGGAAAAAACTCCCTTGCACCCTCGCGGGTGCGGAAAAAGGAGGTGTGACAATAAGTAGTATTATTTGTGAAGTTGTTGAATTTTATAATCTCAAGCAAAAAGTATTGTGTATGTCTTTTGATAATGCTTCTAACAATAATGCCGCAAATTTCAATATTAAAACTGCATTTGCAACCACCTCTTGACGAAATTTTTCATGTTAGGTGTGCATGTCATGTTTATAATTTAATTGTTAAAAGTGGCCTTGATTTATTTTCAACTGAGATTACTCATGTTAGTAGAGCAGTTGGTGTTATTCAAGAAAATAATAGACAATCTAGAATAAAGGAATTTAAGAGTAAGCGTGTTCAGTATAACCTTAAACCCAGATTCATACCAGACGAAATTGTTACTAGATGAAATTATACATATATATTTTTAAAATGTTGCTACAAATATAGATTCCCAATAACTGAAGTTGCTAATGCGCATTGTACTGATCCAAACCGTATGTTAACGACTACTACTTGGGAGGTCATTAATGATGTTGTTAAATTTTTACATAAATTTTATACAGCTACTGTTGAATTTTCTGGAGCATATTACCCTACTGTTACTATGACTTTAGTACATATAGCTGAAATTTCTTTTCTACTCTTTGAATTTCAGAAGAAAGAAAAATATAGGGATGTTGTTAAAAAAATGCAAGCAAAATTCAAAAAATATTTCTTTCCAATTCCTCTGATTTACTTAATTGGTGTTGTTTTAAATCTTTCTATTAAGATGTCTGATTGTCACCAATTAATGAATGTTTTATATACTTATATGGAGATTGGACCAACTGAAACCCCAGATTTATATACTTGTATGAACAAGCTAAATGAATATTTACAACAATTATACAATTATTATGCAAATGTAATTGATGATGATGCTCTTAATGTAGGCAATGTTAATACCACTATGCATTGTACCACTTCTGCTACTGTGGATGATGAAGAAGGCCTTGAAAGTTTTAATATCTTTTCTACATATTCTAACACTCAAACCAGTAGCAAGAACATTGATGAACTTCAATTCTACTTGCAGAAGCAAAAAGAGCCTCGCACAAAGGAATTTTCACCATTGGGATGGTGGCATGAGAATGGAAAGCAATTTTCTGTTCTTTTCGCTATGGCTCGGGGCGTGCTGAATGTGCCAATTTCAACTGTTGCATCAGAGAGTGCATTTAGCCAAGCAAGACAACAACTTGGAGACACCCGTCACTCATTGGGAAGCAATGCTTTGGAAGTTTTAGTATGTTTTAGAGATTGGATTAGATCGGAACAAAGAAATCAAGGACGTGAAGATGTTGATAGCCCAGAAGACGAGGAACTTGGATATATATTAACACATGGTAACCCATCCGAATTTAACACTCCAGAAGAAGGTCACTCAGTTCATATTGATTATGAAGAACTTACTAAGGCAATGCAAAACCTTTGAATTTACTCTTTTTTGATTAATTTACTTGTTAAATGTAAACTTTTCATTTTGTAAGTTTGAATTTTGAAATAAATGTAGCACTTGAAATTTATAAGTAAATTTTTTTCCATCTTACTTGTATTCTTTATATTAATATAACTTACAATAGTTATACAAAAAAAAATAAAAAATACACTAAACCCGGCCTGGCTCCCTCAACCCGTATCCCGTACGGTTCAATTTTTACTCGGATGAACCCGAACCCGTTAAACCCGATAAGCCCCAACCCGTAACCGGCCCGAACCATAACCCGTACAGGTACAAAAAATCCCAACCCAGCCCGGTCGGGTCCACCCGTTAAACACCCTTACTTTCAATCCATACATTGAAATTTTAACGTTTGTTAACTTAGTTGTATAGGTGCATGCCTAGAAACTCATCGAGAATTGGTGAAGTGTTTGAAGCATTATCAGATCCTGAGAAAGTTTTCAAGTCTTCGAATTGGGCCAGCTAGAAAAATAAACAACAACAATCAACTGACCAATCTGAACCAGACATGGCAGAACAGGTAAAAAAACAGAGACAACAACGGGGATAACGTGGGAGACCCAGCTACGCAGGTAGTGACACCTCTAGTGCCAGAGGCTCCTTTATATGACTGGTCGCAACCACAACAAAGAATTTGGCCACAACGATATTAGTCCCGCAGATATAGGCCGAATTTTTTCAAATCACAAATAACATGTTGCGCTTGTTGCAAAACAAGAGACTATTTTCGGGGTCATACATTGAAGATCCTCAACAACACTTGAAGAATTTCCTGTCAATATGCAAAACTCAAAGGCAGCCCAACGTAACTCAGGAAGCAATAAAGCTGTTGTTGTTTCCATTTTCAGTGACAGGAGCTGCCCAAACTTGGCTAAATTCACTTCCCATTAATTCCATCACGACTTGGGAGGAGTTAGTCAAGCAATTTGTGAATAAGTTTCATCCACCTAACAAGACTGCTCAGCAAATTGATGAAATTTTGAGCTTCAGACAAAAACCAATGGAAACATTGTAAGAAACATGGGAACGATTCAAAGGGATGTTGGTTATATGTCCGTACCACGGTATTCCGGACCAGATGTTGGGGCAGCGGTTTTACATGGGTCTAACAGATAGCATGAATGCTAATGTTGATGCTTCAGATGGTGGAGCATTCTTGAGCAAAACATGGAGAGAAAGCCAGATCCTGCTTGACAAGATGGCACAGAATTCAGGATGGACAACCAGGAATGCACCTATCACTCCAGTAGTTCACTTAGTGCCCTTAGATCCAGCCAACACTCTTGCTGAAAATATGGCCATCTTAATGACACAGATGAGCATACTCACCAAAAAGGTGGAAGAGTCAGGGCAGAAGCAGCAGGTGCACATTGTAGATACAACCAATGAGGGCTTATGCACATCTTGCATTAGTCAGCCAATTGGTAGCCAGTGGAATGCGGAAAGTGATCATCATCATTACCCTGAAGACATGAATTATGTGTCTAATTATGAGGGCCAGAGACAGGGTGGTCAGAATTGGGGTCAACAGAATCAGCCATACAGGCCAGTCCATCCACAACACAACAATGGAAATATGGGAGTTGTTAATACCCAATTTTTTCCCATGTATTTTTATATGTAAAATGCCTTTAAAATAGCATGTATATGCATATATAAGTATACCCCAAGGCTACATTAATTTTTTCTTATTTTTTAGAGATTTTTAAATCAATTTACTGCCCTATTTTATCAAGAAAAATTCAATAATTATCCCCAAAATTATCATCTTGGTGATTCATTTATTGGATTCTCATATTTTTACCACAATATAGCTAAGATAGTTTTTACACTTTTTTTACAAATTTATTTGGTATTTTAAGGATAAAATTGCATAATTGCAATATTAGCCTCTTTTATGGGTTGATTGCATTTATACTTATAAAATTAAGTCCAGTATTTTTAAATTGATAATTATATGTTATAAATCATTTTAGTACATTCAATTAATTTCCAGGATTTAATTTACTATTTTTATAAAAAAATAAAAAGGGAAAATGCTATTTAAAATCTAGCCAGATTTCATTTCGATTGTAGCCTAAATTCCACCCCAATTAAACCCAATTGAACCCCAACCCAATTCCTAAAATTACCCGACCCACAGCCCGTTTTAATGACCCGCCCGACTCCCCTTTTAATCCAGGTCGTTGATCGAAATGATCAACGACCACATTTCGACCTTACCTTTTTAATTCACCAACACCCCCAACCCTAATCCTTTCCACCTACCAGCCGCCTCTGAAACTCCCCCATTCTTTCAAACTCTCTCGAAGCTTCTCAAATCCTAGCCGCCTTCCACCGCTTTCGCCCTGAAAGCCACCGGAATCCATGGCTTCCAAGGTTGTGGAAGCCCTATACCCGCCTCCTCTTGCTCCTGCATGCCTGGTTTTTGAGGGTTCAAGGCCTGACCACGACGAAGTTTGGCCCAGGCTTCGTTCGATTCGAGTTCCACGTCCATCTCCGGCCTTATTCCGGCGTACCATGGTTGTTCGAGCCTGATTTTGACCTCTCCGACTTAGATCGGTGACTCTTTAAAGCCTTTCTCACTACTGGGGTTCCTTTGAAACCCTAACCCTTCGAGGCTTTTCCGATTTCCTTAGATCTGTTCCAGATCCATGCTTTCCTTAAGGTCTTAAACGATTTTCCTGACTTTTCTTTCAAAAAAAAAACTACTTTCAAAATCTTTCTTTTCCGATCTAGGGTTTTTCGGAAAATATTTAAATGTTTCTCTGACTTCTTTTTTCCTTTTTGTGTGTATTTGCCTCTACTGTGTCCTTGTATTTTCTTCTACCATGCTCTTGTATGCTTCTTCTGCTGTATTTTCCTATATTGTGTTCTCGTATGCTTTTTCTACTGTATTTCTTCTCTACTGTGTTCTGGTGTATTTCTTCTACTGTATTTTTCATTATTATGTTCTTAAGTGCCACCTACTTTTTAGCATGATTCCTTTACTTTTCTTATCAGTTTTTTCCATTATGTTTCGTATTAGCTTCTTCTACTCTATTTTCTTTGAATTCTTCTACTATGTTCTGCGTATTACTTGCTATCATTGTTTTCTCATGACTTTCTGCTGCTGAAAGAAACATGCAAGAGGTTTCAGTTTTTCTCTGAGACCTCTGAGCCTGTTTCGATCACTTGCCTTCTCATCTCTATACTTGATTAATGGAGGAAACCCTAGAATTTAGGGGTTCTTCCAAGTTTGGTTATGTGATTTGCTTGAACTCGGGTTTCATTTCAAAATCCCTAACTCTTTCAGACCAACTTCGGGTCTCTGAACTGAGTTTGGACATCTTTGTTTTCATATGATTCTGACCTTTTGCTAAACTCTTCTACACTGGATTTTTCTACCGATTTTATAACGACACGACAATCTTCTTTCATGCATAACATGTTCGTATGCTCCTTATATATGATGAACGTCCCTCTAAAATGGCTTTCAAATCTGTGATTAGTTCATACTTCCCTCTAATATGTTCGGATAGATTTCTTTCCATTGTTTGCGGATTTTCTCTGTGACTAGACCTAAGTTAAGACCCTTCTCAGCTTTTGCGACTTGGTTCATTCATGGGTCAATAATTACAAGATCCCTGAGCTTTGATTCACTAGCTGTAATTGATTTTTTTTAATTTATTTGTACAACTGTGTACTTTAAAACCCTATCCTTAAGTAACTTTTTATGTATTCACCCCTAATTGCCTACTTTGCACAAAAGTGTTTGTTTAATTACTTTCCTTAAATAGTTTTACCCGTTTGAATCTGAATTTCTTAATTAAAGGAAGTCTTGTGTGATTGATTCTTGATTGATATTCAATTCCTTAATTGTTTTCTTACCTTATTTCTGTCGGAGTTTTACACTATAAAAGGCACGACCCTCTTCACAAAAAACAACAGTCCTTCTGAACTCACATTCTCTCAATAATATTCTCTTCTTGTCTGCACTGTGGCCTGTTTACAAGACCTACTGCATTTTCTTTATTTGTTTATTTGAAACTGGTATGTCCTAATTTAAGCTTCAGCATCACAACAATGTGTTTTCCATGTTTATTTACTGTTTCTGTAAAGTTCAATGTTTAAACTAGCATGCTGATTTCTTTCTATCTATTTCTGCTATGAATCCCTGCTCCCTACCCCCTTATGTGTTTTGAGTTATGGTTTAAAACATGGCAATATGTAAGTTATTGTCCATGGATTGAACTTGGTCCCTTAGGGGATCCTAACCTCTAAACAGTGTGTTTTAACAGGCTTATGGGTGTGCCAGCACTTCCCATTGTTGGGTATGCCCATCAGCCTGTCTTTGCCTATTTACCACCTCCCCATTCCCTATACCCCTATGTGTATTGATGTGAGCTATTTTCCCTTTCCCTTTCCCCTCTCAGAATTCTATTCCTGCACTTGAACTCTCTCTTAGTCCCTAAGTTCTGCCTCCCTCTTGTGAGCCTTGCCTTGGGACCTTGAGTTCCCTCTGAACTTGGACACCTGAGGGCTGGCCTTCCACACTGCACTATGTCCTATTCTGGCGATATTTTTGGGTGTAAGCACTGCTCGGAATTCATATGAGACTCTTAGGGAACTTTTACACACCGTAAATAGGAGAAAGGCTTTGAAATATGACCTCTTGGAGTTGGTTTACTTCATACTTCAGACAGGAAGTCAGAATCAGACTCTCCTTGGTTGTACTTTTTAATTTTCGATGTATTTTTTACTTTACTTTTTTTGGCTGTAATAAACTTTGTAGTAAGCTCTCAGGGATGGATAGTGAAAAAAGGAGGGGTAACCATGTATGCAAAAGGGGTAGATATCCTGCCTATAGGAGTTTCTGGATTTCTGCACTCTCATATATAGATACCATGTCTATAGGAATCCTGCATTCTCTCATGTAGATATCCTTCCTATAGGAATTTCTGGATTTATGCACTCTCATATATATATATACCATGTCTATAGGAATCCTGCATTCTCTCATATAGATACCATATCTATAGGAATCATGCATTCTCTCATATAGATACCATGCCTATAATTACCTAAAAATCTGAATTCTGCATATGCACATAAAGAATATGCCTATAGGTCTTTCTAAACCTTGGACATCCATTCTTCATTAGGCGATCATGTTTGTAGGTCTTAATAATCAACCGCAATTAGATGTCATGTTCGTAGGTCTTAAATGGAATTTAGCACCTAGATATCATGCTTATAGGGTTTCTGCATTTTACTATGTCTATGAAAGTGTTTAAAATCAACAACGCGTAGAAAGCATGCTTATAGGAGCTATTAATCAAGTCTGAACTGTTTCACTCGCTTATAAGTCTAAACCGGCAATAATGATGCATTACCAGTTGCAGAACTTATGATCTTTTGCTACAACTCGCCCTTCTTTAATAACTGACAACTTCTCTTAAATCAGTATGTAATCATCTCATATCCTTGTTCCTGAAGTCTGTAGATATCATGCCTATAGGGTTTTCGTCCAACACTTAGGCAAGTCATAGGGTAAAAGTTTATAAATTGAATCTGTTGTTATTAACTACAACCAGCAAGCAGGCCTGATTCGGGTTTCTTATCTGAATTATGTGATAAATCAGTCTGCCTCAACCTTTAAGTTTAATCAGGCCCTAAACAGTATGTGTAAGTCATGCTGATTACGTGTTTCTTTGTTTAAAGGAGGTGTATCTGAGCCTTTCCACTTGCTGTATGCTTTCCCCAATTTGCTATACATGTTTTTGTATGTTGTCTTAGTATTTTACCCTTTTGAAACCACAAATAAGCCTAATATCTCCTCCTTTTAGGATTAGTAGTCCCAAATACCTCCGAGACTGATAGGATCGGGACGGATAATAGCATGCAATAAGTAAACGAGACCATTCCGCGCTTTAATACCTTAAACAAGGCGGGAAGGGTAGATATGGATATGATGACCACGCGGTAACATCACATGTATCCCCTCACTGAGGAGTAATTACCGGATGTTGTGTGGGGTGAACCATATTATTAATAAACCTAGGACCTCCCCCCCCTTTTCCTTTGTTTCTTCCTTTTAAACCTTTTAAACTGTTTCTTCAAAATCAACTCTTTTAGTTTTCTTACCTATAACCATCATGTGCAAAATCTCCTCTTATTTGAAGTCTTATTCGCCTACGTGTTGTTTGCGCTTAAAGTTACAATAATTGTCTGGCCAGGAACCACACTAGTGGATCTTGAGGGGTGCCTAACACCTTTCCCTTGGGATAATTTCAAGCCCTTGCCCAATCTCTGGTTACTCAAAACAAACTTTTTTTAGTATCCTAATGCACTTTAATCATTAGGTGGCGACTCTTCTATTCAAACCCAATTTCCAAAAGGGAACGAGTTGTCCTCCCAAATGTCACAAACCCGATTTCGCGAGAAAAAGGGGGTCCGACAGCGTGGCGACTCGGCTAGGGATCTTTAGGCTTTTACCATTTCAGACTATTATTGTGAATTTATGCTTTTTTATGCGCAATTATTTGTTTATTTCTTTTAAGCATTCAATTTCCTTTTCGATTGCAAAACTGACTTGTCTTTTTGTTTCTTTCCTTTATTACTTTCCTTTACTGCTTTCCTTTAATACCGCTTTAAATTATGAAAAACTGTTGTATTTACTGATTTCCTAACGTGCAAATACATGACAATCTGCTTTAATTATTGCATAATCATGCTCAATATCATATTCCACTCGTGCCAAACAAAATACCATAGCAATGCTTATAATGAGTGGTTGCGCTCTTCCGATATTATCACCCCCCTAAATTCGGAAAAGGCGTATTTGCGGTAAAATCAGTCAATCAACGGTGTAGTCGACGGTTCCGTGCCTTTCCCCATTGAGTTGTCCGCTCAAGGGTACCAGTCTAAAACCCCATAGAAACCTCACTATGTTTAAACTATGCATGCATCATGGTCAAACCTAGCTGAGTCAGTTATGTTGTCCGCATAATGACTCTTTAAGATAAGCCTTGTCCAAAGTCCACTGGGTTTCCCTAAACCCAAGCGGACATCACCACGTTCTGTGCATTTGTTTGGAGAACTAAATGCTTCATGCTAATTGTTGATATAAAATAGTCGAGTCCGGTGGGGGTATGGTCTTAACCCTTTTGTTTTGCAGAAAATGGAGAACGAGGTCCCAGTTTCGGTATGATTAGCTCGCCCCCACTCTTTCTAGACTGGTGGAGGAGTCTTACATTAGATGACCAAATCAATGAGTGGAAAGAGAGGGCCTCCAGAGCTAGCAAAAAGTTGGAATATCTGGAATACAGTCTGCTGGAATTAGAAGGAAAAGTGCGGAAGAGAGTCACCGACTGCCAAAACGCTGAGGAAAATGAAGGAGAACACCTGTCAAAGGCATTTTTACTGATGAACCTATGCGAACTGGAGGATTTAATCAATGAGAGCATTCAACTTGAGGAAGGTCCTTCTGGGATCAAGTAGATAGGAATTTACTTTTTCGTTTTATGAATATAATAAGGCCAATGGCCATTAGTGACTTTATTTCTTGTTATTCAGTGTCGATTTGGGACATGTCTACTTTTTATTAATAAAATAAGGCATTTAGCATTCTAAGTTCTCCAAATCAACTTGTCGCTAGGCCTACTTCGGGTACAAAAAGGTTCCTAAATAGGACATGATTTACATTCTTGCACTATGTTCTTAAATATCGCAACATTTTCTTATAATCCTCACTGACTTGTTACTTTTTTGTTTTTACTTTTTGTTTATTTATTCCCCTCCCCAAAGGTTAGTTCGTGCACTCTGGCAACATCATCTTATTCAACGAGATCCAGGACCCCTCCACCCACTCCTCCTCTAATCCTATCAGAAACAAGAACAAAGGGAAGATGGAAGATTCGAACAAAAAGAAAAACTCAACTGAATGGGTAGAAATCACTCATGGTACTTAGGTTTCCAAAAAAGTTGCATCCCAGCTTGAACAAAAACTGCTGAAATTTCAAGAAGAACTTGATCAGGTTCGGAATCTGGCGAATCTGTCATTTTCCCTCACCACTCCCGACATCAATTTCTCGAATGCTCAGAACCCCACACCTCCACAAAATATCCTAAAGTCACAAAATTATCCCGCTCCTCACCACCACTGCAATACTTGCCACACTCCCAATAGTACTCCACTGCTCATCCCGAAACCTTTGAACTCCACAAATGACCACTTCCACACTTATCATAACATCCCTATCTACGTGGAAATCATGCCACACTCCACCCAAACCATTTCAAGCACACCCGAGTTTGATCAGGAGTCTGGCTGAAGAGCTTAAGAAGTTGACTAGCCGAATTCCGGGCGTCAAAGGAAGTAAGGGGATTGAAGGGTTGAACTATGAAGATCTCTGCATACAACCCGATGTTGAACTGCCTAAGGGGTACAAACCTCCAAAGTTCGAAATGTTTGATGGTACAGGAGATCCAAGGATCCATCTGAGAACGTACTGTGACAAGCTGGTTGGATTTGTGAAAGACGAGAGAATCCGCATGAAGCTTTTCATGAGAAGCTTGAAAGGAGATGCTTTGTCTTGGTACATAGGCCAGGATCCAAAGAAATGGTCAAACTGGGTAAGCATGGCGTCCGACTTTATGGACAGATTCAGGTTCAATACAGAAAATGCACCAGATATGTTCTACGTTCAGAACCTAAAGAAGAAGCCCGCGGAAACATTTTGTGAGTATGCCACTCGTTGGAGATCAAAAGCCGCTAAGGTCAGACCTGCTCTAGAGGAAGAACAAATGAACAAGTTTTTTGTCCGGGCTCAGGATCCGCATTATTATGAGAGGCTAATGTTGATTGAGAACCATAAATTTTCTGACATCATCAAGCTGGGAGAAAGGATCGAGGAAGGCATCAATAGTGGTATGGTTACGAACTTTGAAGCCTTGCAAGCTACCAATAAGGCTTTACAGTCTGGTGGTACGTCCAAGAAAATGGACATAGGTGCTGTAATGGTTGCAAAGAGGACCAAATCCCCTATCAAATACCAAGCCTATCCAATGCCTCCACTCACATATCAGCCTACTCCGAACTACCAAGCACCATCACCCTCTCACCAAACTCTACTGCCCACTTATCAATCATCTCCACCTCACACCTATCTGCATACTTCGCCCAAATACTCCCAACCCGCACATGTTTACCAAGCCTACAATACTGTCACGACCCAAAATCTCAACCCGGTCGTGATGGCGCCTCTCGTGAGGACAAGGCTAGCCAATCAACAAAACAGTACATCTCTTTATAATTACTTAGCAGGAATAAGTCTAAATCATGGGCAATATAATCTTAAATGCGAAATAAACGTGATAGAACAAGGAAAACCCTCCCAACTCAGCCCGAAATCGGGGTGTCACAAGTCATGAGCTACTACAGAGTTTACTAATATTTTACAAAGTCTGGAATTATCATAAATAACAAAGATAAGGGAGAAAACGGGGCTGCGGACGTCAACAGCTACCTCGTTACTCCTAGTCACCGCCTGGTCTGGAAAGAATCAGCGCTCAGGAGCGAACTCAGCTCTGCCTGTATCTGCACACATGGTGCAGGGAGTAATGTGAGTACTCCGACCCAGTGAGTAATAAAAATAAATAACGACTGAAAACATGAAATCTCATAACGGCACAATATAGCGCTATCCCAAGCAGTAAAATCAGTTATACAGTAAAATAGTGAGTATCAGATAATTCTTCTTTTAAAACAGTAAAGACAAATAATTTCCACAGTAGGGATAAATCAAAAGCTTGCCCCTCGGGCTCAATATGTAAATCTCAGTATAGTATCAGCCCCTCGGGCTCACTCCCAACTTACCAGCACACAACAACAGCCCCTCGGGCTCACTCCCAACTCACCACACACAAGCAACGGCCTCTCGGACCCACTCCCAACTCACCTGGGTACCCTGCGCTCACTGGGGGTGTGTACAGACTCCGAAGGGGCTCCTACAGCCCAAGTGCAATATCAGTAGGCCTGAAAGCCTTCACACATCACACACGAGGCCTGAAAGCCTCCTCATATAACACTCGAGGCCTGAAAGCCTCCTCACATCACTCAACATATCCTCACGTATGGCCCTCGGCCTCAATCAGTCCAGAAAATAATCATAAGCCTCTTGGGCATCAGTAAAACAATAGTGCTCAGCTCAACAACATTATAAATATCATTAAATCTCGAGTTGAGTATAAATGTAGCTGAGTTCACAAAATAATATAATTCAATTGGACTGAGTTCAAATAATATTTCAATTCGTGAGGAAAATAGTGATGTAAATTCACAAAAGATTTCAGATAATTGGCACGAAGCCCAAATATGGAAATAAGCCCAATCATAGTGAAAAACATAAATCTTTATCAATTACGCGGTAAAAATATCAACTGGGATGGACCAAGTCACAATCCCCAATAGTAAATGACCCCGCACTCGTCATACAACGCGTGTCTCATCTCAACATAGCAGTATGTTGTGCAATCCGGGGTTTCAAACCCTCAGTGCATCATTTAAAATCATTACTCACCTCAAACCGGCTACTTCTTTAGCTCGCGATGCCTTTGCCCCTCGAATTGGCCTCAACGTGCGTCGAATCTATCCAAAATCAGAACGAATATGTCATAATATGATAAGGGAACAAAGCCCAATCAAAACAATCGAAAAATACCAAAATTCTCGAAATTAGCAAAAACCCGAGTCCCGGGCCCACTTCTCGAAATTAGCAAAAACCCGAGCCATTTTTTACTAAAATGCCTCTAACTCCATCATACGAACTCGGAATTAGACGATTCTTGTTCCTATGAGTCAAAAATAATAATACGAACACAACCCTTCAATCGAAACTCAATTCGAAGCTCGTTTGCCCAGTTCAATACCCATTTCGCTCGTTAACCAATTAACTCACATTTCACGTCAAAAACCCAATCGCGACTTGATGAAATTAAACCAAAATTTTCAGATCAGTTCTATAATTCATGATTTAAATTCTGGAAGTCTCAAAATCAAATTTGGATCTCTAGAACTAAAAATGAACCTTTAGATCATTACATTTATACTCAAAACGGCAAAAATCTTCCAAAAATGACCCGTTGGGCATCCGAAACACACCCGAGGCCCCCGGGACCCCGACCAATAATACCAACCAGTCCCAAAATACATTACGGACTTGCTCGAGGCCTCAAATCACATCAAACAATGCTAAAATCATGAATCAACCTCCAATCCAAGTTTTATGAACTTTAGAATTTCCAACTTCTATTTCCGATGCCGAAACCTATCAAATCACGTCCGATTGACTTCAAATTTTGCACACAAGTCCAAAATGACATAACAAAGCTACAGAAATTCTCGGAATTCCATTCCGACCGTCGGATCAAAATTTCACCTTTCAACCGGAAATCGCCAAAATACTAACTTCGCCAAAATGAGCTAATTTCTTCACCGGACATCCAAAATTAATTTCGATTGCGCTACTAGGACTTAAATCATCCCCCGAAACTAAACGAATCATCGGAATTCAATTCCGAGCCCTCTAACTCACAAGTCAACGTCCGGTTGACTTTTCCAAACTAATTCTTCCTTAAAGAGACTAATTGTCCCATTTCATACCAAACTCGATCCGAATTGACTCAAATTCACCAAGTACACATATTGAAACATGAATAAGCATTTAACGGGGAATACGGGACGAAAATACAGGAAACGACGGTTCGGGTCGTTACATTCTCCCCAACTAAAACAAACGCTCGTCCTCGAGCGAGTTAAGAAACATACCTGGAGTTTCAAATAGGTGCGGGTACCTGCTCCGCATCTCCTGCTCGGTCTCCCAAGTAGCCTCCTCCACGGGCCGACCTCTCCACTGTACTTTCACTGATGCTATATCTTTTGATCTCAATTTTTGAACCTGTCGACTCAAAATAGCCACTGGCTCCACATTATAAGTCAATTTTTCATCTAACTGTACTGTACTGAAATCTAAAATATGAGACGAGTCCCCAATGTACTTCCGGAGAATGGACACATGGAGTACCGGATGAACACCCGACATTCTAGGCGGCAAAACAAGCTCGTAAGCCACCTCTCCAATCCTCCTAAGTACCTCAAATGGTCCAATAACCCGCGGACTCAACTTCCCTTTCTTTCCGAACCTCATAACACCCTTCATCGGCGAAACCTTCAGCAAAACCTTCTCGCCCTCCATAATGACACATCTCGGACCTTCCGGTCTGCATAACTCTTCTGACGCGACTGAGCTGTGCGAAGTCTTTCCTGAATCACCTTCACCTTTTCTAAGGCATCCTAGACCAAATCTGTCCTCAACAACCTACCCTCACCGGGCTCAAACCAACCCACTGGAGTTCTACACCGCCTCCCATATAAGGCCTCATACGGTGCCATCTGAATACTGGACTGATAGTTGTTGTTGTAGGCAAACTCTGCAAGTGGTAAAAATTCAACCCAAGAACCTCCAAAATCAATCACGCAGGCATGCAACATATCCTCCAATATCTGAATAGTATGCTCGGACTGTCCGTCCGTCTGAGGATGAAATGCTGAACTCAACTCCACCTGAGTGCCCAACTCGTGCTGAAAAGTCCTCCAAAACTGAGAAGTGAACTGAGTACCTCTATCCGAAATAATAGTAACTATAACACCATGCAACCGCACAATCTCCTGGATAAAGATCCTAGCTAGCCGCTCCGCAGAATATGTGGTACACACCGGAATGAAATGCGTTGACTTGGTCAGCCTATCCACAACGACCCAAATCGAATAAAAATTCTTCAAAGTCCGAGGAATTCCACTCACGAAATCCATAGTAACTCTCTCCCATTTCCACTCAGGAATAATCATCTGCTAAAGCAAACCGCCCGGTCTCTGATGCTCATATTTCACTTGTTGACAGTTGAGACACCGAGCCACATATCCCACAATGTCTTTCCTTATTCTCCTCCACCAGTAATGTTGTCTCAAGTCCTGATACATCTTCACAGCACCCGGATGGATGGAACACCGCGAACTGTGGGCCTCCTCAAGAATCAAATCTCTAAGCCCATCAACATCGGGCACACAAATACGACCCTGCATCCTCAATATGCCATCATCACCTATAGTCACATCTTTGGCATTATCATGCTGAACTCTGTCCTTAAGGACAAGAAAATGCGGATCATCATACTGGTGCTCTCTGATGCGATCATATAAGGAAGATCGAGAAACCACACTAGCCAATAGCCGGCTAGGCTCAGAAATATCTAACCGCACCAACTGATTGGCCAAGGTCTGAACATCAATTGCAAGAGGCCTCTCCCCAACTGGGATGTAAGCCAAACTCCCCATACTGACTGCCTTTCGGCTCAACGCATCGGCCACTACATTGGCCTTTCCCGGATGATATAGAATGGTAATATCATAGTCTTTAAGTAACTCAAGCCATCTCCGCTGCCTCAAATTAAGATCTTTTTGTTTAAATAAATGCTGAAGACTGCGATGATCAGTGAATACCTCACAAGATACGCCATATAAATAGTGCCTCCAAATTTTTAAGGCATGAACTATAGCAGCCAACTCCAAATCATGAACAGGGTAGTTCTTCTCATGGGGCTTCAACTGACGAGAAGCATAAGCAATAACTCTACCCTCCTACATTAGCACACAACCAATCCCAACTCTGGAAGCATCACAATATACCGTGTATGAACCTGTAGCTGATGGTAACACCAACACTGGAGCTATGGTCAGAAGTGCCTTGAGCTTCTGAAAGCTCTCCTCACACTCGCCGGACCATACAAATGGGGCACCTTTCTGAGTCAACTTGGTCAAAGGCGATGCAATAGAAGAAAACCCCTGAACAAATCGGCGATAATAGCCTGCTAGCCCAAGAAACTCCGAATCTCTGCGACTGAGGACGGTCTAGACCAACTCTGCACTGCTTCTATCTTTCTTGGATCAACCTGTATACCCTCACTGGACACTATGTGTCCCAAAAATGCCACAGATTCACATTTGGAGAATTTTGCATAAAGCTTCTCCTCTCTCAATCTCTGCAACACTACACGCAAATGCTGGGCATGCTCCTCCTGGCTACGCGAGTACACCAGGATATCATCAATGAATACAATAACAAATGCATCCAGATAAGGCTGAAATACACTGTTCATCAAATGCATGAACGCTGCTGGGGCATTGGTCAGCCCGAAAGACATAACCAAAAATTCATAGTGACCATATCTAGTCCTGAAGGCAGTCTTGGGAATATCCGACTCCCTGATTTTCAACTGGTGATAGCCCGAACGGAGATCAATCTTAGAAAATACCCTCACTCCCTGAAGCTGATCAAATAAGTCATCAATGCGAGGCAAAGGATACTTGTTCTTCACTGTTACCTTATTCAACTGCCTATAATCAATGCACATTCTCATTGTGCCATCTTTCTTCTTCACAAATAAAACAGGTGCACCCCACGGGGACACGCTAGGCCGAATGAACCCCTTATCTAGGAGTTCCTGAAGCTGCTCCTTCAATTCTTTCAGCTCTGCTGGTGCCATACGATATGGCGGAATAGAAATGGACTGAGTGCCCGACACTAAGTCAATGCCAAAATCAATATCCATGTCCGGTGGCATGCCCGATAGGTCTGCAGGAAAAACATCGGGAAAATCCCTCACAATTGGGACAGAATCAATACTAGGAGTCTCAGCTCCAACATCCCTCACAAATGCTAGATATGAAAGGCAACCCTTCACAACCATATGCTGGGTCTTCAAGAATGAGATCACTCTACTAGGGATATAATCAGTCACACCACGCCACTCGATCCGCGGTACCCCCGACATAGCCAAAGTGACTGTCTTAGCATGACAATCTATAATAGCACGACACGGAGATAGCCAATCCATGCCCAAAATGACATCAAAATCTACCATGCTCAATAGCAATAGATCCACTCGGGTCTCCAGACCCCCAATAGTCACCACACATGACCGGTACACATGGTCTACCACAATAGTATCGCCCACTAGGGTAGATACATGAACAGGTAAAGCAAGAAACTCACGGGGCGTACCCAAATAACGAGCAAAGTATGATGACACATAAGAAAAGGTGGAACCGGGATCGAATAATACCGAGGCATCTCTGTGGCAGACTGGAACAATATAGCTCATAACCGTGCAATCAACTAAATTAATAGCAAGCTCCCCAACTTGGATCAAAGCCATATAACAAAACGCACTCAATAAATCATAAGGCACATACTTTATTGTTGCTGTAATACCATAGTAAGATTGAACTCACTCCTTCATATGCTTGTGGAAACAAAAATCATCTAGAATTTTTAACTCTTCTGCAATTCTTGTATTCACTCACACAACAGTTAAGCCCACTCTCTAGGCAGCACAATTTAGATTTCAACGCATGTTCTTCACTTGTAAATGAGATCTTCTAATAGACAACATAAGGATCACACCACCTTAGAACACTCCGCAGGAGATAACCCACCTGTTTTGCCTCCAATTAACATTTTGTATACCTTCCACTGTCATACACATTACGCAGTCACTTAATCTTCCTGAGTCTAAACTTATACCGTAACATGAAATTTACTTCACTCCAGATAGGAGACATGAAAAGATTATTCACGCGCCCATAACTCGGGGCTACACATCCAATTACAATGGAAATCAAACACTTAATGGTTCATCTATCATCCAACAGACCTTCCTCGCCACTTCCGAGTCATATAGATACATCTCACAGTACTGACATACTCATCATGTAGCTATCCAGCGGTCATTCAAACCAATAGGGGCAATACCGAACATATAAGTTCAAAACACTTGCTCACACAATCAACACCTCGGTGCTCAAGCCATAGGCAAAGATCCGACCTCAAGTCCTCCAGACCGGCCCAACATCAACTCATAGAGATCACATCTCACCCCTCGATCGGGGAATCACAAGTCGTTGATGCACTTCTGATACTGAGCGCTCATACGCGCATACGAACACGTGGAAGGAATTTCAAGAGTTACTTTTCAAGCTGAATCAAGGACGCACGATAACAGTTTCAAGAATATGAAATTTTTCCTAAAGGTTCTGCAACCTCTCGAGGATAAATACAGACGTCTCCGTACCGATCCGCGACACTCTACTAAACCTGCTCATGACTCGTGAGACCTAAGTAACCTAGGCTCTGATACCAACTTGTCATGACCCAAAATCTCAACCCGATCGTGATGGCGCCTCTCGTGAGGACAAGGCCAGCCAATCAACAAAACAGTACATCTCTTTATAATTACTTAGCAGGAATAAGTCTAAATCATGGGCAATATAATCTTAAATGCGAAATAAACGTGATAGAACAAGGAAAACCCTCCCAACTCAGCCCGAAATCGGGGTGTCACAAGTCATGAGCTACTACAGAGTTTACTAATATTTTACAAAGTCTGGAATTATCATAAATAACAAAGATAAGGGAGAAAACGGGGCTGCGGACGTCAACAGCTACCTCGTTACTCCTAGTCACCGCCTGGTCTGGAAAGAATCAGCGCTCAGGAGCGAACTCAGCTCTGCCTGTATCTGCACACATGGTGCAGGGAGTAATGTGAGTACTCCGACCCAGTGAGTAATAAAAATAAATAACGACTGAAAACATGAAATCTCATAACGGCACAATATAGCGCTATCCCAAGCAGTAAAATCAGTTATACAGTAAAATAGTGAGTATCAGATAATTCTTCTTTTAAAACAGTAAAGACAAATAATTTCCACAGTAAGGATAAATCAAAAGCTTGCCCCTCGGGCTCAATATGTAAATCTCAGTATAGTATCAGCCCCTCGGGCTCACTCCCAACTCACCAGCACACAACATCAGCCCCTCGGGCTCACTCCCAACTCACCACACACAAGCAACGGCCTCTCGTACAGACTCCGGAGGGGCTCCTACAGCCCAAGCGCAATATCAATGGGCCTGAAAGCCTTTACACATCACACACGAGGCCTGAAAGCCTCCTCATATAACACTCGAGGCCTGAAAGCCTCCTTACATCACTCAACATATCCTCACGTATGGCCCTCGGCCTCAATCAGTCCAGAAAATAATCATAATCCTCTTGGGCATCAGTAAAACAATAGTGCTCAGCTCAACAACATTATAAATATTATTAAATCTCGAGTTGAGTATAAATGTAGCTGAGTTCACAAAATAATATAATTCAATTGGACTGAGTTCAAATAATATTTCAATTTGTGAGGAAAATAGTGATGTAAATTCACAAAAGATTTCAGATAATTGGCACGAAGCCCAAATATGGCAATAAGACCAATCATAGTGAAAAACAATAAATCTTTATCAATTACGCGGTAAAAATATCAACTGGGATGGACCAAGTCACAATCCCCAATAGTAAATGACCCCGCGCTCGTCATACAACGCGTGTCTCATCTCAACATAGCAGTATGTTGTGCAATCCGGGGTTTCAAACCCTCAGTGCATCATTTAAAATCATTACTCACCTCAAACCGGCTACTTCTTTAGCTCGCGATGCCTTTGCCCCTCGAATTGGCCTCCACGTGCGTCGAATCTATCCAAAATCAGAACGAATATGTCATAATATGATAAGGGAACAAAGCCTAATCAAAACAATCGAAAAATACCAAAATTCTCGAAATTAGCAAAAACCCGAGCCCCGGGCCCACGTCTCGAAATTCAAATTTTTTTACATCAACGGGTTCCTTATCTCTCCACGATACTAACCATACCAAAATTATCAAATTCCCATAACATTTCGACCCTTAAATTCTCAATTCTATCCGAGAGGGTTTCTAACTTTTCCCTCTAAATTCACGGATTAAATGCCAAAACTTGTAATAGATTCGAGTAATCTAACCAAAATTGAGTTAAGAATACTTACCCCGTTGTTCTCTGCGAAAATCTCCCGAAAAATCGCCTTATCCGAGTTCCAAATCGTTAAAAATGGAAAATCTCCCGTACTTAACATTCTGTCCGGTACTGTTCACGGGGTTACTGTTCACGGCACTGTTCACGGATAACTGTTCACTGTTCACCCACACGGTTATTGTTCACGCGCGGTTATTATTCACTGCTGCAGAAAATACAGCAACTTTTAAGAAATTTGCAGCACAGCCATTTTTCACTAAAATGGCTCTAACTCCATCATACGAACTCGGAATTAGACGATTCTTGTTCCTATGAGTCACAAATAATAATACGAACACAACCCTTCAATCAAAACTCAATTCGGAGCTCGTTTGCCCAGTTCAATACCCATTTCGCTCGTTAAACAATTAACTCACATTTCACGTCAAAAACCCAATCGCGACTTGATGAAATTAAACCAAAATTTCCAGATCAGTCCTATAATTCATGATTTAAATTCTGGAAGTCTCGAAATCAAATTTGGATCTCTAGAACTAAAAATGAACCTTTAGATCATTACATTTATGCTCAAAACGGCAAAAATCTTCCAAAAATGACCCGTTGGGCATCCGAAACACACCCGAGGCCCCCGGGACCCCGACCAATAATACCAACCAGTCCCAAAATACATTACGGACTTGCTCGAGGCCTCAAATCACATCAAACAACGCTAAAATCATGAATCAACCTCCAATCCAAGTTTTATGAACTTTAGAATTTCCAACTTCTATTTCCGATGCCGAAACCTATCAAATCACGTCCGATTGACTTCAAATTTTGCACACAAGTCCAAAATGACATAACGAAGCTACAAATATTCTCGGAATTCCATTCTGACCGTCGGATCAAAATTTCACCTATCAACCGGAAATCGCCAAAATACTAACTTCACCAAAATGAGCTAATTTCTTCACCGGACCTCCAAAATTAATTCCGATTGCGCTCCTAGGCCTTAAATCATCCCCCGAAACTAACCGAATCATCGGAATTCAATTCTGAGCCCTCTAACTTATAAGTCAACGTCCGGTTGACTTTTTCAAACTAATTCTTCCTTAAAGAGACTAATTGTCCCATTTCATACCAAACTCGATCTGAATTGACTCAAATTCACCAAGTACACATATTAAAACATGAATAAGCATTTAACGGGGAATATGGGATGAAAATACAGGAAAAAACGGTTCGGGTCATTACAAATACTCAACCATCCCACTATCAATCGCCTCCCACACGTCAAAACTTTCCTAAACCTCGACCAAATTTTAACCGCAGGCCTCCCAAACAGTATACCGCCATTGCTGAACCCATTGACCAGTTGTACGAAAGGCTCAAAGCTGCTGGTTATGTCACCTCTATCCCTGCTATAACCCCTAAGAACCCTTCTTAATGGGTTAACCCAAACAAATCCTGTGCATACCATTCCAGCATGAAAGGACATACCATTGATGAATGTCATTCTCTGAAAGATAAGATACAGACTTTGATTGATAACAAGATTATAGTGGCAAAAGATCCTGCTCCGAATGTCCGCAATAACCCTCTGCCAGACCACAAGGGTGGAGGTGTTCACATGATTGAAATAGAGAATGATTAGGACCCTAAGGGATCGATCGGTTTGATCATAGAAGGCGACGATCCAAAGAAGCAAATAGTCATCCTTAATCCGATTGTAGTCCAGATTTAGCCTTCTGGGGACGCCGAGGTAAATATGTCTATACCACTTGAGTTTGAAGCACCACCCTCGACAAAGACGCTAGCACCAATTGAGGTCAAGTTTGGGTCTCCGGCAAACACACCTGTACCATTTGAAGTTGCGGTTTTACCTTCCAAAATACATGCTCCGTTTGGAGTAAAGGTGCTTATTCCAATAGCAATATTCCATACAAATGCCATACCTTGGGACTACACAACCGAGGCAAGAAGAAAAGGGAAGGCCATGTTCGGGGAAACCGTTGCGGCACATGGTATGACAAGAACCGCTAGAGTTTATACTCCGGAGCATTTAGCTGAGTCAAGCAAGTAGGCCTCTGGTCAGCCAGCCATCACTGAAACCGGGCCCCATGATCTCTGGAGAAAGATACAAGTCAAGGAATACTCGGTCATTGATCAGCTAAACAAAACGCCGGCACAAATTTCTATCCTAGCTTTGCTACAAAATTCCGATGCACACAAGAATGCCTTGCTAAAGGTGCTGAGTGAGGCATATGTACCATGTAACATCACCGGAGGAGAAATGGCAGATATGGTAGGATAGGTATTGGAAAGTCACAAGATCACTTTTCATGAAGATGAGCTGCCACCAGAAGGGTTGAGTCACAACAAGGCGTTGCACATCACCGTACAATATGAAGATTATTTTATCACCAGAATCCTGATTGATGGAGGGTCCAACCTCAACATTTGTCCGTTGGTAACACTCAGGACATTGGGAAAGGGGCTGCACGAGATAAAGGACGGAGCCATCAACGTGAAATCTTTCGACGGATCCCAAAGGTCCACCATCGGGGAGATTAGTCTGTGTTTACAAATGGGTCCAAGTTGGTTCAATGTTGATTTTCAAGTGATAGACGTGTCAGCATCTTACAATTTGTTGTTGGGATGACCGTGGATTCATGCCGTCGGGGCCATAGCATCAACACTACATCAGGCGGTGAAATTTGAGTGGAACCACCAAGAGGTGATCATTCACAGCGACGGTAGCAATCCCATATACAGTCACCAAACCATCCCACCAATCGGAGGCAGAAGAAAGATAGGCGGGGAGACCTATCACCATATCGAGCGAGTCAATGTCGTCGACAAGGACAAATAGTGGGACAATAAAATTGAAAGCATATTGAACTGGAGTAGATACAAACCTGGCAAGGGGCTTGGCAAGAACCTCCAAGGAATCGCTAAGCCTATCAAACTAAAGAAACATGGCACCACCTTCGGTCTGGGATATGAGTACACTAGGGAAGAATTCAACAACTGGTCGCCACTACGGCGCGGTCCTTATTATTCGCTGGAGAAGCCAATACCACATTTGGAGCAGACTTTCCAGCTAGCCGATGTTATCTATTGGTTAGAAGAAGAGGAAGCGTTGGCAGCAGTGAGGAATTTGTTCCTAGAAGACGATAATATGGAATGTTGTATTGTTCTCGAGGAGGAGGGGGAGGAAGTCCCT
Source organism: Nicotiana sylvestris (assembly GCF_000393655.2). NCBI lineage: Eukaryota > Viridiplantae > Streptophyta > Magnoliopsida > Solanales > Solanaceae > Nicotiana > Nicotiana sylvestris. The sequence continues at coordinate 17,075,713 of NC_091062.1, read as the reverse complement.
TCCATACGGGCAGTAAGCAGAGGAGCATGCCTCAATAACTGGACCATCAGAACCACTAGAGCCCCAAAAGCCTCGGGGTAGCAAGGCTGAACAAGCATCATGCACTATCTTTTATTTTTACTAATTGACTTTCCTTTCGTATTTTAAAATTTCGCAATAAGATCTTCAATGTTCAAAATAGTTATGGAATTTATCAAAGCATTTCGATTTTCCCTATATATCATACTCTTATTATTTTTCTCTTATTACTTTACTTATACAGCATTACTATTACTTATCTTGATGAACCAATGACTGTGACATGCAATGAGACAATGCAATAAACGGACATAGATTCAGAGGAAGATGACATACCGGAAGAGATTGTTAAAGAAGTCGAGAATTTTGAGAACAGACCTAAGTCCAACCTGGACGATACTGAGATTGTTAACCTGGAAGATGCAGAGAACGTCAAAGAAACACGAATCAACGTTCATTTGTCACCGCCAGAAAAGGAAGAGTACACAGAATTTCTAAGGGAATATAAGGGCAAATTCGCCCGGTTGTATGATGACATGACTGGTCTGAGTACATCTATGGTGGCTCACAAACTGCCAACCGATCTAACGTCGGCCGGTAAGGCAAAAACTCAGAAAGTTTAAGCTTGATATAAGTCTGAAAATCAAGGAAGAAGTCACTAAGCAAGTCAAAGCCAAGGTTCTCAGGGTAGTAGAATACCCAACATGGTTAGCCAACATTGTGCCAGTACCAAAGAAGGACGGGAAGGTCAGAGTCCGTGTTGACTACCAGGATCTCAACTGGGCCATCCGAAAGATGACTTCTCCTTGCCAAACATACACATTCTGATCGACAATTGCGCCAAGAATGAATTGCAGTCATTTGCGGATTGTTTTGCGGGGTATCATCAGATCTGGATGGATAAAGAAGATGCTGAGAAAATAGCTTTCATTACGCCGTGGGGAATGTACTGATACAAGATGATGTCGTTCGGCCTGAAAAATGTAGGGGCCACCTACATGAAGGCCATGACCACCATTTTCCATGATATGATACACAAGGAGATCGAAGTATATGTAGACGATGTTATCATCAAGTCCAAGAAATTCGCTAATCAAATGGAAGATTTAAGGAAGTTCTTCAGTAGATCGAGAAGGTACAACCAAAAACTGAATCCCGCGAAGTGCGCATTTGGGGTTCCTGCCGGAAAACTACTTGGGTTCATTGTAAGTCGCCAAGGAATAGAACTGGATCCATCAAAGGTCAAAGCTATTCAAGAGTTGCCACCGCCAAAGAACAAGAAGGATGTAATGAGTTTCTTGGGGAGACTTAACTATATCAGCCGGTTCATAGCACAATCTACAGTTATCTATGAGCCGATCTTTAAGATGTTGAAGAAGGATGCCGCTACCAAATGGACTAATGAGTGCCAAAAGGCCTTCAACAGAATCAAGGAGTACCTGTCAACACCACCAGTTTTGGTCCCGCCCGAGCCAGGTAGACCTCTATTACTTTACCTCGCAGTATTGGATGAAGCATTCGGTTATGTTCTAGGCAACATGATGAAACGGGGAGGAAGGATCATGCCATCTATTACCTTAGTAAGAAGTTCACCCCGTACGAGGCCCGATATTCTCTGTTAGAGCGCACCTGTTATGCTTTGACTTGGGTAGCTCAGAAGCAGAGGCACTATTTCTATGCCTACACTACATATCTTATATCAAGGATGGATCCTTTGAAGTACATCTTTCAGAAGCCCATACCCACTAGCAAGCCAGCCAAGTGGCAAATCCTGTTGAGTGAATTTGACATTGTCTACGTGACTCAGAAGGCGATCAAGGGATAGGCACTAGTAGATCACCTCACTAAAAATCCCGTTGACGGAGAATACGAACCCCTGAAAATGTATTTTCCCGACGAAGAGGTATTATTCATAGGAGAAGAAATTGCAGAATCCTATGATGGTTGGAGGATGTTTTTTGATGGAGCAGCAAATTTCAAAGGAGTTGGCATAGAAGCAGTCATGGTATTAGAAACCGGTCAGCATTATCCGGTCTCTGCCAAACTCAGATTCCCGTGTACCAACAATATGGCCGAATAAAAAGCCTGCATCTTAGGGCTCAAGATGGCTATTGACATAAACATTCAAGAGTTGCTAGTAATTGGGGATTCAGATTTGCTTATATATCAGGTCCGAGAAGAATGGGCAACCAAGAACTCCAAAATACTCCCTTATCTGCATCATATACAGGAGTTGAGAAAAAGGTTCACAAAGACAGAGTTCCGGCATGTTCCCAGAGTCCAGAATGAGTTCGTCGATGCATTGGCTACCCTATCATCCATGATACAACATCCAGACAAGAACTTCATTGATCCCATTCCAGTAAAGGTCCATGATCAGCCAGCCTACTGTGCTCATGTCGAAGAAGAAGCAGATGAAAAGCCTTGGTTTCATGATATCAAGGAATACTTGGCAAAAGGAGAATACCCAGAGCTCGCAAATCCTACTCAGAAACGCACACTTCGGAGGTTGTCCAACAATTTCTTTCACACCGGAGGAATCCTGTATAGGAGGACTTCGAATTTGGGATTACTGAGGTGTGTCGACACAAAGGAAACATTTAAACTACTAAAAGAAATCCATGCTGGGACCTGTGGTACTCATATGAACGGTTTTGTCTTAGCCAAGAAGATACTCCGGGCTGGTTATTTTTGGATGACTATGGAAACAGACTGCATCCAGTATGTCTGAAAGTGCCACCACTATCAGATACATGCAGACATGATAAAGGTGCCTCCAAATGTGCTTAATGCAACAAGCTCTCCATGGCCATTTGCCGCTTGAGGAATGGATGTCATCGGACCAATCGAATCTGCCGCATCAAATAGGCACAGGTTCATCCTAATAGCAATTGATTATTTCACCAAATGGGTTGAAGCAGCATCTTACATAGCAGTGACTAAGAAAGTCGTGGCAGACTTCGTCCGCGATCGTATCGTTTGTCGATTCGGGATCCTAGAATCAATAATCACTGATAATGGTTCCAATCTCAACAGTGACCTGATGAAAGCCATGTGTGATACTTTCAAGATCAAACACACGAATTCTATAGCCTACAGACCTCAGATGAACGGAGCCGTAGAATCCGCCAACAAGAATATCAAGAAGATATTAAGGAAAATGATAGAGAAACATAAACAGTGGCATAAGAAACTATCATTTGCCTTATTAGGGTACAACACCACAGTCCGCACATCAACTGGGGCAACCCCCTACTTGCTGGTATATGGTACAAAAGTGGTCATTCCCGCCGAAGTAGAAATCCCTTCCTTGAGGATCATACAGGAAATAGAACTCAACGATGCAGAGTGGGTGAAGAGTCTTTACGAGCAGCTGGCTCTTATAGATGGAAAAAGAATGAACGCAGTTTGCCATGGTCAACTTTATCAGAACAGAATGTCTAGAGCCTTCAACAAAAGAGTCAAGCCGAGACAGTTCACACCAGGCAAGATAGTTTTAAAGAAAACTTTCCCGCATCAAGATGAAGCCAAGGGGAAGTTCTCTCCCAACTGGCAGGGTCCATACATGGTCCACTGGGTTCTAACAGGAAGAGTCTTCATACTTGCAGAAATGGACGGAGAAGTTTGGCCAAAGCCGATCAATTCAGACGCAGTCAAGCGATACTATGTGTAATCTTTATGCTTTCCTTTATGATGTAATTTGAACTAGGCCTGACCTAATTTTCGTTTAACAGGAGATATGTAGGCAGCCCTATGGGTTCGGTCACAAGTCAATAAAATTTTTATTTCCCCCCGCAATTGGAAATTGGGCAGAATTTTGAGGAGGACCCTCAAAATTCCGAAGTGATTTCAGCCATTCGCCGCAAGCAACCATTAGAAGCAGCAACCCAATAAACTGGGGCAGAATTTTGAGGAGGACCCTCAAAATTTTGGAGCAAGAAAAGTTGCAATGTCTTGAACCACGTCGCAGTCGTCGGTTCATCTAAAGAAAACTATTCTTAATTATGTATTTATGTTACATTTTCTTTACTAAAATCATGCATGTTTATTTCTGAAATCGCTCTATTTAGCAACGCTACCCCAATGATACGGGCAGTATCACCAGATCAAAATCGAGCAGGTCAAGCAAAGCCAGCAGGGGACACGAACTAATCTTTCCCCTTTACAAAACTCACGATTTTTCTTTGGATGTAGGCACTTGAGTTGCAAAATCATCAAACATACCATACGCTCACGAGACAAACATTGGTCAGGAATACAACTCTCAGAACTGTGGCACTTACTCACAGGTGCTATCCACACACAATAGTGTCCCCGGCAGGTACAATGCCCCCAGCAGTCACAATATCGCAATCTGCTATCAGCTAAGAAAACTCTATTATCATTTGCCTTTTTTACTTTCTGCATAAGGCTACCATTCTGCCTTCCAAGGTTAAGCTCTACCTCCATCTGCATTTTTGCATTGCATAAGGCTACGGTTCTGCCTTCCGAGGTTAAGCTCTACCTCCATCTGCATTTTTGCATAGCATCAGGTTACCATTCTGCCTTCCGAGACTAAGCTCTGTCTCCATCTGCATTTTTGCATTGCATACGGCTACCATTCTGCCTTCCGAGGTTAAGCTCTACCTCCATCTGTATTTTTGCATTGCATAAGGCTACCATTCTGCCTTCCGAGACTAAGCTCTGTCTCCATCTACATTTTTGCATTGCATAAGGCTACCATTCTGCCTCTCGAGACTAAGCACTGTCTCCATCTGCATTCTCTGCATTGCATAAGGCTACCATTCTGCCTTCCGAGACTAAGCACTGTCTCCATCCACATGACCAAAAAATCACCACCTTATTTAAGCCTTGCATTGGCTGAAATATCGCCACTTCATCTACGCCTTGTATTGGCTGAAATATCGCCACTTCATTTACACTTGCATGGCTGAAATATCGCCACTTTATGCATTGCATGGGCTGAAAGACCACCAAACACTGCATCTCATAGGCTGAAAGATCACCAATCTTTCCAAGGGTGTCATTGTTTGGAGGCATCATTCTCATAGCCCGAGAACGCCATGCCATGGCCTGAGGACCCCTTTTAATCTCTTGCATATCATTATTTAAAGGCATCATAGTTCGTAGGCATCATTATCATAGCCCGAGAGCATCATTTCATGGTCTGCAAATCCTTTATATACGCTTTATGGCCCAGGACGTCATGGTCTAAGGACATCATCCTCATCGTCCGATGACAACTCTTATGGTCCAACGAGAATTTGCATCATGTTTAATTTTTACGCACAATATATGCTTGTATCGCTTACTTGCAGGTAAACCAGTGAGCAACAAACATCTCGGCAGGAGCGATCCAACTCCAGTTCCCGCACCCCTTGCAGGTTTTAAGCCATTCACCCCAACCTGAATATTGCATTCGTTCTTGAAAGTCTTCATCGGCCTACTCCGCCGACGGGTCCTAAACTACATATGGCCTGATTCCTGTAAAATCAAGGATATGTAGGCAGATCAAAAACTAGAGTACGGCCTAATTCTCCTCGAACCCTTTCGTTCGGTCAAAATTGGCCATCATATCTTTACCCGACAACTCTTTCATCCTTCTTGGGTAAAGAGGGGCAGCTGTTGATACCCAATTTTTCCCCGTGTATTTTTTATATGTAAACTGCCTTTCAAATAGCATGTATATTCATATATAAGTATACCCTAAGGCTACATTATTTTTTTCTTATTTTTTTAAAGATTTTTAAATCAATTTACTGCCCTATTTTATCAAGAAAAATCCAATAATCATCCCCAAAATTATCATCTTGGTGATTCATTTATTGGATTCTCATATTCATACCAAAATATAGCTAATATATTTTTTACACATTTTTATACAAATTTACTTGGTATTTTAAGGATAAAATTGCATAATTGCAATATTAGCCTCTTTTATGGTTTGATTGCATTTAAACTTATAAAATTATGTCCAGTATTTTTAAATTGATAATTATATATTATAAATTATTTTAGTACATTCAATTTATTTCCAGGATTTAATTTACTATTTTTTATAAAAAATAAAAAGGGAAAAATGGCTATTTAAAATATAGCCAGATTTCATTTCGATTGTAGCCTAAATTCCACCCCAATTAAACCAAATTGAACCCTAGCCCAATTCCTAAAATTACCCGACCCACAGCCCCTCAAACTCTCTCGAAGCTTCTCAAACCCTAGCCGCCTTCCATCGCTTCTGCCCTGAAAGCCGCCGGAATCCATGGCTTCCAAGGCTATGGAAGCCCTATATCCGCCTCCTCTTTCTCCTGCATGCCTGGTTTTTGAGGTTTCAAGGCCTAACCACGACGAAGTTTGGCCCAGGCTTCTTTCGAATCGAGTTCCACGGCCATCTCCAGCCTTATTCCGGCGTACCATGGTTATTCGAGCCTGATTTTGACCTCTCCGACTTAGATCGGTGACTCTTCAAAGCCTTTCTCACTACTGGGGTTCCTCTAAAACCCTAACCCTTCGAGGTTTTTCCGATTTCCTTAGATCTGTTCCAGATCCAAGCTTTTCTTAAGGTCTTAAACGATTTTCCTGACTTTTCTTTAAAAAAGAAAACTACTTTCAAAATCTTTCTTTTCCGATCTAGGGTTTTTCGGAAAATATTTAAATGTTTCTCTGACTTCTTTTTTCCTTTTTGTGTGTATTTTCCTCTATTGTGTCCTTGTATTTTCTTCTACCATGTTCTTGTATGCTTCTTCTACTGTATTTTCCTATACTGTGTTCTCGTATGCTTTTTCTACTGTGTTTCTTCTCTACTGTGTTCTGGTGTGTTTCTTCTACTGTATTTTTCATCATTATGTTCTTAAGTTCCACCTACTTTTTAGCATGCTTCTTCTACTGTTCTTATCGGTTTTTTCCATTATGTTTCGTATTAGCTTCTTCTACTCTATTTTCTTTGAATTCTTCTACTATGTTCTGCGTATTACTTGCTATCATTGTTTTCTCATGAGTTTCTACTGCTGAAAGAAACATGCAAGAGGTTTCAGTTCTTCTCTGAGCCTGTTTCGATCACTTGCCTTCTCATCTCTATACTTGATTAATGGTGGAAACCCTAGAATTTAGGGGTTCTTCCAAGTTTGGTTACGTGATTTGCTTGAACTCGGGTTTCATTTCAAAATCCCTAACTCTTTCAGACCAACTTCGGGTCTCTGAACTGAGTTTGGACATCTTTGTTTTCATATGATTCTGACCTTTTGCTAAACTCTTCTACACTGGATTTTTCTACCGATTTTACAAAGACACAACAATCTTCTTTCATGCATAACATGTTCGTATGCTCCTTATATATGATGAACTTCCCTCTAAAGTGGCTTTCAAATTTGTGATTAGTTCATACTTCCCTCTGAATATGGTCTGATTGATTTCTTTCCATTGTTTGCGGATTTTCTCTGTGACTCGACCTAAGTTAAGACCCTTCTCAGCTTTTGCGACTTGGCTCATTCATGGGTCACTAATTACAAGATCCCCGACCTTTGATTCACTGCCTGTAATTGATTTTTTTTACCTTATTTGTACAACTGTGTACTTCAAAACCCTGTCCATAAATAACTTTTTATGTATTCGCCCCTAATTGCCTACTTTTCACAAAAGTGTTTGTTTAATTACTTTCCTTAAATAGTTTTACCCGTTTGAATCTGAATTCCTTAATTAAAGGAAGTCTTGTGTGATTGATTCTTGATTGATATTCAGTTCCTTAATTGTTTTCTTACCTTATTTCTGCCGGATTTTTACACTATAAAAGGCACGACCCTCTTCACAAAAAATAACAGTCCTTCTAAACTCACACTCTCTCAATAATATTCTCTTCTTGTCTGCACTGTGGCCTGTTTACAAGACCTACTACATTTCCTTTATTTGTTTCATTGAAACTGGTATGTCCTAATTTAAGCTTCAACATCACAACAATGTGTTTTCCATGTTTATTTACTGTTTTTGTAGAGTTCAATGTTTAAACTAGCATGCCGATTTCTTTCTATCTGTTTCTGCTATGAATCCCTGCTCCCTACCCCCCTTATGTGTTTTGAGTTATGGTTTAAAACATGACAATATGTAAGTTATTGTCCATGGATTGAACTTGGTCCTTTAGGGGATCCTAACCTCTAAACAGTGTGTTTTAACAGGCTTATGGGTGTGCCAGCACTTCCCATTGTTGGGTATTCCCATCAGCCTGTCTTTGCCTATTTACCACCTCCTCATTCCCTATACCCCTATGTGTATTGATGTGAGCTGTTTTCCCTTTCCCTTTCCCCTCTCAGAATTCTATTCCTGTACTCGCACTCTCTCTTAGTCCCTAAGTTTCGCCCCCCTCTTGTGAGCCTTGCCTTGGGACCTTGAGTTCCCTCTGAACTTGGACACCTGAGGGTTGGCCCTTCCACACTACACTATGTCCTAATCTGGTGATACATTTGGGTGTAAGCACTGCCCGGAGTACATATGAGACTCTTAGGGAACTTTGACACACCCCAAATGGGAGAAATGCTTTGAAATATGACCTCTTGGCGTTGGTTTACTTCATACTTCAGACAGGAAGTCTAAATCAGGCTCTCCTTGGTTGTACTTTTTAATTTTCAATGTATTTTTTACTTTACTTTTCTAGGCTATAAATAACTTTGTAGTAAACTTTCGGGGATGGCTAATGAAAATGGGAGGGGTAACCATGTATGCAAAAGGGGTAGATATCCTGTCTATAGGAGTTTTTGGATTTCTGCACTCTCGTATATATAGACACCATATCTATATGAATCCTGCATTCTCTCATGTAGATATCCTGCCTATAGGAGTTTCTGGATTTCTGCACTCTCATATATAGATACCATGTCTATAGGAATCCTGCATTCTCTCATATAGATACCATGTCTATAGGAATCCTGCATTCTCTCATATAGATACCATGCCTATAATTACCTAAAAATCTGAATTCTGCATATGCACATAGAGAATATGCCTATAGGTCTTTCTGAACCTTACATATCCCTTCTTCATTAGGCGATCATGTTTAGGTCTTAATAATCAACTGCAATTAGATATCATGTTCGTAGGTCTTAAATGGAATTTAGCAAATATATATCATGCTTATAGGGTTTCTGCATTTTACTATGTCTATGAAAGTGTTTAAAATCAACAACGCGTAGAAAGCATGCTTATAGGAGCTATTAATCAAGTCTGAACTGCTTCACTTGCTTATAAGTCTAAAACCGGCAATAATGATGCATTACCAGTTGCAGAACTTATGATCTTTTGCTACAACTCGCCCTTCTTTAATAACTGACAACTTCTCTTAAATCAGTATGTAATCATCTCATATCCTTGTTCCTGAAGTCTGTAGATATCATGCCTATAGGGTTTTCGTCCAACACTTAGGTAAGCGATAGGGTAAAAGTTTATAAATTGAATCTGTTGTTATTAACTACAACCAACAAGCATGCCTGATTCGGGTTTCTTATCTGAATTATGTGATAAATTAGTCTGCCTCAACCTTTAAGTTTAATCAGACCCTAAACAGTATGTGTAAGTCATGCTGATTACGTGTTTCTTTGTTTAAAGGAGGTGTATCTGAGCCTTTCCACTTGCTGTATGCTTTCCCCAATTTCTATACATGTTTTTGTATGTCGTATTAGTATTTTACCCTTTTGAAACCACAAATAAGCCCAATATCTCCCCCCTTTAGGATTAGTAGTCCCAAATACCTCCGGGACTGATAGGATCGAGACGAGTAATAACATGCAATAAATAAACGAGACCATTCCGCGCTTTAATACCTTAAATAGGGTGGGAAGGGTAGATATGGATATGATGACCATGCGATAACATCACGTGTAGCCCCTCACTGAGGAGTGATTACCGGATGTTGTGTGGGGTGATCCATATTATTAATAAACCTAGGCCCCCCTTCCTTTGTTTCTTCCTTTTAATCCTTTTAAATTGTTTCTTCAAAATCAACTCTTTTAGTTTTATTACCTGTAACCATCATGTGCAAAATCCCCTCTTATTTGAAGTCTTATTCGCCTAAGTGTTGTTTGTGCTTAAAGTTACAATAATTGGCTGGCCGGGGACCACATTAGTGGATCCTGAGGGGTGCCTAACACCTTCCCCTTGGGATAATTTCAAGTCCTTACCCAATATCTGGTTACTCAAAACAAACCCTTTTTAGTGTCCTAATGCACTTTAATCATTAGGTGACGACTCTTCTATTCAAACCCAATTCCCAAAAGGGAACAAGTTGTCCTCCCAAATATCACAAACCCGATTTTGCGAGAAAAAAAAGGGCGCGACAGGAGTCATGCGACCTCAGAATAATGTGGCCCCTACCAAAAGCCACAAGGATACAACAACCAATATCAGCGGCAAGGTTATCATCCTCCTCAGTAGCAACATGGTGGGAGACAAGAAGATGGGTTTGCTAGACTCGAGGCAAAGATGCAACATGTTATTGGGTCAAATGCGAAAATGAGTGAAAGAGTAGATGCACATGCGTCAGCCATAAAGAATATTAAAGTGCAAATGGGCCAAATCTCGATGTCTTTAAATAATTGTCCTTATGGGACATTGCCTGTAAACACTTAGGTAAATCCAAAAGGTCAAGGCTTGAAGCATCTGATGGCAGTGAGTCTATGTAATGGCAGAGACTTAGACTTGGAGCAAGAGAGGGCTCGAGAAAGCAGACAGACTGAGACACTTGTACCAGTGCCCATTGAGCTAGATGATTCAGCAAAACTGACAGAGGTGACCGTACAACCTGCCTTAGAAGAAACCAATATACAGATTGAGGCAGAGAAAAAAGCTAAGACAGCTCAGGAATCGGTAGTTTAGGTGGTGTATGACAAAGAGAAAACCCAAATTATTGGGAAGAAGAGACCTCCAGCACCATTCCCGCAGAGGCTTGCCAAATACCAGAAAGAGGAACAATACAAGAAATTCTTGGAGATATTGAAACAAATCCAGGTAAATATTCCATTGATTTATGCTTTGAAGGAGATGCCTGGTTATGCAAAAATGATGAAGGACTTGATGTCCTGAAAATTCGACTTCCAAGATTTGGCCACAATGACTCTAACTTAGACCTGCAATGTTGTGGTGACTAGACCAGTTACTGAAAAGTTGTCTGATCTAGGGAGTTTCACAATTCCCTGCACCATTGGTAACTTTGCCTTTGCCAAGGCACTCTGTGATTTGGGGGATAGAATAAATCTTATGCCCCTAGCTATCTACAAGAGGTTGGGGATTGGAAGAGCTAGACCCACATCTATGTTGTTGTAGCTGGCTGACAGAACTGTAAAAAGACCCTCAGGTATTTTGGATGACGTGTTAGTACAGATATGGAAATTTGTGTTCCCTATAGATTTTGTGATTCTGGATTGTAGAGTGGATGAAGAAATTTCCATAATTTTGGGAATGTCATTCGTGGCCACAGGGCGAGCCCTCATTGATTGTGACACTAGGGAGCTCAAGATGAGGTTGAACGATGAGGAGATAACATTCAACGTGTAGAAATCTATGAGGCGACCAAGTGAATTCGCCAATTGTTCTCTTATTGATGTCGTGGATGTAATCGTGGAAGAGGATAATGAGACATTGACTATTGAGGATCCTCTTGCTGCATGTCTTGTGAATTTAGATGAGGTGAATGGGGAAGAATTGGCAGAATGGGTGTTGGCTCTGGAGGACAGAGGGTTTTGGGAGAGAACACTTGAATTCGAGCCCTTACACTTAGAAAAAAGAGAAACTCCTCCAGCCAAGCCATCCATAGAAGAACCACCAAAGCTAGAGTTGAAGTCACTGCCCGCCCATCTCAGGCATGAGTTTCTAAGACCTAACTCCATATTACCTGTTATTATCTCATCTAGTTTGTTAGATGTGCAGACACAACAACTTTTGCAGGTACTCAAGGAGTGCAAGACTGCCATTGGGTGGACCATGGCAGACATTAATAGGATCAGCCCGATATATTGTATGCATAAAATTCTGCTAAAAGAGGGGAACAAACCTTCTAGGGAGCACCAAGAAGGTTGAACCCCAACATGAAGGAAGTGGTGAAGAAGGAGGTTATTAAGTGGTTGGATGCGGGAATCATTTTCCCTATCTCTGACAGCAACTGGGTTAGCCCGGTGCAATGTGTTCCTAAGAAGGGTGGTATGATGGTGGTAAAAAATGACAACAATGAGCCGATCTCTACAAGAACCATCACAGGCTAGAGAATTTGTATGGACTATAGGAAATTAAATCTGGCCACCCGAAAAGACCACTTCCCACTTCCCTTCATTGATCAGATGCTTGAGAGACTAGCAGGGAGGTCCCACTTCTATTTTCTGGATGGGTATTCAGGGTACAATTAAATCTCCATTGCAATAGAGGACAGAGAGAAGACCTTATTCACATGTTCATATGGGATTTATGTCTTTCGGAGGATGCCTTTTGGCCTATGCAATGCACCGCCACATTCCAAAGGTGCATGATGACCATATTCACCGACATGGTCGAAGACATAATATAGGTGTTCATGAACTATTTCTCAGTGGTAGGGAACTCATTAGATGAGTGCCTTACAAACCTGACCCAAGTGTAAAAAAGATGTATCGAGACAAACCTTGTACTTAATTGGGAAAAGTCCCATTTCATGGTACAAGAGGGTATAGTCTTGGGACATTGGGTATCAAGCAAGGGAATTGAGGTGGATCGTGCTAAAGTTGATGTGATAGCAAAGCTGCCACCCCCACATCAGTCAAGGCAATCAGGAGCTTCCTCGGGCATGTCAGTTTCTATCGGAGATTCATCAAAGACTTCTCAAAATTGCCAACCCTCTCTGTAAGTTGTTAGAAAAAGATCACTCTTTCATGTTTTCTGATGATTGCAGGGTAGCATTCAAGGAGTTGAAAAAGAGGCTAGTCACAACACCCATCATTGTTGCCCCCGACTAAGAGCAACCATTCGAAATCATGTGTGATGCCAGTGACTAGGCAGTGGGGCAGTGCTAGGACAACGAAAAGACAAGATAATGCACCCAATTTACTACGCCAGTAGAACATTGAGTGGAGCTCAACTGAACTACACTGTGACTGAAAAGGAGATGCTGGTCGTGGTGTTCGCATTTGACAAGTTCAGATTATACCTGATCGGCTCTAAGGTAATTGTATATACTGATCATGCTGCTCTCAGGTACTTGATTGAAAAGAAGGAGTCCAAATCGCGCCTAATTCGTTGGGTGCTGCTACTGCAAGAGTTAGACCTGGAGATTCATAACCGTGAGGGCACGAAAAACTAGGTAGCTGATCATCTATCGCGACTTGAAGGAGCTGAATACTCAGTTGAGACAGAGGATATTCTAGAAACATTTTCAGATGAGCAGCTACTCGCCACAATCCTTGAGGAAGTGCCATGGTATGCAGGCTTTGCAAATTACCTGGCAAGCAGTATAGTTCCCTATGACCATTCCTCTATGCAAAAGAAAATGTTTTACCGTGACTGCCATATGTATTACTGGGATGGACCTTATCTGTTTAGAATATGTGTTGACAATATGATCCGGAGGTGTGTCCCCGAGATTAGGGCTGTGCACGGATTGGATCGGATCGAATTTAGCATATTTCGGATTCGGATTTCGGATTTCAGATTCTGAAAAGGGCAATCCGAATCCGATCCGAATTAACATTGGATCGGATCGGATTTTAAACTTTGGATTAGATAATTTTTTGGATTGTCGGATCGTATTGTCACTTTTCAGAACTTGTTCAAAGTACATAAACAAATGTTGGGAATTACTTTCCAAATACAAATGGAGCAATCACTTTTCAAATACTTGTTTGAACTTCGAAATTAAGTACTTAACATTGTTAACAATGTTCAATTTACAGTACACAACTGACTGAACTGAGTACTCATAAAAATTAATAATGCAACTGAGTTCAATTTACACAACTGGGTAACAATGTTCGAACTTAACAAAACAAAACAACAATCTGAAATTTACACAACTTGACAGTAAACCAAACTGAAGACCCCAAACAAAACACAATCAATTGTCTTTCAAACCATATTTTCATAGCAAAATAAAACAAACCAAACTACTAAAGTCCCAACAGTTCTTTAACATATTACACAAAACAAAAGAGTTCCAAGTTCCAAGTTTTGGGAAGCCGCAACAGTCAACACAAACCAGCAACCAGGCCAAATGTAGCTCTCAATCTCAGATTCTCAGTAGGACTGTGAGACAAGTTAAAAATCTGCAATTTCAAACAATACATAGAGCATTTTCAGAGAAAGAAAAAGACAGCTCATGGTCCAGAAATACCTGTATAATACAAAGAGCTTGTATAATGAAATACCTGAGAGCAAGTGTATAATGAATCAATACAAAGAGCATTTTCAGAGCAAGTGTATAATGAAATACCTGAGCTTGTACAACAAATGGAAACTCACTATATGTCGACAATGCAAGGCTCTCTTCCCGTATTCATAAATTCTGTATAATAAGATAGTAACACAAGAAATTAGTTTAAAAGTAATCTAAATAAACATACAAATAAAGTATATATTAAACACAAGTAATAAGATAGGCTTACCAGCTTCAAGTTGTTCAAGATTATCTAAATCTTCTTCAATTTTAATCGGAGTTGTTGATTCATTACGAAGCCAATCTTGGACACACACAAGAGCTTGAACCAATCTAGGAGTCAATGAACTCCTAAATGGATCAAGTATGCGTCCGCCGGTGCTAAAGGCTGATTCTGAGGCAACACTAGAAATCGGAATGGCTAGCACATCATGTGCCATCTCAGCAAGAGTGGGAAATCTAGGTGAGTTCAACTTCCACCACCCCAGAATGTTAAATTTTTCATGGTCTACCTCAACATCTTCACCCAAATATTTATCTAACTCCGATTTAGAATCAACTCCGCCACATTTCTTATGCTTCTTTAAATCTAGCATGAATTTTGAGAGCAATGATGAAGAAGATGGAGAAGATGGACCAGAACATGGAGAAGATGGACATGAACCAGAACCACCATTTTTCATTGCATACACATTAAACAAAGTATCCATGTATGTTTTCACATCCTCTTGTATTTTCAAACCTACTGTTTCTCCAAACATAGAACCAAGTGCAAATGAAAGAGTATTAAACTTATGGCGTGGATCAAGCACACATGAGATAAAAATCATTTTGTTCATCTTATGTGGATCCCCCCAATACTTGTCAAATTTCTCTTTCATATTCTTTGTCATTTCTCTCAAAGAAAGCATCTTCATTTTGCATCAACTCTTTCAAAGAAGAATCAGCAACACATATTTCAAGAAAGTGCACATTAGACGTAATATAAAGTGTACCTGATACTTTCAAGGTGAGTTCATAAAAAATTTCCAGAAACTTCACAATACGTCTTACACTATCCCAATCACTACTTAAAAGTGGACCTGCAGGTTGTCCATCCTCACAAATGCAGTTAGAAATACATGACATCAAACCATAATCAATATCACAATACTTTGTAAAGGCTTCCTCATAAACTGTAGCAACCTTCAACATCAAATATGTGGAGTTCCACCTAGTAGGAACATCCAAGCACAATGATTTTTTAGAAGTTATCCTATCAAGATCACAACATTCTTTAAACTTTTTCCATCTTGCGGGAGATTGTCTAATGTACCTAACAGCTTGTCTTATTCGTTCAACAGACACACTCCCATCTCTCAACCCATCTTGAACAACTAGATTGATGATGTGAGCCATACATCTCACATGAACATGCTTACCTTCCATCAAGTTAGTGTTCCATCTAGTAAATTGCTTGGATAACTCTCTAACCATCACATCATTAGAACTCGCATTATCAACTGTCACAGTAAATACTTTATCCACTCCCCATTCAAGTAAACACTTTGCAATACCACTAGCTAAATCTTGACCTTTATGACTAGTAATTGGACAAAAATTCAATATCCTTTTATGTAATTTCCAATTATTGTCAATGTAATGGGCTGTAACACACATATAATTAATTCTTTGAATTGAAGTCCATGTATCAGTAGTAATACATATTCTCTGTTTTGATTCTTTAAGAATAGACTTCAAAGCAAGTCTAGCTTCATGGTAAATCTCAAGACAATCCCTAGTCATAGTAGTACGAGATGGAATATGAAATAAAGGTTGAAGACTTCTAACAAAGTCTCTAAATCCATCTTTTTCAACAGAAATAAAAGGAAGTTCATCTTTAATAATCATACGAGCTAAAGCCCTCCTACATGCCTCTTGATCAAATTTCCAAGGGATAACTGAAACATCACCTGTTAGACCTTGCGGCTGAAAACCTAATGTTGTCTGGCTACCTTCTGCCTTGTAGGGATTGGTCGGACATTTGGAAATATGCAATAACAAATTGTTTGTGCCGCTATGCTTAGTATCAGCTACATATTCTTCTGAACAAAACTTGCATCTCGCTTTTTTCACACCCTCGGAATCAGTGAACTTGTTGAAGTAGCGCCAAGCCATTGATCTTTCTTTAACCATTTTTCTTTTCTTCGAACCAGGTTCAGATTCACTGTTATTGGTTGTTGAATCTGAATCAGTTGAAGCATTACTTTCACCAACTATTTCAACAATTTGAAGTTCATTCACTGTCTCTGTCTCATTTTCCATCTACCAAAACAAACAAAAAAACCAAAATAAAATCAGAAATAGAAGAATAGAAAATGAAAGAGATAAAAAACAGAACATAAAGACAAATCGATACACACATAAAAATTGAAAAAACAGTATGAAAATTCAAAATAAAGATGTTGTAATATCTCTCTAACACACAAAAAAAAAGACACAAAAACACACATTATTTGATTTCTGTCGAGAAATAAAAGGTGGAAAACATCACATTTGAGCTCCAAGACAGAGGGGAAAGCAACAATGAACCAATAATAACTAATAGTGAAGAAGAAGATTACTTTACTGGCTTGAGACTTCGAGAGAACTTGGAGTTCACTACTTCACTGGCTTGAGACTTCGAGACCGAGAGGACTGAGTCACTGAGATAAAGAGTGATGAAGAAGAGAGGCGGAACCGCGGAAGCTTGGTCGACTGAACTCTGAACTTCACTGGCTTGACTGTGGCAACAATGAACTCTGAAGTCTGAAGAGTGAAGGTGAACTAGTGAAGAGAGGCGGAAAAGAGGAAGCATCGATATAACCTAGGAATAGTATTTAGGGTAGTATAGTATACTTAACCGGGTTAAGTTAACCCTAAAATTTTAGGGTAGTATAGTATTTAACTATTTATATATAGGCCCATATAATTTAGGATTTCGGATCGGATCGGATTAAAATCATGCCAATCCGAATCCAATCCGAAAATCCGAAATTTTATAAAACATAATCCATATCCAATCCGAAAATCCGAAATAGAGTATGTCGGATCGGATTTCGAATATCCGATCCAAATGCACAGCCCTACCCGAGATAGAACAATTTTCTGTTTTGTAGGCATGTCATGCATCGGCATATGGCAGACATGTTGCACATCAATGGGTGAAGGGTTGTGATGAATGTCAGCGAACCGAGAACATTTTCTGTCGCCATGAGATGCCCATGAACCCAATTCAAAAGGTTGAAGTGTTCGATGTATGGGGGATAGACTTCATGGGCCCCTTCGTCAGCTCCTTTGGCAATAAGTACATACTTGTTGTTGTAGATTATGTGTCCAAATAGGTGAAAGCTGCAGCACTCCCCACCAATGATGCAAGGGTGGTGGTGGTGTTTTTGAAGAAGAATATATTCACCCATTTCGGGACCCCAAGAGCTATTATTAGTGACAGAGGAACTCATTTCTGCAATCGAGCCTTCGAGAAATTGCTAGCAAAGTATGATGTGTGCCACAAGGTGGCAACCCCATGTGATCCTCAAACCAGTGGACAAGTCGAAGTGTCAAATAGAGAAATTAAGAGTGTGATGACCAAGACTGTGAACGCCACAAGAACTGATTTGGCGAAAAAGCTAGATGATGCACTCTAGGCCTACAAAACCGCTTTTAAAACACTAATTGGTATGTCACCATACAAGTTGGTGTTCGGGAAGGCCTGTCACTTGCCAGTGGAACTAGAACATATAGATTAGTGGGCAATGAAACAGATAAATCTGGACATTGAGGCTGCGGGAATAAATAGAGTCACAGAATTGCATGATCTAGACGAGTTCCAATTTCTTGCTTTTGAGAGCACGAGGTTGTACAAGGAGAGAATGAAGAGGTTGCACAACAAGAACATTGTTGAGCGAAATTTAAATCCCGGAAACATGGTGTTGCTTTATAACTCAAGATTAAGGCTATTTTCGGGTAAACTCAAGTCACAATAGTCTGGACCATTTTGGGTGGTCGAAGTGCTCCCTTCAGGTGCCATAAAGATTGCCTTAGAAAAAGATTCCCATACATTTAGAGTCAATGGGCGAAGATTGAAACCATATGTAGGCATGGATGAACCCAAGGAAGTGTCAGTGATCCATCCACTGAACCTCAGAGGTCGAGCGAGCCTTAAATGCGCTCATCTGCTTCGTGCCGCGATGTTAAATCATGCGCTGCATGGGAGGCAACCCATTGACTTATTGTAACTATCGTGCCACGACATTATCTAAGGCGTTGGTTGAGAGGCAACCTAATGCGTATTGACTTTAGTATAGTTAGTATTTATTAATTTTAATTTTGGTAAGTACTAACCAATACAGGTGAGCTTGGGCAAATGATAAGTCCATCAGACACGGAACGAACAGGTAAAAAAGTGGAAAAGTTTTGAGCCCCAGAAGCGTGCCTGCGCTATAGGCCGCGCAAAAGGCCAAGTATTCTGCCTCGAACTTTCGCCCAGGAGTGCGGTTGCGCTATGGACGTGCTAATGACTGTGCATATGGCCAAGTACACTGTTTCACTAGAACGGTCGCGCTACGACCGCGCTAGTGTCGTCCGCCTGCCACTTTGTTTAACTTAACTTTTTTTTATTTTCTTATTTTGTATGTAATTGTTTTAGTTTGTTTATTCCCCCATCCCCCCAAACTATTCCCCTCTTCCTCATTCCCAAATACCCAATGCCTAAGAACCCCAGTCCTAAATCCCATCTTCTCTTAATTTCCCTCTTCTCCAAATTCCCCTCTTTTCCATTCCCAAATAATCCCAGCCCCAATTCCCCAAAGTTCAAGCCAAACCCTCCACTACTCTTCTTCACTTCTCACCATCTTCTCTCACTATAGGTGAGGTTTTCCTTTTTGTTTTATTTCAAGTTTTGTAGATTTTTGTTTGATTTCTTAATTATATAGTAGTTTATATTCTCTTTTCTTAGAAGTAATTTGTAGTGTATGTGTAGTGCTTGTGGGTGGTGATATTTGTGGAGTTGTATCTCTTAACTTAGTGGGTGAATTTAGGGAAATTATGGTAGTCATGGGGTTACAACATATTTAATTGGGGGTTCCGGTATATAATGCCCACAAGGTATTTGTTTAAATAACATAGAGAGTGTAAATGGTAATTGCGACTAATTGTGTGGGTGAAGTCTGAGTAACCGCAGTTGAGTCACACCTTTTGTGTTGTGCTAATGCTATTATTCTTCTAGGTACTATGGCTCTCTCCAGGAAACGCCGAACCACAGGTGCTTCATCTAGCGGTCAAGTTGGATTTTCCAGGGCGCGTGGGTCAGCTTCTACTCATCTCTTTGATAGTAACAAGTTCGTCTCCACTAAGGCTCACGATCGTTTTGCTAATAAGGCTCCTAAGAAACCAATACCGGAGAGGGGCATAGATATATGGCCGCTCCAACTTGGTTGCCCCAACTTGTATAATGAGCTGGTCAGGCGGGGTCTACAAATCTTCTTTGAAGATCCGGACAAGGGGAATTTGATGGTTGTACGTTAATTCTATACCAACGTAAAAAAACATGTAAATGGCGTAGTAACAGTGTGCAAGAAGGCTGTGGATGCCTCTATTGAGGCTATTCAGAGGATAAACCAGCTGCCCGCACCGGTGGATGAGTATGACGACTATTATGACTGTATGGTAGAAAATACACTCAGTGGGAGAGGTTCTTTGAAACCATTTGTGTACCCGGCAAGGAAATTGTATGGATGAAATATGGGAAGAAGTTTCATTCCGCGGCACTCACCTTTGAAGGGAAGTGTCGGTTGTATGTTATCAACAACCGCCTGATCCCGTTTTCCAACACCACAGAAGTGAATGCTCCTCGAGCTGCTCTAATTTAGTTCTTTATAAATGGTGACAACTTTGACGTGGCCAAGCTGATTCACGAGAAGACGTTCACACGCTGTCCGATAAAGAGGTATAGTTTCTTCTTCCCTTCCCTAGTCACTAGGCTTTGCCGGGTGGCTCGGGTGCCAGAAAATTTGAATATGGATGGGATAGTGCCAAGAGACTCCAAGTTCCGAGCTAATAAGGTAACTATTAGGAAGGGGCCTGTGGCAGTTGGTGGTGATGATAGTGCTGAATCTAATGAATCTGATGAAGGGGAATATGAGCAGGAGGAAGTAAGGGCCGAGTCACCGGCCCATGAGCAGATTGTAGAGGCTGCAGGACTATCTGGGGTTGGTCGGGTTACCCGATTCACAGCCTTAGAGTGAGAGGTGACAGGGTTGCGTACCTCGGTCGCTGAATTAGGTACACGTGTTGATGAGGTGGCCGGCCGACAGGTGAAATCAGAGAAGAAAATATTGGGCTGGCTGTAAGCTTTGGGTCGTGCATGTAATCTAAACCCGGAGATGGTCTCCGATCAAAAGTGATCCATCAGGGAAGTTCATTTACCTCACTGTTCTTTATTTTGTATGCCATGAGGACATGTCTTCCTTTTAAGTGTGGGGTGGGGGATACTTCATTGTATGTGTATATAGGTAAGAACTTGACTATTTTATGTTTTCTTTGTTTTTCTTGATTGTGTTATGTTTTCTTTGTTTTTGTGGTTTTGAGTAGCAGTCAAATTAGGTAAGTCGACTTGTCCTGATGATGGATCTCTTTCGACGGGAGTTTTGAGGGCCTACGTCGACGGGAAAATATAAAAAAAATAGAAATATGTTGGACTCTTCCTGATGACGGATCTTCTAGACAGTTTTCTTGAGGGAAATAAGTCTAAAGAAAATACTAAAAAGATTTTTTTTTGTTTTAAGTAGTGTAGTAACTCCCCCTTGGTTTTTCTTTGGACGGTTCTTTTTTAAGGGTTTTGCTTGAACCGAGTGTAGTTAGTTTTTGTTTATTTTTCTTCTAGATTTTAGCTTGTACTTATGGGCGATGAGCTGAAATAGGAAAAGAAGCTCGTGGCATTGATACACCTGAACATCGTAGACACTAGAGTGTGACACTTAGTCTCAGCGGTTGATTCTTGTTAGAGTGCCTTAAATTATATGTTTGTAACTGACTTGAGTACTCAAACGAGAGTGTCTTGATAAGTAAATCTGAAGTGAGTCATGTGCCATGTGTGTGAGAGTTGTATTGTATTCTATGCTCTTCACTTGATGCCTAGAACTTGCCCCGTGTGTTTGCAAAGCAAAATAGTAGCTTTATTCAGTCTTAGAAGTGATATAGGCATTTTTTTGTTAAGCCAGATATATAAAGTAGACCCACCTAAATGCGATACATTGTAGTTAACCCGTTGAGCCTATAAGCCTGTTTCTTTGACAACCACATTACAAACCTTACCCAATTGTTTGAACGGCCCATCTGTTTGAACTCATTTACCTCCCATGAGCACTTGAATGGTTATGAAATATGCAAAAGTTAAAGTGTGGGGTGGTGGTTTGTTTTTTGAGTGGAACCAATGAAAAAAAGAAAAAGGTGCAGTATTTTGAAAAAAATAAAAGAATAAGAGCCACTAAAAAAGAAAAGAAAAGAAAAAGTAATGTAGTCCTTGATGAGTGATGACTTGATACAATTTCACCTAATGGAGTTTAGGGTATTATAAATAGAAGTATGGTGGAATGTCTGATCTGACATAAGTATGGTTCTGAATGCAAAGGTGATTGTATTAAAAGTGCTTAGGAAGGTTAGTCACTATATCCAAATATATCCTACCCGTCCCTTAGCCTACATTACAACCAAATAAAGTCCTAATTGATCTTAGACTAAATGGGCTCGATTAGTAGAGTAGTACACTACGGGCAAGCCTATGGTGAATCTGTGTGGCATATAAATTTTCTTTTTGAGAGTGAGCGAATTTTATCTATTTAAGTTCCTAATTGTTCTTAATATTATTATTTGTGATACTATTCTCTTGTGAGATGTGAGGGCATTTGATTCACGAAGGAAAGGTAAGTCTTGACCTCTGTATAGAGTAATTTGAGTAAGTATGAATATTGCACGGCACGTGAGAGTCGACTCTTAAGGCAAAGATGTTACACTATTAGATGCAACTTTGGTGATATGTTCTTGGTGTGAGACGTTAGGGAAAATCTTAGTGAAGGAACCTTTATAGAGTATGTGGATTGCTCTGGGACTAGCAGTGATTTAAGTATGGGGTATTGATAATAGGCTGGATTCATGTAGTTTGGCGACTATTTATGCCCTAACTTGACTATGCTTCACCGCTCTAGGATGGTTAAATGACGATAAATTGGCTCTAATTGTGAATTTCATGTTTTCCAGGAGCAAGTTGTGCTTATGAGGACTTAGGATAGTGTTTGGAGCTAACTTAAAGCAATAGAAGCCTCTCGGAGCTGAGTACGTGTGAAAGAAGAGAGAAAAGAAGAGAAAAAAAGTTGATTCACTCTAGCGCGGCCTTAGCGCGACCGCGCTAGAGCAGGAAAACGAGATACTACACTATGCCATATGCGCGGTTCGAGTGCGGCCATGCTAGTCAATCAGGAGCGCAGAAGTTCCGGGGTAAACTTGAAAATTTGGGGGTAATTCCACTTAACCTATAAGAGGTCCAGCTCGCCCAAAAAGACATTATAAAGTTTTTTATAGCTGTGTTAAAGGCAAGAAGAGACAAGAGGCAAGAAGGATAATTCGACATCGAGTTCTACCTTTCTTCCTTTTGTATTTATCATTCATGATGAATTTTGCTGTTATTATTATGAACATGATTATGAGTAGCTAATTATTTAGTTTAGGGTTTTGATGGAACCTGTTGAGGATGAACTTCTTATTGTGTTCATATAGTTTGCCCAGTTTAATCTCTATTTATTCAACTACGTTCTTGTTGTAGTTAATTGATCGGATCTCAATTATCTGTGCCTATTTAATATGTATTACTCGGGAGAGAGTGCATATTTAGGTAGTTGTTGAACAACACCACTCCCAAAGTATATGAGGAATCAATACTCGAGGGTTTAAAGGTGGGATTATGGATAATGAAACCTTGGGTGCGATCTAAAGTGAGCTGTAATAAAAGCCAGCTAGCGTAACTCGGGAGAGTGCGTCTAGTAAATTGTCGTAATTACTTGGGAGTGATTTACGGTAGTAAGAGTGCTCATGATCGATAGAGACGATTTGGCAATTCTATGCGAAACATAACAGGAAGGGATTCCATCAATAGGGGAAATCACAACCTTAGATCCTTCTCTTATTTGTTTACAACTCAGTCATAGTTAGCTTTTAGTTTACTTAAATTTACTCAGTTATAGTTAGTAAAAATATCACCAAGTGTTATTCAAGATATCTGGGAAGTTGATTACGGAGAATTCAGTGAGTCTAACAAAAGTAATTGGTAGGTTAATTCCCTGTGGATTCGACTATGAGCTAAATACTCAGATTATATTTGCAACGACCGCTTGTCCTTTTTATAAAGCATAGTTGGGCATGATCAATAACGATTGAATTACTTTCTGTTTCGACATAGCATTCGCCAATCATTTATAGAACATTTAGCTTTTGTTTCTCTTTTCGCTTTTGGCAAATTAATAATGGTTAGAGCACAATTCTACCTTATGATTTGCAGAACAAACAAGAAAAAAGCTTAATTCGATACAGATGTAGGGGATTAAGGAACGAGAAATGGCCCCGAAAAGAAATATGTTCCTATTACTTATTTTCTTTTAATCTATATATTCTGCACGATTGGTTGAAATAATTCAAATAATAAATATTGAAGTTCTTTAATAACCACACATCAAATTAAATTGGTTTAACAATAACCAATCTTGAAAATGCAAATAATTAAATATTAATAACAACATATAAAATTAAATTGGATCAACAATTAGACGACTTTTGAGGTGAGATCCAATGTAAATCCAACTTTGATTCACTTGTGGAATCAGGAGGACCTGAAGGACCACCATGTCTCCTCTCTTCTCGAGAATACATACATCCCATACATCCCTTGTTAGTGTATGAACAACTATCCCACGAGCACAGGTTAAGTTCCCGAAAAGGGAGTAGAAGAAAAAGTTCTCGCGGCAAAATTTGATTAATGGTGGTAGAACTTATGTTACATTAGAAAGTTTTCGTTTAGGTCTCGGATGCTTTCTTCCGTGCACTCAAAAATATTTTCCTGAGTGTGAGACTATTTGTGCCTTCATCAGGTGAGCTAACTAGTGTATGAATGAAGTCGAAGCAACATACATTGCATGTTTGAATATTGTCCCTACCTAATTGGTAAAATATTGTTCATCAGGATAGAAGGTCAGTCCTAAGTGTGTATACAAAATAAGACTAGTATCTAGTCAAGGTTGGTTCTACATCTTTGCATATGATTGTTTTTGTTATTGCATATGACTTTTCTTTTTCTTAGGTGCTCATTTGTATTGGCTTTTAGTTTAATGTTTCTCTTTATTGACATAACTAAGCCAGCTTTCGGCACGTTCACAAACTCAGTATCAATATAAAGCAAAGCCATCGCATAAGTATGTTTAGTTATGAAGAATAGTGTCTGTATCGATTAAATCAGTTTGAAAGATTAAAATAGGCTCGAGGAGGATCAGAAAACTAATTCTTGATCCTCGAAAGCTTATCTACTCCAAGTTTCCAGAATTGAAATAATGCCTGTATCGATTAAATTAGTTTGAAAGATTACAATAGGTTAGAGGGGTCAATATGCATTTCTTTCTCAGAATTGTTTTTTCTTTTATTTGCCTTAAATTAATAATTTTGTTAAATAATTAACTTCAATTAGTTTACGGATTAGATTTAAACCTGTTAAATAGGCCGGGCCAGTTCACTGACAACCTGATTTGACCTGGTTCAGCCTGGGTTAGCCCTGTCTACTGGGGGTGGGACGGGTTGGGGAGGGTTAGGTGTGTAGCCGGACAGGGGCGAGCCTTTTTTGGTAACCGATGCCCAGGAGCCCGGTTAGCTCGGTTACCTTTATACAATTTTATTTTATTTTTTGACTGTTGCCAACAGTCAAATTCAAAAATGATCGTTGGGCAACGGCCATTTTTTGCATATTTGTCCATTTCGGCCTACCCTCTTGAGAAAATAGCCCTCCCCCCAACCCCACCCCAGCCTTAATAACTGATAAATTACAATTTTAACCTTATAAAAACTATAAAAGTCCCCCATCTTCTTTATTTTTTCTCACAATTTGCTCTCTTACTACTCTAATTCTCTCTTGATAATATTGCTTAATGCTCTCAAATTCTCAATTTCTTATTATTTCAAGGTTCATCAAATAATTACTTTTGTCACTACAAATTATAATTATCAAATATCAAGTATTCAAGTGAAGTGTAGTATCAATATCATCGAATATCAATTGAAGTATGATATCAAATTTAGTGCGGCATCTGGACTCACTGTACACTCGTTTCATCTATTTCTCTTCTTTAGTGTATATTTTTTTTTTATTTTTTAGAATTATTAATTTAGTTTTTTTAATTTAATTTACATAATGAATATATTTAGAGCAGCCAAAAAAGCGTGTACTAGTAGGTGTGACAGTAGTAAGAGTAAAAATCTTAAAAGATCAAGAGGTGGTCATATTCTTCTAGTAGCTTTACACATATTTTAAAAGTTCACCTAAAAATTTAAATGTAGATTATGAGCAATTTGAAGAAGATTATGGTGTAGATGATAATTTAGATGATATTCAATAACCTGATAATCTTGAAACACCACCACCTACACTTGGTACTGCTAGACAAAATATTAGGGATGGAGGTCGTGGTACTACATGTAGGCATCCCCTCCCTATTAAGAACAATCGAAGATTAAGAAGTAAGTGTTGGAATTTTTTTGAGACTAGAAGAAGATAAAAATTATGTAAGATGTCAAACGTGTAAGAAAGTTTATAAACATGAGACCGAAGGTAAGCAAGGGGTAATGGGTCAACTTTTTAGGCACATGGTAGATAACCGCCCTATTGCATGGGGTGCTGATGAGGAAGCTGGCCAACAAAAATTTAACCCGGGTAAATACGATATAGTGAAAGATCGGTGATAGAAACTGAGAGTCCACCAAATTGTAAAGAGAACCAGGTTCTCTATCAATTCCCACAATAAGCAATAGACTGTAAAACCAAACAGTATAGGGAACCAGGTTCTCTATTTATTCCTACAGTAAATCGGCAGTAAATAAGGAACACGCGATATTTACGTGAAAAACTCTTTGCTCAAGGGATTAGAAACTACGACCTACCCTAGTAGGATTTTAACTCCACTAAACCGAGCAAACTTCAGATTACAACCTATTTCAATCTAGGAATTAAACTCTTAATCCCTCACCCCTTACAATAACTCTACTGTAAGGCCTTTGCAATAACTCTATTACAAAATAACAAACCTTGACTAACTCTAGTCAAGAAACTAAATCAAACAGTGGTTTAAAGCTGTCCTACAAAGACATTTCTTGAAAGTAGTGTAGGATTACAAATGAAGAACAAAATAACAAAAACTCAATAAACCTAAGGACTAAGATATCTTCAATCTTTGGATATGGTCCTTGAGGTTGCAGCAGCTTTGTTCTTAAGAGAAGTGGTGGCTAGCATTTGAGAGAATATAGTATTTAGATTTGCAAGTGTTAGGAAATAAAATCTCTTGCCTCATGTTGATAACATGTGTGTGTGAGGTCATCAAGGATGATACAATAAAGTGTCCTTTAGTTTGGACTTAGCAAGCTATAACTGCGTTATTGTACTGCTGCCAGATGGTACAGTGCAACAGCCTGCCAGACGGTACAGTGCAGCAACCTTTACAACTGTAGAGTTGACTGCACGACGACCAGGGGAACTGATCCTTATATGTTCCCTCTGTTGTTCCCTTATTTGCTTTTATTGAGAACTGAACCAGACATCTGAATAATTACTCTGAATGCAAGGAAACAAATTATATCGGGTTCCTTATCTGGTTCTCTCATGAAGTTTGTCAAATCATCAAAACAAAAGACGTATAACTTATCAATTGGGAAGAATTAGCTAAAATGATTGTTTTAGGTTGTTTACCTTTTAGTTTTGCTGCTTCACCATATCTTGTTACTTATATTCACAATAATTCATAACCCTTTGTTTAAAGATATTCCTATAAGTACTTGTAGAGCTGATATCTTTAGTCTTTTTGGACAATATCAGACATGTATCCGTTATTTGTTCGCTAGTCTTTCTTGTAAAGTTTCTCTTACTTATGATATTGGTCGTGCCGTTAATAGAAATGATTATTTGACCGTCACATACCATTGGATAGATGATAATTTTTATATGCAAAAACGTATTATTGCTTTTAAATATGATGACGATCAAAGTCATATTGGTGCATTATAAGTAATACTATGAAGTTGCTATATTTTACAATCTTTCAGAAAGAGTTTTGTATATGCGTTTTGATAATGCTTCTAACAACAATTCTGCTATTACACTATTAAAATTGCATCTACACCCACCATTTCCTGAAATATTTCATGTGAGATGTGCATGTCATATTTATAATTTAATTGTTAAGAGTAACCTTGAATTATTTAGAAATGAGATCACTTTAGTTAGAAGTGTTATTGGAGTAATTTAAGGAAATAATAGAAGTGCTAGATTAAATGTATTTAAGCATAAATGTGTACAATATGGACTAAAACCAAGACTCATGCCTGAAGAAATAGTTTCTACGTGGAATTATATTTATTTATTCTTAAGATGTTATAAATATAAAATGCCTATAACTGAATTTGCTAATTCTCATTGTACCAATCCTAACTATTTGTTAACATCTAAAACTTGGGATGTATTGAAGATGTCGTAAAAATCTTACAAAATTTTTATGTAGGTACACTTGAGTTTTCCGAAGCTTATTACCCTAATATTGCAAATGGTTTAATACATATAGTTAAAATTTCTCTTTTACTCTATAATTTCAAGAAGAAAGAAGGATATAGTTTTGTTGTTGAATCTATGCTAGATAAATTTAAAAAATATTTTTATCTTATTCCCCTATTTACCTAATTGGTACTATTTTAGACCCTTCTATCAAAATGGTCATTTGTCGCCAATTAATCACTGCTTTATATTTTTATATGAATATTGGTCCAACTGAAACCTCTGACATTGAAACTTGTATTTCTAATCTACGCAAATATTTACAAATTTTATATAATTATTATGATAACATTGTTGATGCTTCTGCTGCTGTAGATGCAACTATTCCTTCAAGTTCAGTTTTTACATCTGCATCCGATGCTTTAGAGGATATTGATGGTGTTAAAGATTATTTGATTTGGTCTACACTAGGAGAGCGTCAACAAACCAATAGTAGGAATATTGATGAACTCCAATTCTACTTGCAAAAATTACCAGAGCCCCGCACAAAGGAATTTCTACCGCAGGGTTGGTGGAGGAGCAACTCAAATCAATTTCATGTTCTTTCGGCCATGGCTTGAGACGTGCTAAATGTGCCAATTTCAACAGTTGCATCAGAGAGTGCATTTAGCCAAGCAGGGCATCAACTAGGAGATACCCGTCATCCATTGGGTAGCAATGCGTTGGAAGCTCTAGTGTGCTTCAGAGATTGATAAGATCAAAACAGCAAAATCAAGGGGATGAAGATGTAGATGAAATGGAGGACCAAGAAATTGGAGATATAATGGTTTATGGTTCTGATTGAAGCAATGCCGGAAACTAAGAACCTCATGTTGACAAGGATGAACTTACAAAAATAATGCAAAGTATGTGATGTACTCTTTCTTATATTTTATAACTGTTGTAAACTTTTAATTTGCAAGTTTAAAAACAAAAAAAAAATCAAAATAGAACTTGCAAATTATTTGAAGTATTACTTATTATTCAATGAAAATATGGATTGAAAGCCTTCAGAGTTTCATCCTTACACATTGGTCTTATTAAATAATTTTTTGTAACCACTTACTTTCAATTTTAAAATTTTTAAAATCAAATTTAAAATTTAAAATTTTAAACTTTAAAAGTTTAATTTTATGCCTTAAAATACTTATATCCTCAATTAAAAGTTTGCAAATACTTAAGCATCAATTACATTGAATAAGAAAAACATAGTACACTAAAATAAAAAAATTCGGTCCGGTCCGGACCCGCTAAACCCGAACCCGAACGGGCCCAATTTAATCCGAAAATTCCCAACCCGCTAACAGCCCGGTAAGCCAGCCTACTACCCAGTCCGCCACTAATCGGACGAGCTATTTTTTCGTATCCAGTCTGGACCAGCTCGTCCGGTAAATAGGTATAGATTAAAATCATACATTTATATTAATTGAAAGTCAAATATACTAAGTTGTATAATGAAATAAGAATGCTAACATAATTTTTTTTTAAATCTAAAAAATAAATTCAATTACAAGGAGTCTACCCTGCAAAGCGGCTTCTCGCTTATCTCCATTTGAAAATGAGGAGATCCGACGTCAACTGCAAGAATTGCTGTCAAAGGGCGGGAGAGTCTCAGTTTGTCACGACCCGAATTGCCACCGTTAGGACCGTAATGGCGCCTAACATTGAACCTACTAGGCAAGCCAACATTATTGATTATACACCCTTTTTACCTTTACATTTAACAATTTACCAAATTAATGTAAGTATACAGCGGAGCTAAAAGTGCAGAAGAACAGAATTTAACATTTAAGCTAATACTAATACGAATCCATAATAATAATCCACCCATAACTGGTGTCACAATCTCACGGATTATCTAAGAATACTACAAATAGGGTCTGAACAAAGAAAATACATGTTTGTCTATGAAATAGAAAAGAACATAAAGAAACAAGATAGGAAGTGGATGCCAAGGCCTGCGGACGCCTGCAAGACTACCTTGGGTCTCCAATGGACTGAAGGCAACAACTCCTAGCTAAGGTCCGTATATTCCAGTACTGTAACAACCCGACCGGTAGTTTTGAACTTTTGCACTTTGATCGCCAGTTCCCGGGCATGACTTGCCCTGTGTAACGTATTATGACTAATGTAGATCGTTGGTTTTGGTTTTCGGGAAAAATTAGAATGAATTTGAAGGAACAGTACCAGTTGAAAGCTTTGAATTTGAAAGGTTTGACTAAGAGTTGACTTATTTGTATATGAGCTCGGATCAGAAATTTTGTGATTTGGATAGCTTCGTTGGGTGATTTATGACTTAGGAGCGCGATCAGAATGCATTTTGGAAGTCCGTGGAAGGATTTGGATTGAATTGGAAAAGTTAATATTTTGGCGAATTCCGGTTGATAGATGAGATTTTGATCCGAGGGTCGGAATGGAATTCCGAGAGTTGTTGTAGCTTTGTTATGTCATTTGTGATGTGTGTGCAAAATTTCAGGTCATTTGGACGTCGTTTGGTCGACTTTTTGATCGAATTCGGATTTCGGAAGTTTTAGAATTTTTAGGCTTGAATCCGAGGGTGATTTGATGTTTTGATGTTGTTTTGAGCATTTCGAAGGTTGGAACAAGTTTGAATTATGTTATGGGGTGTGTTGGCATGTTTGGTCGGGGTCCCATGAGGCTCGGATATGTTTTGGAAGAGTTTTTGGAAGATTTTGCCGTTTTGAGCATAAGCATGTAATGATCCAAAGGTCCATTTTTAGTTCTAGAGATCGAAATTTGATTTCGAGACTTCCTGAATTTTGATAATGAATTATAGGACTGATCTTGAAAGTTTGGTCTAATTTCATCAAGTCGCGATTGGGTTTTTGACACGAAACATGAGTTAATTGTTTAACGAGCGAAATGGGTATTGAACTGAGCAAATGAGCTCCGAATTGAGTTTCAACTGAAGGACTATGTTCGTATTATTATTTTTGACTCATAGGAACAAGAATCATCAAATTCCGAGTTCGTATGATGGAGTTAGAGCCTTTTTAGTGAAAAGAAAAGTTGCTGCAATTTTCTGGGTAGTTTCTGCATTTTTCGCATGTGTAAACAATGACCGCTCCTGCGTGAACAGTACCCATGTACAATACACATGAACAGTACGTGAACAGTACGTGAACAGTAAAAACATATGAACAGTACCCCCGAAATTCTGGACAATTTTAAGTCCAGCAGTCCGGTTTTTGGTCATTTCTTTTACTGCCAATCTCGGGTTTTGGGCAATTTTGAGCAAGAAATCACGGGAATTCTTGGGGTAAGTGTTCTTGAATCCCTTGTGATTTTATTTCATGAATAAATCTTCATTTTTGGCGTTAGATTATTGATATTTGAAGAGAAATGGAGGAATTTTCTAAAATTCCATAAAGATAAATTTTTAATATTTGAAAGCCAATCCGATGTCGGATTTTGGTAAAATTTGTTTGGTTGGACTCGTGGTTGGATGGGTGTTCATATTCCGTGACTTTTGTCATATTCCTAGATGTGGGCCCCACGGGTGAATTTTGAGTGCAATTTCGGATTCTTAATGAAAAATGTAGAATTTCATATGGAATTAATTCCTATAATTTTTATTAACTGAATCGATTTATTGTGGCTAGATTCGAGGATTCGGAGGTCGATTTGAGAGACAAAGGCATCGCGAGCTAGAGGATTAGCCAGTTCGAGGTGAGTAATGATTGTAAATAATGTCCTGAGGGTTTGAAACCCCGGATTTGCACATTGTAGTGCTATATTGAGGTGAGACACGCGCTGGATGATGAGCGCGGGGTCTTTTAATGTCGGGGATTGTGACTTGGTCCATCCCGATTGATGATTTTACGCATATTTGATTGAAACTTATTTGTTATCATCATGATTTAGGCTGATTGCCAAACTTGGGCTTCGTGCCAATTATTTGAATCCTTCGGGAATATTTACCACTATTTCCTCACTATTTTGACTTATATTTAAACTCAGTCCTGTTTATAATTATTGTTTTACAAACTCATCCGCTTTTATGCAGATTTGAAAACTCAAATGATATTTCTAAATGGTATTTTGGGTTGAGAACTACTGTTTTACAAATGCCCGAGGGGCTCATGATGATTTCCGAACTGAGTGAGGTCGAGGGCCATATGTGAGGATATGCCGAGTGATATGAGGCCGAGGGCCTGAGATACTTTATATGCCACGCGGTGGCTTGAGTGATGTGAGGCCGGGTGATTTGAGGCCGAGGGCCTGAGATACTTTATATGCCACGTGGTGGCTTGAGTGATGTGAGGATATGTTGAGTGATGATGCCACGAGGTGGCTTGATATAGCGCTTGGGCCGTAAGGGGCCCCTCCGGAGTCTGCACACCCACACTGAGTGCGGGTACCCATTGTTCTGAGTGATTGATGCTATGCCCGAGGGGCTGATATGAGTGATTGTGAGGTAGCCCGAGGGGCTGATACTATTCTGAGAGTGAGCCTGAGGGGCTATTACTGATCTGATATTGAGCCCGAGGGCTGTTACTGTTCTGATATTGAGCCCGAGGGGCTGGCACTATTCTGATATTGAGCCCGAGGGGCTGGTTTTGTTGATATTATGCCCAAGGGGCAGTTTGTTGTACATGTTTTGCTCGAGGGGCCGTTTACATTTCTATCATTTTTGTTACTCTCTTGTAAACTACTTGCTTTACTTGTTGGAAAAAAAGGATTTTCACTTGATTTCTCACTGCTTTACTATTTAAAGTGATTTTACTACTTCAGTATGGAATACCTTGTGTTTTTGCGTGATTTCTTGCCTTCAGTGTTTATTTATTATTATTACTCACTGAGTCGGAGTACTCACATTACTCCCTACACCTTGTGTGCAGATTCAGGTATGTTTTGACTGATCAGAGGCAGAGTCATCAGGGTTTAGCAAGGTAGCTGCCGGCATTCGCAGCACTGCTTTTCTCTCTCCTCATTTCATTAGTTTGTATTTGTACACTCCAGGCTTTCAGTTGTATTTATACCCTAGTAGATGCTCGTGACTTGTGACACCCCGGTTAGGGCTGTGTCGGGTTGTGCTTCCGTTAATTATATCATTAAATCATATTTAAACTGTTTATTAATGTTTAACTATTTTTGAAAAGGCGATATGGGTTTGTTGGCTGGCCTTGTCTTCACGAGAGGCGCTATTACGACCGGAGCGGGGTTTGGGTCGTGACAAGTTTGTATCAGAGCCTAGGTTACGTAGGTCTCACGAGTCATGAGCAGGTTTAGTAGAGTCTCGCGGATCGGTATGGAGACGTCTGTATTTATCCTCGAGAAGTTGTAGAACCTTTAGGAAAACTTCACATTCTTGAATTCTTATCGTGCGTCCTTTGATTCAGCTTGAAATGTAACTCTTTGAATTCCTTCCACGCGTTCGTATGTGCGCATGAGCGCTCAGTATCAGATGTGCTTTGATGGTTTGTGATTTTCCGATCAAGGGGCGATGTGTGATCTCTGTAAGTTGATGTTGGGCCAGTCTGAAGGACTTGAGGCCGGATATTTGCCTATGGCTTGAGCATCGAGGTGCTGATTGTGTGAGCAAGTATTTTGAACTTATATGTTCGGTATTGTCCCTATTAGTGGAAGTGACGGTTGAGTAACTATGTGATGAGTATGTTAGTACTGCGAGATGTATCCATATGATTTGGAAACGACAAGAAGGGTCTGCTGGAGGATAGAAGAACTATTAGGTACTTGAATTCTATCTTGATTCGAGGTATAGCCCCGAGTTATAGGCGTGTGAAGAATCTTTTCATGTTTCCCAGTTGTGAGTGAAGTAAAAATAAAATTCATGTTGCGGTATGAGTTTAGACTCAGGAAGACTTAGTGACTGCGTACAGTTTATGATGGTGGAAGGTATACATAAATGTTAGTTAAGGCGAAGCAGGTGGGTTATCTCCTGCAAAGTGTTCTGGAGTTGTGTGATCTTTATGTTGTCTGTTAGAAGATCCCATTTACAAGTGAAATATATATGTGAATTTAATTTGGGTCGCTTAAGAGAGTGGGTTTAATTGTTATGAGAGTAAATAAGAGATTTGTAGAAGATATGAAGTACCAGATGGTGTGTGTTCCATGAGCTTATGAAGGATTGAGTTAATCTCACTATGGTATTATGGAAGCAATAAAGCGTATGTGTTATGAGTTATGGTGCGTGTTTGACCTATGGCTTTGAGCCAAGTGGGGGAGTCCGCTATTAAATAGATGATTGCACGGTTATGTGCTCTAATGGTCCCAGTTCGAGGCGCATATGTGAATCAGTTATGGCTCGAGTAAAGGAAATTTCAATAAAGGTTATGTTATGCTTTATGGGTGTGCGAGAATCGGGGAATGACTTGAGTTGTGGTTGGTAAGGAATGCTCGGTGCATAGGGCAAGAAGTTGCTTGGTTATATTGGAATGAGGTCACATTCTGCAGTGTCGGAGTGCTAATGAAACACAGATTGTTCGGCTCGTTTAATCAATCTAACTACGGTTTGAGTAGTGTGGATGAATCTAGAGAATGGTCCTATTGTGTTCAAAACTCTACATGCAATAATTGGAGGCTTCTAAGTTGTACTTATGGATAGAAACTGAGTTTTCAGTGGAAGATGGCAAGACTTGTGGTATTTTCTATATTAATTATGGGATTCTATATATCAGTATCGGGAAGGTGAAGGTAATGGCTTTGGGGAACACTTAAAGAGTATTCAGCGGCTTAGGAGCCTTAGACGGTGTAGCTTTATGCTTGGGTTTCGTGTGATAAGCCTAGGTTGAGGAAATTGTGGTGCTACAGCAAGAAGGAATATCAAGTTGAAGATGAATCAGAAGGAATTTAGATAGATGGGGTATCTTGATAGTAGACCAAATCGGTATGGTAAGGATATGATTAATTCCTTGTGTGTGTTCGAGGTAATGAGTTCCTACAGCTATTTTGCAATAATTCTCTTGGGTTTTGATGGCTTACTTAGCTTGGTCTAGTTAGAAGGATTCAGTCCTGGCAGTTGAATTTGTGCAAATGGAATTGGGAGAGTTCTTATTGATTTCTACCGTGGTTGGAGAGGTGCAATTTCTCCGAGTGTGAGAAGCATATGATATGTAATGATTTTACTTCTAGATGGGATCAATGGAAGTTCTTGGCTAGATGAGTTACAGTTCAGTTCTGAAAGGAAGTTCATAAAATTCTTAGGTAGCGGGTAGCCTCAGATGATTAAGGAAATGGTACTGCTAATTGGAAATGATTTGACGAGAGTCTATGTTTTAGTAAAAGGGTAATGTTATTAAGTTGATAGCACTTTGGTAGTATTGCGGAACCTTCTTTTTAGATCGACTGGTGATATTCGGGTTTGCTTGGTGGCATAAGGAAATTTTAGAGTATCTATAGTGGAATGATTGGGTATTAGAGGTGTGGCATATATTCGGACGACGAAATTGGGATAAGATATGGTGATTCATGTGTCGTATGGACGTGAAGATGGAAGTTCTCATATTCAGGCTATGTTGTGATTGTAGATCGTGTGTATCAGCATTGTTTAGTGACTACCGAGATTTGGAGTCCCGAGTGGATCTTTCTTTGTTTTGTATGTTAGATTTTGGATGTGATGTTGGGGATGTAGACTGATCGTCTCAGTGTTGGGTTATTCTGGACTATTGCGTTATGGGCTAGGTTGGAAATGCCAAAGGTTGAGTGGCGATGTGCGTCGGGTTATGTTCTAGTGGAGTGGTTAATATTTCATAGACCCAGCGGACAGCTGGGAAGGATTGCTTTTCTTAATTGGGCCTTCGTGATGGATGTCAGTGCAGAGGTTTCTACCATTGATTCAGTTCCGGTGTTGAGGGACTTTCCGGAAGCATTTTTTGTGGCCGGGCATATCGTCGGGCGAGGTTGTGGATTTCGGTATTTATGTGATGTCGGGCACCGTATCGTATGGCTCCGACAGGAGTTATGGTAGTTGAAGGAGCAGCTTTAGGCTTCTTTGGTAAGGAGTTCATTGGCAGGGCAATGTGGATGCGTGTTCTAGCTCGAGTCGACTTGGTTGGCCCCGAATTGCATTGTTGAGGGATAGGTTGATTCGACCGTTATTGAGCTTATTAGTGATCTGAGGAGATCTATGAGTTGCCTTTCTGTGTTGCGAGACATTATGATTTATTGGTTATGGGCACATATGGTGCGGTTCTAGTGGGGTTCATAGTGGAAGTCGAGCGGGAAGAGTAATCGGGTGTTGCTCGGTGAATGGTGTATCGGTTACATCCTATCGGGTTTGCGTGGTATATGTTACTTGTTTCACCGTTGGTGTAATGATTTGCTTTGGTTCCAGACATCAAATTGTGTGTTGTTGTCAATTTCGAGCATAGTGACTTGAGGTGTCCCATGTAGAGCAGTGTTTGGATAGGATCGCGCATTGTAGCGATGCTATGTGGAGATATGACCTTGCGGGTTAGATTCGTGTGTCCTATTCTATGATGTGAGACGGGTTCTCAACCCTGCGTTGTGGTGGTACTGGTGAGCTTGAGGTACAACTCTTTTATTTGAGTCATTTTCATGATTTGAGTATGTTCGGACCGTTGCTTATTGGTGCGCGTATTATGCTAGATGTGGCTTAGGCCTCTATTGGTGTGACATGTCACCAGGGTAGTGTGTTGGGTCAGAGGAGATCGTTGGGATCATTAATGAAAATAAACGGATTCGATTTCAGCATGTTTGATGGGTAAACATCGAGGTTCGGTTCAAAAAAAATTTGCTATGGTAATTGCCAAAGGAGAAATGGCTTCATGAATGGTTGATCTGAGAAATGGTTATGGTTTATTGCGTGTTTCATTTATCGTTGGTAGTATATGAAAGTGTTGGAATGAGACTTTAGCTGATAAGAGGTTTTCTATCGGTATTTGGTTGTTATGGGCAGCTACTGTGAATAGAAGTTATTGCTGTGAGCGTTAGAGTTATATGGTATATCATGGGATTGCTCCCGAGGTTGCAGGCATGTGTTACTACAGCTAGTTCGGGTCTATTCAAAGTATAGGTGTGAAGTTTTGATCGTATTGATGGTTTCAGAAGTGAAAATATGGTTCTATGGTTTATGGGCTAGATTGGATTGTGTAATTTTAGTTAAACGGTGTTATCGAACCTATATGAGATAGGGTGACGAGGTATCACCCCCGGATATATGCATGGTAAGGTTATTCAGCGATTGGTGGGCTTTTAGAACAGCTCTAGGTACGTTCGAGGACGAACGTGTGTTTAAGTGGGGGAGGATGTAACGACCCGACCGGTAGTTTTGAACTTTTGCACTTTGATCGCCAGTTCTCGGGCATGACTTGCCCCGTGTAACGTATTATGACTGATGTAGATAGTTGGTTTTGGTTTTCAGGAAAAATTAGAATGAATTTGAAGGAACAGTCTTAGTTGAAAGCTTTGAATTTGAAAGGTTGACTAAGAGTTGACTTATTTGTATATGAGCTCGGATCAAAAATTTTATGATTTGGATAGCTTCGTTGGGTGATTTATGACTTAGGAGCGCGATCGGAATGCATTTTGGAAGTTAGTGGAAGGATTTAGCTTGAATTGGTAAAGTTAATATTTTGGCGAATTCCGGTTGATAGGTGAGATTTTGATCCGAGGGTCGGAATGGAATTCCGAGAGTTGTTGTAGCTTCGTTATGTCATTTGTGATGTGTGTGCAAAATTTCAGGTCATTTGGACGTCGTTTGGTCGACTTTTTGATCGAATTCGGATTTCGGAAGTTTTAGAATTTTTAGGCTTGAATCCGAGGGTGATTTGATGTTTTGATGTTGTTTTGAGCATTTCGAAGGTTGGAACAAGTTTGAATTATGTTATGGGGTGTGTTGGCATGTTTGGTCGGGGTCCCATGAGGCTCGGATATGTTTTGGAAGAGTTTTTGGAAGATTTTGCCGTTTTGAGCATAAACATGTAATGATCCAAAGGTCTATTTTTAGTTCTAGAGATCGAAATTTGATTTCGAGACTTCCAAAATTTTGATAATGAATTATAGGACTGATTTAGAAAGTTTGGTCTAATTTCATCAAGTCGCGATTGGGTTTTTGACACGAAACATGAGTTAATTGTTTAACGAGCTAAATGGGTATTGAACTGAGCAAATGAGCTCCGAATTGAGTTTCGACTGAAGGGCTATGTTCGTATTATTATTTTTGACTCATAGGAATAAGAATCATCGAATTCCGAGTTTGTATGATGGAGTTAGAGCCTTTTTAGTGAAAAGAAAAGCTGCTGCAATTTTCTGGGCAGTTTCTGCATTTTTCGCACGTGTGAACAGTGACCGCTCCTGCGTGAACAGTACCCATGTACAGTACACATGAACAGTACGTGAACAGTCACGTGAACAGTAAAGACGTATGAACAGTACCCCCGAAAAATTCTGGACAGTTTTAAGTCCAGCAGTCCGGTTTTTGGTCATTTTTTTGACTGCCAAGCTCGGGTTTTGGGCAATTTTGAGCAAGAAATCACGGGAATTCTTGGGGTAAGTGCTCTTGAATCCCTTGTGATTTTATTTCATGAATAAATCTTCATTTTTGGCGTTAGATTATTGATATTTGAAGAGAAATGGAGGAATTTTCTAAAATTTCATAAAGATGAATTTTTAATATTTGAAAGCCAATCCAATATCGGATTTTGGTAAAATTTGTTTGGTTGGACTCGTGGTTGGATGGGTGTTCATATTCCGTGACTTTTGTTATATTCCGAGATGTGGGCCCACGGGTGAATTTTGAGTGCAATTTCGGATTTTTAATGAAAAATGTAGAATTTCATATGGAATTAATTCCTATAATTTTTATTAACTGAATCGAATTATTGTGGTTAGATTCGAGGATTCGGAAGTCGATTTGAGAGACAAAGGCATCGCGAGCTAGAGGATTAGCCGGTTCGAGGTGAGTAATGATTGTAAATGATGTCTTGAGGGTTTGAAACCCCGGATTTGCACATTGTAGTGCTATATTGAGGTGAGACACACGCTGGATGATGAGTGCGGGGTCTTTTACTGCCGGGGATTGTGACTTGGTCCATCCCGATTGATGATTTTATGCATATTTGATTGAAACTTATTTGTTATCATCATGATTTGGGTTGATTGCCATACTTGGGCTTCGTGCCAATTATTTGAATCCTTCGGGAATTTTTATCACTATTTCCTCACTGTTTTGACTTATATTTAAACTCAGTCCTGTTTATAATTATTGTTTTACAAACTCAGCCGCTTTTATGCAGATTTGAAAACTCAAATGATATTTCTAAATGGTATTTTGGGCTGAGAACTACTGTTTTACAAATGCCCGTGGGGCTTATAATGATTTCCGGACTAAGTGAGGTCGAGGACCATATGTGAGGATATGCCGAGTGATATGAGGCCGAGAGCGTGAGATACTTTATATGCCACGTGGTGGATTGAGTGATGTGAGGCCTAGTGATATGAGGCCGAGGGCCTGAGATACTTTATATGCCACGTGGTGGCTTGAGTGATGTGAGGATATGTTGAGTGATGATGCCACGAGGTGGCTTGATATAGCGCTTGGGCCATAAGGGGCCCCTCCGGAGTCTGCACACCCACAGTGAGCGTTGGTACCCATTGTTCTGAGTGATTGATACTATGCCCGAGGGGCTGATATGAGTGATTGTGAGGTAGCCCGAGGGGTTGATACTATTTTGAGAGTGAGCCCGAGGGGCTGTTACTGATCTGATATTGAGCCCGAGGGGCTGTTACTGTTTTGATATTGAGCCCGAGGGGCTGGCATTGTTCTGATATTGAGCTCGAGGGGCTGGTTCTGTTGATATTATGCCCGAGGGGCAGTTTGTTGTACATGTTTTGCCCGAGGGGCCGTTTACATTTCTATCATTTTTTTACTCACTTGTAAATTACTTGCTTTACTTGTTGGAAAAAAGGGATTTTCACTTGATTGCTCACTGCTTTACTATTTAAAGTGATTTTACTACTTCAGTATGGAATACCTTGTGTTTTTGCGTGATTTCTTGCCTTCAGTCTTTATTTATTATTATTACTCACTGAGTCGGAGTACTCACATTACTCTCTGCACCTTGTGTGCAGATTCAGGTATGTTTTGGCTGATCAGAGGCAGAGTCATCAGGGTTTAGCAAGGTAGCTGCCGGCGTTCGCAGCACTGCTTTTCTCTCTCCTCATTTCATTAGTTTGTATTTGTACACTACAGGCTTTCAGTTGTATTTATACCCTAGTATATGCTCGTGACTTGTGACACCCCGGTTAGGTTGTGTCGGGTTGTGCTTCCGTTAATTATATCATTAAATCATATTTAAATTGTTTATTAATGTTTAACTATTTTTGAAAAGGCGATATGGGTTTGTTGGCTGGCCTTGTCTTCATAAGAGGCGCGATCATGACCGGAGCGGGGTTTGGGTCGTGACAAGTTCTGGGATCTGCACAAAAGAGTGCAAAGTGTAGTATCAGTACAACCGACCCCATGTACTGAGTAAGTGTCGAGCATAACCTTGGCAAAGTAGTGACGAGGCTAGGACACAACAAACAACATAACCTACAGTTAAACAATATCTAACAGAATAGCAGTAATAGAGGCTAATCAGAAGTAACGGAAATGGGCAACATGCTTTGGGGGATAACAACATAAGGAAACGCAAAAATAACGGGATGAAACAATTAAGGCGCTTGAATCAATATCAACAAGAAATCACAACAAGTGGGCAAAGAATGCACGACATCACCCTTCGTGCTTTTACTCTGAATCCTCACCGTGCAATCAAGAAAGAAAATGTGCACGACATCACCCTTCGTGCTTTATCTCTCTTCCTCACCAAATGAATATTAGAAATGTGCACGACATCACCCTTTGTTCTTTATCTCTCTTCCTCACCATATGCATCAATATCAATGTAAATGTGCACGGCATCACCCTTCATGCTTTATCACTCTTTCCTCACCATATGCATAAGTATGAATGTACATGACATCACCCTTCGTGCTTTATCACTCTTTCCTCACGCAAACAATAGTAACTATCAGCATCCCGGCATGGGAATCAACAATAAGAATTAAATACGTCCCAGCAAGGGACTAGCTATAACCAATCTTGTTCCAACAATTAACTTCACAAATGAACCTCAACCGGAGCCAACGCTTAATAATAGACAAATACTACGAAAAATTATCATAAGTCTTACTCATGGGTAATCAACAAATTAGGCATTTATAGTACTTATCAAGAATCATAGCGATTATAATTTAAGACTTACGGGCATGCTTGACACCAATGTATAGATGCTCGTCACCATACCTATACGTCGTACACTACACTAGCACATAGCAAAGAAGGCATAACACATATTTTCTCAAGCTAAGGTTAGACCAAACACTTACCTCGCACAGCCACGAATCAAGCCTCAACTATCGCTTTCCCTTTTGATTCCACTTCCAATTCAATTGTATCTAGCAAATATTAACTTATTAACATCAATAAATGCTAAAGAACTCATTTACAATGCTTAATTATAACTTTCCCAATATTTTTCCCAAAGTCCAAAAATCGACCCCGGGCCCACTTGGTCAAAACTCGAGGTTCCGACCAAAATCCGAATACCCATTCACCCACGAGCCAAAATATGCAACTAGTTTCGGAACCCTAAATCGAGGTATAAATTTCTAAATTTGTTAAATCCTCAATTCTACTAAAATTCCTAATTTCTACCCTTGAAGAACAAGATTTAGACCTAGAAATCTAATGGGTGTTGATGGAAAATGAAGGAAATGAGTTCAAGAATACATACCTATGATTTGGGGTTGAATTTGCTCTTCAAAAATCGCCTAAGGCCTGATTTTGGGGAAGGAGATATGAAATTATAGCTTAAATCCCGTTCTGCCTCGGTTTTAAATCGCTGGGCAGACCTTCTTTGCGTTCGCGAAGGGTCTGTCGCATTCGCGAGACACAGCGGCCACAAGCCTTCGCGTTCGCGAAGGCATTCTCCCCCCAGCCTCCGCATTCGCGATCCACATGACGGGTTCGCGATGAGTATTCCACCCCTCTCCCAGGTCCCTGCCATAATGGCCTTCACGTTCACGATAACCAGGTCGCATTCGCGAAGGGTAACTCCCCCAACGCTCCGCGTTTGCGACCAGTGCCTCGCGTTCGCACAGAAGGAATTTCCTTCAGACACACTTTACTCTTCGCATTCGCGAGAGTTCCTTAGCGAACACGAAGAAGGAAATACATGTGCACCTGCAACAACTATGACAGCAGAAATTCTAAGTCTCAAAACATCTCGAACCCTCTCCGAAACTCACTCGAGCCCTCGGGGCTCCAAACCAAACATGCATACTAACCTAAAAATATCATACGGACTTACTCGTATGATCAAATCGCCAAAATAATACCTAGAACTACGAGTTTAGCATCAAAATCAAAGATAAATCTCAAGAACTCTTAAGTTTCCAATTTCACAACCGAGGCTCTGATTCACGTCATATGAATTTCGTTTCTTACTAAATTTTACAGACACAACTTAAATACCATATTAAACATGTATCGGGCTCCGGAACCAAAATACGGGCGCGATACCATCAAATTCAAACATCTTTAAATTTCCAAAAACTTTTATAGTTACAATTAAATAATTTCTTTCAATAATTCATTTCTCGGGCTTGGGACCTCAGAATTCAATTTCGGGCATACGCCCAAGTCCCATATTTTTCTATGAACCCTTCGGGACCGTCAAATCACGGGTCCGGGTCCGTTTACCTAAAATATTGACCAAAGTCAACTTAAATTCAATTTTAAAGGCAAAATTAGTATTTTTCTCAAATTTTAACATAAAATCTTTCCGGATATACTCTAGACTGCGCACGCAAATCGAGGTGAGAAAAATAGAGGTTTCTAAGGCCTCGGAACACAAAAATTGACTTATAAGACAAGTGATGACCCAAAATTTTCCACCTCTAAAACAACCATTTGTCCTTGAACGGACATAGAAAATACCTGTGTCGGTGAAAAGATGAGGATAACGGCTCTGCATATCAGACTCAGACTCCCAGGTCATTACCTCAATAGGCTGACCTCTCAACTGCACATGAACTAAAAGGAAATTCTTCGATCTCAACTGACGGACCTGCCGGTCTAGAATGGCCACCGGCTCCTCCTCATAGGTCAAGTCCTTGTCCAACTAGACAGTGCTGAAGTCTAACACATGGGATGGACCGTCGTGATGCTTCCAAAGCATGGACACATGAAACACTAGATGCACAACTGATAAATTCGGCGGCAATGCAAGTCTGTAAGCCACCTCTCCCACTCGATCAAGAATCTTAAAAGGCCCAATGAACCTAGGTCTTAACTTGCCCTTCTTCCCAAATATCATCACACCCTTCATGGGCGACACCCGAAGCAACACTCACTCTCCGACCATGAATGCCATATCACGAACCTTACGGTCGGCATAACTCTTCTGCCTGGACTGAGTTGTACGAAGCCTATCCTGAATGATCTTAACCTTATCCAAGGCATCCTGAACTAAATCTGTACCCAACAACCAAGCCTCTCCCGGCTCAAACCACCCAACTGGCGACCGACACCGCCTACCATATAGTGTCTGATAATGAGGGATTTTGACGTGTTTCCTACTCCTTCTTGCTTACGCTTTGATTATAAATTCTTACAAAATAGTCCCAAAAGGCTCATAAGTTGTGCTTGATTGCAGGTTTGATCAACAAAGTGACAAAATGTCAACGATCGGCTCAAAAGGAGTGAAACCTACTCAAGTACCAAAGACAAGGCAAACTAAGGACAAACAGGCCTAGTGCAGCCGCACTATACTTTGTGCGGTCCGCACTAGGGGATTCAGAGAACTGGCAAATCAAGCTTCAAGGCAGTGCGGCCGAAATCGATCTTGCGTGGTCCGCACTGAAGGCTCCGCGGTCGCACTACCATTTTGTGCGTTCCGCGGAGGAGAAA
Organism: Nicotiana sylvestris; assembly: GCF_000393655.2. Classification (NCBI taxonomy): domain Eukaryota; kingdom Viridiplantae; phylum Streptophyta; class Magnoliopsida; order Solanales; family Solanaceae; genus Nicotiana; species Nicotiana sylvestris. The sequence continues at coordinate 17,031,514 of NC_091062.1, read as the reverse complement.
ATCAGAGAGATGTCCAGTGCCAACTTCAAACCCATGCGGTCCGCGGTCATGTTTGTGCGGACCGCGTTAGTTGCCTCCGCGGCCGCGGTCCATTCTGCGCGGTCCGCGGAGCCTGAGTTCAGAGAGCCAAGACTTCAAGTCCAAGAGCCTAGTGCGGCCGTGGTCCATTCTGTGCGGTCCGCACTGACCCTGCAGGGGCATTTTTGTCTAGTTTTTCTAGCTTAGTATAAATAGAATATTTTTTCATTTTTAGGGTATCAGTTATTTCCAGAACGAAGTTGCGCTCGTGAGAAGCTATTGTGTAGCCATTTTTCGCATCTTAACTTAGATTTAACGATAGATTCTTTGTATTCACATTAGCTTTTAATTAATATGTATTGTTCTTCATCTATTTCTCTATTTTCTTCTTCAAGCATGAGTAGCTAAACCTATTAGCTAGGGTTGTGGCTCAACCCTAGTGTGGGTAATTGATGGGTATTGTCATCTAAGGTTAGATTGACTATGAGTGTTTGCTATTTGGGTCAATTTTATGGTTTAATCTATGAATTGGTGATTGCAAACACTGGTTTGTGCTAAGTTGATGTGGCTCTTCTTGAGAAAGAGAGCCTAAGTCTCCAAAATTGATCCAACAAGGAATTGGGATGGACTCAAGAGAATTGATAGTCCCAATTAAAGGGTTAAACCTCGAGAAAGAGTAATTACCCGACTTGAACCCTAGTTGCTTGAGCTAATTTGCCTACCCATTTGGTCTTGAGAAAGTCAATTAGGAAAAATCACTCTCTCTACCGAGAGGTATGAGAGTGGGTAAAATTGTGCAACGGTTATAGCATATTTCCCCAACCATGTCAATCGAGCCTTGGAAGCATTTACCCGTCAATTAGCCACCTAGGTGAAAGTCACTACCCTAGTGTCTTTATACCCATTAGATACAACTCTTAGCAATTTTCTCATTAGCATAATTTAGTCCTAATTAGTAGTTGATAATATTAGTTTGTTAAAAAAAACAAAAATGATTGGAAGTGATATTTGGAACAACTATACAATCCCAATCTAAATAGATACTTTACTCCATTTCTAACTCCCTGTGGAAATCGATCCCGACCCACAAATCGGGTAAAAGCTATTGCGACCCTCTCTTCCTACTTTTTAGTAGTGCGGAGTAGGTAGCGATCATCATAGGGAGCCATCTGAATGCTCGACTGGTAGCTGTTGTTGTAGGCAAACTCTACTAATGGAAAGAACTGATCCCAAGAACCTCCAAAGTCAATAACACATGCTCGGAGCATATCCTCCAAAATCTGAATAGTACGCTCGGACTGTCCGTTTGTCTGAGGATGAAATGTTGTGCTCAACTCGACCCATGTACCCAACTCACGTTGTGCCGCCCTCCAGAAATGCGAGGTAAATGGTATACCCCGGTCAGAAATAATAGACACGGGCACACCATGAAGACGAACAATCTCCTAGATATAAATCTCTGCCAACCGCTCAAAAAAATAAGAGACTGCCACAGGAATGAAATACGCTGACTTAGTCAGCCTATCCACAATAACCCACACTACATCGAACTTCCTCTGAGTCCATGGGAGTCCAACAACGAAGTCCATAGTGATACACTCCCACCTTCACTCAGGGATCTCAATCTTCTGGAACAAACCACCAGGTCTCTGATGCTCATACTTTACCTGCTAACAATTCAAACACCGAGCCACATACGCAACAATATCCTTCTTTATCCTCCCCTACCAATAATGCTTCCACAAGTCCTGATACATCTTAGCGACGCCCGATGAATAGAATATCGGGAACTATAGGCCTCCTCTAGGATCAACTCACGAAGTCCATCCACATTAGGCCCACAAATACGACCCTGCATCCTCAAAACTTCATCATCTCCAACTGTAACCTGCTTGGCACCTTCGTACCGCACTGTGTCCCTAAGGACAAGCAAATAAGGATCATCATACCACCGATCTCGGATACGCTCAAATAATGAAGAACGAGTGACTATGCAAGCTAGAACACGGCTGGGCTCAGAAACGTCCAACCTTACGAACTGATTGGCTAAAGCCTGAACATCCAAAGCAAGCGGCCTCTCACCGACCGGAATATATGCAAGGCTACCCATACTGGCTGAATTCCTACTCAAAGCATCGGCCACTACATTGGCCTTCCCCGGATGATACAAGATAGTGGTATCATAGTCTTTCAATAGCTCTAACCACCTACTCTACCTCAAATTTAGCTCCTTCTGCTTGAACAAGTATTGCAAAATTTTGTGATCTGTGAACACCTCACATGACACGCCATATAAATAATGCCTTCGAATCTTCAGCGCGTGAACAATGGATGCTAGTTCCAAATCATGAACTGGATAATTCTTCTCGTGAATATTCAACTATCGCGAAGCATATGCAATAACCTTGCCATTCTGCATCAACATCGTACCAAGTCCAATAGGAGATGCATCACAATATACTGTATATGGCCCTGAACCTGTGAGCAAAACCAATATTGGCACCGTAGTCAAAACTGTCTTGAGCTTTTGAAAGCTCGCCTCACACTCGTCCGACCACCTGAACTGGGCACTCTTCTAGGTCAACCTGGTCATTGGGGCTGAAATAGATGAAAACCCCTCCACAAACCGATGGTAATAGCCCGCCAAACCTAAGAAACTCCGGATCTCTGTGGCTGATGTGGGTATAGGCCAGTCCTTGACTGCCGCAATCTTCTTAGGATCCACCTGAATACCCTCTGCTGATACAACATGACCCAGGAATGCTACTGAACTCAACCAAAACATGCTTCAAAAACTTAGCATACAACTGACTATCCCTCAGGGTCTGAATAATGACTCGAAGATGTTGTTCGTGCTCCTCCCGACTGCGGGAATAGATCAAAATATCATCAATGAAGACAATCACGAAGGAATCTAAATAAGGCTTGAACACTCGGTTCATCAAATCCATGAAAGTTGTTAGGGCATTGGTCAACCCAAACGACATCACTAAGAACTCGTAATGCCTGTACCGAGTGCGAAAAGCTGTCTTAGGGATATCAGATGCCCTAATCCTCAACTGATGGTAGCCAAATCTCAAATCAATCTTCGAAAATACCGTAGCACCTTGAAACTGATTAAACAAATCATCAATCCTCGGCAATGGATACTTGTTCTTGATGGTGACTTTGTTCAACTACCGATAATCTATGCACATCCTCATCGACTCATCCTTCTTCCTAACAAACAACACCGGCGCACCCCAAGGCGAGACACTCGGTCTAATAAAGCCTTTATCCAGCAAGTCCTGCAACTGTTATTTTAATTCTTTCAACTCTGGCGGGGCCATGCGATATGGCGGAATAGAAATGGGTTGAGTGCCTAAAGCCAAATCAATGCAAAAGTTAATGTCCCTGTCGGGTGACATCCCCGGCAGGTCTGAAGGAAATACCTCTAGAAACCCAGGAACAATGGGCACAAAATCCATAGAAGGAACCTCAGCACTAGAATCACGAACATACGCCAAATAGGCCAAACATCCCTTATCAACCATACGCCGAGCCTTCATATATGTGATAACCATGCTGGTAGAATGACCAGGAGTCCCTCTCCACTCCAAACGAGGCAACCCCGATAATGCTAAGGTCACGGTCTTGGCATGACAATCCAACATAGCATGATAAGAGGATAACCAATCCATCCCTAGAATGACATCGAAATCCACCATATCGAGAAGTATGAGATCTACATGGGTCTCAAAACCCCCAATAACGACTACAAAAGCACAATAAACACGATCTACTACAATAGAATCACCCACCGGTATAGACACATATACAGGAGCACTCAAAGAATCACGAGGCACAACCAGATAAGGGGCAAAATAAGATGATACATAAGAATATGTGGACCCTAGATCAAATAGAACTGAGGCATCTCTACTACACACTGAAACTGTACATGTGATAACTGCATTAGAGGCCTCAACCTCAGGTTTGGCTGGAATAGCATAACATTGGGGCTGGGCCCCACCACTCTGAACTGCATCCCTGGACGGCCTCCTACTGGCTGGCCTCCACCTCTAGCGGCCTGGCCTCCACCTCTAGCGGCCTGACCTCCACCTCTAACACCTCTACTCCTACCTCTAGCTGGCTGAGCGGGCGGTGGAACACCCGGTGCTGGAACCATAGCACGAGAACCCTGGTGCTGAGAACTACTCGAGGCTCGAGGGCAAAACCTAGCAATGTGCCTCATGCCGCCGCAAGTATAGCAAGACTTCGGCTCTTGAGCCTGTTGACCATGAAACTGACCCTAACGACCTGGATAACCACCCTGAAAACTCTGGAGCAAAGGTGCATTGATAAGAGCTGTTGGTTCACTGTAGCGCAGCTGATTAGAATATTGTATACGAGAAACACGCCACCAGGAGCACCGTGAGAAGTCTGAAGTGCTGACTGAAATGGCCTAGGAGGATGGCCTCTACCAAAAGAATCCCTACCTCTAGACGAGGCACCACTGAATCTGCTAGAATGAAGAGGCCTCTTATCAGACCCCTAACCGCTCTCCTAAGCTAAAACTATCTCACCCTGCCTGGCCACATTGGCCGCATCCTGGAAAGAAATCTCACTACCTGTCTCCTTAGCCATCAGCAGTCTAATAGGCTGAGCGAGTCCCTCAATAAACCTACTCACCCTCTCTCTCTCTCTCGGTGGGGAGTATCAGAAGAGCATGATGATCCAAATCAATAAACCTTGTCTCGTACTAGGTAACAGTCATAGAACCCTGCTGGAGACGCTCGAACTGCCTGCGGTACTCCTCTCTCTGAGTGATGGGAAGAAACTTCTCGAGAAATAGCTGTGAGAACTAGTCCCAAGTGAGAGCTGGTGATCCACCTGGTCTGGCCAAACAATAATCTCTCCACCATTTCTTGGCGGAACCTCACAGACGGAAAGCAGCAAAGCGGACCCCATTGGTCTCCACTATCCCCATGTTCCAAAGAACCTCATGACAACTGTCTAAATAATCCTGGGGATCCTCCAAAGATGTACCACCACAGGTAGTAGTGAACAGTTTGGTGAACCTGTCCAACCTCCACAAAGCAGCGGCAGACATAGCTGCTCCATCACCGGTCTGAGCTACTACACCCGACTGAACTGCTCCAACTGGCTAAGCTGCTGGAGTCTGAAACTGGGGAGCCATATACTCCGGAGTGTGGGTAGCAGGAGTTTGTGCTCCTCCCCCAGCCTAAGAGATGGCTGGTGCTACAGGAAGTAAACCTGCCTGGGTGACACTCTCCATAAGGCCCACTAGACGAACCAGAGCATCTTGGAGTACCGGGGTAGCGATGAACCTCTATGGGACCTGAGCTGGGTCCACTGGAACTATCTAGGCCGGAACCTCATCATCAAACTCTACCTGAGGCTCCGCCGTTGGTGCTGCTGCTCTAGGCTAAGCTCTGCCCCTACCTCGACCCCTAGCACGGCCTCGGCCTCGTCCTTTGCCCTTCATGGGAGCTACTGCTGGGGGCTCAGGCTGCTGATCATCGGATGAAGAAGCACGTGTTCTCGCCATCTACGAAAGAACAGAGTAGAAGTTCAATTAGCATTGAGAAACCAAATTAAATGACAGAGAACAATAGATGTGAAGTCATTCCTAAACTCCGTAGCCTCTAGGGGATAAGCACAGACGTCTCCGCACCAATCCCTCAGACTCTACTAAGCTTGTCCGTGAATTGTGAGACCTAAGAAACCTAAAGCTCTGATACCAACTTGTCACGACCCGAATTGCCCACCGTCGAGACCGTGATGACGCCTAACATTGAACCCGCTAGGCAAGCCAACATTATTGATTATTTACCCTTTTACCTTTACATTTAACAATTTACCAAATTAATGCAAGTATACAGCGAAATTAAAAGTGCGGAAGAACAGAATTTAACATTTAAGCTAATACTAATATGAATCCATAATAATAATCCATCCAAAACTGGTGTCACAATCTCACGGATTATCTAAGAATACTACAAATAGGGTCTGAACAAAGAAAATACATGTCTGTATCTGAAATAGAAAAGAATAGAAAGAAACAAGATAAGAAGGGGACGCCAAGGCCTGCGGACGCTTGCAGAACTACGTCGGGTCTCCGATGGACTGAAGGCAGCAACCCCTAGCTAAGGTCTGTATGCTCCAGTACTGGGATCTGTACAAGACTGCAGAGTGCAGTATCAGTACAACTGACCCCATGTACTGAGTAAGTGTCGAGCCTAACCTTGGCGAAGTATTGACGAGGCTAGGACACAACAAACAACATAATCTGCAATTAAACAATATCTAACAGAATAACAGTAATAGAAGCTAATCAGAAGTAACGGGAAGTGACAACATGCTTTGGGGGATAACACCATAAGGAAACATGGAAATAACGGGATGAAACAATTAAGGCGCTTGAATCAATAGCAACAAGAAATCACAACAAGTAGGCAAAGAATGCACGACATTACCCTTCGTGCTTTTACTCTCAATCCACACTATGCAATCAATAAAGAAAATGTGCATGGCATCACCTTCGTGCTTTATCACTCTTCCTCACCAAATGAATATTAGAAATTGTGCACGACATCACCCTCATGCTTTATCTCTCTTCCTTATCCATATGCATCAATATCAATGTAAATGTGCACGACATTACCCTTCGTGAGTTATCACTCTTTCCTCACCATATGCATAAGTATGAATGTACACGACATCACCCTTCATGCTTTATCACTCTTTCTTCACCCAAACAATAGTAACAATCAACATCCCGACAAGGAAATCAATAATAAGAATAAATACATCCCGACAAGGGAATCAACAATAAGAATTAAATACGTCCCGGCAAAGGAATCAGCTATAACCAATCTTGTTCCGACAATTAACTTCACAAATGAACCTCAACAAGAGCCAATGCTCAACAATAGACAAATACTACAAAAAATGATCATAAGTCTTACTCAACATGGGTAATCAACAAATTAGGCATTTATAGTACTTATCAAGAATCACAACGATTACAATTTAAGACTCACGGGCATGCTTGACACCAACGCATAGATACTCGTCACCACACCTATACGTCGTACACTATACTAGCACATAGCAAATAAGGCACAACACCTATTCCCTCAAGCTAAGGTTAGACCAAACACTTACCTTGATGTCACGGCTATGAATGAAGCCTCAACTATCGCTTTCCCTTTTGATTCCACTTCTAATTCAATTGTATCTAGCCAATATTAACATCAATAAATGCTAAAGAACTCATACCCAATGCTTAATTATAGCTTTCCCAATATTTTCCCCAAAAACCCAAAAATTGACTCCGGGCTCGCTTGGTCAAAACTCGAGGTTCGGACCAAAACCGAAATACCCATTCACCCACGAGTCCAAATATGCAACTAGTTTTAGAATACGACCCCAAATCGAGGTCTAAATCCCTAAATTTGTAAAATCCCTAATTTCTACCCTTGAAAAACAAGATTTAGGCCTAGAAATCTAATGGGTGTTGATAAAAAATGAATGAAATGAGTTCAAGAACACATACCTATGATTTGGGGTTGAATTTGCTCTTCAAAAATCGCCTAAGGTCTGATTTTGGGGAAAGAGATATAAAATTATGGCTTAAATCCCGTTCTGCCTCTGTTTTAAATCGCTGGGCAGACCTTCTTCGAGTTCGCGAGACGCAGTGGCCACAAGCCTTCACATTCGCGAGATACCCATCGCGTTCGCGAAGGCATTCTCCCCTAACCTCCGCATTCGCAATCCACATGATGCGTTCGCGATGAGTATTCCACCCCTCCCCCAGGTCCCTGCCATAATAGCCTTTGCGTTCGCGATAGCCAGGTCGCGTTCGCGAAGGGTAACTCCCCCAACGCTCCGCATTCGCGACCTGTGCCTCGTGTTCGCGCAGAAGGAATTTCCTTCAGACACACTTTACTCTTTGTGTTCGCGAGAGTTCCTTCGCAAACGCGACGAAGGAAATGCCTGTGTACCTGCAACAGCTATGACAACAGAAATTCTAAGTCTCAAAACATCCCGAACCCCCTCTGAAACTCACCCGAGCCCTCGAGGCTCCAAACCAAACATGCATACTAACCTAAAAATATCATACACACTTGCTCGTTCGATTAAATCGCTAAAATAACACCTAGAACTACGATTTTAGCATCAAAATCAAAGAAAAATCGCAAGAAATCTTTAGTTTTCAATTTCACAACCGAGGGTCCGATTCACGTCATATGAATTTCGTTTCTTACCAAATTTTACAGGCACAACTTAAATACCATATTAAACCTATACTGGGATCCGAAACCAAAATACAGGCCCGATACCATCAAATTCACACATCTTTAAATTTCCAAAAACTCTTATAATTACAGTTAAACAATTTCTTTCAAAAATTCATTTCTCGGGCTTGGGACCTCGGAATTCAATTCCGGACATACGCCCAAGTCCCATATTTTTCTACGGACCCTCTGGGACCATCAAAGGGTCTGGGTCCATTTACCTAAAATATTGACCGAAGTCAATTTAAATTCAATTTTAACGACAAAGTTAACATTTTCCTCAAATTTTCACATAAAAGCTTTCCGGATATACGCCCGGACTGCGCATGCAAATTGAGGTGAGAAAAAAGGAGGTTTTTAAGGCCTCGGAACACAGAATTGACTTTTAAGACAAGTGATGACCAGCTGGAGTGTGTAGATGGGCTTTGAATAAGAGTTGGGTGATTTATTTCCAATAATGCCAATGATGGATGATATTATGGATTAATTGCCTGTCGGGAGAGTGTTACTTTTTAAAGCTTACTTTATATTATTAAATAAAGGGGAAAGGTTTTTTTTAATAAAACGAGAGTAAAAGGGTTTTCTGGGGCTTTGAAGCAGGGCCACTTATATTGCAAAACTTTCAGAGACGGGATGGAAAGTCTTTCGTGAGAAGAGATGGTAGGCTTGATAAGATACAACTGCTTATCACTCACCTTAGAATCAAGCAATTCAGTTCGACTATACCCGCCTTAATTCCCTCATTCAGGACAGATGGAAGCAGGTTATGAATCTGTTCAAGTTGGTCAATCAATCCCTCCTTTCTTTCCCCCGCCTTCGGACACCTTAGAATAGATTTGATTGAAAGGAGGGTGAGGAACGAACACAGTAATTTGACTGCTGGGATCCCAATCGGCCTGCATCAGCGGAAAATACAACTATCGAATTATGAGTGACTCGCTTTATCGGGATGGGAAAAATTGCAACATCGTCATTTCTTTCCTTCCCTAAATCGATCCACTAGTAGGTAGCAGTAGGAGAGACCCATTATGGTGGGATGAATCGTTCTCGAATTCCGACTGGCATTTCTATCAATCGGCGGAAGACATACTGGGAGGGTATGACTTCAAGGGATTGACTCGATCGAACGGCCAACCATTTGCTATTTTTGTAGGAGATGAAATACAAAAGACCTATTAATGTGTAGTAGATTGGACGGAGTGCGTAATAGGCCAATTGAGAAGAAATTAAATCAATAGATTGAACGGTAGATAAATGATCAGAGGATGAGAGTGGTAGATCTACCCAATATGGATCGATAACGGATGGTCCCCGCCAATTGCTTATCTCTCTTCCTCGCATTCCATTCATGACCTAACGATTATCCCTCTTTCGGGGAGGGCATCACTTGCTGGATCGAACCCAAGGAAAGGTTTGATCGGCCAGGTGTTGGATCGAATGAACATTCAACTGCGTCATTACGGAAGCGATGGATGTCCAACCTTTAGATCTCTTCTTTCTCAATAAAAGCGGGTAAGGAAAACCTGAAGGCTAATCCGACAACTGCTGGCTAGAGGGCGAAAACAACTTTTGCCAATCAAAGCCCCAAAACTAGTAAACAAGCCACCCCAACCTTACCGCCATAGCTTGACTTTACTAAACAAGCAAGAATGTCCCCTTCTATCTTATTAGTCAAGCGCTAACGAGCAAGAAAACAGATATGCCCTAAGAAGCAACTTCGTGCAGCTGTTGTGCCCTTGCTTCTTGCTTTAGAAAGAGCCTTAGAGTAATAATAAATTTATCTTTATGTTACTTATAGGTTAGACTGCCTATATCATAACGCGTGATGCTTTAGGCATGAAATTACATTTTAAAGTACTAGATTCTTTTAAAAAAGAAGATATGACACATATATATAAATAAAAAACAGAATGAAGTTATGTAATGGTGAGACTCATAACCTAAAACTTCAGATCTCCTTCACTCTGCTATACACAAAATTCCATTACATGAAACTATTTCATCAGAAACAAAGAAGAAGAAATTATGCATAAAACAGCACAATCATGGTTTACAGGAGGGCCAAGTAACGATCTGGAAAAGACACAATCGTCCCTTTTAGCTGATTGGAATGCTTACGCTGCTGCCCAAAATGAGGAGGGTTCTTCATCTTCCGATCTAGGGTTCGATCTCGAGGCCGCCGTCAGAGATAAAGTCTCCGGCACTTTTAACGTGTAAGTGTACTTTTATCAGAAAACTGGAAATTCAAATATTTGATTAATTTGAATTTCAAACCCCAGTGCAGTTTTTATTTTTTAAAAAATTGTTAGAATATGATATTTGGATGAAGAATGCACTCGTGAGATTTCCAATTGGATTAAGTGTTTGTCAGTTTTTTACTCCCTTGTTCAAAAAGGATGGCGGGTTCGGGGTATCAGAGTCAACGAATTTAAATTATTTGATGTAAATTTTAACGTAGATTCTTAATTTTTTTGAATAGGAGGCCAGCTTAGTTTTCAAGTTTTGAAATTGGGATGGCGTTTCTAAAGCAGGAAGATACCCTAATTACACCTAGTAAAATGTAAATGTATCTTTTTTTTCCATTATGCAACCCCATTTTGCTGTGTGAGATGGTAAAAATGATACTGGGTAGCTACCTTTAGAGCTGCTAATCAGAATATGGCCAGCATTTGGAAAGTAACTGAGAAATAGACACAGCTTAAAAAGGCGGTATATACCTGCTTTTCTTCTTTTATGCTTATTTCAAACGTTACGACACTGTCCTAGAGTTCAAAATTATGACATGTGAAACTGCGCCTGGAGTTTCGAAACTCCCTATATGTGAAACACAGTGTTTAGAAAAGCGATCGCTTTTGAAGCGAGGCGAGCCCTTGTTGCTTTTTTGCGCTTCGCGCTCTCAAAAACACCGGTGAAACACTGTCGTGGAGTTCGAGCTTTTAAAAGTGAAATTCGAGCACTGTGCTGGAGTACTGCAAATTTTTTGAAACTCTAGCATACATGACAGCATAATTGATACCTCATGAAGAATTTTCTTCTGGGTCTAAACAACAACTTTGCTCTTATTTTGCTTTGTCCTGGTTTGATGACTTTCTTTGCATTCTTAGCCTGCTTCATCCAACCACATATTTTCCGTAGAGAATGAGTATGAAGATTGTGATGGTGTGGGAGTGTCTGCTATGTGCGCTTTGTGTACAAGGTAGGGGTGTCAATGGTTCGGTTCGGTCAGTTATTTTATAAATTTTGTACCATACCAATTTTTCGGTTATTCTATTATGTATAACCAAAATTAGACTTATCGAAACCGTCCCAATCATGTCGGTTTCTCTTCGGTATCGGTACGGTTCGGTAAATTTTCGGTAATTTTTTTAAACATCATGTATAAGTCACTAGTAGAAATAGATTGCCATAACATACGTAATTTATATGATTTAGCAAAACACTCTAGATATTTTTACAGTTTAAAAGGTAATGAATTAAGAAAATATGAAACATGGCTAGAGTATAGATTCATCAAATATTCTACAGCAGCGTAAACGAAACTAAGCAAATACAAAAAAAATATAAATCACACGAGTGGAAAGATGTTAACCAAGTTGAGATTCAAGAATAAAGTCTATAGAAGATTAAACATTTCAAAAAGATAAATCTTGTTCATACGAAAGGAAATGTATTCAAATTGTAGGTTGCTACTCCTAATTGCTACAATACCTTGTGTCTTGCTAGTGAATATGGTGGAAATAATTTAGTTTCAATAGAAGTAGCATAATAGGTTTGGGAATTAGGATTTTGAGTTTAATTACTTGTTGGCTTGTAACTATTTCATAATTCCAAGGCCCAAGAAAAAATTTAATGCTTTATTATTTTTAAACTTAACATATAAATATATTTTTCACATTATAAATTTATTCGGTATGGTTCGGTATTTATTCGATTTATTTTCATAAAATAAAAACCCTACCCTAATTATCGGTAAAGTTATAGATTTATATAATAACCTACGGTTTTACTAAAAGAAACCTAAATATTGGTTCGGTCCGGTACGGTTCGGTCGGTTTAGTCGGTTTTTAAATATCCATTGACACCCCTAGTACAAGGTGATCTAACACAAAACTACGTTCCATGTTCTTTCCAATCCATGGCATCTACTATACCAACTTCATTGTTTTGCTTTTGCACTTCACCAGTATGATTTATGATTCCCGCTGATGTATTCTCACTATCGTACCTTTTCTCTTTGGTTCTACCAGTGCTGGAGTTTCACTTGTAAAAGTTCTAAATCCACGACACTTTGTTGGAGTTTCACTTGTAAAGTTAGAACTTCAAGGAAATTGTTGGAATTTGAACTGTGGCTATTTTCAGTTATTTTACTGCATTTTTAAGTTGAGGCTATTTTTTATTTTTTATTTTGCAAATGTTGGATATATTTCACAGCACCCTAAAAGTGGCTTTTTGTCAAAATAATCCGTGGGAGGTGTATGAGCATGTCATTTGAGATTCAATACCTTGGGAGAGAGTCTACAGAGCAAGTCTCCCATCCCTTTCACGAATTATGTTTTTACAAATATTTTGCAACACTTAAAGAAAAAAATAGAAGTAAGCATGTAACACATTAAAAACAAATCCATTTGTAGCCAATCATCTATCTAAAATTTACTCTCTCTGTTCCCAAAGGAATGATACTATTTTCTTATTAATATGTTAAAAAAAGTATGCCATCTTTCCTAAATTTGATAATAATTTAACTTGAACTTTCCATTAATGACAAACTTTTTTAGTCACAAAAATGTTGTGGCATGTTTAACAACACAAACTTCAAAAGTTTTATTGCCACACAAAATTATGACATATTTAATATCACAAGTTTCACAAGTCTTTTTTAGTTTTGCTCTTTCTTAAAGAACTCTGTGCCTAGTCAAACTTCGCCGCTATTAATTGAAATGGAGGGAGTATGAATCACTTGCTTGGATAGAGGAGGAAGATATTTAGGTTGACGATCAGGGTAAACTAGTGTTTTTTTAATCAGTTAGGGTAAACTAGTCAAATTTTGACGAATCAGATATTGAAGGGACAAAACTGAGTGAAATGGTATATTTTTGTTGCAAAGAAGCTCTAGTAGAAGATGCAGATTCATTAGTTGACATCTTAGGATCTTTGTAACTAGCACAGGACCTCTGGTTTCTCTTAGCGCAGTCTTTGTGCTAAGGACCACTTTAATTGTTAATAAAATACCTGTTACCTTGTTCCAAAAAAAAAGAGTGAAATGGATACAGATGATTCATATAGGCGGCTTCAGCTAGTCTGGGATTGAGGCATAATGGCGAAGTTGATTGATCATATTAGTATAATGTGTAATGATGTTTGCTTGCTGTATTCACTCGTGTGATTCCCCTTCCAGTTACTGTTGTATCCGTTTTTGGAATTTATGACATGGGTGTATCTTTCATTGATCTTGACCAAACTATGAGTTGTCCATAGCTGTGGAATTCCATGGACTTGGTAGTTTGATGATTTGGGCAAAGCATTGGTGGAAGCATTCTGATATATTCATTCATCAGGTATGTTACGCAACGCCTTCCTGATGTTCTTTGGAAGGGCAACGTAAGGCTAAGCAACCGATGTCAGTGCGGTTGCTGTCCGCCAATGAGGTCCCCTCCGCACGCTAGACTAGATTGTCAGTGCCTTGCGGGAAAACCAATGTCGTGAGCAATTGCGGAAGCTGAGAGAGAAATGGGTTTTGAATGATGATGATGATTTTATTGATGAATGAAAATGCTGATTACAATGATGTGGTGTCGAGGGGGAGAGACACCAGAAAATGCTTGCTTGAAAATGTTTGATTGTTTGGTCCCCCTTAATAATGCTTAAAAAAATAAACCAACATTACAAGACTAGTCCTAATAAAGCTGTAGAAGCACACTGAAATGAAAATGATGTAAACTAGCCTATGATTACAATGAAAAGGACTTAGATTATTACAAGGTAAAACTAAGTCCGATGGCAGCAACTTTGTCTTGCGGGTCAGGGTCTGCGCGCGCGTTGCTGTGGGCGCGCGCGACACTTGATGTGCTGGCCTGAGGCTGGGCGCTGGTGCTTGGCATCAGGGTCTGTGCGCGAGGCGCTGCTGGAATGGGCCTGCAGCTGGGCGCTGGCGAGGCATCAGGATCTGCGCGCGCGGCATTGTCAGGGCGCGCGGCGCTGTTGTCATTGGCCAGCCCTTGGGCGCTGGCGAGAGGCATCGGTGGGGCGACAGAGGCACATGCGCGCTTGTCACTTGGCGCAGCCAAGACCACGGGGCCGACCATGGCGCTAGGCATTGTGAGGCTTGCTAGGCCGCCATGGGGCGCGGCCAAGGGGTCATGGGGCATGTCTGGAAAGCAGCCCATGACATTCTCCCCCACCTGAGTTGGCGCCGTCCTCGGAGCCTTATGATGATGATGATGATGATGATGATGATGATGTTTCTGATGGTTGTTGGATGGGAGGTCTGCGCCCCTCTGTTCTGTGAGCTTGCTGTTGTGGCGACGCAATGATTTCATGCGGCTGACATGGAAGACTGGGTGGATCTTCCAACAGGATGGAGTTTTTACCTGGTATGTGGACTTTCCAATGCGTTTTTCAATGGGCAGGGGCCCGATGTATTTTTGTTGCAGGCGAGGGTCATGGGTCCTTTCTGCAAACAAGTACCGCTTTTGGATGCATAGCATTACTTTGTCCCCTGGTTGATGTTGGGAAAAGCAAAGCTTTTGTTCGGTGAACCTTTTTGCCCGCTCTTGGGCTTTGACGAGATAGCTCCGCACTATCCCCATGTTGCGCTCCCATTCGCTCGAGAAGTTGGCAGCTCGAGGAGATTTCGGCATGGTTGATGCATTCACCGTTTGCGGGAGAAGCGGTTGCTGTCCGGTAACAATTTCAAAAGGGCTTTTGTTTGTATGATGGCTCTTTTGAGAATTGAAACACAGTTGAGCAGCATCCAGGAGCTTCACCCAATGCTTCTGTGATCCGGTTGCGAAGTTGCGGAGATATTCCTCCAGCATGTCATCGAACCGGTCTGTCTGGCCATCCGATGGTGGATGGATGTCTGAGTTGTGACTCAATGTTGACCCAAAGCACCTGAAGAGATGGGTCCAAAAGTTGCTAGTGAAGCGTGAGTCGCGCCTACTAACAATGTCTTTGGGCAGACCCCAATGTTTGACAATGTGCGAGAAGAAGAGTCGAGCTGTATTTTCTGCTGATGCATTTTGCGGGGCTGCTATGAAAGTTGCATAGTTTGAGAACTGATCTATGACAACCATGATGGATGCAAGATTGCCGACTTGGGGCAATCCCGTGATGAATCTGAGGGAAACACTTTCCCATGGTCTCTGAGGGACATGTAATGGCTGCGAGGGTCCCGGCTGTGATGAGTGATCCGACTTGTCCTTGTGGCATGGCTGACAAGTCTTCACACGATGATGAGCGTCACCAGTCTTTTGAGGCCGATGACATGATGGCTGATTGTTGCTGCGAAGGGTAGCCTGAACCTGGGGTTCATGTCTGTTGACTACCTTCTCCAACTGCATGGCCGAGATGTTTTCAGCGGCCATCTTTATGGGAAAGCATGGTATGGTGCAGGGCTTGGCCCCTTTTTCTCCCATCATCAGGAGCATGTTGGCATATGGTACCGGTATGGTGTTGGTTTGCCTCATGAACTCCAAACCCACTATGATGTCGAAGTCATCTATGATTGCGATGCGCAGGTCGATGCTTCCTTTGTATGGGCCAAGTTTCACTGGGACATTTGTAGCTGTTCCACCCAATGTCTGAGGTGGTGAGTTGATAGCCTTGACGCGGCCTTTGCTCTTTTGTACAACAAGACCTAGGCGCTCTACTTGTGTTGATGACAAGTAGTTGTGGGTGGCACCCGTGTCTATCAATGCGTGAAGGGGCTTGCCGTTCACTTTCAATTCGACGAACATTAGGGTCCTCGCTTGTTTAGGAGGCCTCTCGTCCATCTTTTCCTTCCCTTTCTTGGTGATTGGGACTGATGTTTTCTTAGGAGGACATGCACTGGTCCCCGCTAAGGCATGTGGGATAGAGCCAACAATTGCATTGAAGGCGCCTACCTGGTCATCTTCTGATGTGTCTGATGTGTCTGACTCATCCTCGACAGTCTGATGAGCATTGACCTTGATGTTTGGGCATTCATTGTTCCAATGTGCCCCGCCGTAATGACGGCATTCTGAGGGAGGCTTTCTCCCCTGATTGTTGTTGATGGATGCAGCACTATTGCTGTTGGAGGGAGGAGTCTTAGTTTTGGATGCACTCCGATCTCCCCCACTTTTGCTTGGGCCACCATTGCTGGGATGGTGCCCGTTGAATCCCCCTCGGACAGACGGCTGGGGTCTGTCGTTCTGAGTTCCCAAATGATAATCGCCAAGGCATTCTGCAGCTTGAATGGCCTTGGGCAGGGTGTCTACCCGTTGTCTTTGTAGTTCCATACGGGCATGAGGTTTCAAACCTTCTATGAATGCGAAGTTTGTCTTTGTCCCCCATGTCGCGTATGTTTAGCATGAGTGCGGAGAATTTGCGCACGTACTCCCGCACTGATCTGGTGTGGCGGAGGTCCCGTAGCTTTCTCCTTGCATTGTATTCCACATTTTCGGGGAAGAACTGCAGGCGTATGGCTACCTTCAATTCGTCCCATGTCTGAAGAGTATCTTCACCGGCCTTGATGGCTTCGTATTTGACCCGCCACCAAAGTTTGGCATCGCCCTGAAGATACATGGCAGCAGTCGCTACCTTTTTGGATTCCTCCAAATGGCCCACGGCATCGAAGTATTGTTCGATGTCGAAGATGAAGTTTTCCACTTCTTTAGCATCCCGGGATCCGTCGTATGGCTTTGGCTCCGGTATCTTAAGCTTTTGTGGAATGGGGGTGAGGTTTGCTGCACCCCTGATGTGATGGTCGCCTTCTCGAAGTAGGCTCTGTAAGGCAGCATTGACAACGTTGAGCTTGTCAGTCAAGTCGTTTATGGTTTGCTGCATGGCAGTTAGTCTGTCTGCCTCATGTTGCTGATGGGCTAAATCGTCGGCACGCTCCTGTTGGAGGTCCTCAAATTTGCCATGAATATTGGCAGTTTCGATGGCTGCCGTTTGTCGGTCCTCGTCGGAGTCACGACTGATGTTTGCAATGTCATTTTCGGCCTGCCGCATTCGGCGGTCCAGGTCGTCCAACCTTTGCACTAGGTTGTTGCTTTGATCAGGCACCGTTTCTACGATGGGTCGTAATCGGTCAACCGTCTCTTCTAGGGATGCTAGACGCTCCCCATGATTCACCATGGTCAGAAATGGTGATGATGGCAAATGTTCCCTCGTCCGATGTCGAGCCTAGGCTCTGATACCAACTGTTACGCAACGCCTTCCTGATGATCTTTGGAAGGGCAACGTAAGGCTAAGCAACCGATGTCAGTGCGGTTGCTGTCCGCCAATGAGGTCCTCGCCGCACGCTAGACTAGATTGTCAGTGCCGTGCGGGAAAACCAATGTCGTAAGCAAATTGCGGAAGCTGAGAGAGAATTGGGTTTTGAATGATGATGATGATTTTATTGCTGAATGAAAATGCTGATTACAATGATGTGGTGTCGAGGGGGAGAGACACCAGAAAATGCTGATTGAAATGTTTGATTGTTTGGTCCCCCTTAATAATGCTTAAAAAAAATAAACCAACATTACAAGACTAGTCCTAATAAAGCTGTAGAAGCACACTGAAATGAAAATGATGTAAACTAGCCTATGATTACAATGAAAAGGACTTAGATTATTACAAGGTAAAACTAAGTCCGATGGCAGCAACTTTGTCTTGCGGGTCAGGGTCTGCGCGCGCGTTGCTGTGGGCGCGCGCGACACTTGATGTGCTGGCCTGAGGCTGGGCGCTGGTGCTTGGCATCAGGATCTGTGCGCGAGGCGCTGTTGGAATGGGCCTGCAGCTGGGCGCTGGCGAGGCATCGGGATCTGCGCGCGCGGCATTGTCAGGGCGCGCGGCGCTGTTGTCAATGGCCAGCCCTTGGGCGCTGGCGAAAGGCATCGGTGGGGCGACAGAGGCACATGCGCGCTTGTCACTTGGCGCAGCCAAGACCACGGGGCCGACCATGGCGCTAGGCATTGTAAGGCTTGCTAGGCCGCCATGGGGCGCGGCCAAGGGGTCATGGGGCATGTCTGGAAAGCAGCCCATGACAGGTAGCACGTATATGGTAATTTTGGCAATAGGCTTTACATATTACAATTGAAGAAGTGATGAATATGGTCGGTCTTGAGTGTTTTAATCTAATTGCAATATTTAAACCTGGTGTCTTCAGTTGTATTGCTCACTTGCTGATGATATTTGTTAACTTTTCCTTTTTCTGCGTAGGGTTTCTAAAGGAGTAAGAGATTTACCAGGAAGCTTCAGTTCCGCGACCAGCAATGTTCCCTCGGGGAAGTCCCTTATGTACTTTGGTTTATTTCTTGCAGCTGGTGTATTTTTCATCTTCATTGCATTCACTATGTTCCTCCCTGTCATGGTGCTGATGCCTCAGAAATTTGCTATCTGCTTCACAATTGGTTGTGCATTCATTATTGGCTCATTCTTTGCCCTCAAAGGTCCAAAGAATCAGCTTACACACATGACATCAAAAGAGGTATTTAGTCATCCTCAGTCTTGGTTTTGCCATCTTTTATGTCTAACTTGTTGGTTGTGGAAAACACACATTTCCCTTCTTTTGTGACAGCTCAATTTTCTGCAATCTCATTAGTCGTCCTTTCTTTTCCAGAGACTTCCTTTTACAGGGTTATTTGTTGGCAGCATGGTAGGGACGATTTACGTCTCTATGGTACTTCACAGTTATATTCTTTCTGTGCTCTTCTCAGTTATACAGGTATTGGATTCTTGCCCCTTTTTCCTTTAATGATTCTGCCATAATAAATTCATTTTAGCCTCTATAGGTGGAAGATGAGATGAACACTTGAGCAAATGCTTTTAAGCTAGCTAGTCACTATTCCAGGATGCTTTAACCCAACCCCCACCCCCCAAAAAAAATAAAAATAAAAGAAACCCAGCAACAGAAAATAAGATTCTAGGACAAGTTTTTTATTTTTATTTTGAGGCGGATAAATATATACTACTATGAGTTCTCCAATAAATCGAGTCCTCAATATTACAAGATGTATTCCAAGCCATGATTTGTTTTGTCTGTAGTAGCCATTCTGCTGTTTGTTTTAATTTGGAAAGTGCATTCATGTTCGAAGCTACATTTTATAGCCACTTCACGGGTTCTAACTCTTTCAACTGGAAGTTAGTATTGTTTTTCCTTGGTTAGTGAGCTGTACTATCTGGTCTTTGATTTCCTAAATGTCTTCCATTCTGTATACTTGATGCTTGGGCAATATCATATCCGCAGTTGGGCGTTTTACTTCTGACCACCTTGTCCGTTTGAAGTTTGCTATCTCTTAATCCTTAAGTACTTGTCCATATTGCATAAATCTTTAGCTTTCTATATAGTATCTTGTCAAAAAGAAAGAGTTTTGTCTACATGAATTGTAAACACGAAGTCTTAGCTTACATTGTTTGAATGACAGAAGTGATTATTCTATTTCGAAACAACCAACATAGGAAGGGCTAAACAGAATCTGGGTAAAAAACGTTGTGTATTGCCTAAATATAAGACTAAGCATGGACCTGCCAACTCACGCCTTGTACTGCAAGGAAGCCTTTTATCCTGGAGCTTCTTATCTGGAATACATTTTGGAAGCCACGAGTCAATTTAGTGTAATATGTTTTATGTGTTGAAGTACTCGACACACTGACTGTTGCAATTAACAATATTAATTGCAATTTTGTTCTATATTAGTTGGAAAGAAGATTCTTTTTCTAACATACATTACAAGACACCAAAAAACTTGGAATATATTCCTTTAAGATGTTGAGCAAACTTAAACCGAGGGTCTGGCCTAGTGGTCAATGCAGTGAGAGGAGAACTATGAAGTCCAAGGTTCAAATTCTAGCGGAGGCAAAGAACACTAGGTGATTTCATGTGTTGTTGCCATGATAATAGTTTGGGTCCAACCCATCATGAGCAAAGTGAGAGATGTTGGATATTGGATTTGGGTATTGCGTCACTCCATGTGGGCTGACCGACCCGTTTGGGAAGAGATAGGGTTTAAACTAACTTTTTAGGAGAAGTTACTACACGATTAAGTATAGTGGAAGCCGTTTTTCCAAAAACTGCTATTTTTCTTCTCTTCAACAATGGACTTGTCATCTTCTCACGGATAGATAAAACACACAGAAAAGAACATTCCTTTTCTTGTTCCATATTAACACACAAATAGGTTTAAATCGTGGTAATTTTTATTTTGTTTCCAAGAGATTCAAAGTGGACTTAAGAGCGATTTTTACTCCGTTGCTCTAACAGGTACACAAGTTCATGTTTCTGTTACTGGATAGATCTTACAATGGTATCAGTGCATGTGTTATCTTTTCTGTAGTCCTAAATTAATTCTCTGGAAACACATTGCCATTGAAACTGTTGATATTTATTTCTGTTGAAATATTTTTAGCGTCTAAGCAAATTCTGATATAAAAATAATTAAAGAAGTCTTGTTTTCTTTATCATCTCTTTTACTGTCGTATTAGAATTGTAGGAGGATTAAAAATTTATAAAAATAAGAATATGACCCTTAAAATTTTAAATTGTTCTTCTACGAGTTAACATGACATATATTGTCACATAGAATGGTTATGAAAAACCGTTCTAAATGAATCCTTGTTCCCTTTTTAGAAATGGTTGGAAGAGGGATGAGCTCGAAGTACTCCAAGTGGGAGTGTCAATGAAAATCGAGCTAGGGGATAATGCAGAAAAGTGCGTCTCATAGGACTTATTTCTGTAATGATTCACATCAAGAGCCTGAAATCATCAGGAATAATATCTCGAGGGCGATGCAAACTTTCTTAAGAGATGAAAGGGCTAAGTGAAGGGGAGGTTCAAAACGGTCCCTAATGCTTCAATATCTACACATATTCAACTCTTTGAGTCAAAACAAGATGAGTTGTCTCATTAGAAATTGGTTTCGGATTGGGAAGCTTTAGCTATTTTAGTCGATTCTTTAAAGCTTTCCAATCCAAAATCAATTTATAATGGTATAATTCAGCTCATTTGGATTCAAAAAAATTGAATTTGTTTTAGTATTGAAGCATTAGGGGCCATTTGAACTCCTTAAACTTCGTTTTCCTCTTCCTTTCGCTTAGCTCTTTCATTCTTTAAAAAAATTTGCATTATCCTCGGGACATTATTCCTGGATTTGAATCATTACAAAAATAGGTCATACACGATGCACTCTTCAACGTTTTCCCCTAGCTCGACTTTGAGCGCCACTCCTACTTAGAGTACTTCGACCTCTTCCCATCCGGTCATTTTTCAAAAGGGAACAAGAAAACAATTATAATGGTTTTTCATGACTATTATATGTGACAATAACTTGTAAAAGAGTAATTTACATTTTCAAGGGTCATATTTTTATATTTATATATATTCGACCCTCCTAGGACCTCTAATGTATCAATAAAAGGAATAACTAGGATTTGGACTAAGTTCTTCACTAAAGAAGTAATGAATTGTATTAAGACTAATTTTCTAAATATTTAAAAAATTTGGTCTTAGCTCTTTAAATTTTAAAAAAATTATATTGTGTATGCAAAAGTCTTATAGCTTCCAAAGACCTTCATGTCAAATCTCATCTGACATAATGATACCAAATAATTTTAATTAGTGCAAACGCAGTTATATATTATTATCGTTATCTTTTAAAAGGAAAAACAGCTGACACATGGCTTGATGAATAAACAGAAGCCACAAGTTTACAGTACAAAGCTAGCATGGGGTTTTTTAATTGCCATAAAAACTTTTGACTTAAATACTCTGTTCCCACCTTCTTTCTTATAAATTTCGAAATATTATAGTCCATTTCTACAATTCTAAACTCCAAAAGTTAGAGCTCTTCCAAAGCAAATCAAACAACAACAACCCAGTAGAATCCCACAAGTGGGGTTTGGGGTCCAAGGCAAATCAAAGAGAAGAAGAAATTGGGTCATGGGTGAGAATGAAAAAAAATAATTGAAGGTTCTTGTTCTTTTGGTTCTCACATGGGAAATACAATTCTTAATAGAAAGAGATAACAATAGTGATATTTAGGCATATATAAAATGGTATTTACAGTGTTCTAGTATCTCCAATCAACCGCGGGAATCATCCTCTTACAAGGATTATTTTAAAGGGTGCGTATTCAATTTCATTTTACCAAAAAAACTAAGGTCTATTTTATTAGAATTTACTTGCATTCCAAATTTTATTTAATAAAAATAAACATCAACAGTTTCAATGGCAGTGCTTGTCAAGAGAATCAATTTAACACTAGGAAACATATAATACATGCTCGGGTACCAACGCAAGATTAATTCAGTAAGAGGAACAAGAATTTTTTGTAAGAGGAACAAGAATTTGTTACCTGTTAACTCAGAAAATTGCTTCTAATTTCACTTTGTATCTCTTGGACACAAAGTAAAAATTACAACGAACTAAATGTCTTTGTGCATTGATATGGAAGAAGAAGAAGAGAAGGAATTTTCCTTTATCTGTTTTTCTTGTGAAGGTCCATTTCTAAAGAGAAGGAAAAATTGTTGTTCTTGAAAAATTGCTACCACTAGATTTAATCGTGTAGTAACTTCTCCTAATAAGTTCTTTCAAAATTTTATCTCTTCCCAAATGGGTTGGGTCAGCCCATATGGAGCGACCCAATACCTGAATCCAATATCTAACATCACCTACTGTATTCACCCGTAGATATTTAAGTGTGACTCAGTCTAGGCGAGGTTCAAAAGCATAAGTTTTAGAACCATCTGAACAGACAAAAGAATTTTTTCCTCATGACCGGAGATTTCCATTCCTCTCTAAGGAGTTGTAAGATTAGTCTCTTGGCAACAACCCACAGCCTGTTATTCCTTTAGATGCAAAGAAAACAGGTGAAAAGAAAGAACAAAACTGATGGAAAGGAAATATTCCATCTGTTCCAATTTATGTGAACCTGTTTGACTTGTATGGTTATAATTTTTTTGAAACTTGTGGTGTTAAACATGCCAGACTATTGTGTGATTATAAAGTTTCTCATTATTGGTAGAATTGGAAGTTTAAGTTAAATTGTTTCCAAATTTAGAATGGGGTCATTCTTTTTTGGAACGGACCAAAAAAGAAATAGGTTCACATAAACTGGAACAAAGGGAGTACTAAAAGGTTCCACACCAAAACACAGCCACCTCGCACAAAAAGGGTAATTGAATGGCCTTGGAGCCGTTGCTTACAAGCGTTTAGCTTCTTCTAACTTTTTATCAAAAAGCTTTCCTCCAGACAATCCTTCTTCAAGAGTGCAAGAAAAGAAAATAAACACCAATACTTCACAGGGATCTCTAGAGTAAGAATATTCGACAGATTTGTTACAGAAATATTATGCTGCTTCTACTAGTTTCATTAATAATTGGGTCTTTTCAACTGTGTTGTCGCTTTCTCAGAGTTAAATGGTTGTTACTATCCATCCATGATTATATCAGTTGTAATACATAACTAATATGTTTTAACTTTTTCTGTTCTTGGTAGGTCCTTGCTCTATCTTATTATGTTATCTCCTACTTCCCCGGAGGTTCAGCTGGGATGAGATTTCTCTCTTCAACCCTTACATCCACTATTTTCAGATGTTTTGGAAGGTGACAACATCTCTCCGCCGTCCTGACAATTTACCCTTACTTTTGAGAATAGTCCAAAGTTTGACAAACTAACTGTATGCTCTTGATGAGTTGATTGAATGATAAATGATGAGAAGGGAATCAAGATTTATTTTTGGCTCATCTTTTTTCTTACTTTTGTGCGCATTTGAACTTGATTGGTAGTTGGATTAGTTGTTTACATAGTTGAATGTGTATGATGTACTATAAGCCCAAAATCTAGACGTATTGCGTTTCGGACGGAAGAATTAGAATTTTATTTTCACACCAAAGGATGTAGCTTAGTGTCAATGAAGTGGGTGAAAATCATGAGCGATCAAAATTTTAAGTCCCAACAGACAAAAGATACTTAGTGATCTATTCTGATGTGTTTGGGCTTTGGTAGATAGAGTTATCCGATACTTGTGTTAGTGGAACCTAGCAAGCCTGGAATAGTTGAGGTGCACACAAGCGGGCTAGGGCACCACCATTATTAAAAAAATAGTAATGATCCTCTTTTTTTGGTGTTTTCGGCAAAAGGTTGAAGCTTCATTTCTCAAGGAAATGTACAGATGCAACGAGGTTCCTAGAGAACTATAAAGACACATTACATCCAGGAAATTGGAGCTTAATATATTGTTTGATATCAAAAAATTCGAGGTCTTTCTCTGGCCTATTATACACACGGAAAGTACACATAATACATGGACTTGCAATGAGCAGAGGTGGATATAGTGCAGTTGTATGAGTTCTAGTGCAAGTCGGATGAGTTCAATTGAATTCATTATTTTCTCACGAATTATGTGTATTACATACATGGAAAAAATTATAAATATAACATATAATTAGATCATTCTCACTTTATTGTGGGGTCCGCGCAATAAGAACAAGAGCGCTTCCTCTTGCTTTTTCTTTGCCACTATGACATTGGAAATCAATGCTTTCACGCAAAGTCCTCGTCACTGCGGAAAACTAGTACTTTCCTATAGTTGATCAAGGTTGCTTGAACTTTCAAATCTGTTCAGGTCTTAGAATCGGGCTAGGAGCAGCTATTGAATCTGGTGATGGTGGCGTGATAATGCCAATGGAAAGGGAAAGAAAAGGAAAGAAAGGGTAAGACTTTAGTCAGACAATTGTTCTAGTTTCTCATTCCGCAGATCAATCAATCCTTTTTCTTGATCCTTTTAAAGGGTTTTCCCATAGTTCGGTATCGACTATCAATAAAGGAAACATATTTTCCGATAGTTCGGTATCGGCTATCGATAAAGGAAGCATATTTCTCTAACTCAATTCATTCTATATGGTAATTGTAGGTACGTCCATACCCCTTTTTTGGTTCAATTAAGGTAGGCGCGTGCCCGAGTTCTCTTGAACCTACTGAATCTAGATCCTAAATTCGATTCTGACATTGATAATAATCTATTCAATAATCACACCAATTTCCCAACTCAAATGTTTTGCCCATCCCTCTCTTCTTGCATCTCTATTTTGTCTATTCACCCAAATTAACATGTTGATGTCTACAGCTATTTCGAGCTTTGAAGTTTCCCCCATCCTTAACCACAAAACCAACCTGGATAGCTTCTAGATTGGCTTGAATATATCATATACCTAATTTAGTGCAGACTGGTACGGCAAGCAAGTTTTTCATGCCATGATCATCTTGACAATATAGTATTGATCACGCCCAGCTATGCCTTATAAAAAGGACAAAGCGGTCGTTGCAAATATAATCCAGTTTACAAGTCCGGAGTCGAATCCCACAGAGAACTAAGACTTAGCTACACTTGTTCACTATCACCAAGAATACAAGCTTGAACAATTCCTAACTTATAGATATTAAGATTCTTGTGTTTAACTAACTAACTAATTAAAATAATAAATTAACACTAAAGATACTACAGGTTGGAGAAAAGATTGAGGAGGTCTAAAGTTATGATTTCCCCAATTGTCAGAATCCTTCCCGCTATATCTTCTATAATTTGGCTTAAGTATTCTCTACCGATCATGAGCGCTCTGCGTGTTGTAATTCTCTCCCGAGTAATTACGACAATTTACTAGACATACTCTCCCGAGTTACGCTAGCTGGTTTTAATTACAGCTCACTTAGATCGCACTCAAGGTTTCGTTATCCCTAATCCCACCTTTAAACTCTTGGTTATTGATTCCTCACGTGCGTCGGGAGTGATGTTGTTCAACAACTACCTAAATATGCACTCTCTCCCGAGTAATACATAGTAAATAGGCATAGCTAATTGAGGGCCCTTCAATCAACCACAAGAATAATATAGTTGAACAAATAGAGAAAATACTACGGCTCAATTATATAAAAACATAACAAGAATTTATCCTACAAAAGGTTCCATCAAAACCCTAGATAACAAATTAGCTATTCATAATAGTATGTAAAACTACAATACTAAAAGTCATAACCAACAATGAAAAATAGGAAGAGGAAGGAAAAACTCGTAGAAGAATTCCCCGCTTTGCTCCTATTGTGTCTTTGCCGCCTTAGGTCGAATCTGTGTCAAAAATTGGTCTCCTCCCCTTAAAATACTATTTTTCCATGTATATATACCAAGTAGGGTCGAGCCCAAACAATTATACCTTCTCCTACGCGAAAAAGGACAAGTTTCTAGGCTTGGACGTCCGCGGCCGCGGTACTTTCCCAGTGTACTGCCTCAGTCCGCATCAGGTCTGCGGTCGCGGTTTTGACCGCATTTTTCACCATGTTCCGTTTAAAATTCGGGAAAACATAAAACATGAAAGTTGTAGTCCTTTGAGTTAGATTTCCAACCATATATTGTGGAGCCCAAATGAAGTTTTGAGCGAAAGGTTATGTACATTTTACTAGATAGTGTGCAATATGCCTACTCGATTCTTCGTTTTGTTGCTCTATCATCCGTTGATCCCCGAATACGATCCCGGCTTAATTTCTTGGGCTTTTACTCAAACTTCAAAGCTCCAAATCACTTGAATTCATTCCATAACATCTACATAGATCAGAATCACTCCTACAAAGCATAAAACACGCAATTAGTGCAAGACACTAGCGATTAAAGCTCAAACTCAATTAAAGTCCAGTAAATTTAAGTGTATAAGCGACTAAAATACGTAATTATAACCTATCATCAAGTATCATGTACCTAATTATTTGGTTTCAAAATTGTACAGAAAAGCAGGTAAGGAATTATACAAGGGCAATGTTAACATCTAGAAAATCTTGTGATCAAATCTGTGGTATCATTCATCACCCTTACTTTAACTTAATCCATCCTCGAAGGTGGTCAGAATTTAAACTCTATGAGTTTAATATCTAATGTTTTTAGAATTGAACTTATTGTACTTTAGAATTATGGGTTTAGACCTAGTACTTTTTGCAATCATAATAAATATTTACTTATAAATTTATATTCCGTATAAAAAATACTAAATTCAAATGAACCCTCGCCTCCGTTAATATCTTGACCTGCTCAATTTTCAACCGGTACTGATTTTGCCACCCCTAAGTAAGTTAGGTTTGGGGCTAATAAAGAAATTGCCACATGAAAGGGGTCATTGATTAGGAAAATGTCGGGGAAGTTAACGTGTTCCTTTCTTTTAGGCAATTGTACTAGCACAAAATAGTCTTGTTACCGTACATGAAATGCAGAGGTTTATGTGCTTGGCCTAACAGTTTGGCAAGGCACCCTTAGGGGTCGTTTGGTTTGAATACGGCTTATGCCGGAATAAGTTATGCTGAGATTAGTTATCTTGGTTTTATTTTTTATTTATTGTTTGGTGTGTTGTATTAAAAATGACAATTGCATAATTTCTAAGAAGAAAGTATAAGTTATCCCGGCACTAATTACCCCACCCTCTACAAGGTATAAGTTATCTCTGTACTAATTTTAATCCTGAGATAACTTATACCATGTTTGCTAACCAAACAAAGTATTAAGGTGGTATTAATTTTTTATACCAGCACTATACCTTCATATACCTCATACTAAACGACCCCTTAATGTTACACAATAACTCGGAAGTATTTTTGCGGGTTTGATGTATTTCTAATTATAGAGAGCCCTTCCACATCTGGTAATATTTGTCATTTTTGGAGCAACGGTAAAGTTGTCTCCGTGCGACTTATAGATCACGGGTTCGAGCCATGAAATTAACAGTTGATGGTTGCATTATGATAGACTGCCTACATCATACCCCTCGAGTGCAGCCCTTTCTCGAATTCTGTGTGAACGCGAAATGTTTCGTGCACCGGGTTGCCCTTTTTTTTTTATTATTCCTTCTCCATCACCTAGTTCAACCGATTAGGCAATTTCGTCTAACTAATCGAAATGCTGAACTTTCTTACTTATGTGATAAGGAGCTTACTTGATATTAAAATCGAGTTGGCAGAAAGTATTGAAAGTCAGCTCTCGATCGTATTATCATAAGTACAGTCGCTCCCCTCCCCCTCGCGGAAGTACTTTTATGCATAAGTGAATGCACTTATTGAGGCTAAGATTTTACAATTGAGCAATCCTTGAAATCTCATGCCAAGATTTAGTATTTTGCTTGGCAGTGTCTTTTAATTATTTCCTATTTACAGGACTGAGGTAGGTAAAAAATGGACAGTTAGGACAAAAAAAATAGAGAGAAAGGGAGTGATAATTAATGGCTATGAAATTTCATAACAGAATAATTTTCAAGCATGTTATCATCAAACTAAAACAGTAACACTACAATTTTTCAGACATTTCTTAGATAGAAACTCAAGACATGCACATATCCTAAGATTAATATTAGGAGCTGTCTTGCCACAAGACATCATATCCTATTTCTTCCAATGGAGCTGCATTGCAAAAATGAGAAAAATCAAAGGCAAATTCTCCCACATCAAAAATCTCATTTACTCCCTCTGGGCAAGCAATTGTATCTGTATGTGACAACTCCATCATTTCTAGCCACTCGAAATCATCGATAAGCTCCCCCTCCTCGATATTCGTGACATTCGGGGCCATGTCAATGGCCATTGGTTGAATTACACAATCTACTCTTTCTTCTTGGATATCATAATTTGGTTCTCCTTCTTCTTCTTCTTCGAGTAGTTCCCTTAGTGTGTTTTCATCAAATTGTGTCACTAATTCCAAGTCTTCAAATTCATCTATGTTTGTCAAAGCTTGTGTGCTAATAGGAATTTCTAAATCCATCTCAAGGAAAAAGGTGTAAAAAAATAGAAGCAAAGGCAATATGAAGAAGTGGAAAAGGCTATCTATTTGGATTGCATATAGTTAGAAGATAACTTTATGGGAAAAAAGCGTAAGAAGCAAAGGTCTTAAATAGGCACATAAAATTCCAAGTCACAAGGATATGTCTATCATATACCGTCAAGCTTCTCTATATCAAGCTCGTTTATTTCGATATTTTTGGGTTGCTAAAGTGAAATGTTGTTATAGAAATATACAATTATAACATAACATGAAAAATTGGTTCTAAAAAGCTTTTGGTCATTATAGTAAAGTATTGCTATGAAGAATAATTATTATAGAGAGATTTAACTGTACCTAATATTTACCAAAAAAATAGTAGTACAAAGAAGTATTTCGAGAATATGGAATCCTGTTAAGTGTTAACATCAAATCAAATCTTAGAAAGAATGAGAAACTTCTACTTAATTATTTTGTGGGGAAAATTAAATGGCATAATAATATTTTTTTGCCCTTTTTCCTTTGTCAGCAAAAGTGATGTGCTTTTTGCACAAGTGGGCTATGCTTATCCCTTTTTTGGATAAATTATGAAAGCGAAATGTTTGGTATATGATAATCCTAGTTGCGTTTGAGGATAGGAGATTATTGAGTGCAATATGACAAGTTAGTTAACACCACCTACAGCTCAGCGAAGCTCATATCTTTTTAATATTTATTGTATTACATGAACTTTCCACCTTAGTTGTGAAAGGCATAGAGCTTACCGGGTAAGCTAATCATCAACCCCCAACAAAGATGATTGACTTTATTCTTACCGTATCGTATTCTTAGAACTCAGTTATTACATGCTGCTTTATTTGCGCCCGTGTTTAATTACTTTGTTGTTGCTACTGTCTGTTTATTGCTTCATTTTCACTTTTCTTGAGCCGAGAGTCTTTCGAAAATAACCTCTCTACCATCATAAGGTAGGGGTAAGATTTGCGTAAACTTTACCCTCCCCAAACCCCACTTGTAAAATTTCACTGGTTTATTGTTGTTGTGAGGGGGGAGGGGAGGGGGGCAGTTCCTTTTGTTTCCCCTTTTCTTCCAAAAGAGTTTGGGGCGCCGCCAAGTAAGTCTGTCACGAGACAAATTCAAGATTAAAACCTAACGGATATAAAGTTGTAAGTTCTTTAAAAATTATAAGGAATAACAATGTATAACCCTCTAAAAATAAAAGCCGGAAAATATACTATAGTGTGTGTGTATATTTTTGTATGTTATATACAAAGAATATATACTTTTTTTTTACACTTTTGCGGCTATCGAATTTAAATATTTTTAGCCACGGGCTAAAAGTAATTTTTGCCCAAAATTAGATAGGATCAAAACGATTTCACACATATATTTATGATTTATGCTGAAAATAATAAATTCAGTTAAACCCGATTTCAACACTCTAGGTCTAGCTCTAGAGTCTGTAAATAGTTTGGGAGGAGAAAACATAAGAGGGTAGAACTTTACAAGAAACTTTATATTTAAACGATATAAGGTGGACTTAATTATAACAATTAAACTGTAACTACAATCAAATATTCTAATCTGTTTAATTGGTTCATTTCAAACGGGAAATTCCATATGACCAAACGAAGCAAAGTCACATTGTCAACACGTGTGGTGGCACTAGATATGCTTAATTAGCACACATGGTTTGCCTCAAATCATTTTTTAGCTTTTCCTTTGTTTTCACTTAACGTATCACTCACTACATTATATTAGTTTGTTCCCACAACTAAATTTAGATTTGGAAACTAAAATGACTAATCAAATCTATGTTACAGCATTGATATTTAGATGTTGAAACATGATGAAGATCAGGAAAATAGGTTTAGAGAACAAGAATGATTAAATCTTGGATAATATAATTGGAAAATTGAATTACATAATCATTTCCTCTAAAATTAAATTATAAGCTGTTAAATATAGTACACTTTTAATATATGACGTATATTATGTTTTCATCACGCGCTCTCACGTAAATATCTGACTTTTTATTTTGTCTTGAGGAAATCACGTAGAAATCCATTTTTGGATGTGGGTGGTAGCACAGAAAAAACTTACCCGCACCCGGTATATACACCAAGCCAATAATTAAAGGACATTTGTCATCTTATTTAATTATAAATTAGTAGTATGTAACCATAGTTAACTTCATCTACTTTTTGTAATCTTAAATAATATAAATATAATAAGAATCTTATTAGAATTCTAGCTATTCTGTTGTTCCACGACAAATACCGTAAGGGAGCTAATCAAGGCTAATAAATTTCTCATTAACCACCCAAATTATCATTCTTTCTTCTTAAATAAAATTTTGCTACAAATACACCCTCATTAATTTTTCTAGGATCTTATAAAGCCAAAAATATACTAGTTTCCACCTCTCTACACTAACTTATAGTAGATTATTCAATTCTTTTTTAACATAAACATTAGCTATAAAATCACAAAACTAATCATTGTTAAAGGCATTCAACAAGGCAGCTTACAATATAATCGTTCTACTACACTCTAACACGTAGATATTAAGTTAACTACAAGAAAACTTATCTAATGGAGGAAGCATCCTATAATATTATTCAAGATGTCTAAGAGCTCCTTTATAAATACCATCATATTATATCACCGTTCCTCCGGATAGGTTTTATAAACTTAACCAAAAGACCTGAAAATCTTAAATCGGAAAAACACGAAGAGTAATGACAATATTCAGTTTTACTCATTAAAAAAAGATAACAATAACAAAAGCAGTTATTTTTCTTACATGACAAAATCCAATCATTATTCATTGAAATGATTTCTTAGTTCACAATTTTATGTAAAATGCTACTACTGTCTACAAATCAGATCAACCAAGTTCACTAGCATCTCTCCTTCTCAAATATAAAAACGGCTAACCCTAAAAGATTTTTAGTAAATATTGTAGTAAAAGAACTCTTGTAGACGGCTAACTCTAGTAGAGTTATTAGCTTTAACATTTATTACCATTCTTAAAACAAAAAAAAAATTAAAAAAAACAACTCTAGTAGAATATTTTATTTCCTATGGTTAACTTAATTAGAATTGGTGTATACACCGGGGTGTGGGTAAGTTTTTTCCGTGGTAGCACTTAGAACCCAAGACTTATGCCAACTCTGCTGCCAAATTGAATTATATGACCACAACATATAAAAATTTAAACTGTTAGAGTGACAATAGGCTTTTATCTCTTAATAATGTTTTGAACACTTATATGACGAGTGAAGATATAAATAAAACTACGAAAACCAAGTTGAGTAATATTTTTGAATCGTAAATGTCATGGATAATTATATAGTGTCCGTGTAAATGTTTTTCCATTTTTTTTACGCTTTATCTGTGATAGTAATCTTTATCGTAAAACCCAACTTACGTATCACTTGTATCGGCAAACAACCGAATCCTTAGGACCTTCAACCCAGTATGTAATGAGTCGACATCGAACATACATGAGATAAGAAATCTAGTATTTCACTAAGATTTCGAATAGCGGTCCCGAATTCACATTCTACGCCTGATTTCTCGATCACTGCTATGAGATAAAATAAGTATGTTAAGGTCTCAAGGTTTAAATTTTAACGATGACCAGAGTATTAGTGGATGATTTCTTTCCATCTATTTAAGTTTTAATGAACAGATTACCGACCAAGTGACATAGTAACATAAAACGAGTGATCAGTTAAACACTCTTCATTGTATATAAAAAATAATATCAAATATATATATGTGTGGAATTTTTTTTAACATCGTCATTACCCGATATTTGTACTTATGAAAAAAATAGAAATATATACAAACTAACCCGAATATCATGCATTTTTTAAGATAAGGATGTTCATGAACGAACATGGTGTTAAAGTGTTGGTTTCCTACGAGAGCGACTCGTTTGGTAAAATTAGCCTACTTTATCTCTTTCACATGGATGGTTTTCCTATGCCCACGTAGACCCTGGCCTATAGCTTTATTATTCTTTTGTTATAATTCTTTTGAATGAGTACTACTAATGTATTTGGAATATAATTAATCTCTCTCATATGCAATTCTATGAAACAACAATATGTATAGATAGATAGATTTAAAATTAAAATTGATGGATCTAAATTGTGTATATATATGTTCTCACTACTAGTTAATTAGTTACACTCATAATAATGCATTTAGAATACAATACTTCGATATATTAAAAATTTTAGTATTTTTTTCTCACAAATGTGTATTTATTTTGTGTTAAAAATGCTTGGTTCTAGCGAACTCACTGAATTCCGTGACGCAGCCAATTAGCCTAGGTATCAATTGACACCTATTCATCGAAAGATTATACCTCAAAATTTTTATGTTCATATACTATACTATGTGAATGGGAGCCTTGAAGTAACGGTAAAGTTAGTTCAGTGTGATCTATAGGTCACAAATTCGAGTCGTGGAAGTAACCACTAATGCTTGCATTAGAGTATGTTGTCTTTATCACACCCCTTAGAGTCGATCTTTTCCCGAACCCTACATAAATACGGAATACCTTGTGAACCGGGCCACCCTTATATACTATACTATGTATGTTGATCAATCTTCTTAGTTTTTCCGTGTTATATATATATATATATATATATATATATATATATATATATATATTGGCACGCCTCTATGAAATTCCTGACTCCTCCACTGATTGGACCCATATGGCATTGGCCTCTATGTACACAGTAATTGTGCAAATTCCAAGACCAAATTCAAATGAAAAAAGAGTTAGAAAATAGACTAAGTAATACATGAAAAAGTTGAGTGATTATTTTCTCCTTAATTTGGACGTGGAAAAGATGAGAACTTGCATATTGATCGTGACTCGTGAGGCTTTTTTTATTATCAGCTAACCATTTGGCGACAAGAAAACATAACATGTACTCATTAATTAAGGTACATGATACCTTTTTTTTTTCTTTTCCAACTTCTTTGACACTTAAGCCTAATTTTGTTAAGTATTACTACTGAAAAAACTAGAATTAGCCATATGAACTTCGTAATTAGTCTATTGTTAAATTGCTCGAAACTAATAGATTTTCTTGATAACCTATCGTTAATCCATCGCTAGATAGAATTAGCGATGCATTTTTCTATTTAGCTATAAAATTTATTCATCGCTAATTTTTATTTTTTTTAATAATGATTATGCAAAAAGAAAGAAAAAGGGATAAAATGAAGAAAAAAAAACATAAATAAAGCGTAATATGAAAAGCAACTTTCTAAAACTGTCTAGCTAGTATAATAGTCCTCAAACTTTAAACCAATATTAAGACATAGCCTTTTAAAAGCAACCTCTTAAAATTGTCTAATATTATCTATAAAAATAAAATATAAAAATCATTATTTAGCATTAGCTGGTTAAATTTATTAGTTAATTAATCTGATTTCTAACTCGAGTGCGAGTATGAACCTAATATGGACCTTTTCCCTTCTGTTCCAAGATCTTATTTCTATCGATCTTTTCTTATTAAAAAGTTTCTTTTTTTATTATTCCTTTAATTCGGACACAAGTGTAGAAACTTGGAGATATCAGTTATCAGATATTGCTAAGTTGGTATAGGTAGGATATGAATCATATGAACTTTTGCAAAGTGGAAAAGTGTAGACCTTTTAGGTAAAAAGGAAATAAATATCACATCCAGTATATCCATCTTCAAAACCCTAATTAAGATAAGTCCATGGCTTCTTTTTTTCTCCTGGATTTTCGGTATCTGTATTCATTATTCGAAAATTTACTGGTTCGATTAATTTGGATTTAATTTGCATTGAGTAGGTCTATTAAGCGGATAAACCGCTCTTTACTACAAATTGTTCTTCATTTATAAGGCTTGACCCGAAACACATAATTTAGATCAAGGAATCTCATCCATCACACTATATTGCTTGCGATCACTTTGCATTTCCACTACAAATTGGGTGACTAGCTAGTCCAATTTTCAACATTAACTTTTGAGACCCAAACTTACTTGAGTATATGTCTCAGATTAACTCAGGGACGGAGCTACAATAGTAATTACAGGTTCGAACAAATTCAATATTTTTTGTTAGATCTACATGTATTTATATTAAGAAGTTAGTTAAACGTATATAAATATTTAATTGCGAACCCAATAACCAAATAAGTTATGAGTTGAATAAAAAATTTGGAACCCATTAACTTCAAATCCTTTACGCCTCTGATCTTACCAAATATTTTAAGATTGATAATGAAAATAAATAAAGAAAGAAAGAGAGAGATGTTGAGATCAATTCGACAATTACATAAACCTAACTTCATACAGATAGTAGCAAAAAGAAAACTACATCAAATTAAGATGGAGATTAGTATAGTACCTTTAGGGGTAATATTCACATCCAAAAATGGTATGCTGCTGTTTTTTATGTGCTGCTACCTAACTTTTGGTTAATCAAATTAATATGTATTCAGAGATAAAAGCTATTCAGTTAGGCTAAAATCGATGTACTATTATAGTTGATTTTTACATTTGGAATTCATCCAAGAATTAAGCTCTACTTCCATCATCATCAGGGGCGGATGGAGCCTTGTAGTACTGGGTCATCTAAACGCAAGTATTTTTGACACGGAATATAAATTTAAGTGTAAAAGTTTATTGTAATTACTATTAAAAGAGTAGCCGATGCACTAAGCTGCCGCGTATTCCAGGGACAGGCCTGACCACAAGGGTCTATTGTACGCAATCTTACCTTGTATTTATGCAAGAGAGTACTGTTTCCACGACTTGAATCTGTGACCTCCTGATCACATGGTAACAACTTTACTAGTTACGCCAAGTGCAGCCCGGTGCAACTAAAGTTACTATTAAATAGTAGAAATAATTAAACCCATAACTTAAAAATAAAATGGATTTAATATTAAAAATCTTAACTTCTATAATCATAGAGTTTAAATCCTGAATCTGCCTCTGGTCGTAATTACTTCCTTTTGGAAAGTATGTGGAGCATTCTTTTGAAACTTTCAACTTGACACAAAATCCTTAAGTTTCCTTGTTGATTGTAGCCAAGCTCATGAGCAGAAAAATCAAGTAAAGTTACAAGACAAGGATGTTTAATCAACTTCATTGGTATCAAGATTTTCTCCATTATTTCTTCATTTCCAACAAGAACAGGAACATACCCTTTGCAAATAGCTTGATCTTTTTCTTGAATTTCATCACTTCTTAATCTCACATAATCACAAGGAAATGTAGTTTTCTTCACTCTCACTCCTAATAACCTCATACTCACAATAATTACAAAAAAGAAAAATTAAAAAAAAATTTGCTCTTCTGACTCGGGTTGAACCTTTATCAGCGGAGGAAAGGAATAGCGATGGATTATACAATCTTGCTTATACTGATGTTAATGTACTGGTTATGTTCATCAAAAATAGCATAATTAAGCTCTATTTATATTCCTCTTGCTTATACATATGTGATTGAGGAATTAATAATGTTTTTCTTGACTTATATGATTTAATTAATCGATTAAGTGACTATAAACACCGTCCCTATGATGTCATTTGAATTGAAGTTACGGTTTAACTAATCTCTTCCTTCTCGTTCAGTTTTATTTTGCAATTTCTTTGTGAATTATTGACCATGTCCAACAAACCTCGATAATGTAATTAACTTATAATATACAGAGCAGTTTTAGTGAATCATCAATCGATGAATTATTTTATATATGAAATGTTGAAGCAGTTATATCAACTTAAATACTAAAACTTAAGCTTCAATTTCTCAACAATTACAAGTCATTAAAGAAAGCAAGATTAATTAAGAACTTAATAGTCTTATTATTGACAGTCATTATATTTTGAATTAGTTTGATTAATTTATTTTGATTGGAGTTACATATCGGAATGAAAAACGTAAAGCCATTGAGTGTTTGACTACATCAAGTGTGAACAAGAAATATGACAAGTTTGCCCCAATGAAAATTAAGTAGTACGAGAGTCTTCTAAGATGACCATCGAGGGTTGTGATAGGATGCGTGATTATAGGCTATAATTATGTGTTTTAGTTGATTATTACACTCTAATTTACTGCACTTTAGTTGAGTTT
This sequence comes from Nicotiana sylvestris, assembly GCF_000393655.2. NCBI lineage: Eukaryota > Viridiplantae > Streptophyta > Magnoliopsida > Solanales > Solanaceae > Nicotiana > Nicotiana sylvestris. Next base: position 16,994,110 of record NC_091062.1, on the reverse strand, counting down.
GCGCTTTAATCGCTAGTGTTTTGCACTAATTATATGTTTTATGCCTTGTAGGTGTGATTCCGAGCTATATAGATGTTATGGAATGAATTTAAGTGATTTTAAGCTTTGAAGTCAGAGTAAAAGCTCAAGGAATTAAGCCGGGATCGTGTTCGGGGGTCAAATTTGATAGTTGAGAACAAACGAAGACTCGATGAGGCATATTGCGCACTGTCTAGTAAAATGCACATAACTTTTTAATAAGAACTCCATTTTGGCTCCATAATATATGGTTGGAAATATAACTCAAAGAGCTACAACTTTCATGTTTTGTGTTTTCCCAAATTCTAAACGGAACAGGATGAAAAACTGCGGTTTCACCGCGACCGCGGCAGAACCGCGGCAGAGTGCAGACGCAGACAATTGAAGAATCAGAGGCCATGTTTGGCCGCGGTTTGACCGCGACCGCAGTAGAACCGCGGCAGGAGGCGGAAATTTCAGGGACTAAAGTGCAAAACATGGGATTTTTAGCCCAAAACCCTATTTTTAAACACTAGACTCCGCCCAAGAGAGGATGTATTGATTTTTAGAGTATCTTGGCAAGAAAAACAATTGTGAGAGATCATCCAAAACATCTTTCTTCTTTTCTTTGATTTTGATTGCTAGTTTATGATGGATCTTATCTTAGTTTGTTTACCCATAGTTATGAGTAGCTGAATCTTTTGTCTAAAGTTTTGATGGAACCTATTGGGGGATGAACTTCTTGTTTATGTGAATACAAATTGCTAGTTTCATTCTTTATTTATTCAACTATGTTCTTGTTGTAGTTAATTGACAGGATCCTCAATTAGTTGTGCCTATTTAGTGTGCATAACTCGGGAGAGAGTGCATATTTAGGTTATTGTTGAATAACACCACTCCTAAAGTATAAGAGGAATCTATAACTGCGGGTTTAAAGGCGGGATTAGGGATAACGAAGTCTTGGGTGCAATCTTAAGTGAACTGTGTTAATTAAAGCTAGCTAGTGTATCTCGGGAGAGTGCAATAGTATATTACTGTGATTACTCGGGAGAGATTTATGGTAAGACGAGCGTTCATGATTGATAGAGAAGTGTTGGTACATTTGTATGAAGCATAAACAGAAGGGATTCCATCAATAGGGGAAATCTTTACCTTAGCTTTATCTCATCATTGTTTACAACCTTAGCATTTTAGTTTACAACCTGTTTAATTTACTTGCAATCTTAGTTACTAAAGAAACCATCAACTTGTGATTCAAACATTTGGGAAGCTGGTTCTGAAGAGTTTAGTGAGTCTAAAGATTGTGATTGATAGGTTAACTCTCTGTGGGATTCGACTCCGGACTTGTAAACCGGATCATATTTGCAACGACCGCATTGTCCTTTTTATAAGGCATAGTTGGGCGTGATCAATGAGTATGTTCTCTCAACCCTTAATCGGAAGTTTCGAATTTAAATTTTAGGATTGAAAAAAATTCTGATAAAAAACGTTTTACTTTTTAATGTGTCTTGCACAGTACAAATCTCAATTAATCGGAACCCCAATATAAGCACCAACCACCGAGTGGGAAAAAAAGAGTCATCCTAACATTAACATTATTATAAATGGCAAGTCCTATCATATTTGAAGGTTACTGTAAATATTACGTAATCTAACTTTAATCTTACCGAATAATCTCTTTTGAAAGCACTTATCTCACCTGATTAGCGTACTTCTATGTTATTAAGGAGTATATAAGTTATTAGGCTAACCAATCTTTAACTAGCACTTGTATTATGTCTACGTCATTTAGATGACAGTATAAAAAATTGCTATATACTTCCTCTATCTTATATTATATGTCGTGTTTTTTTTTTTTACATATCCTTAAGAAATATTAATTAGGAAAGGGATTGGACCATTTTACCCTTATTTATATCTTAAAATATAATCTCTTTTCATTGAATATTTATTCTATTTATATGTTATCTCCATCTTCAAGAACAATTATCACTAAGGGTAAAAAAGAAAAAAAAATAATCAATTTTTTCTTGAACTTCTAAAATGACAAATAATTTGGGACAACTATTTTTAGTAACCATGACTGTTAATATGAGACGGAGAGAGTACCATTTTATAAGGAGCCAACAATATTAAAAATGACATCACGAAGCACGAAACATTCACGCACAGTCCGAGAAAAAGCCGCACCCAAAGAGTGTGATGTAGGTAGTCTATCCAAATGCAAATATTAGTGGCTGATTCAATAATGTCTATCCAACATTATTCTTATACCTAATTAATGTTTATTTAGGCTAAAAAATTGTGCTGAATGATTTAAGTTTTATATCTATGAACAACTTCGTTAAACTAGATTATTAATTAGTTATTTAGACTAATTGAAATGATCTATAGAAAGTTCCACGTATTGCAAGCGCATTAAGAAATGAGAATAATTAGAGAAAGTATAATTATATGAGAATAACATATAATCAGGAGATTGGTTTAAAAAATTATGTGCATTTGATTTGAATACTTGAAGTTGAAGCATGTTTAGTGACATGAATTATTTACTCATTACAATTGACACCAAAACTTTTAATTCGTATTAAATGCATAAGTGCATGATCCTATATATGTGTGTGTTGTGTGTGTGTTTGTTAGTTATTGTGTGCATTACACATGCCAAATCATGAATTGAAATGTTGGTAGAGGCCAAATTTATGCCATAAAAATAATCATGAATTAGATTCATTATTTTAAACAGAGGAAAAGGTCAAGGCTCAAGTGTCCCTTATGACTTGTCAAGCGACACTTACAACAGAGGCATATGAATGCAAGATCGATGGAACCAACAATTATTCATATGCTTATTGAAAAAACATTGAGTGATTTTTTGCTTCTGTCTTACAATTTACATTAATTTTGAAAATGTTAGAAAGCAAATTATTGAGACGAGACAAAACTTAAACACAAAGTTCTTAACTACCCGATCTTCCACTAATAAGAGAGCAATGGCGGATCCAATTATGGGTTCGCATGGTCAGTAAAATCCAGTGCTTCAAGTCGAACCTTATATATGTGCGAAAAACAAATATAGATAGAGTTAAATATAAATTTTAGAAAGTCCGTTATTGAAACCAGACTAAACTTAAACACAAAGTTCTAAGCTACCCGCCTTCCTCTAATAAGAGAGAAATGGCAAATCTAATCATGGGTTCGCACGGTTGGCAGAATTCAGTGCTCATACTTTTTACTTAAACTCATATCATGTAAATTCTGGATCTATCGGTGCAAGGGAGCACTTCGTGCATGAGGAATATTCTTTATAATAGAGACATCAAATGGTACCTACAAGGCTAGATAGGCCCTAAGGTTTTAATACTAAATTGCGCAATATACCATCTTTCATCTAGTAGGCCAAAAATAGTCCGTCATCACAAAGTAGAAGGGAAACAATAAAGATCCATATGCAGATTTGTCAATTACTCAATACATTATTAAACTAACAATTCAAAGGGTTGTATCAAGGCCTTCATCAGAAATGAAGCAAACACATGTAAATGTCTGTGTAAGACAACTGAGTCTGAGCAGCATCTCAGCTCAAAGGAAGCAAAAGCCTAGGAATAAACCATGAATTTGTTTCTGAATGATGGAACTGAAATGCAACTGAGGATTTTCAGTGCTTTTGGGATATAGCAGTATCTGGTTCCTCAGTTTCACCTAAAGCAATTGGTAGCGTCTCACTGAGTTGCGTCCTGTAAATCAGATTAAACAACCTCAGAACTATTTTGGTAATCTTGAGCACTGAACTCGTCGATTCAGAAAACTACTGAAATTTAATTTACATAAAACCAAAACCTGCTTTAATACCATAAGCACCAGTTAACTGGAACATAACAAAGACAGATAAATAAAAACGCACAAATAAGTTTCTACCATTGCAAAGAAATAACAGCAATAGACATCAAAGAAGCACATAATACCTTTGTGGAATATTAGTTTCTTGTGACAATGCCTTCTCCAGTCTCTCCTCAAACGGTGTTGCATGCCAACTAACTTTTTGATCCTAAAAAGTCACAAAGACATCGGTTTATCCTTATTGAATTATATAGCTGAGAATAAGAAAATGAGTACAGGAAGTATGACAAACCTCTTTGTACTTGTTAGTAGAATTTGGAATCCCATTTCCATCCCACCATTTAGGTGATATACGAGAAGTTTCATCATCATTCCAATGAGCAGCAACCAACCCAATAATAGGTCTATCTCCAGGAGTTTTACTATAATGAACATTTTCACCACCATAAACAGAACCAAGATGCTGCTTACTCTGCACCTGATTGATTGTAAGTGGTTTTGAATCTTTATCAACTGAAGTTTCTGTGAATCCGAATATTCCTAGGTCTGATATAAGGTTTGCTTCATCAGGCCTTTGATCAAAATCTGTCGTGTGGCTGGACAATAATCTAGAATTGGAATCTTGAGTGGAGTAAGAATCTTCATTTAACAATTCCTTCAACTGTGACGCATTATCCACAGGGTTTAAAACAGGATACACAAACTGAGACCTGATCCGTCCAGTTTTAGCAATTCCCATGTGGTCCAAATATGCTGGAAAAAAGGTTCCAGGCGTTTGCATCTCATCAGTTAGCTTTAATGGGGTTGGATAGGGTGAATACTTTGATGCATGATAGTTGCCTGGTGATTCAGACAGTGCGGAACTTTGACTGGTTTCAGATGAAATACATTTTGATGACATAGAAGACAGATCTGACTCGCTTTCGAAATGGACAGATCTGTATCTGTACTGGGAAGCTGGAGCAGTGACTGGTAAAGCTGCTGAAGCCGTGTTATCATTAAGAGCCAGATTAGCATTAACCTTGGTGAATATCGGAGTGTTAGAATCGCCACTGCCATCAATGGAGTTCTTAGAGAAACTTTGACCACTTTGTCCATCAGTCAAACAACTACAGAAATATAACTTCACATTAGATAGCTGTTCATGTCATTTACATTAGTGAAACAGCAGATGCTAAATGGTTTGAAGCTACAGGTGATAGTAGAAAGAGAGACTTTATTTTATTTTTTAATTTCCTAGGTGTATATATTTCAGAGTAAAACAAACAGGAATAAAAAAAAAGTGGATCAGTATATGCACTGCATTCTTTAGAAATAACAGCAATATTTCTTGCAAGGTCAAAACATGTATTCAGTTCTAGAGATAGGACGTGAATAACAAATGCCAACTTATACACAAAGCAATGCGACATTTAATTCTACAGAAGAAAATGAAAGGGATTATATATTTTCATTTCCATTTGATATCATGTTCAGTAATGTTTTAAGAATATCATTTAATCGAAATTCTCTAGCCATGTTTTAAGGTTAGAATTCCACCTGCTAGGCGTATGCACCAACGAACCAGATTGCTTGTTTACTCCATTGGTTCTGATAGGTGTGAGCTGATCAGGTTGCGAATTAGAGATGAGCTTCTGAAATGTTGCATCAGAGGGCCAGGAATTGAATTTTAAAGGTTCAACTTCTTCCACTGGAGCAGACAGGTTTTGGCATTTCACTGAGCAGTTTCGAATTTCTGCAGGGGTCTCAGGTAAGGTTCCACAAGCTTTGAGAAACTTGGCCTGCAAGAAATTAATCCGGATAAACTATGTAATCCAGTAATTTGCAAAATAGAAACTGGCCACCTCAGCTTAAAGTTAGCTTGGACGTAAAAGTAAATCTTAAGAAAAAGGCATTAGCTTTCACCTCCCAAAGCCGAAAACAAAGTTTGCGAGGTTTTTGTATAAACAGTAATGGTTAACAAATAAGAAAATACAACCATTGTAAAATAGACGAGCATCCAAATGACTTTTAGTACCATACTCAATGTTACATCTAGTTTCTTTCAGCAGGTCAATCACAAGCTACTGTTTTTTTACATACTTGAATTCAACTTTCCAAAGCTGACATGATGCAACTTCAAAAAGCCAAATAAGAAGGTAAGAGACATCGTACCAAATCATAGTGTCAGCAAGATACATATAGCTGCTTAGTGAATGATCTGGAGTGAAATATCAATAGATTGTAAAGGCCAAACATTGCACCTCGATAAACAGAAAGAGCTAACGTGACAAGAAGCTCAGACAAGGTTAACAAAGATAAAGTGTAAAGACAAAATTCATCATCTGCTTTCTTTCTTTCCAGACATGTTCCTAACTATTTACAGGTGGATCTAACATATACTACATGACTTTGAGCACAGCGGCTTTTCTAAAATGTAAGCACACAAATTAAAGGTCAACAATAATAATTGAAACTGAATTCTTGCTTCAAGAACATCCTTGATGCAGGTTTCAATTAGACCAGCTTTTATGCAAGTGAAAGCTCACTAAATAAAAATCTCTGCTTTGTAACTAGTAAAAACTGTAGGGTAAGGAAGCAACTCTTTATCCATTTTTTCATCTTTTACATGAAAAAGAGAGATGAAAATTGGAAGCAAAAGATAAGTTTGGGAATTCTAAATATTCATGCAGTCAACTTAGTTTCAGTTTCAACTAAAATTACTATGTGATCTATTATTTCATCTTAAGATAAGAGGAAAACACAAAAGAAAATGTTTACACATATATTTCTTTATTCATCTGCTTATATCAAATCCCTGAACAATATCCCTCTTTTGCAGTTCAAACTCAAAATTTAAAGGCATTTTACGACATCCTTCAAACAATTCCTTCTTTTTCATATCTCGAATTTATAAGAGTATCATAACTCATACAATTCCAAGAGAACCAACCTGATTCCTAAGATCATTTGTGTCCAATTGTGTGATAGGTGTATCCGAACTCTGATTCTCCATTTCTTCGCAGCCCAAAGTGTTGGTCTCATCTTTATCTGGAACCAGCATTGTAGAAAAAAGATATGAACTTGAGTATAACTAATTACCATTCATTGAACAACACTCTAATTTAGTTTGTCAATAATGTGATTAATTGAAAAGCCCACCTTCAGTTAAAAGTGAAGATAGTGGACTTCTATTGCGAGACACCAAAGGTTCCTGATCAATAAAAAGAAATAGTCAAATTTTATAAAACAAAAACAAAAAGGAAAAATCAATAGCACCAATTATTTGCTTCTTTTAGTAGTGTATTAGCAAGCCAGCAAAAAACTGAAGAATTTCAGATTTTACAAACCTAAATAATATGAACTATCACTCAATCAGCAAATTTGACTCTTTCTTATTTAATAGAAAAAAAAATTATAACTTCGAAATTAAGGAAATAATAGCAGTATCGGATTCTATTTCCATAATATATATAGCTCCGGATTAAAAATTAGCTGCAGATTAGTTTTTTTTTTGTTTTGTTTTTTTTATTTACAGAATATAATCAAATGTCACAAAGAACAACAAGAAGTGACAGTAAATAGATTCTTTCCTCTCTTCCTCGCAATTCCTTCAGAATCGAGTAGCACAGCTGCTTCTTTGCTGATTTAGAGCGTACTGCTATTTCGAATTAATAAAAATGAAGTAATCGGAATGTCAATATTAATTTTTTTCCTTTTTTTGAAACATTTCGTAGTTCTTTTTACCAGAGTAAACTAGAATTTCACTAACTAAAACTCCAATTTCATTGTTACATTTGCTACTTTCGTCACTTGCTCAGCAACCGAACAGAATCGCAACAAAACACACTTAAAATATAAAATTAAAGCATGAAATGACCTTAGTAGGAGTAGATTGCGAGATTCGATTCGATTGTGGAGCATTACAAGGAACATTAGGACCCGTAACATCCTTGATCTTGAAACAGCCGAAGAGACAGCCCATGACCGCCGCAACCACCGCACGAACCACCGTAATCACGGCGTTAGGGTTAGAATTGTTCGATTGATCACAATCTCCGATCACTATCCACGACCACACCATAATTCCTTTATCTCATACTATTACTAATAATAATTCATCAATCATTATCTGATTATCTGTATTTATTAATTGATTAATTGCGCATTATTCTCTGTAGCTTAGCTTTCAATTCACATTGCGTAAAATCCGATTCAGAGGTGAGCAGTCACTGTGTTGATAGAATGTAAATGGATTTTTTTGAAATTTGAAGCGGGAATTTAGACGAGGGAAATAAAGTATGAGCGCTTTTCGGGTTTTATCTGCCACGTGTCAGTATTCGATTGGTGGAATTCGTCGTGGAAGGCGGCTTCAGATGGAGCGCGTGAGGTAATGAGCTGTTTTGGTTAACCGTCATTAATTAGTTGTAAATGTGTATTGTAACTGTAGATCCTTTCTGTTACATACTTCCTGGTTTTCGGCGTCCAAAAATATGAAAATTCAATTTCTTTTTGGTGAATTATAAACAAATGTAAAAGTTTTGAAATTTATGGTCTGAAAAATGAGAAGAATTCATCTAAATAGCACTCCACCCAACTGCTTAAACTAAAAATTGCCAGCGAATTTATGTATATATATATATATATAATTCATGTATAATATATTTATAACCTTGTATAATTTACACAGTGGCTAAAAAATATAAATAGTGAATTCGATTAGTTATTTGTGTAAAAAAAAAAAAGCTATAAATTTGTATAGCTATAAAATATCACGTAAATTTTGGTAGAGCGAGTAGTATTTAATTTTTAAAAAACTACCGTAGTATTCCATTTGTCCTAATTTATAAGATACATCTTCTTCTTTTTTCCGGGGTGAAAAGAGTTGCACATTTTTATATGTAGAAGCATTTTAATTTTTTATTCTTATTTTATCCTTGGTAAGATAATTTATAACCATATAATTATTTATAGTTTGTTTCAAAGTACAAGTTTTAAATAATTTTTTCTTAAACTTCGTGTTAGTCAAATAAGGCCACATAAAATAAGACGCATGAAGTATTTATTTTTTCCAATTTTTAAAGTTAATACGTATATGTTAGGAGCAAATAGAAAGTAGGATAATATTTTTCGACGAGCCATGCCTAATGCCATTGGAAGCCCTTAAATTTTTGGACTAAACACTTATCATAAACTAAAATTTCATTATGAACGAAATAAACTACTAAAATATATATACTGTTAACGAGCTTACATCTATTTTGGCTTTACGAAAAGCAATTTCCTGGTACAATTATCACATTCATATGTTGTCTTAAATAAGGTTCTGCCGGCTAGTTTAGTTTAGGAATTTTTACCTCCTATAGCAAATGTTGATACCTTATTTATTTTAAATAAATACCTTTTTAAAAAATTATATTTTATAGCTACATTTTGATTTTTTATAGTCAAATATCTATTTATGGTCACCTCCTACCCTTAAGCCATAAAATAAGTTTTGTATTGTTTTTCTCTCTCCCCTCAAATTTCTCGTATCCCTCAAATCTCTTGTATCCCCTACCCATATCTATTCTCCCTCTCTCTCATCTTCCACCTTCACCTTTTCAACCTAACCACCATAGCCCCTCCATTCTTAGTTGGTTCTGTCACGACCAGCAAAAAGAAATGGTGAATTCATCACCTTCAAATCTGAAAAAAGGAACAACTTGAAGAAAAGCACCAATAATCGAAACCGAAAAAATAAAAGCATTCAACAAACAAAAAATAAATGCCGACAGATCGGTAGGTACCCTAATGATTCGAATTTCATTGTCGAGAAGGCGAGAAGCCCTAATAATATCATCAGTGGACATAGCATGGAGCTGGTCATCTTCGAAGTTGCTATCCTCTGCCACCGCCCACCGTCGTTGCCATCGTATCTTCTATCTTGTGTTTGTCTGAGAATCCGGGGAGAAATGGAATTAGAGAATCGATCTGGGTAACTTGTGCAATCAGAAAGCTTTCTTGAAGATTCTGTTAATATATTTCAATGTATTTCACTGTATTCATTGTCTTTTTTTTCCATTGTATTTCAATGTATCTCGCTGTATTCCATGCATTTCATTGTATTCACTGTCTCGCTGTATTTCATGAATGTATTCATATATTTTTTAATTAATATAATTTATGTATTCAGATGTATATATGTATTCAAATTGCTCTGTTTTTGTTGTATTTATCAAGTGGGAAAAGTATTCAGCATATTTTGTGTCAAATATAGATTATGGGTGATGTAATTGAGTTAGTTGAGTTATACTAGGAGTCTATTGTGTTAAATGATTCACTTTCCGTTTAAAATCAGCTGAATAGACCACGATTTGCACTATTTACGTTACTGTATTCACAATTACATATCGTGAATACAGTCGAATACAATATCTGTCTAGCTGTAATCCCCTATTTCACGCCGTGAATACAGACGAATACAAAAATCTGTCTAGCTGTAATTCCATATTTCACGCCTAGAAATGCTACTGTATTCATGAATATAGTAGCTCAAATACATCGAATATACTCTAAAGAATCTGAAAACATAGCTATAGGAAGTAATATAGTAAATGGTAGCTACAACTAGCTAATAACCACTAAACAATAGTGGTTTGTGAAAATTTCTCTTTAGTTTAAGCGGTTGGAAGGCGGCTACATGCATAGATTAATTCTTCAATATGACCCGCTCAAGTCTAGTCGTGTTGAGCAGAAACAACCATCAACTATAACCCCAAAAGAATCAGATTACGTAAAAAGAGAAATGGAAGAGTTAGGAGGATGAAGCACCCTTTTCCCTAAGAAATAGGCGGCTTTGCAACGTTTTTTAGCAGCAAGCTACGGTCCAACGACCCCCTAACTTAAGTTGGGGCAAAAACTCCAAAATCCAAAATATTGGTTAGGGTTCCAAATTTTTCTCTAATTATAAGGTAAGCTTTCAAGCCGCTGCCCTTTAAAGGAGCGGGCACAATGAACTGTAATTGTGGAAAGATTGAAAGATCTGGCCAAATAAGGACGTGATAGCCCCTGTAGATTCGTTCCCATGATTCGATCCTTCGAAAGGCGTAAAAATCCGAATCTAGGGATGAAGTGGCTTAGTTGAACATAGTGAGACTAAGGGACGAAAGGTCAAAACCAGAAATGTGCAAGCGAGACCCGACAAAAAAAGTTTTCCGCGCGAAAATAGTTGCTTGTTCAATAATTTGCTGGATGGGAAGTATAGATAGAAAGGCAGAAAAGGGGGTGTCGGCTCTAAGTAAGGGCAAGAGTCATTCCAATTGAGTAGGTGAAGAGTCTCTTTCAAGCGAGATTCTTTACCACGCCTAACTAAATGAAAGAAAGTAAGAGAAAAAGTGGCCGCCTATTTCTAAAATGAAAATAAAGGACTTCCTTATCCTAACACTATTATTGAATGAATATGGTAATTAATGCCGTCAGAGAGGCTGAGGTGATTCGTCGCATCTCCTCCGACAACTCCTTGGCGTCTAAAGACTTGAGTTGTTTGGGCTGCAAATAAAAATAGATTTGTTTGGATAGTTTTCTGGAGACCAAAAACGCTGACTTTTGTCGAAGTTGGCCATAAAAACCTAATCAAAACTTAGAAATAACTTTTTCCGAGTTTGATTGTTTGATATATAGTCTAAGACAAATAAGAAAAATTCTTATTACTTTGATTTCCCAAATAAACAAATTATGAAAGAATAAGAGAGATACGTCGATTGACACATGCAAATCATTTTATACATGTTTGATTCACTAGAAACGAATTAATGTGCTATGATTGTTTATATTTGACGATCGAGTGTACGTAATTGAATAAAGTTAAAACTAAACTTCTGTTTCACTTTTTACCTACAATAACAACAATAACAAAAATAACAATCCAATATAATTTCACAAGTGGGATTTATGGAGGGTAGGATATACGCACCCTAATTACCCCTGCCCTGAAAGGACAGAGAGACTATTTACAATAAACGTTCGGCTAAATAAAAGACGAAAGAACTGATAGCAAGTACGTTTTACCTAATCCTTTTGAGTTTATTTTCAGAGCCAGCTGCCAAATTGACTTGGTGGCACCAATATACAACTTATGCATGGACAGACTTGCATAATTTACCGAAAATTATGACTTATATATGAGCCTTGCTTCTACTTGTATTGAAAGAATATTTTTGAAAAGAAAAAATCAATGATAAGTCTAAGAGAATAAATAAAAGAATATAAAATTGGTGAAGTTTATGAACAGTGTTGTGAAAGTTAAAGAAGAATTAATACTATTGATTCTCTTTGAGTAGAATCCGAGTTATCAACCAAATATTTTAGTGGAGTGATAAGTACCCTTTAATCCGAGATTTCGAGTTTGAGCTATGAAAATAGAATTTCTTTTGGTAGGAACCGTTTTACTACAAAATAGGATTTTTCATTGTAAATCCAGATTAATTAGATCACAACTTGGGTATCAAAAACGGGACAAAAAAGAAAAAAGAAAATTAGGGTTAAAAAAACTAGCTACTAGATGGCTCATCTTCAAGTTTTTCAAAGTCATTTATCACGGTAATATATATGTCAAGGGTACGTGATTCAAGGGCAACTATAATCTTAATTTGCTATTCCCTCCCCCTTTTTTTTTTTTTTTTGGTTTTTCACCCGGTGTGCGGTATCCACATTGGAGCCCGACTATATCCGTATTCGCGCCGCGTAGGGCCCTATTCGGGGGGAAGTGCTCCCTACCAAGGATTTTTCCATACCCAGGACTCGAACTCGAGACCTCTGGTTAAGGGAAGAGCAATCACATCCGTTGCACCACATTTCAATATAGAACCACTGTTGGAGAAAATGATAAAAATATCCCTTATGTTTTTAGGATAGGGTAAAAATAGTTTTTTAAAAAAAAATTATATCTTTGAACAATTTTGATCCTTGAAGCTTTCCAAAAGTGAGCACTTTTTAGTCTCTTCCTAAAATACTTAGCAAAAAAATGTACACTAGTTGTTTGATTTAATGGGAACACTAAAATAAATATAACGGAAACTAATACTTGGAGGTGCAAGTTTTGCGTTTTTCTGCTATTTTTTAATTTAGTTCTAGTGTTTATGATTATTTTTTTTTTATTTTTCCTATTAAATCTAACCGTTAGCGTTTGCTACAATATTTGATTGAGATAAAAATAATCACTTTTAGCAAAGGTAAAGGATATCAAAAATATAGTTAGTCGCGTTTGGACATAAGAATTGTAAAATTCCAAAAAAAAAAAGTGAATTTTTTTTAAAGTGAAAACGGTATTTGAAAATTAGAGTTGTGTTTGGACATGAATATAATTTTGGGCTTTTTAAAGTTTTGTAAGTAATTTGAGTGAAAATTTTGAAAAACAGCCTTTTAGAGTTTTTAAAATTTTCGAAATTCCAAAATGCATTTTCAAGTGAAAATTAGAAATTTTATGACCAAACGCTGATTTCGAAAAAAATTAGAAAAATATCGAAAAAAGTGATTTTTTTTTTAGTCCAAACAGGCTCTTAAAGGACAATTTTATCATTTTCACACCAATGTTGAATAAATAATATGTGTGATTTAAATATGTAATTTTACTTTAATTAAGTTGTAGATGTTTTAGTAAACTTTAGTGCAAACATCAAATACGGATAGAAAATTTCTTCCCCTCTCGCAGTATTTCTGAATTTATCGCTCCATCCAATGGAAGACCAAAGCATATTACAACTGTGACCTTTTTGATTCATTAACAGCTAGACGAAGAATATGCTATAGTCATTGATGTTGCTTTATGATATGGATAATTTGACTTGTTGTTCTTCTTCCAAAAGGCGGACTAAAACGCACGTTTATTAATTGGGGCCGGACTCATTTGGATTCTCATTGCGTACAATCTTTGAAGAAGAAGCCTATTTTAGCAACAAAGTAAAAAAAACGAGAGGCATATTTGACTTTTTTTAACTGTTAGTAAACTGTATTTGTAAAATAATTTTGGAGAAGATAAAATAACATATAAACAGAAATATAAAAAAAACGGAATTTAATCCGAGCCCACTGAATTCACAGTGTTTCCTTAAGGAATTTAATCGCTTCCTAGTATTTGAGGTTGTGGATTATTTCCTCCCGGGATAGAACGAATTACACACTGGTGTAGCGGTACTTCAAACCCCAGTATTTCAGCGAACACAATGATCGGTAGCAAATCATACTTAATGTTGCTTTCTTTATAGTTAAATCAATGCAGAAGAAAGGAGGAGAATTCAGAATTTCGTAGGGGAAATCTGAGAGAATGAACTGCTATTTATAGCCCCAACCTATTGAGTTCAAACGAAGAGGGTCAGTTACATAAAACGGTCATAACGTAAGAAATTACTTTTCCGTTACAAAAACGGACGGGTAGAGGAGATAATTTGGATTTAATATTAATTTTTCGTTACAAAACGGATATTTAATAATATTACGTTAATATTTACTATTAACAAATAAATTTGGTCTAAAAAGTTAATCAATCGATTATTTGACCGAAGCCGAGCGACGACGATGACGGCGCGAAACTTGCCTTCTTCTTAACTCTTTAAGAGCTAGAAGAAGTGAAATTGTATATATACCCATCAAAAGTCTTTTCCTCCTTCAATATGGGACAATGTCCCTTTATCAAGTAGGAAAACTCAAATATTTCATTTTTCCTCCATGTCCCATTTACCCTCTTTTAAGCTAAAATAGCTTTAAAACCCCATCATTTACTTGAAGTGCCAACCACCGGTTAGTATTACAAGACCATCATATTGAAAGGCTATTGTGAAATAGGTGCAAATGGCTGCTCAAACGCAATACAAATTATTGATTTTTAGTGGATGCATCCTACTATATATATATATATATATATATATTACCTGTTCATCACAATTAAAGAATTTGAATTTCCTCGGCTTGTAATTAAAAAGATTGTATTGAAATGATAAGTACCTTCCATTTTTACTGTAGTGAGCTTTAACTTATAAAATGAGACTTTCCTATGCGAATTTAAATTAATCAAACGTCAATGCCCACATAAAGAAAAGAAAAGAATTAAGCGAATGGGTGGAGAAAATGTAGCCTCACATTTGTTTGAGAATGGGGACCAATAATTTGGCTGAAAGGAAATAATGAAAAGTCAAAGATATAATTAGTTGTCTCACTCATATGAATGGCAGTAGCTATGCTTGCATAATTTTAACTAAATTTTAAGTTATATATACAATATATTTATACAATGAGATCATTTATAATATGAAAATTTAAAATAAATTTTGTGACAAATATTAATAAGTAACTTAATTATTTTAGTAATTGATCTGCTATCGCATGCTAAATTACTATTTCGTGTATACAACTCAAATTGTATTACATGCATGCCGTGAATGAGCCATTAGTGAGTTATCAACATCATTTTGCCTTTAGAGATTATATTCAAAGACTTTCAAGTGTTTTCTTTGGATAGTTATAGCAATCCATTGGCACGAGATGCACCTTGCCCTGGGTGTAGATATGTGATTTTTTGATATTTCTCAAAATTTTACTCATTTTAACTTTTAGATATTTAGTTTAGGCTTAATATCGCTCTTTTACCTAGTTTTAACTATTTTATTTTATTTTAAGAACAAAAAATTAAAAATTACAAAAATAGTTCTATATTTCTCTACTTAATTCACGTACTAGATATTTTTAGAAGGATATTCTACTTTTAACCTATTTTTATTTTAGTATAATTTTGAAAATACCAAAAATTGCTTCATGTCATAGTATAGTCGGTTTTAATTAAGAATAATTTTACAATTTTATAGTATATTATTATAGAAAAGAAATAAATATTTTTAGCCTTGTAGAATTAAAAGGCCACTTTTAAAGGCAATTTTACACCAAATTGAGGCCCAAAATCGGATGTCTTTTGAGCCCAACCCTTAAGACCCCAAAAAACCAGCAGGCCCAAGAGCTTCTTCTTCACTCTTAAGACCTAAAGACCAGCTTAAGTAACGAACTTGGCCAAGAGAAGAAGCAGCGGTCGTTGTCACACCTCCTTTTTACCTACACCCGCAAGGGCGCAAAGGAGTTTTTCCATTTAAAGGACAATCATAACGAGATTTAATTATTAATTAATTCAGAGTCGCCACTTAAGAGATTAATGGTGTCCCAAGTCACCGCTTGAATCCCGAACCGAGGAAATTTATGACTCTGTTAACAGTAAGCGAACCAGAAATCCGAGTAAGGAATTCTGTTAACCCGGGAGAAGGTGTTAGGCATTCCCGGGCTCCGTGGTTCTAGCACGGTCGCTTAACTGTTGTATTTAATTTTATCTAATTTTAATACATGCTAGCTTATGTGCCTTTTACTCGTAAACCGCTTTTCATCGTTATTTATTTTAAGAGAATTGCGACGTCGTGAAAACGTGTTTTGAACCCCGTCGCAATCAATGCACCCGTGGTTGTCAACACATTTCGACTTCGTCGAGATTTGGATTTGGGTCGCATCAATGCACACCCGAGTTTAAGGAAATAAATTAATTAAATCGCGCCTAAAGGTTCTAACGCAATGTTATTTTGGGAAAGGCCGTTGAAATTCGCTAAACGGCCCTCCCCAATTCTAATCATTTTTAATAACCAATTATTGAGGGCCCGCATTTATTTTGATTCGGCGAGGCTTATCTCAACATTTTATTTGAGGTCAATCCTAAAATGACTATGGTTTTCCTATTTATTCTTGTCCTTAAACATAAAGAAAAGGACCTAGCTAGCATTAATGGCCTTATGCGCCAATAACCTTCTACCAGGCTCAAATGTGAGCCCAATCCAACGTCAACTAATAGGGTCCCAATTCGAATCTCCCCAGCCTCAATTTCAGGAATAAAAGAGCGTGAATGTTAATGCTGCCTTTGCCATCAATCACGCACATTTGGGTAACCATTGCCGTTTTTAACTTTGCCAGTTAGGCATACAGATTAAAATTCCATTTTTATCAATTACTAAAGCACATCAATCTGGGCGTATTAATTAACTATACTATTTATTGATACTAACATGGTCATGCTGATTTCTGTTTGACTCAAATCTGACTGTACAACAACCAAAAGTAAATTCGTGGTAACCTATGAGGATTAACTGGCACAATACGAAGCTATTGAAGATGCAATTCAAATTAAAACCAAAATTGAAACCAATCACGCATACTGAACTCAAAATCAGTTGTAACTTTGCAAATTTAACTTTAACAAACTGTTCAACTTAACAAACTGAAAACTATAGCTACATAGACATGGAATGCAACAGTCTAAACAGTCTGGAAATGGTTTGAATTAACAATCCCTAATACGATTCAATACAAACGAATCAGATGTGTATAATCACTTATCAGTCAACTAATTACAGCTATATACATCCAGCGAGCACAGATTGACCAAAGTGATTGCATTTCATCCTAAATTGTGGTTACATCAAGGTGATTTTGAAAGTGTACCTGGAAATTGGAATGTAAATAGAGAAGGGGAGGTTAGCAGCAGTAACAAATCAGCAGCAACTCAGAAACTAGCTTATAGCCCAGTCACAATCAGTGAAGGAGTAATACAGTCCACTCAGGTTCAAAAGTTCAGAAGAAATGAGTTGAAATGCAGAGCAAACCCAATGAATCAACCCAAAACACACTCAGGAATATCAACCATTAAAAATCCAGATAAATGATTCCAAATCTGACTTGTTTGAAACTTAGAAACCACTCGAAATTAACCCAGAAAAAGTGCTGAACTTCAGCTAACAGGACATTGAACTAATCATGCAAATCAACTAATCATTAGTGAATTTCAGATCTGAGGACTGAAAAATATTTTTAGTGGAAGTTTATGGGCTGAAAATTCAATCCCCTCCCTCAAGGCACTTCATGCCTTTTATAGGTGATCCCAAAAGGGTTCATCAGATTTTTGGTTTTCTTTTTGGTCCCTCCCCTATTTTCAGTCTAGTCCCTCATTTCTTGACTTGTTTCCCAGGATAATATCCTAAGTTGGCTGAAATCTACACTAAAATACCCTTCTAGAAGGCCCCAGGATACTCTTCTACCCCTAAACTACCTATACTACCCTTACCCCTACTTTGAAATTACTATTCCTAAAGAAACTGCCCTTTTCTATGCCTAAAATATCCTTCTAATAGTCTGAAAACTACAGACTAAGGTCAACTGATCCCAGTCCCTTACCCTGGCTAGAATTTAATTAAAGTTAGCCAAAACAAAAGATTTTGTTCAGCTATAACCAACCAGGTTCACCTCTAATGCAACACATCCAAGCTGAAACATACTACTAATTAATCCTAATGCACACTCTATCAAACCAATAAACACCCGAAAGTAATCATCAACATGAGAATAGACTAAATTAACAACTAATCACGGAATCATCATCCATAAGCAAGAAACAGACAAAAGCGAAAAACAAAACAAAGGCCTGGAAAAATCAGATCAATGAACTACTAATCCAAATGACTAATTAACGATAATTCAGAGCCTAAGTCCTACTGTTAATTGAAATGGCTAACTGATAAAACATAGGAACACGAACTAATTTAGACTTAAAACAAGTGACAATCAGAATTAATCACGGACAAATTCCACAATCGATCAAATCAAATAGAGAAGAAGAAGGGACTGTTAGGCTACACTGATGGAAATCGAGCTTAGAAAGTCGGAGAAAGACTCACCGACGGAGAGAAAACTCCGGTCAATCACTGCCATTCGAATCTTTCCAAATTTTTGACACCCAACATCCCTAACCATGTGTTCTTATAAGAGAACACATGGTTAAGGATATTACGGTCCAAAATCACAAAGATTTTGGATTAGGGTTTTGGCCAGAAATTCTTAGATCTGAAATTCGAGCCGCTTCACAGATATTTGAAGGAAGATGGTCATGGATTTGGGTTGAGGGAAGTCCGGGGATGGTGTGGTATGATTTTGGGCCGGTTTGGATGAGTTTGCGACTTGGCCGAAAAACTTCAAACGGAGATTCGACGAACTCTGGCAATATTCGAGGGAAACCAATAGCAGGAATGGAAAGAGGGATTCATGGGGGATCTATGGTGTTAATTTGGGTTTGAACGGTGTAGGTTGCACTTGCCGCCGACGAGGATTTTGGGGCGGCTGGGATTAGGGTTTGCAAGGAGAGGTAGGGTGAGAAAGGAGAAGGACCGGGGTGGGGGGGGGTAAGGTTTGGACAGTTATATAGTTAGGAGTGGGGCTTCCTGGCCGTTAGATCATGAGACCTCGACGGCTTGGATTGATCGACGCCAAACGGCGTCGTTTTGATCTAGCGCATTGAACCGGAGGGTTCTGGGCTGCTTGGGCGTGATGGTTTGGGTTGGTGCTCAATTCAGAAAAAGGCCCAATTGTTTCTTGTTTGCTTTGTTTCCTCTTTTATTTCTTTTATCTATTTTTGTATTTTGTTTTCCACTTTGTAATTTTGTATTTATTTTTTCTGATTTTATAAAATTGCAACAATTAAAATAAAGTCCTAATATATTTCAAAACTAAACTAATTAAACTCTAAAATTATTTAAAACCTATTTTACGCCAATTTTATGATTAAAACAATTAAAATGCGAAAGTGAGCTATTTTGTAATTTTTCATGTTTGGTTCTAAAACAAACTAACCCCTAATCGGTCCTAAAAATATAAAATTATATCCTAAATGCAAATGCATATTGTTTGTATTTTATATGAATTAACATGCACAAATAAAATGCAACCATTATCAGAAATGACATCAAAATGCACGAAAAATTGTAAAAATAAAGAAAAATTATTTTGTTTGAATTCTGGGAATTATTCATATATAGGGCAAAAATCGCGTGCTCACAGTCGTCTCCCTTCAACCAAGAACCATCGTCCCTCATCTCTGTTCCGCCGTCTCTCACCACCCAGAACTCATCAGTGAACCGCAACCATCTCCAACCAAAGACACTCTTCGGCCGCAATTCCTCCAACGACCCCTTTCTCTTGACCCCTGTTTCTTTACCCCTACACCACAAACCAGTCGCTCCTCATCACTCACACACACACATGGACAGAAACAGTGGAGGGGAACATAAATTTGAAGAGGTCTTTGGTCAGAAATTGGAAAAGAAACGGAAAAATAAATGGAGTTCGATTGAGCCAAAATCAAGTTTGTCGTTCGAGCTTCGTTGCTGGTTCGGGTTCATTTGTTTTTGTTCATTTCAATTGTCCAGTGTTGGATTCATTTGTATTTGATTCCAAGCAAGATTAATCGAAAGTTTCGCGCATTAAGGTCCATCTAAACTTCTCTCTTTTATTTGTTTGATCTTTCTATTTGCATACGTTGTTTTATTTGATAATGCTTCATCTTTCTGCGCTGCTTCTCTGTTGATGTCGTTAAAATCATGGATCACGATTTCGTTGAAATTGGGTAGCTGACAAAGTCATTTGATGGAGTTACTTTCTTAATGATTCAAGTTTAACTATATAATATAGTTTAACAATATAATATAATTTGCAGCATTTTAGTGAGGTCTTGGTAATATGTTTAAAAGTGTTCCCTTTCATTGATTAAGAGTCTAGAAAATATTTATCACTAGCTAGTTTGTCTTTGTCTTTTAAAGTCAATTGAGCTTATAATCCATTTTCATAGCACTCTGTTAGGAAGTTTGCATTTCCATAGGTTTATTTGCGTTCCAATGAGCTAATTTGATGCTTGGATTTGTTTTGTTCCTTTATCTGAGCGTAACTCCCTTTTCGATACCTCCTAGTATTTATTTTCTAATCGTGCGAATGATTGTCGCCAGTAATATTCTTAGGTTTGCTAACACGTGGGTAGGCAAGCCTTAGGATTTTTGTTAGTTTTGAGGCGAGAGGTCATTTCAGTAGTTAAATTTATCCGGGGAATGCCCCGAAGGATTTGTATATATTTTATTCCGGGGAATGCCGCGTAGTACTTTGTAATGGGAGGTCAAAAGTAGAACTTGTAGTGTTTTATTTTTCTTTATTAGGTGGGGACGACCTCGAGCCTCGTGTGTGTTTATTTTTCTTTTCCATGATTTTACCTCAACTTGAATATTCTAAAAGCTTACTAGATCAAGTATGCAACCGTACTAGTTACAGGACTTGGGGAGTGCCTAACACCTTCTCCCGAGTCAATTGAACCCCCTTACCCGAATCTCTGGTGCAGACTTAATTTGGAGTCCAAAGTGTTTTAAAAGGAAAGTTATTTTTTAAAAAAAAAATGGTGACCTGGCACACCGAAACAAATGTCAGGTGGCGACTCTGAGTTATTTTCTTTTGAACACAATTTTGTCACTTTTTAATTAAAACCCCTTCTTTTGAACTTTACAAAATCCTCTTATTTATATTAAGAGGGTTTAGTAAAGTTGGTTAAAAAAGGGGTGTGACATCTTTGGCGACTCTGCTGGGGACTTGCAGGTTCGAGCTAGTATTTGATCTTGTTCGCTTTTTAGGATTTTCGGTTGAGGTTTTTATGTGTTTCGTTTGCTTTATTTGATATTTATGTCATTTTATTTGCTAGTTGCTTATTTGTTTACAGTTTTTTCTTTATGTGTTACTGCTTTATAAATTGTCATCATTTGCATAACTCCGAGTCTTCTTTCTGCAACAAGTCTTCCGGAATACGTTTGAGTGTACACGGTCTTTTTGTGAGTCACCCGTGTCTTTAGGGGGTGGAGTGGGAGCGTGGAGTGGGCGGACATCTATAGCAGCTGCCATCGACCACGTGCCACCCCGAATTGCCTTGTCTAGTGAACCCCAACTGTAGGTCAGCCTTTAGGTCATGCTTATGTGCATCATATCATTTAAACCTAGTAGGGTTCGGTCCCAAGCACCGTGTCCCGTTGTAGGAGGCCTATCCAAATTATGTCAAAATGGGCTTATGGCCCAAAAAAATGACATTCAATCATCCTATGTGCTACATGTTGCATTCTTTGAGGGTAAAGGGGTCATTTGGCGGACCAATAATATTTGAGGGTGAAGTATAAAATGAAGCAAGTAGGGCCCACTTGCATTTTTCTTTCATAGTTTTCCAAAAAAATCAAAAAATGGAAATGAAAAAGAATTCAAAAGGATTTTGCACTTTCCCACCATTTTCCAAAAAAAATCAAAAAGAAAAGAAAAAATGAAAAAGAAAATCCAAAAAGATTTTACGCTTTTCTATTATTTTCCAAAAATTCAAAAAAAAATGAAAAAGAAAATCCAAAAAGATTTTACATTTTCCGTCATTTCTCAAAAAGAACAAAAAAAATATGGGTTTTCCAAATTAATTGCATTTTCTTTAAAGGCTTTCTCCCAGGCCCAATCTTATCGACCTACACGAATTTGATTCTCGTCTTTCGGAGGGGGGGAGGGATACGTAGGCAACCCACATAGGGTCCGATCTTCCTAATGAGTTTTAGGTTCTTGGCTTCACGGGGTCTTAGCCAAATTTGGCATGTTTAGCCTCTTTTGACCACATCGGCAATTCTGGCAAATGAGGTCATTTTCGCAAAAGTGGTCCAATTACCCATGTCTTAGAATCTTGAGTCCACAACTAGGTGTCATATTACTTTAAGGTCCATTCTTTTCAAGTTTGCATCTTTAGCCACTTTTGGCCATATCGGCCGCTTTTGCAAAATGGGTCATTTCTGCAAATTAATTGCACTTTTAGCCACTTTCGGCCCCTCAGGCCATTTTGCAAAAATAGTCCAACCGTCCCCTAGGAAATGTTGTGGTGTCACATAATGTCTTGAGTCGTTAACCATGTTTTCCCCATTCAGGTATGGATCCACTCACCAACGCTAGAGTATCAATGGTGGTCAAAGTCCCTAGAAGACTAGTAAAATGGTGGAACATGTTCACATTACTTGAGCATCGTGATCTGATGGGTAAATTAGAGACTCTTATTTCTTTGATGGACATCACCCCCATCCTGATCTCATAGAATCAATGTTGACATTTTGGGACCCACAGAGAATGGTATTCAAGTTTGGGGATCTTGAGATGACACCCACGTTAGCTGAGATAGCCGAGTTAACTTGCCTGCCATACCTAGACACGGATTTAATTTACACAAGGGCTCATTCAAGCACCAAAATCCTTAAGATCATAGGGATGGATTTAGAAAATCACATGGGATGTTTAGATCAATCTTGGGTACCTTTGGAATTTTTATTCGAGAGGTTTGCTCGTCCTACTGGATCTTCGCTATTGCATTGTTGGGTCTCCTATTATTCCCTTTGGAGGGTAGATATATTAGCACGCGTCTGGGGTAAATAGCCTTTGCACTTTTCCATGATAAACACAGTAGTAAGGTCACCTTGGTTCCGACAATTTTGGCAGAGATCTATCGTGCTTTGACCAGGATTCGAGAAGGTGAAAGGTTCTTTGAGGGAAGCAACTTGTTGATACAGTTGTGGATGATGGAACACTTACATCCCGCCACAATGTTTGAGACAGATGTGACTGACCGTTGTCTGACAGATCGAGTGAAGTGTATCGAGCATAGAATGACGTTCGATAAGTTTGCCTTACCACTCGCAGTTCAAGCTTGGATTGATTACTTAGGATCCTTGATTGAAGGGAAGATTTTGTGGTCATATCTTTGGATTGATTTGGACGTGATCTTGGCAGGATCTCATGTGCAAGACTTCTTGGTACTGATTGGACTTCGGTGTACTAGACCATATACCCCTGCTAGAGTGATGCGTCAGTTAGGAAGGCGACAAGAAGTCCCCTACATTCCTGATTCTCGTGACTTCATTAGGGAATTTGACACTATGCCTCACAGGGAGGTCTACATCTAGACTTATTGGCGTCACGCAATGAAGATGGGTAGGGATACTTTAGCAGCTGACCCACACTCGCCTAGGTATACCCATGAGTACTTCTTATGGATACAGCCTACTCAGCGGGGGGTTAGCATGCCATTGCTCCGACGTGTTAGAGGAGTATCTGACGAGGAGGCCACCTCACGGATATTGCTTAGACAGTTGATGGATTGATTTACCCAGGCAGAGGCGGCCCATGCAGTAGAAAGGGTTGGGGTTCGAGATACACTTCAGTCACTGAGATCACAATTGGCAGGGTTGGTAGAGAACATAGGATAGCACCGTGAGTACCTCACTAGAGTCAGCCTTCCAAATGCAGGCGTGCATTCCAGGATTCTCATTCCCAGTTTTGAGGTGTCTTTGCAAGGTATAATACAGAGCTTAGATTCGACATGATTGACGGGACCATCCGGATCTTCATCAGACCCGTCCCAGCCGGTACCGTTGCATTCAGGAGCAGCTTGATGAGTCATTCTATTTAGATGTTTTGAGATTGTCTTATGTTGCCTTTTACGTTCGTATCTTGTCTAGGAGTATTGAGTCCTTTAGGTAGTGTCGGAGTCTGTAATAGTGTAGTCGAGTATGTCATGTCTTTCATTATCGTACTTCCCATTGTATTTTAATATTGAAAATTTTTTGAATGAAAAATCCCAAAAAGATTTTATATTTAGTTTATTTTCCATCACTCTTCCAGAACTACGCTTGGTCTGATTCATGAGGGACATGATACATCGACAACCTACATCGGGTTTGATCAAATCATTTTTGGTTCAAAAAAAGAGAGAAAAGAATGATAGGAGTTGTTGGAAAAGAAAGAGAATGAAGGATTGAAATGAGCAAATTAGGATGATGCCATATGACCCTGTGACCCCCACAGTCATTTTAGAATCGCTAATTATTGCTAGGTGCATTGCACGTTATGTGATATTATTATTTGACAAATGCCCTAACGCTAACATGGTGATTTTGGTTATTGTCCTCTGTTATCTTTATTCAATTTCAGGAAGGTGGTTAGTTTGTTGGCATCTTGGCAAGTCATCCATACAACACCAGGTCAAAGCGCCAAACAGTCATGGCTAGCAAAGAAACAGACACAGGAGTTGTAGACCCACCAAGGGAGATTGTTGAGTCGGAATCGGAACTGTAAGAGGAGGTTCGGAGGTTAAAACATCAGATGACGGAAATGTATCAAGCCTGGATTAAGGGACACCCTCCACCTTCGTTCCCTACCAACTACACAGAAAACCTTGTTTCCATTCCACCACTGTCCCAATACCAGATGCCCAATACCATTGATCTTTCCCCACAACACGCACCAGGATTTACCCCTTACCACAACTACCCCAGCACTTTGGCCCAAACTTTTAATGCTCCACCAACCAAAACAACCTCGTACCCTGCTCCGACATCTGCTCTTATTTTTGTACCCCCTCCACAAGCTACCCTCCATCGATCCTCTAGTGAGCCCGCATTCCCCGCTCCAGATACCCACTACTATGCACCGGAGCCCACTTTCAAAGTACCAGATCCTTACTCTTACACTCCCCAATTTGAGCCTCATGTTGAAACTGACAAACCACCCAAGAACGCAGAGCAAGAGGAGATGTTTAGGAAGGTAAATAGTCTAGAGCAATCATTGGGAAATATGCAAGGGTTGGGAAACCAGGTGAGTGTAGCCTATAAGGATTTGTGTTTGTTCCCCAATGTCTAACTGCCTGTCGGGCTCAATATGCCCAAGTTTGACTTATATGACGGACATGGAAATCTTGTAGCTCATCTGAGGGGTTATTGCAGTAAAATGAGAGGCACCGGGGGAAAATACGAATTATTGATGGCGTATTTTAGCCAGAGTCTAAGTGGGGTAGCATTAGAATGGTACACCCGCCAGGACGCCAACAAGTGATACACCTGGGATGATATGGCTCAGGCTTTCACCGGACACTTTCAGTACAATATAGATATTGTTCCTGACCGCCTATCTTTGACCAAGGTGGAAAAGAAACTCAGTGAAAGGTTTAGAGAATATGGGTTCCGATGGAGGGAGCAAGCTGCAAGAGTCAATCCTCCGATGGGAGAAGACGAGATTGTTGAATACTTTCTTCAAGCCTTGGAGCCCACTTACTACGGCCATTTGATCTCAGCCATTGGTAAGTCTTTCAATGATGTGGTTAAGATGGGAGAAATGGTGGAAGAGGGGCTCAAGTCGAGCAAGATCATGAGCTATTATGCTATAAAGGCAACACCCAGACAATTTAGAGTGGTACCGGAAGTTTGCTAGGCAAGAAGAAGAAGGACGATGTCGCCATGGTTGTCTCTGGACCATGACATGGCCAAAGGGGTTCACCTAACCAGTACACCCACTCTCGACCCCGACCTCAAACCTACGCCCAAGCTTTATATAATACACCCCAACATTACTTTCCCCCGCAAAACCCTCAATACTCAGCCAGGCCATCCCAATACCTTGTTCATCATGCACAGTCATATGCTCAACCCCCTCCTTACCCACAATGGCATGTCCCAGCCCCACAGAATACCTACCCAGCTTCACAAAATACCTATCCACCTCCACAACCCTACCAAAACCCTAATGGTTCAAATTTTCGATCAAGGCTAGAATATAGAAGAGAGAGACAGCAGCGGAAACAAACCTTTACCCCGCTTGGAGAGTCCTATGCTAGTCTATTTCAAAGGTTAAGGCAGTTAGACGTCTTGAGGCCGATTGAGTCAAAGATACCAAATCTCCCTCCAAATAACCTCGATTATTCCCTAAGATGCGCCTGTTGTTCTGATGCTTTAGGGCATGGCATAGAGAAATGCTAGCATTTGAAAAAGGCAATGCAGGAGCTCATTGATACAAACCAAATTGTAGTCCAAAGCCCAGATATCCCGAACATCAACCAAAACCCTTTGCCAGCCCATGCAGAGACGCATATGATTGAAATAGTTCACACGGATGGGGAGCCTAAGAAGTCTTCTAAGTCCGTCATGATGATTCGGGCCAATGAAAGTAATTTGGTTAAAGCTCCAAACTCTACCAAAGCAAAGCCCTTGACAGTTGAAGGGGCGACAGAAAAGCCAAGCTCGCTCAATTTGAAGCCACCGATATTGGTCGTGAAAGGGCTTTCGAAAGATATTGGGGCAAGTCCGGAAAGCTCAAAAGTGGTAGTACCAGGGATTCCAAGTAAGTCTGTCATAGTCTGTCATAGTTGATGCCAAGGCTGTTCCATGTAATTACAAACAAGTGATAGTGACATACAAAGGAAAAGAAATAAAGGAAGAAGTTAATAAAACTGGAGGATTGACTCGTTCTGGGAGATGTTTCACCCCAGAAGAATTAAGGAACGCCAAGCCATTCAAAGATAGCGAAATGCCAGTAAAACAATCGGTCACTAAGGAAGAGGCTGAGGAGTTCCTGAAAAAGATGAAAGTGCAGGATTATTCCATTGTAGAGTAGTTAAGGAAAACACCAGCTCAGATTTCTCTTTTGTCTTTGCTGATACATTCAGATGAACATCGCAGGGTCTTAATAAAAATTTTGAATGAGGCACATATTCCTGATAAGATTACAGTGAATCACTTGGAAAAGATAGCTAGCAAGATCTTTGAAGAAAATAGGATCACTTTCTCAGATGATGAACTTCCTATGGAGGGTACAGAACACAATCGAGCTCTTTATCTCACGATGAAGTGCGAAGATTCTGTTGTCTCAAGGGTTTTGGTTGACAATGGTTCTAGTGCAAATATTTGTCCCTTGTCTACTCTACAAAAATTAAAGATTGGCATAGAAAGAATCCACTTGAATAGTGTGTATGTGTTCGATGCTTTGATGGGGGAGGTAAAGATTCTGTCGGAGATATAATGCTCGAATTGTCGATAGGGATGGTTGAGTTCACCATGGAATTCCAAGTATTAGATGTGGCTATCTCCTACAATTTGTTGTTGGACAGGCCCTGGATACATGCTACTAAGGCGGTCCCGTCTTCTCTCAACCAAATGGTGAACTTCGAATGGGACAGGCAGGAAATATTCGTGCACGGTGATAAGGACCTGTCAGCTTGTAATGACACAATTGTTTCGTTTATCGAAACTGAAGATGATAAGGGACCTTGGGTCTATCAAACTTTCGAAACAGTGTCTGTTGAGAAGATTCCTGAAGGAAAATGCATTCCAGGTCCTAAGCTATCCTCCGCGTCTGTCATGGTAGCGAATGAAATGTTGAAGAATGGTTTTGTGCCGGGTAAGGGTCTGGGCTCAAATTTGCAGGGTATTGTGCATCCGGTGTGCCCCAGTGGGAATCCGGGTACATTTGATCTGGGATTCATGCCAACAGAGAAGGACACAAAAAGAGTTAAAAATCTAAAACAGAAGGTATGGTCACTCCCCAAGCCTGTCCCGCACATCTCTAAGTCTTTTGTCAAGCCAGGGGCTGAAAAACCTCCAACCTCCTCAATCCCAAAACCTGTGGTCGATGTTGATGAAGAGCTGTTCAAGAGGTTCCAAAGTCTGTTCGATGAGGTCAATATGGTAGAAGTTGGTGAAGGCTCTAGTAAAGCAGATGTGCAGCTCGTTGGCCCAAACGTGAAGCTTAGTAATTGGGAAGCTACTCCTCTCCCCGCCAGGAACGAGTTTTGGTAGTTTACTTTGTTTTCCTTTCTGTTATCTGGGTTATTCCAGGGTTGTAATCCAGATTTTTAGTGTTTGCTTGTTTTGATGTTCAAACCCTTCTATCCTTTTATTTTTAATGAAATGCAATTTCCTGTTTTCTGTTATTCTTAATAGTGTTTTATTTTGTTCTTTTTCTTTTGTACAGTTCTTTTTATACTGGTTGCAATGACATGACATGCATGAAGAATTTTTAGTCGAATCTTAAAAGCCAATCTAATTATGAAATAATAAAGAAATAGAATATGATGAAGAAGCAGCATTTGAGGAAATCAGTAAAGAGCTAAAACAATTTGAAGAAAAACCAAAGCCTAATCTGAGTGAAACTGAAGCAATCAATTTAGGGGATCAGGATAATGTTAGGGAAACCAAGATAAGTGTGCATTTAGAGTCGCAAGTTAAGGAGGAAATAATCAAGACATTGTTTGAGTACAAAGATGTCTTTGCATGGTCATATGATGATAGGCCGGGCCTGAGCACTGATCTGGTAGTTCATAAATTGCCAACTGATCCAGCATTCCCTCCTGTCAAGCAAAAGTTGCAAAAGTTCAAGACTGATATGAGTGTGAAGATCAAAGAAGAAATCACAAAGCAGCTTACTGCAAAGGTCATTCGGGTCACGCGATATCCCACTTGGTTAGCTAATGTTGTGCCAGTACCAAAGAAGGATGGTAAGACCAAGGTATGTGTTGATTATCGTGATCTTCACAAAGCGAGCCCAAAGGATAATTTTCCATTGTCGAACATTCACATTCTGATCCATAATTGTGCCAAACAAGAGATTGGATCTTTTGTGGATTGTTATGCGGGATATTACCAGATCTTGATGGATGAGAAAGATGCAGAAAAGACAGCGTTCATCATGCCATGGGGAAGATATTGCTACCGGGTAATGCCATTTGGTCTGAAGAATGCTGGAGCAACTTATATGAGGGTAATGACCACCATATTTCTTGACATGATACACAAGGAGATTGAGATTTATGTAGATGATGTGATCATAAAGTCAAAGAAGCAGTCTGACCATGTCAAGGATTTGAGGAAGTTCTTCCAAAGGCTCTGCAGGTACAACCTCAAGCTCAATCCAACGAAATGTGCATTTGTTGTCCCCTCTGGGAAATTGCTAGGATTCGTGGTCATTCGACGCGGTATTGAGTTGGATCCATCGAAGATCAAAACCATCCAAGAGTTACCTCCACCCAAGAACAAAACAGAGGTGATGAGCCTTCTTAGAAGGTTAAATTACATCAGCAGATTTATTGCTCAGCGCATGACAACCTGTGAGCCCATCTTTAAGCTGCTGAAGAAGAATGCTACGGTCAAGTGGACTGACGAGTGTCAAGAAGCATTTGATAAGATTAAGAGGTACTTGTCAAACCCACCTGTGCTGGTCCCACCAGAGCCTGGGAGACCTTTAATTCTGTATTTGACAGTCTTGGATAATTCTTTTGGCTGTGTATTGGGTCAACATGACATCACGGGAAAGAAAGAACAAGCAATCTATTATCTCATTAAGAAGTTCACTCCCTATGAGGTTAAGTACACTCTGCTTGAGAGGACATGTTGCGCCTTAACTTGGGTGGCACACAAGTTGAAGCATTATATTTCGTCTACTTACCTCATTTCTCGCATGGATCCTCTAAAGTATATCTTTCAGAAGCCTATGCCCACAGGAAGACTTGCAAAGTGGCAGATTTTACTTACAGAGTTTGACATCATCTATGTGACTTGGACTACGATGAAAGCCCAAGCCTTGGCCAACCACTTGGCCGAGAATCCGGTGGATGAAGAATATGAGCCACTAAAGACTTATTTTCCTGATGAAGAGGTCATGTGTGTTAACGAGGTGGACTATGATAAAAATCCAGGTTGGAAACTCTTCTTTGATGGAGCTGCTAACATGAAAGGTGTTGGAATAGGGGTTGTACTCACCTATGAAACAGGGCAACACTACCCTATAGCAGCCCAACTTCGATTTTATTGCACCAACAACATGGCCGCGTATAAAGCATGCATTTTGGGTTTGAGGTTAGCTATAGACATGGGAGTCCAGGAAATACTCGTTCTGGGAGATTTAGATCTGTTAGTTCACCAAATTCAAGGAGAATGGGAGACTCGAGATTTGAAGCTCATACCGTATCGACAATGTCTGCACGATCTTTGTCAACGATTCAGGTTGGTAGAATTTAGACAAATTCCCAGGATTCATAATGACATTGTTGATACCTTGGCTACTCTGGCATCAATGTTACATCATCCAGACAAGGCTTATGTCGACCCCGTGCATATCTAAGTTCGTGATCAACATGCTTATTGTAATGTGGTGGAAGAGGAAATCGATGGCGAACCTTGGTTCCATGATATCAAGGAATACATCTGATCAGGGATATATCTAGTACATGCCACAGGTGACTAAAAGAGAACCATTTGACGTTTGGCTAGTGGATTTTTCTTAAGTGGGGGAATCTTGTATAAGAAGACTCCAGATTTGGGACTGCTGAGGTGCATAGATGTTAAAGAAGCTTCAACTATCATGGCCGAAGTGCATTCTAGAGTTTGCGGGCCGCATATAAATGGGTATGTCTTGACAAAGAAGATACTTCGAGCAGGTTATTATTGGCTCACCATGGAACGAGATTGCATCAGCTTTGTTCGCAAATGTCATCAATGCCAGGTACACAGTGATTTGATTCTTCTCCCCCATCTGAGTTACATACAATGTCTGCACCTTGGCATTTTGTTGCTTGGGCATGGATGTCATTGGACCAATTGAGCCAGCAGCATCAAACGGGCATAGGTTTATCCAGGTAGCCATTGATCACTTTACCAAGTGGGTCGAAGCTGTAACTTTCAAGTCCGTGACCAAGAAGGCAGTGGTGGATTTTGTTCATTCAAATATCATTTGTCGGTTCGGAATTCCTAAGGTGATCATCACAAACAATGTTGCTAATCTCAACAGTCATTTGATGAAAGAGGTATGCCAACAGTTCAAGATCATGCATCGGAACTCCACTCCGTATCGCCGCAAGGCAAATGGAGCTGTTGAGGCTACTAACAAGAACATAAAGAAGATACTTCGTAAGATGGTTCAAGGTTCTAGGCAGTGACATGAAAAGTTGCCTTTTGCCTTATTGGGTTATCGCACTACTGTTCGCACTTCAGTAGGTGCAACTTCTTATTTGTTGGTATATGGAACTGAGGCAGTTATACCTGCAGAAGTTGAGATTTCATCCCTTCGGATTGTTGCAGAAGCTGAAATTGATGATGATGAGTGGGTCAAAACCCGGCTCGAGTAGTTGAGTTTGATTGATGAGAAACGATTGGCTGTAGTATGTCATGATCAATTGTATCAGAAGAGAATGGCAAGAGCATACAACAAAAAGGTGCGTCCTCAGAAATTCGAAGTGGGCCAGATGGTATTGAAACGCATCCTTCCTTATTAGGTGGAAGCTAAAGGCAAGTTCGCCCCAAACTGGCAGGGGCCATTCGTTGTGACAAAAGTGTTGCCCCATGGTGCTTTGTATTTAACAGACATAGAAGGCAAATGTGTAGATATGGCTATCAATTCTGATGCAGTTAAGAGGTACTATGTATGATTTCTTTGTTTACCTTCTGTTGTATTTTGTACTTGGCATGTTCAAAGTTGAAATGATGAAGGCATTTATTCCACTACCTAAACACTTTCATCCTTTGCTACCCTTTTTGAGCCTTATTTATTTTCTTTCACACCCCTCTTTTGGAATCAGTAGCAAAAGTGGAGAATGAAAAAAAATGACGATGAATGAGTGAAAATAAGAAAAATGAAAAAAGAAAAAAAAGAAAAAAAAGAAGAAAAACGAAGAAAAAAGAAGAGCACAGTGAAATGATTTTTGGCAGAAGGAACAAAGGAAAATTTTGAACATAGATGACTATGTGAAGAAGAATGGGAAAAAGAAGACTTATCTAAGGGAAATGGCCAGCTCCAATGATCATGACATGCATTTCGGATTGATCAGCCTAATCCGTCTAACCAATCATATTTTTAGTTCATTTCATGTCGTCATACTTCAAAAATCGGGCTTTCACTGATCCAATTTCTCTGTAAAGTCATGAGTCTCATTTGACTTGTAGTGTCACGAATGGTTTTCACCAACAAGCCTCTCTCATTTGTTCATCTCTCAACTCACCATCGCCTTATTATGCCCGCGAGGGTTTTCACCAATAAGACTCTCCCATTTTAAATTTTCTCTCAGCTCACCATCGCCTTACAGTGCCCGTGAGGGTTTTCACCAATAAGACTCTCTCATTTTAAATTTTCTCTCTTCTGCCCATGAACAAAGTGTTACCGATGATGTAAGTCATACCTCTATTTTGCTTGACTTGGCATCCTCAAAGATTGATCGGAAGGCCTTTCTTTGGACCGTAGTGTAGGCTTTTGGACAGGGTTAGAAAGAAAGGGTGGCATGAAGGCTCAAAATAATTTAAGATAAAAAGAGATCAAAATTACAACTTTTGGAATCAGATCATTTCAAAACCAAAACTTCTGCCCCAGTTTCTTTGGGTCTGGGGAATTCTAATTTTTATTTTGATGGGACCGAACCGTAAGGCTGCCTATGTATCCTAAAAAGGAATCAAGTCGAACGTAGTTTAAAAGAAAGTTGTTTGTTTTTGTTGCTGTTCTTTTCTTCTTCATGACTACAGTGATGGATAATCTAGAAAAAGGAAAGCGTATATTGGATCCCCCGATCATTCGTGAAACAGGTAAACCTGCCTTTAGATTATACTTTTTTTGAGAATAACATATTGTTTGTACATTACTGTAATTTGTGACTATTTGTATATAAGGGTCCACATCAGGTACATCTAACCTGCCTCATGTTTCCTTGAAAAGGGAGAGTATGAATTAGTAGAGAATAATTAGGCACCACTGGAATTGAGTTAATAACATTACAGAGCTAAGAACACTAAAAGTTTGTTTGTTCAAGTACTGAAGGATTACATGCATAAGGTCATCTCAAGCTCCTAAATTGAATCAAACAAACCAAAAAAACGGATAGATAGCCTATGAAATTTGTAGAACTTTAGAGGAAAAGGATAATTTCAAATGGATGAACACTTAATCACAGAAGTTTGATTGTGGATTAATAAACCCTTCTCCTTTATCGGGGCTTGGGACCGTCTATATTGTAGTATAACTAAAAAACAGGCGGAGTTAAAATTTTGATTATTTACTTTATGAGTCTTTTTCGAGTTAGCCCTCGTTGAACAAGCGGGAAGGGATTCCAAAGCCTACTACAAGCTTCTAAATTGCACAAAGCAGAGTTCGGCCAGGCACATCACAATTGACATGATTTAGAATAAGCAGTATGGTGATAATCGAGGTTCAGGCTATCAAATGAATCTTGAATTTTGAGAAAATACAAGGATGCAGCAACCTTAAGAATGAAAACACGATGCAACAAGTGAGCGTGAGAGATTCAGGTCATTCAGAGATTTGGTGGTCCAGTTTCGATCAAAAGGTCAAACAATTCCTTGTTGGCCCAAAGCAGCTTATCAGAATGAAGCATGTCAGTGACGGAAGCAGACAGTCAGTAATGATGCCACAAGCTAACCACCACATTTTTAAACTAACAAATTTTATTTGTCTGAAATAGCGGCAAGAAAATTTGTTAGTCCACACGGACCCTCCCACGAAGAAGGCATGGTTTAGGGGCAAGAAATTCTGTTCAAAATCCTCCAAGAAGAGAGCATGGCTCAGGTAAGTTCATTCTAGACTTTTCAGGACCCTCCTGGATAATGAGATTTAATTTAAAGTTCTCAGGACCCTCTTGGATAATGGGATTTAATTTTAAATTTTTAGGACCCTCCTGGATAATATTTAATTTTAAATTTTCAGGACCCATCTGGATAATGGGATTTAATTTAAAATTTTCAGGACCCTCTTGGATAATGGGATTTAGTTTTAAAATTTTCAGGATCCTCCCGGATAATGGGATTTAGTTTTAAGTTTTAGCGTAAGTTCTCCCTTTAGAAAATATAATTTAGCTTTAAAGTTATCACTCTTAAGATGAGATTTAATTTGAAGTTTTCAGGAGGGGATAATGGGATTTAGATTTTAAATTCTTAGAGCTATGTAGGTAACATGATCCGATTAACACTCACAAATATGCCCAGATCCCAAACTGGGGCAGAAAAATTTCTTTTGTTTTGTCTGTTTTGTTGAAATGTCAGGCGCCCACCTGGATAACAAGGGAATACAGTTCAAGTTTTTGCAGTCAAGCGCCCACCTGGATAACAGGGGAATACATTTCAAGTTTTGGCAATTAGGCGCCCACCTGGATAACAAGGGAATACAATTCAAGTTTAGGAAATCAGACGCCCACCTAGATAACGAGGGAATACAATTGAAGTTTTTGGTAATCAGGCGCCCACCTGGATAACGAGGGAATACAATTCAAGTTTCTGGTAATCAGGCACCCACCTGCATAACGAGGGAATACAATTCATTTTTTTAGTAATCAGGCACCCACCTGGATAACGAGGGAATACAGTTCAAGTTTTGGTAATCAGACACCCACCTGGATAACGAGGGAATACAATTCAAGTTTTTGGTAATCAGGCGCCCACTTGGATAACCAGGGAATACAATTTATGTTTTGGAAATCAGGCACCCACATGGATAACGAGGGAATACAATTCAAGTTTTTGGTAATCAGGCGCCCACCTGGATAACAAGGGAATACAATTCAAGTTTTGAAAATCAGGCGCCCACCTGGATAACGAGGGAATACAGTTCAAGTTTTTTGCAATCAGACACCCACTTGGATAATGAGGGAATATAGTTCAAGTTTTTGGCAATCAGGCACCCACCTGGATAACGAGGGAATACAGTTCAAGTTTTTGGCAACCAGGCGCCCATAACGAGGGAATACAATTCAAGTTTTTGACAATCAGGCACCCACCTGGATAACGAGGGAATACATTTCAAGTTAAGTCATTGGCAGGCGCCCACCTGGAGAATGAGGAAATTTATTTTGAGTTCAAGTCATCGGCAGGCACCCACCTGGAGAATGAGGGAATTCATTTCAAGTTTTAAGTCACTGCCAGGCGCCCACCTGGAAAACGTGGGAATTCATTCAAGTTAAGTCATTGGCAGGCGCCCACCTGGAGAATGAAGGAATTTATTTCAAGTTCAAGTCCTCGGCAGACACCCACCTGGAGAATGAGGGAATTCATTTCAAGTTTTAAGTCACTGGCAGGCGCCCACCTGGAGAACGAGGGATTTCATTTTAAGTTAAGTCATTGGCAGGCGCCCACCAGGAGAATGAGGGAATTTATTTCGAGTTCAAGTCGTTTGCAGTCACCCACATGGAGAATGCATGAATTTTTTTCAAGTTTCAAGTTGGTTGCAGGTGCCCACCTGGAGAATGAGGAAATTCATTTTAGAATCTATATCAAAGTCAAGGTATTGGCAGGCGCCCACCGGGAGAACGAGGGAATTCATTTCAGAGTTACTTCAATTTGCAAATTTAAGAAGCATCAGGAGCCCTCTTGAAGAACAATGTCCATTTTTCAGTTTCATATTGAAGATCAAGTAGAGATTCAAGGAAGATTCAAGACAAGAAGTAGATAGGATTTTGTATTTTTCTTTTGCTTATGCTGTAATTTTTCCTTTTATTTTCGAAGCAATAGCAAGAACCACGGACCGGAACCTCGATGGCACCTAGACTGGCTCTCCACCTCAGTATACCCCATCACATCATTCAATTTTGAACTACACGTGGGTTGATTCCTTTATATCCAAGGATATGTAGGCAGCTCAGATACTAGGGCTCGGTCACACTCTCTCCCTTGTTCTAATTTTTTGGTTTATCTAAATAAGGGCTGGGTCAAAAAACCTGTCTAGTCATTCTTTGTCTGAAAGTACTTCGTATTTTCAATCAAAGAGGGGCAGCTGTAGACATGTGATTTTTGACCCTCTCCAAAGTTTTACTCATTTAGCTTTTAGATATTTAGTTTAGGCCTAATATCGCTATTTTACCTAGTTTTAACTATTTTACTTTATTTTAAGAACAAAAAATTAAAAATTACAAAAATAGTTCCATATTTCTCTACTTAATTCACGTACTAGATATTTTTAGAAGGATATTCTACTTTTAAACTATTTTTATTTTAGTATAATCTTGAAAATACCAAAAATTGTTTCATGTCATAGTATAGTCGGTTTTAATTAATTAAGAATAATTATACAATTTTATAGTATATTATTGTAGAAAAGAAATAAATATTTTTAGCCTTGTAGAATTAGAAGGACACTTTTAAAGGCAATTTTACCCCAAATTGAGGCCCAAAATCGGATGTCTTTTGAGCCCAACCCTTAAGACCCCAAAAAACCTGCAGGCCCAAGAGCTTCTTCTTCACTCTTAAGACCTAAGACTAGCTTAAGCAACGAGCTTGGACAAGAGAAGAAGAAGCGGTCATTGCCCTTTAACCAAGAACCATCGTCCCTCATCTCTGTTCTGCCGTCTCTCACCACTCAGAACTCATCAGCGAACAACAACCATCTCCAACCAAAGACACTCTTTAGCCGCAATTCCTCCAGCGACCCCTTTTTCTTGACCCCTATTTCTTCACCCCTACACCACAAACCAGTCGCTCCTCATCACTCACACGCACACACACAGACAGAAACAGTGGAGGAGAATATAAATTTGGAGAGGTCTTTGGTCAGAAATCGGAAAATAAACGGTAAAATAAATGGAGTTCGATTGAGCCGAAATCAAGTTTGTCGTTCGCGTTTCGCTGCTGGTTTGGGTTCATTTGTTGCTGTTCATTTTAATTTTTCAGTGTTGGATTCATTTGTATTTTTTCAAGCAAGATTAATCGAATTTTTCGCGCGTTAAGGTCCATCTAAACTTCTCTCTTTCATTTTTGTTAGATCTTTCTATTTGCATACGTTGTTTTATGTGATACTGGTTCATCTTTCTACGCTGCTTCTCTGTTGATGTCATTAAAATCATGGATCACAATTTCATTGAAATTGGGTAGCTGACAGAGTCATTTGATGGAGTTGCTTTCTTAATGGTTCAAGTTTAACTATATAATATAGTTTAACAATATAATATAATTTGCAGCATTTTAGTGAGGTATTGGTAATATGTTAAAAATTGTTCCCTTTTATTGATTAAGAGTCAAGAAAATATTTATCACTAGCTAGTTTGTCTTTGTCTTTTAAAGTCAATTGAGCTTATAATCCATTTCCATAGCGCTCTGTTAGGAAGTTTGCATTTCCTTAGGTTTATTTGCGTTCCAAAGAGCTAATTTGATGCTTGTATTTGTTTTGTTCCTTTATCTGAGCCTAACTCCCTTTTCGATACCTCCTAGTATTTATTTTCTAATCGTGCGAATGATTATCGCCAATAATACACTTAGGTCCGTTAACACGTGGGTAGGCAAGCCTTAGGATTTTTGTTAGTTTTGAGGCGAGAGGTTGTTCCAGTAGTTAAATTTATCCGGAAAATGCCCCGAAGGATTTTAATATATTTTATTCCGGGGAATACCCCGTAGTACTTTCTAATGGGAGGTCAAAAGTAGAACTTGTTGTGTTTTATTTTTCTTTATTAGGTGGGGACGACCTCGAGTCTCGTGTGTGTTTATTTTGCTTTTCCGTGATTTTACCTCAACTTGAATATTCTAAAAGCCGACTAGGTCAAGTATGCAACCATACTAGTTACGGGACTTGGGGAGTGCCTAACACCTTCTCCCCGAGTCAAATGAACCCCCTTACCCGAATCTCTGGTGCAGACTTAATTTGGAGTCCAAAATTTTTTAAAAGGAAAATAATTTAAAAAAAAATGGTGACCTGGCACACCGAAATAAATGTTAGGTGGCGACTCTGAGTTACTTCCTTTTGAACACAATTTTGTCATTTTTAATTAAAAACTCTTCTTTTGAACTTTACAAAATTCTTTTATTTATATTAAGAGGGTTTAGTGAAGTTGGTTAAAAAAGGGGTGTGACATATCTGGCGACTCTGCTGGGGACTTGCAGGTTCGAGCTAGTATTTGATCTTGTTGGCTTTTTAGGATTTTTGGTTGAGGTTTTTATGTGTTTCGTTTGCTTTATTTGATTGTTATGTCGTTTTATTTGCTAGTTGCTTATTTGTTTACAGTTTTTCCCTTATGTGTTAATGGTTTATAAATGGTCATCATTTGCATAACCCCGAGTCTTCTTTCTACAACAAGTCTTTTGGAGTACGTTTGAGCGTACACGGTCTTTTTGTGAGTCACCCGTGTCTTTGGGGGTGGCGTGGGAGCGTGGAGTGAGCGGACAGCTAGAGCAGCCGCCATCGACCACGTGTCACCCCGAATTGCCTTGTCTAGTGAACCTTAGCCGTAGGTCAACCTTTAGGTCATGTTTATGTGCATCATATCATTTAAACCTAGCAGGGTTCGGTCCCAGGCACCGTGTCCCGTTGTAGGAGGCCTATCCAAATTATATCAAAATGGGCTTATGACCCAAAAAATGATATTCAATCATCCTATATGCTACATGTTGCATTCTTTGAGGGTAAATGGGTCATTTGGTGGACCAATGATATTTGAGGGTGAAGTATAAAATGACAAGTAGGGCCCACTTGCATTTTTCTTTCATAGTTTTCCAAAAAATCAAAAAATGGAAATGAAAAAAATTCAAAAGGATTTTGCACTTTCTCACCATTTTCCAAAAAAATCAAAAAAAAAGAAAAAATGAAAAAGAAAATCCAAAAATATTTTACACTTTTCCATTATTTTCCAAAAATTCAGAAAACAAATGAAAAAGAAAATCCAAAAAGATTTTACATTTTCTGTCGTTTCTCAAAAAGAACAAAAAAATAATATGGTTTTTCCAAATTAGTCGCATTTTCTTTAAAGGCTTTCTCCCATGTCCAATCTTCCCGAATTACGCGAATCTGATTCTCGTCTTTCGGGGCGAGATGCGTAGGCAACCCACATAGGGTACGGTTTTCCTAGTGAGTCTTAGGTTCTTGGCTTCACAGGGTCTTAGCCAAATTTTGCATGTTTAGCCACTTTTGACCACGTCGGCCATTCTCGCAAATGAGGTCATTTTCGCAAAAGTGGTTCAATTAACTATGTCTTAGAATCTTGAGTCTACAACTAGGTGTCATATTACTTTAAGGTCCGTTCTTTTCGAGTTTGCATCTTTAGCCACTTTTGCTATATCAGCCCCTTTTGCAAAATGGGTCATTTCTGCAAATTAATTTTGGACCATGATTATTAGGAGTTTGAATCCATATAAGCTTTAGTGAGGTATTTCCATGTCTTTGAGATCACCTTTGTTGAGTTTGCACTTTTAGCCACTTTCGGCCCCTTAGGCCATTTTGCAAATATAGTCCAACCGTCCCCTAGGAAATGTTGTGGTGTCACATAATGTCTTGAGTTGTTAACCATGTTTTCCCCATTCAGGTATGGATCCACTCACCAATGCTAGAGTATCAATGGTGGTCAAAGTCCCTAGAAGGCTAGTAAAATGGTGGAACATATTCACATTACTTGAGCAGCGTGATCTGATGGGTAAATTAGGGACTCTTATTTCTTTGATGGACATCACCCCCGTCCCGATCTCGTAGAAGCAATGTTGACATTTTGAGACCCACAGGGAATGGTATTCAAGTTTGGGGATCTTGCGATGACACCCACGTTAGCTGAGATAGCCGGGTTAACTCGCGTGCCATACCTAGACAAGGATTTGATTTACACAAGGGCTCATTCAAGCATCAAGTTACTTAAGATCATAGGGATGGATTTAGAAAATCACATGGGATGTTTAGATCAATCTTGGGTACCTTTGAACTTTTTATTCGAGAGGTTTGCTCGTCCTACTGGGTATGAGACTTTCATAGATGAATTTTCCATATCATATGATTCTTGGAAGAAGAGGCGTCCTATGGTCTTCGCTATTGCATTGTTGGGTCTCCTAGTATTCCCTTTGGAGGGTAGACATATTAGCACGCTTCTGGGGTCAATAGCCTTTGTGTTTTTCCATGATAAACACACTAGTAAGGTCACCTTGGTTCCGACAATTTTGGCAGAGATCTATCGTGCTTTGACCAGGATTCGAGAAGGTGAGAAGTTCTTTGAGGGAAGCAACTTGTTGCTACAGTTGTGGATGATGGAACACTTACATCCCGCCACAATGTTTGAGAAATATATGATTGACCATTGTCTGAGAGAACGAGTGAAGTGTATCGAGCATAGAATGACGTTCGATAAGTTTGCCTTACCACTCAGAGTTCACGCTTGGATTTATTATTTTGGATCCTTGACTGAAGGGAAGATTTTGTGGTCATATCTTTGGATTAATTTGGACGTGATCTTGGCAGGATATCATGTGCAAGACTTCTTGGTACTGATTGGACTTTGGTGTACTAGACCATATACCCCTGCTAGAGTGATGCGTCAGTTAGGAAGGCGGCAAGAAGTCCCCTACATTCCTGATTCTCGTGACTTCATTAGGGAATTTGACACTCTGCCTCATAGGGAGGTCGACATCTAGACTTATTGGTGTCATGCAATAAAGATGTGTAGGGATACTTTAGCAGCTGACCCACACTCGCCTGGGTATACCCATGAGTACTTCATATGGATACAATCTACTTAGCGGGGGGTTAGCAGGCCATTGCTCCGATGTGTTAGAGGAGTATCTGACGAGGAGGCCACCTGACGGATATTGCTTAGACAGCTGATGGATTGATTTACCCAGGCAGAGGCGGCCTATGCAACAGAAAGGGTTGGGGTTCGAGCTACACTTCCGTCACTGAGATCACAGTTGGCAGGGTTGGTAGAGAACATTGGACAACACCGTGAGTACCTCACTAGAGTCAGCCTTCCAGATGTAGGCGCGCATTCCAGGATTCTCATTCCCAGTTTCGAGGTGTCTTTGCAGGGTATAATATAGAGCTTAGATTCAACAGGATTGACGGGACCATCCGGATCTTCATCAGACCTGTCCCAGCCGGGACCGACACGTTTAGGAGCAGCTTGAGGAGTCATTCTATTTAGATGTTTTGAGATTGTTTTATGTTGCCTTTTACTTTCGTGTCTTGTCTAGGAGTATTAAGTTCTTTAGGTAGTGTCAGAGTCTGTCATAGTGTAGTCGAGTCTGTCATGTCTTTCATTATTGTACTTCCCATTGTATTTTAATTTCGAAATTTTTTTAAATAAAGAATCCCAAAAAGATTTTATATTTAGTTTATTTTTCATCACTCTTCCAGAACTACGCTTGGTCTGATTTATGAGGGACATGATACGTAGGCAACCTACATCGGGTTTGATCAAATTATTTTTGATTTTAAAAAAAGAGAAAAGAGTGATAAAAGGTGTTGGAAAAGAAAGAGAAGGAAGGATTGAAATGAGCAAATTAGGATGATGTCATATGACCCAGTGACCCCCAGAGTCATTTTAGAACCGCTAATTGTTGCTAGGTGCATTGCACGTAATGTGATATTATTATTTGATAAATGCCCTAACGTAACATGGTGATTTTGGTTATTGTCATCTGTTATCTTTATTCAATTTCAGGAAGGTGGTTAGTTTGTTGGCATCTTGTCAAGTCATCCATACAACACCAGGTCAAAGCTCCAAACAATCATGGCTAGCAAAGAAATAGACACAGGAGTTGTAGACCCACCAAGGGAGATTGTTGAGTCGGAATCGGAACTGCAAGAGGAGGTCCGAAGGTTGAAGTATCAGATGGCGAAAATGTATCAAGCCTGGATTAAGGGACACCCTCCACCCTAGTTCCATACCAACTGCATAGAAAACCCTGCTTCCATTCCACCACTCTCCCAATCCCAGATGCCCAATACCATTGATCGTTCCCCATAAC
This sequence comes from Nicotiana sylvestris, assembly GCF_000393655.2. Lineage (NCBI taxonomy): Eukaryota > Viridiplantae > Streptophyta > Magnoliopsida > Solanales > Solanaceae > Nicotiana > Nicotiana sylvestris. The sequence goes on along the minus strand of NC_091062.1, from coordinate 16,951,907 downwards.
ACGCACCAGGCTTTACCCCTTACCACAACTACCCTGGTACTTCGGCCCAAACTTTTTATGCTCCTCCAACCAAAACAACCTCGTACCCTAATCCAACATCTGCTCCCTTTTTTGTACCCCCTCCACAAGCTACCCTCCACCAATCCTCTAGTGAGCCCGCATTCCCCGCTCCAGATACCCACTACTATGCACCGGAGCCCACATTCAAAGTCCCGGATCCTTAATCTTACACTCCCCAATTTGAGCCTCATGTTGAAACTAACAAACCACCCAAGAACGCAGAGCAAGAGGAGATGTTTAGGAAGGTAAAGAGTTTGGAGAAATCATTGAGAAATATACAAGGGTTGGGAAACCAGGTGAGTGTGGCCTATAAGGATTTGTGTTTGTTCCTTGATGTCCAACTGCCTACCGGGCTCAAGATGCCAGTTTGACTTGTATGACAGACATGGAGATCCTGTAGCTCATTTGAGGGGTTATTGCAGTAAAATGAGAGGCGCCGGGGGAAAAGACGAATTACTCATGGCGTATTTCATTCGGAGTCTAAGTGGGGTAGCTTTAGAATGGTACACCCGCCAGGACGCTAGCAGGTGGTACACCTGGGACGATATGGCTCAGGGCTTTGACCGACACTTTCAGTACAATATAGACATTGTTACAGACCGCCTATCTCTGACCAAGGTGGAAAAGAAACCCAGTGAAAGCTTTAGAGAATATGGGTTCCAATGGAGGGAGCAAGCTGCACGAGTCAATCCTTCGATGGAAGAATATGTGATGGTTGAATACTTTCTTCAAGCCTTGGAGCCCACTTACTACGACCATTTGATCCCAGCCATTGGTAAATCATTCAATGATGTGGTTAAGATGGGATAAATGGTGGAAGAGGGGCTCAAGTCGAGCAAGATCATGAGCTATTCTGCTATAAAGGCAACCACCCAGGCAATCTAGAGTGGTATCGGAAGTTTGCTAGGCAAGAAGAAGAAGGACGTTGTCGCCATGGTTGTCTCTGGACCATGGCATGGCCAAAGGGGTTCACCTTACCAGTACACCTATCCTCGACCCCGACCTCAAACCTACGCCCAAGCTCCATATAATCCACCCCAACATTACTTTCCCACGCAAAACCCTCAATACTCAGCCAGGCCATCCCAATACCTTATTCATCATGCACAGTGTCACACCTCCTTTTTCACCTACACCCCTGGAAGGGCGTAGGAGAGGTTTTTCCAATTAAAGGACAATTGAAACAGGATTTTATTTAACGATTCAGAGTCGCCACTTGAGAGATTTATGGTGTCCCAAGTCACCGATTGAATCCCGAATCGAGGAAAATAATGACTCTGTTTAACAGTCTACGCACCAGAAATCCGGATAAGGAATTCTGTTAACCCGGGAGAAGGTGTTAGGCATTCCCGAGTTCCGTGGTTCTAGCACGGTCACTCTACTGTCATATTCAGCTTAATTATCTGATTTTTAGACAATTATAAACCTATGTGCAAATTTTAACTGTTCACCGCTTTTGTTATTATTTATTCAAAGAATTGCAACGTCGTGAGAATGCATCTCGAATTGCGCCACATAAATATACCCGCAATTTTCGATACGTTCCAACCTCGTTGAGATTTGGATTTGGGTCACATAAATGTGCACCCGAGTTTAGAAAGATAACTTTATTAAATACGCGCCTAAAGACTAACGCGTTGTTATTTTGAGAAATGCCGTAAAGTTCGCTATGCGGCTTGTCTCGAAATCTAAGCATGTGAAATAACTGTTCGTTGAGGGCCCCGCAGTTTGTGTATTCTTGTTTGTCTAGGCTCGTATCATTCATTATTTTTTTTAAAAAAAATTTGCAACGTCATGGAAATGCATCTCGAATCACGTCACAATCAATGTACCCGTGATTAGCGACATATTTCGACTTCGTTGAGATTTGGATTTGGGTCACATAAATGTGCACCCGAGTTTAAGAAAGTAAACTATTAAAAATACGCGCCTAATAGTGACTAACGCGTTATTGCTTTGGGGAGGGCCGTGAAATCTGCTAAACGGCCCATCCCGAATTCTATGTATTCATGATATTCCTTTATTGAGGACCTCGCAGCTTGTGCGTTTTATTTGGCGAGGCTTGTTTTTTTTTTTTAAAAATAAGCCTAAAGCAACTATAATTTACTATTTTTATTGTCTCTAAAGTAAAAAGAAGTCCTAATTAATTAATATTATAAAAGCGGGCTTCGAGTTCAAGTTCGAGTCCAAACCGAAGGACAGACCTTTTAATTTGAACCCGCTACCTAACTCAAAGCCCCAAACTTATATTGTGTTAATTATATACTGAGACTTTTAAATCAGGCCCAAATTAAATGGGCCAACTAATTCTACTTGTGAACGAACAACAACAGGTGGGCCTTGAGGCAAGCCCAAAACCGAATGGGGCGTGCTAAGCTGCGTAGGAGAGATCGAGGGATCGAGCCCCTGACGTCAAGCATTTACTTATTCATTTTTGCATGTCATTAGGTAAGCATCCTGATTTTATAGTGAAAGCAGCACGTCGTTCTACTTGGAACAACTTGAACAAAATAACCACAACACTCTTTATGGGCCAATTTAACATGGCATGATGTAGTAAATAAATAGTTCTATTAACGAAGTTAAAACTGAAATTACTACTACTGAAATTACCAAAATGGACTATTTCCAAAAAAAACATAAGACTCAGGAATTAATCTAACTATCCTATTAACCTAACATAAAACTAAATACATTCACTACTCGAGATCATATGCTTATATACATTCAAGACATATCGAGTGATAATCTAGGCAATAAAGAAACAATTTCAGTTTATTTATACAGTCATGTCAAATATAACTGACAGCTGAACTTCCATTTCATCTCAACTTCAACTTCAAATGCGAGCTTACATCGACACAGGTTTTTAGAATGTGTACCTGGTATTGACAATACAAGAAGAGGAAGAAGAGGGTCAGCAACATCAGTAGTAACAAACAGAAGTTGCAACAGCAGTGCAACAACAAATAACCAGCAACTATCAACCTCCCCAAGTATAGAGCAGAAGTAAAAGGAAGAAAGTTCTAACTATTTCAGATCCTAAATGAGGCAATGAAAACAGTAGCTATTCTTTTTCAGGTCCCCCAAGCTCTCCAAAAAATTCCCCCTCTTCAGTCCTCATTTCTGCCCTTTTATACAGACCTGCCCTCTCTTTCAAACTTACTACCCGACCCCCTTCCCCACTAAAAATCTGCCTTTTTCCACTTAAAACGCACTAAGAAAGCTTTTTCCTTATTTTCAGCCCCCATTCCCTCTTGTTCCCCATTACCATATTAATTTAAAAGCACTAATATCCCACTAACAAAACACTAACATTAAAATATTATCCTAACTGTTCTATTCCCAAATCACCCCTTTAATATTACTGCCCCAATACAATCTATTCATCTGCATTAAAGCCTTTAACTCTAAAATCTGTCCAAACTAACAATTATCTAAACTAATTCTGATTAACAGCTATAACCAACTTACTGACAACTAAATGACTAAGGTTGAATTCCAATTGAAACAAACAAACTGAATTTAAATCACAACACAGACTCAACAGAATCATTAAAACTGAAATTGAAACTGAATCAAAATCAATCATAAATGAAGGGATTCTAAGTTAAACCTATACAAGAATGCAGGATCATTGTCAGCATATTGACAATGCCCTAAAACTAAGTGTCCACATATCAGCACACACAACACGTGACATTAAACCATTTTATGAACTCACTGGTCTACAAACAAGAACGAACTAATCGACGAAACTATTTATAACCTATGTTGTTAATCGACAGAACATAAACTGATGGAGAAAAGGGAAAATAACGGACAAAAGATGAATTACAATGAACCTAATTTAGGTAAACGAAGAATTGATTGAACTACTCAAACAAACATTGGAATATTTAATCTAACCAGGATCAGAAAAAGAAACAGAATATATATACTGGATTAACTTAACCTGAAAACCCTAAAGAAGCGACTAATCACACAGACAAACAAACACATAGAAAAGAGGAAAAGAAGAAGTTAAGAAGAACTCACTGTTCTTTTCTCGGATTTCAACCATATGCCCTTTCGAACTTGAATTCCAGTTAGTATTATATGTCTATTTCATCAGAAATAGACTTATAATACTAACCAGAAATCGTTCGACCCTGACAGCTTCGAAACAGTCTCAAATTGTCGAGCCCTAGATCCACCATTCGATGAATTTTTATTCGAATTCGAGCCAATCTGGTTAGGGATTAGCGACAAGGGAGACAAAGGGATTATTGGGTGTGATTTTGGGGTTCGTTAGATGAACTAGGGTTTTGGGTCCTGAGCTTCGATCGAAGATTCGAAGAAGCCGGTGATGATTCGAGGACAACATAGTGGGGATTCAGGTTGAGGGTGGTTAGAAGGCTCAGGGGTGTTAATTTCATGGTCGGCGGCGTCGTTGCCACCGGGTTTACTGCGAAGGGGAGGGGTGGCGGATACTAGGGTTTGAGGGGAGGTGTTCGTCTCTGAGTTTGGAGACGATGGGGTGGGTTTGGCTATGGGGGCGGGGTAAGGTTTAGGAATATATATTAGGTGTGAGATTAAAACCTGGCCGTTTGATCTGATGAGATCAACGACTCGGATTAATTCTCTTGAAGGAAACAGTGTCGTTTGGGTGCAGTAACGGGTGAGACCGGGTTGGGGAATGGGTCGGGTTAAGTCAATGGATATAGGGGTGTGTTTTGAGCCGTTAGATCGATGTGGATTGAATGGCTAAGATTGATTGCCCACAAAACGACGTAGTTTGGCTCCTATACTACGTCGTTTCATCATCCTGTGAGACCTGAATATTTGGACCGGGTGGGATAGTGTTGATTTGGGCTAAAAACTGGCCCAATACGTTGGTCCAGTATGATTTCCCTATTTTTTTTCTTTTCTACTTGTTTTTTTTCTTCTTATTTCCTTTTTTTTAAATTTCTTTTCCCAAAACGAAAAAACCTAAATTAACTTATAGAACTAAATTAAATTATAAAAACACTAATTAACTTTTAATAATAATTAACACACACAATTAAATACCAATTAAAAATAAAATTACACTATTTGGACATTAAATGCTAAAAATGCAAAGTACATATTTTTTTGTAATTTTTTTCATTTTGTAAAACACTTAATTACTTTTAATTGTAGAATTAAATCCTAAATAAAAATGCAACATATTTTTGTATTTTTTTATTAATTTAACAAATAAACATGCACAGACAAATGCAAACAATACAAGAAAAATAACAAAAATCACGTGCTCACACATAATCATATGATCAACCCCCTCCTTACCCACAATGGCATGTCCTAGCCCCATAGAATACCTACCCAGCTCTACAAAATACCTATCCACCTCTACAACCCTACCAAAACCCCAATGGTTCAAATTTTCGATCAAGGCCGGAGTATAGAAGAGAGAGATAGCAGCGGAAACAAATGTTTACCCCGATTGGAGAGTCCTATGCTAGTCTGTTTCAAAGGTTAAGGCAGTTAGACGTCTTGAGGCCGATTGAGTCAAAGATACCAAATCCCCCTCCAAAGAACCTCGATTATTTCCTAAGATGCGCTTATTGTTCTGATGCTCCAGGGCATGACATAGAGAAATGATGGCATTTGAAAAGGGCAATCCAGGAGATCATTGATACAAACCAAATTATAGTCCGAAGCCCAGACACGCCGAATATCAACCAAAACCCTTTGCCAGCCCATGCAGAGACGCATATGATTGAAATAGTTCACAAGGATGGGGAGCCCAAGAAGTCTTCTAAGTCCATCATGATGATTCGGGCCAATGAAAGTAATTTGGTTAAAGCTCCAGACTCTACCAAAGCAAAGCCCTTGACAGTTGAAGGGGCGACAGAAAAGCCGAGCTCGCTCAATTTGAAGCCACCGGTGTTGGTCGTGAAAGGGCCTTCAAAAGATATTGGGGAAAGTCCGGAAAGCTCAAAAGTGGTAGTGCCAGGGATTCCAAGTAAGTCTGTCATAGTTGTGAAGGGGGCTCCTATTACCCCCATCATCATTAAACCAGTAACCCAGCTGCCAATGGTTGATGCCAAGGCTGTTCCGTGGAATTACAAACAAGTGATAGTGACATACAAAGGAAAAGAAATAGAGGAAGAAGTTAATGAAACTGGAGGATTAACTCGTTCTGGGAGATGTTTCACCCCAGAAGAATTAAGGAAAGCCAAGCCATTCAAAGATAGCCAAATGCCAGAAAAAAAAATCGGTCACCAAGGAAGAAGCTGAGGAGTTCTTGAAAAAGATGAAAGTGTAGGATTATTCCATTGTAGAGAAGTTAAGGAAATCACAAGCTCAGATTTCTCTTTTGTCTTTGCTGATACATTTAGAAGAACATCGCAGGGTCTTGATGAAAATTTTGAATGAGGCATATGTTCCTGATAAGATCACAGTGAATCACTTAGAAAAGATAGCTAGCAATATCTTCGGAATAAACAAGATCACTTTCTCAGATGATGAACTTCCTATAGAGGGTACAAAACACAACCAAGCTCTTTATCTCACAGTGAAGTGCGAAGATTCTGTTGTCTCAAGGGTTTTGGTTGACAATGGTTCTAGTGCGAATATTTGTCCCCTGTCTACTCTGCAAAAATTGAAGATTGGCACCGAAAGAATCCACTTGAATAGTGTGTGTGTTCGATAGGGCCGGTTGAGTTCACCATGGAATTCCAAGTATTAGATGTGGCTGTCTCCTACAATTTGTTATTGGGCAGGCCCTGGATACATGCTGCTAAGGGGGTCCCGTCTTCTCTCCTTAAAATGGTGAAGTTCGAATGGGACAGGCAGGAAAACGTCGTGCACGGTGATGAGGACCTGTCAGCTTATAATGACACAATTGTTCCGTTTATCGAAGCTGAAGATGATAAGGGACCTTGGGTCTATCAAACTTTCGAAATAGTGTCTGTTGAGAAGATTCTTAAAGGAAAATGAATTCCGGGTCCTAAGCTATCCTCTGCGCCTATCATGGTAGCGAATGAAATGTTGAAGAATGGTTTTGTATCGGGCAAGGGTCTGGGCTCATCTTTGCAGGGTATTGTGCATCCGGTGCACCCCAGTGGGAATTCGGGTACATTTAGTCTAGGATTCATGCCCATAGAGAAGGACGCGAAAAGAGATAAAAATCTAAAACAGAAGGTATGGTCACTCCCCAAGCCTGTCCCGCACATCTCTAAGGCTTTTGTCAAGCCAGGGGCCGAAAAACCTCCAAACTCCTCAATCCCAAAACCTGTGGTCGATGTTGATGAAGAGCTGATCAAGAGGTTCCAAAGTCTGTTCGATGAGGTCAATATGGTAAAAGTTGGTGAAGGCTCTAGTAAAGCAGATGTGCAGCTTGTTGGCCCAAACATGAAGTTTAGCAATTGAGAAGCTACTCCTCACCCCACCAGGAAGGAGTTTTGGTAGTTTGCTTTGTTTTCCTTTCTGTTATGTGGGTTATTCTAGGGTTTTAATCCAGATTTTTAGTGTTTGCTTGTTTTGATGTTCAAACCCTTCTATCTTTTTATTTTCAATGAAATGCAATTTCCCGTTTTCCGTTATTCTTAATAGTGTTTTGTTTTGTTCTTTTCTTTTGTACAGTTCTTTTTATGCTGGTTGCAATGACATGACATGCATGAAGAATTTTCAGTCGAGTCTTAAAAGCCAATCTAATTCGAAATAATAATCCAAGAAGTAGAATATGATGAAGAAGCAGTATTTGAGGAAATCAGTAAAGAGCTAAAACAATTTGAAGAAAAACCAAAGCCTAATCTGAGTGAAACTAAAGCAATCAATTTAGGGGACCAGGATAATGTTAGGAAAACCAAGATAAGTGTGCATTTAGAGCCGCAAGTTAAGGAGTAAATAATCAAGACATTGTTTGAGTACAAAGATGTATTTGCATGGTCATATGACGATATGCCGAGTCTAAGCTCTGATCTGGTAGTTCTTAAATTGCCAACTGATCCAGCATTCCCTCCCGTCAAGCAAAAGTTGCGGAAGTTCAAGACTGATATGAGTGTGAAGATCAAAGAAGAAATCACAAAGCAGCTTACTGCAAAGGTTATTCGGGTCACGCGATTTCCCACTTGGTTAGCTAATGTTGTGCCAGTACCAAAGAAGGATGGTAAGACCAGAGTATGTGTTGATTATTGTGATCTTAACAAAGCGAGCCCAAAGGATGATTTCCATTGTCGAACATTCACATTCTGATCAATAATTGTGCCAAACATGAGATTGGGTCTTTTGTGGATTGTTATGCGGGATATCACCGGATCTTGATGGATGAGGAAGATGCAGAAAAGACAGCGTTCATCATGCCATAGGGAACATATTGCTACTAGTTAATGAAATTTGGTCTGAAGAATGCTGGGGAAACTTACATGAGGGCAATGACCACCATATTTCATGACATGATACACAAGGAGATTGAGGTTTATGTAGATGTTATGATCATAAAGTCAAAGAAGCAGTCTGACCATGTCAAGGATTTGAGGAAGTTCTTCCAAAGGCTCCGTAGGTACAACCTAAAGCTCAATCCAGCGAAATGTACATTTGGTGTCCCCTCTAGGAAACTGCTGGGATTCATGGTCAGTCGAAGTGGTATTGAGTTAGATCCGTTGAAGATCAAAGCCATCCAAGAGTTACCACCACCAAAGAACAAAACAAAGGTGATGAGCCTGCTTGGAAGGTTAAATTACATCAGCAGGTTCATTGCTCAGCTCACGACAACCTCTGAGCCCATCTTTAAGCCGCTAAAGAAGAATGTTGCGGTCAAGTGGACTGACAAGTGTCAAGAAGCATTTGATAAGATTAAGAGGTACTTGTCAAACCCACTTGTTATGGTCCCACCAAAGCCTGATGTCACACCTCCTTTTTCCGCGCCCGCGGGCGCAGGGGAGTTTTTCCAATTAAAGGACAATCGAAACGGGATTTGTTTATTTATTTCAGAGTCGCCACTTGGGAGATTTAGGGTGTCCCAAGTCACCAATTTTAATCCCGAATCGAGGAAAATAATGACTCTATATTACAGTCTGCATACCAGAAATCCGGATAAGGAATTCTGTTAACCCGGGAGAAGGTGTTAGGCATTCCCGAGTTCCGTGGTTCTAGCACGGTCGCTCAACTGTTATATTCGGCTTGTTTATCTGATGTTTAATACAATTATGAACCATGTGCAAATTTTATCTTTTAACCACTTTATTAATTATTATTATTAGGAATGTGAACGTCGCTTAAAACATGTCTTTGGACTGCGTCACATGAAATGCACCCACAATCCGGAACATATCTTATTTGACGTTTTGGGATTTGGATTTGGGTCGCATGAAATGCACACCCCAAGTTTTAAGAAAGTAAATTATTAAACACGCGCCTAAAAGACTATCGCGTTATTATTTTTGGGAAGGCCACGAAATTCACTAAGCGGCCCTCCTGAATTCTAAGTAATTTAAAACAAGTATTTACTGAGGGCCCCGCAATTTGTATTTTTATTCGGCGAGGCTCATCTCATTCTTATTTTGAAAGGATATCCTATAGCAACTACGTTTCTTGTCGTGTTTGTCTCTATCAATCGAAAGCAGGAGATAGTCCTAATTAATTAATACTTGCAAGTTATTTTATAACAGAATTCGGAAATGTTGAAATCAGGAACAAGGCTGCGCGCACAGTCAGTCGAATAAATAATCATGGGCCGAAATCCAGCCCACGCGCAGTTGTCCAGACCTGGGCCACTGCTCGCTCGATGCGGGCCTACCTGGTCTGTCTTCGACCTGGGCTCGACCTTCATGAGGTTGAGGCCCTGGATTTGTGTTCTTTATCTTGAAACATGGTTTTAAGAGTTATGTATGGCAATTCATTGGAAAGGAAAGAACTTAATTTACAGTGTACAAATTTCATGCTTGGACTACATTACAGCATATATGGCAAAGTAAACTAAATCTGAGATGCAACCTAATTCATTGAGACCACTCTTATCTAACAGCATACATATACAACTATCATTCGATACCCTATATTGACATCAACTAGGCTTGTAAGCTAACTTCATTATCCAAAAATATGAGCTATTAGTCATTATATGACATTCAACACAACAGTACATGTATATAAACAACATTTGCAAATCTTCTCTTTTACACTCATTGCTCAAACTTTCGAGTTACATTGGTAGTGTAATTGTGTACCTGGTATAGAGGACAAAGAAGGAAGGAATGATCAGCTGGGTAGCATGCAGTAAACACAGGAACAACAACCAAACAGTAACAACAGCAAACCAATAGCCACAAATGCTTTCCACAGTCCAACAGACAAATAGCAACAGTTTCCAGAGCAACAGAAACCACAGGTGGTCGAGGCCCAAACAAACAATCCCAGAAAAGAGTAATGAACCAGTAGAAAATCCAAGATACCAAATGTGACATCAACAGAAAAACCCAATAATCACAAAGCTCAGCTAATACCCGATACAGTTCTAGCAATCAGGAAGACTAAGACTCGAACCACAGCACACAGAAAACTCAGTACAGTAACAATCGCAGCAGAAATACACAACCTTTCTCTTAATGGAACAGTAATGACCCTAGTTAGAATAACTGGCTTGGCTAGAATAGCCCAACCAATTTAGCTCCTCGTGCAGTTTTGGGCAGTGATTGGTTAAAGTGTTCTGAAAATTTCCCCTTTTGTTTTCTCTTTTTTCTGAAGACTAAAAGTCTCCCTCTTTAAATTCTCAAATGGCCTATTTATAAGCCAAATGAACCAGTGCAGCTGAGCTGCCCTCGTGCTGCAACTTGCAGCCTGCCCATACTCTTTAAAGCCCATGCCTAAACACCTTTTGGTGCCAGCCCCTTTATTCCCCACGCCTGGTTTATTCTTTAATCCAGGATTATGGGCTTATTTTAGTATTCCTTTTAAACCCATACTCTTGTGTCTTGTCCCCCCATTGGCATTAGTTTAATCCTAATTTAGTACCCCATTTGTCAGCTCACTTAAACTAATTACTTCTGTTCTTTTTAACACCCCAGAATACCCCTGTCAACCTTGATTATTACTGCCCCTGCCTATTGCAGCATCAGGGCATTTTTTGAACTGATGAAAGTTCGAACTCAAGACTGCCTGGGCTGAACCTTTTCAGTCAGTTTTACAGTGCAAACAAACCATTTCAAACAATGCTGGGGCATACAGTTAGTGGCAAAGCTCAATTAGTCATGCGACATTATTAGCTCATTCGATTTATTAGTTATAGAAAGCTAATCGACGATATTTATCGAGTCGACTATACTAATTATAATAGGTAATAATCAATCGCTCACATAAACAATACGTTTAGGGGCCTAAAGGGCATCAAACAATTTGTGTTCAATTACTGGGGGCCTATATGAGTTAACTTATCTGCCGATTAAACTAATCGACGATCATGTTTATCACAGGATACATTTAAATCATACACAAAACACAATCGACCAAATAAAAGGTCTTTACAGAGATGAAAGAATTTAAGAAACTATCAGAAAGTAACAAACAATCAACACAAAGCATGCTAATGACTTAATCAGCAGTTGATATAAACGAAAAGGGAAAGAAAAACTTACCGACAAAGTTTGAAATCAAAATGGACCCCAAGTCAGACTCAACTTCGAACTCTTGAGGCCGAACAAACTTTAATCAGGGTGTTCTCACATGAGAACACCTTGATTAAGGTCTATTAGACCTCAAACCCATGTCCAAACCGGCCGGATTCCCCAGGTGCATGTGTTCTAAAGTCTGGATTTCCAGATCTGATTTTTAGGGAGTTGTGGGTAGATTCGGACCAAACCAAGTTTGGTTTGGTCACGAGGAAGGTCAGGGGAGTGTCTGGTATGAAGATGGGATGGTTTGGCATAGATCCGGGTTCGACTCAAATCTTCAAATGAAGATTCGAGACGAACGAAAGTGATTCGAGGCTCGTGGTTAGTGGATTCGTGTTCAGGACAGTGAGGTGGTCCTAGGGTGTTCAGGAGGTGGTCACCGGCATTCGTGCCGCTGGCTTTTGGTGGAAGGGAAACTAGGGCGGCGTTAGGGTTTGGGGGTTTCAGGGTTCGGGGAAGGTGATGACTGAAGGGTGGGGTTGGTATAGGGGCGTGGGGTGAAGGGTTGAGTTTATATATGGGGAGTCTGATTGGATCTGAGCCGTTAGATCAGATGATCTCAACGGCTGGGATTTGATGCTGAGAAATGAGACCGGGTCGTTTGGTAGTCAAACGGGGTCGTTTGGTTTAAGTGAGGGGTTGGATCAGATTGGTTCCTGGGTCGGGTTTTGAAGCGGGTTACTGAAAGAGGTCCTGAACCGTTAGATCGGCTGGGACGGATGGCTCAGAATGATTTGCCTGAAACGACGTCGTTTCAGGAGGTGCCTGGGCAGGCCTGGTCTGGACCGGGTCAGATCGTTGGTTTGGGCCTGTTTGTCTTATTTTTTGGGCCCAAATTGATTTCAACTTTCTTTTGTTTTCCAATTTAAAGAAAAATAAAAATAACTAATAAAACAAATGAAATTAAAACAAATAACAATATGGCATTTCAACATAATTATCATACCAAGTAAGTTAAATCACAACCTAAAACGGACGATGCATATATATTTATATTTTTTGAATTTTCTTTTAACGCCACATATATTTTTTGTAGTTTTGTTTGATAATGACTAGATGCAAAATGGACAGACTCACAAACGACTAACAACACATGTCACGGAAAGATCGAAAAAATTGTACAGCGAAGCCTTTTGCCACTATTTTTATTTTCTTTTGGAGCGATTGTCCGTGAAGCAAAAATCACGTGCTTACAGCTGCCCCTCTTTGCACGAAGACACGAAGGGTTTTCGCGCAAAGATAAAGCGAGCGATTTTTGCCCGTCCGAATACTCCGTGTGAAGCATTTTTTGAAAAAGATTTGACCGAACCTTTGCTTCAGAGGTTTCCTACATATCCTGGGCTGAACAGGAATCAGGTCAATGTAGTTCGGGAAATTTTGGTAGCTGGGACTACCATGTGACTGTATTGCTTGCTGCTGTTGTGCGCTGTTGTATGCTGCTATAAGATGCTACTGCTCAACCGATCTCCCTGTTACATCGCTCTAAAAGGAAAAACAAGAAGTTAAGCTAGAGTATGAGATCTCATCTATCTCCCGCTTGTTCTTGTTGTCTTGCTTTCTTGTCGGCTAATGCTTTCCTCTGACGGCTTTATTTTGTGAACTTGGAGATGATGCTGGTCCTTCACCTTTTCTGAATGTCAGTTCTCATCACTTTGCTTGATTTGCTGGGGACACGGCTTTCTTCTTTAGATCTTCCAATGGTTTCTTCAGTGGTATGGCTTTTCATCAGAATTGTTATACTGGGCATGCTACAACGTTCCCAAACTACTTCTTTTGAGACGCGTTCCTTCTTCCCTTTGAATGTGCGCTTGCTTTTGCAGTTGTCTGCTTCTTGGTGCTGGGGATTTTATTGTTTCCCGTTTGGGGATCTCTGTTGTAACCTTCTGTCTTCAGGTGGGGTGACTGATTCCAAAATCTAGAGCTGAATGTATTCCCGCATTATACTGGTGGGCGACCTAGAACTTAAAATGCATTCCCGCATTATACTGGTGGGCGACCTAGAACTTAAAATGTATTCCCGCATTATACTGGTGGGCGACCTAGAACTTAAATGTATTCCCGCATTATACTGGTGGGCGACCTAGAACTTAAAAGTATTCCCGCATTATACTGGTGGGCGACCTAGAACTTAAAATGTATTCCCGCATTATACTGGTGGGCGACCTAGAACTTAAAAGTATTCCCGCATTATACTGGTGGGCGACCTAGAACTTAAAAGTATTCCCGCATTATACTGGTGGGCGACCTAGAACTTAAAATGTATTCCCGCATTATACTGGTGGGCGACCTAGAACTTAAAAGTATTCCCGCATTATACTGGTGGGCGACCTAGAACTTAAAAGTATTCCCGCATTATACTGGTGGGCGACCTAGAACTTAAAAGTATTCCCGCATTATACTGGTGGGCGACCTAGAACTTAAAAGTATTCCCGCATTATACTGGTGGGCGACCTAGAACTTAAAATGTATTCCCGCATTATACTGGTGGGCGACCTAGAACTTAAAAGTATTCCCGCATTATACTGGTGGGCGACCTAGAACTTAAAATGTATTCCCGCATTATACTGGTGGGCGACCTAGAACTTAAAAGTATTCCCGCATTATACTGGTGGGCGACCTAGAACTTAAAATGTATTCCCGCATTATACTGGTGGGCGACCTAGAACTTAAAAGTATTCCCGCATTATACTGGTGGGCGACCTAGAACTTAAATGTATTCCCGCATTATACTGGTGGGCGACCTAGAACTTAAATGTATTCCCGCATTATACTGGTGGGCGACCTAGAACTTAAAATGTATTCCCGCATTGTACTGGTGGGCGACCTAGAACTTAAAAGTATTCCCGCATTATACTGGTGGGCGACCTAGAACTTAAATGTATTCCCGCACTATACTGGTGGGCGACCTAGAACTTAAAATGTATTCCCGCATTATACTGGTGGGCGACCTAGAACTTAAAAGTATTCCCGCATTATACTGGTGGGCGACCTAGAACTTAAAAGTATTGAAATTGTTTCCCCGTTCTTCCGAGAAAATTTTCGACAATCGGCAGAAAATTTTCTGCCCCGGTTTTTGGTAACTTCCATGGCATTGCATCTTGTTGCCGTCATCAATTCTTTGCTCTCCTGCAAAAGACAAAAGGATTTAGTCAGTTTTAATCGTGGTGGTAGAGGGTGCCTTTCTGGCGAGCAATTTTTCTCTCTTCCCCTTTTCTTGCTCTTTGTCCCCATAATTGGTTGGCGGGCAAAGTTGCCTGTTGGGGGTCTCTAGCCTGCTGGGGATTGGTTTTCAATTTATCCCCTTTTCTGCTTTCTCTTTAAACACATGATGTGGGAGTCTGCTTCTAACTCCCGAAACCACTCCCTTTTGGAGCTTACTTCTTCCAAAATTTCCGGGCACAATCCCTGCATTGCCTGGGACCGGCCTTTAAGACTGTTTGTATTATCCTGCATTGGATGAATTCCCCTTCGGTTTCTGGTAGTAAGCTTTGAAAAATCCTTTCAAGACACATTTTAGGGAAAGAAATAAAAGATACGGAAAGGAGAAAATCTTTCTGAACCAATATTTTTTGTGGGAGGAGACAATCAAAAGAACTTATCTGGAGGACATGACTGGTCCCCGTGATCATGACGTGCACCATAGATTCCCGACCCAGTCTATTTGTATCAATCGATTTGCCGGATGGTCTGACTTGCTGGGGATGATAAATGACTGTCCATGCTGTTGCAAATGTGGTAGCTTTTGTTGATTCGTCTTGTCGCCTCATAGTGCCCTTCGAGGGGTTTTCACTAATGAGACTCTCTCTTTTCTCTCATCTCCCGGCGCCTTATGGTGCCTGTGAAGGTTTTCACCAATAAGACTCTCTCATTTCATATCCCTCATCTTACATCGCCTCTCGGTGCCTGTGAAGGTTTTCACCGATAAGACTCTCTCATTTTATTTCTTTCGAGGATCCGGGGTGTTGTAGGTGCGACCCTCTCTTCCGGGGATTCTTTTGACTATCAACTCATTCCAGTCTTACGATCCTATTCTTTGCTGGGGATCAGTGTATTATTCTCGGCCTTATTTGCCGGATTTGGCATCTCTCGAACATTGATCGGGAGGTCTTTTGGATGTTGATGTTGGTTTTGGTGTGGGTTTGAAGAAAGGCTATAAAAATGAAAACAAATTTGAAGGGTGATGTGCTACAACTTTTGGAATCAAACCTTTGTTGGAACTTAAAACATAACCTCTGCCCCAGTTTTCTTGCTTGGGGAATTTATTTTTTACGCTTATGTTGAGTTACGTGCGTTACGCACATTGTGCTATATTGTGCACACTATGTACATTATGCATCCTATATTTGCTATGATGCATACTATGACCGAGCCGTGAGGCGCCTACGTATCCTCTTTGAGGAATCAGGTCAAACGTAGTTCCCACGGTTTTGTATTTCTTGTGATTTTATCTTCTTCTTCTTTTCCTTTCTTTTTTTTTTCCTTTCTTTTCTTTTCTTTTTTTTCCGTATCTTTCCCATTAGTGATTCCAAAAGAGGGGTATTGAAAGAATTTGCTTAAGGCTCAAAGGGGGAAGCGAGGGTTAAAAGTGTTTGGATAGAAGAAAGAATTGCCTCCGTCATCTCATTATTCAATAAATGCCAAATACAAACAAATAAACCAAAATTGCCATAATTTAAAGAAATTACGCATAATATCTCTTGACTGCATCTGAATTGATAGCCATGTCGACACATCTTCCCTCGACATCTGTCAAACACAAAGCACCATTGGCCAAGACTCTGGTCACGATATAAGGCCCTTGCCAATTTGGGGCGAATTTGCCTTTTGCCTCGACCTGATGTGGGAGGATCTTCTTCAATACCTGCTGCCCTACTTCAAACTTCCTGGGGCGCACCTTTTTATTATACGCTCTTGCCATTCTCTTCTGGTACAGCTGACCATGGCACACTGCTGCCAATCTTTTCTCATCTATCAGGCTCAACTGTTCCAATCGAGCTTTGACCCATTCATCATCATCAATCCCGGCTTCAGCGACAATTCGGAGGGACGGAATTTCGACCTCCGCTGGTATCACGGCCTCAGTTCCATACACCAACAAATAAGGAGTTGTGCCTATGGAAGTCCGGACGGTAGTGCGGTAACCCAACAAAGCAAAGGGTAATTTCTCGTGCCATTGTCTGGACCCTTCCACCATTTTTCGCAGTATCTTCTTGATATTCTTATTGGCTGCTTCGACTGCTCCATTTGCCTTAGGACGATATGGGGTGGAATTGCGGTGCGTAATCTTGAATTGTTGGCATACCTCTCTCATCAAGCTGCTATTAAGATTCGCACCGTTATCCGTGATGATCACTTTTGGGATCCCAAATCTGCAGATGATATGGGAGTGAACAAAGTCCACCACTGCCTTCTTAGTTACTGATTTGAAGGTTTTAGCCTCAACCCATTTGGTGAAGTAATCAATGGTCACTAGAATGAACCTATGACCGTTGGACGCTGCTGGCTCGATGGGCCCAATGACATCCATGCCCCATGCTACAAACGGCCAGGGTGCTGACATCGTATGTAACTCTGTTGGCGGAGAGTGAATCAAGTCTCCATGTATCTGGCACTGATGGCATTTCCTCACGAAAGTGATACAGTCGTGTTCCATGGTGAGCCAATAACACCCTGTTCGAAGGATTTTTCTTGCCAATACATATCCACTCATGTGTGGCCCACAAACTCCAGCATGTACTTCTGCCATAACCGTTGTTGCCTGCCTGGCATCTATGCATCTCAACAATCCCAGATCCGGGGTTCTTTTGTACAATATTCCCCCACTGAGGAAGAAACCATTCGACAAACGCCGAAGGGCTCTTTTTTGGTCTCCAGAGGCATGTTCTGGATATATCCCCATCCTGAGGTATTCCTTGATATCATGAAACCAGGGTTCGCCATCCGCTTCTTCTTCTATGGCATTGCAGTAGGCGTGCTGATCACGGACTTGGATGTGCAGAGGATCAACATACATTTTGTCAGGGTGGTGCAGCATTGATGCTAAGGTGGCTAAGGCATCCGCAACCTCATTGTGAACTCTCGGGATGTGTTTGAACTTTACCGATCGAAATTGCTTGCTCAGATCATGCAAGCATTGTCGGTATGGTACGAGTTTTAGATCTCGTGTTTCCCATTCTCCCTGAATTTGATGTATCAAGAGGTCCGAGTCTCCCAAGACCAAGACGTCTTGGACATCCATGTCGGCAGCCAGGCGCAGACCCAGAATGCAAGCCTCATATTCGGCCATATTGTTGGTGCAATAGAAGCGCAGTTGAGCCGTAACAGGATAATGCCGTCCTGTTTCAGAAATGAGTACTGCTCCTATTCCAACCCCTTTTGCGTTCGCAGCTCCATCGAAGAAAAGCTTCCAACCCGGTTCCTCAGGTAATTCCAACTCATTCGTATGCATCACCTCTTCGTCAGGAAAATACGTTCTTAAGGGCTCGTATTTTTCATCAACGGGATTCTCTGCCAAATGGTCTGCCAGTGCCTGGGCTTTCATGGCCGTCCTTGTCACGTAGATGATATCAAATTCTGTGAGCAGAATTTGCCATTTTGCCAACCTTCCCGTGGGCATAGGTTTCTGAAAGATATACTTCAACGGGTCCAAACGGGATATGAGATAAGTAGTATATGAAGACAGGTAGTGCTTCAACTTCTGAGCTACCCAAGTTAGGGCGCAGCATGTTTTCTCGAGTTGAGTGTACTTGACCTCATGTACTGTGAATTTCTTGCTAAGATAGTAGATGGCCTGCTCCTTCCTTCCTGTGTCATCATGTTGCCCCAGTACACAACCAAATGAATTTTCCAAGACCGTCAGGTAAAGGATTAGGGGTTTCCCGGGCTTAGGCGGGACCAATACGGGTGGATTAGACAGATACCCTTTGATTTGGTCGAAGGCCTCCTGACACTCTGCTGTCCAACCTACTGCAGCGTCCTTTCTCAGCAGCCGAAATATGGGCTCACAAGTTGCTGTGAGTTGAGCGATGAACCTGCTGATGTAATTGAGTCTACCCAGCAAACTCATTACCTCTGTTTTGTTCCTTGGCGGTGGCAAGTCTCGGATGGATTCAATTTTGGATGGGTCTAACTCAATCCCCCGTCGACTGACGATGAATCCTAGCAACTTTCCTGATGGAACCCCGAATGCGCATTTGGCCGGGTTAAGCTTGATATCATACCTCCGGAGTCTTTGGAAAAATCTCCTTAGGTCTGCCACATGGTCCTCCTGACGCCAAGATTTGATGATCACATCATCGACGTACACCTCTATTTCTTTGTGTATCATGTCATGAAACACAGCAGTCATTGCTCGCATGTACGTTGCCCCGGCGTTCTTTAACCCGAACGGCATTACCCGATAGCAGTAGGTTCCCCATGGCGTAATAAACGCTGTCTTCTCAGCATCCTCTTCGTCCATTAGGATCTGATGATAACCCGCATAGCAATCCACAAAGGATCCGATCTCGCGCCCAGCGCAATTATCGATCAGGATATGAATGTTGGGTAACGGGAAATTGTCCTTGGGACTTGCTTTGTTGAGGTTGCGGTAGTCGACGCACACCCTGATTTTTCCATCCTTCTTTGGGACTGGTACCACATTGGCCAGCCACTCGGGATATCGAGTGACCCGAATGACCTTCGATTGCAACTGCTTGATCACTTCTTCTTTGATTTTTACACTCATTTCTGTTTTAAATTTCCTTAGTTTTTGCTTGACCGGAGGGTATGCCGGGTCAGTGGGTAGTTTGTGAACCACTAAATTGGTGCTCAATCCAGGCATATCATCATATGACCATGCAAAAACATCTTTGAATTCCCTGAGAGTTTCGATCAATTCTGCTTTGACATTCGGCTCAATGTGGATGCTAATTTTGGTCTCTTGGATGTTATCAGCGTCTCCTAGGTTCACAGCCTCAGTGTCATTTAGGTTAGGCTTGGGTTTCTCTTCAAATTGGCACAGTTCTCGGTTTATTTCTTCGAAGGCTTCCCCTTCGTCACATTCGGATTCATTATCACAAACGACCTCTTGCATCATTGAGTCAGATTCAGATTGATTTATTAGACTAGGTCGAAGATCCGCTGTGCATGCCATGTCATTAGGACCAGTAAAAAGAGAACTGTTCAGAAAGAAAAAGAACAAAACAAGAAATTAAAATGGGACAAAAGAAAAGAACTTTATTAAATTTGCAGGATAAAAAGGGTTCACACTTTTACAAAACGAAAGTAAAATTGGGATTACACCCTTGAATAATCCGATCAAACAAACAAACAAACAAAACATTAATCAAAGCCTACTACCAAGACTCCCCTCGGACAGGAAGAGGAGTAACCGTCCAATTGTTGGTCTTGGCCTCAGGCCCCACGAATTGTATCTCTGCTCTGCTGGAACCCTCTCCAGCTTCCACCATACTGACATCCGCGAATAGTCTCTCAAAACTCTGATTCAGGTCTTCACTTATGCCGATCAAAGGTCCTCGAATCTTTGGGATCGCTGACCCCTTGGCACTAGCTTTAACAAAAGACCTTGAGAGGCGTGGCACTGGTTTAGGCAGAGACC
Organism: Nicotiana sylvestris; assembly: GCF_000393655.2. Taxonomy (NCBI): domain Eukaryota; kingdom Viridiplantae; phylum Streptophyta; class Magnoliopsida; order Solanales; family Solanaceae; genus Nicotiana; species Nicotiana sylvestris. The sequence continues at coordinate 16,931,612 of NC_091062.1, read as the reverse complement.
AGACCCTCTTCTTCATTTTTCGCGCTTGCTTCCTGTCTGCTGCGGTTGGTTTGAACCCCAACCCGAAAGTTTCCAGATTCTTAGGAAGGGAGACAGGTTGGACTATCCCTTGAAGTTCAACTCCCAGGCCTTTTCCCGGCACAAACCCATTACCCAGCATTTCTGATACCATCATGACTGTTGCGGCAGCCACCCTAGGGTGCGGGATGATTTCTCCTTCAGAAATTTTGTTGGCCGACCCTGTATCGAGAATCTGGTAGACCCAGGGACCCTTGTCATCAGTGGTCTCTATGAAAGGCACAATGGTTCCGCCCATGGTGCATGTTGTATCCTCGCCGTGCAACACGACCTCTTGTCTTTCCCACTCGAACTTCACTGTCTGATGTAGGGTGGAAGGCACCGCTTTAGCTGCATGAATCCAAGGTCGTCCTAACAGCAAGTTGTAAGATACCGTGGCGTCCAACACCTGGAATTCCATGGTAAATAGGACCGGACCAATGGTTAATTCAAGTACAACATCCCCCACAGTGGCGGTTCCGTTTCCGTCAAACCCCCGGACACAGATGCTATTCTCCCGGATTCTTCCACGGTCAATCTTTAACTGGTCCAGGGTGGATAATGGACAAATATTGGCGCTTGAGCCGTTATCCACCAATACTCGAGTTACCACCGAGTCTTCACATTTGACAGCTAGGTATAGAGCTTTGTTATGCTCCGTACCTTCCACCGGCAGGTCATCATCTGAGAATGTTACCCTGTTCACCTCGAAAATCTTGCTGGCGATGGTTTCCAGGTGGTTTACAGAAATCTCACTGGGTACATGGGCCTCGTTCAATATCTTTAACAGGGCCCGACGATGTTCCTCGGAATGGAGGAGTAATGACAATAGTGAGATCTGGGCAGGTGTTTTTCTCAGCTGCTCAACCACAGAATAGTCTTGTACTTTCATCTTCCTCAGGAAGTCTTCAGCCTCTTCTTCTGACACTGGCTTCTTGGTTGCCACTGGGTTGGTTTTTCTTAACTCCACCGGAGCAAAACATCGACCTGATCGAGTCAGCCCTTGCGCTTCACAACTGACTTCTTCCACCTGTTTTCCTTGGTACGTCACCACTGCTTTTTCATATTTCCAGGGCACAGCCCTGCTGTCAAGCATTGGCAGTTGGACCACCGGCTTTATGGTCACCCGTTCTCCACATACCCCTTTCAACATGACTGCCGGTGTGGGCAGGATCCCTGGTATTACCAACTTGCTTGGCTCGGGTTTGCTTGCTATGACGGACGGGCTCTTCCCCCATATTACTACCGGCTTGACGCCTTCTCCCTGCGACTGTACATTTGTTCCTCCACTGGTTAAGACTTCTTTTGGGGCAGCTTGGATCATCATCACTGTTTGTGAGGGTTTTCTTAATTCTCCTCCCTCACACACCAACTCAATCATGTGAGTTTCGTGGTGCGCTGGCAGTGGGTTTTGGTTGATGTTAGGAGCCTCCGGTGTCTGGACCTCGATCTTATTGGTGTCAATAAGATCCTGTATGGCATGCCTTAACTTCCAGCACTTCTCGGTATCGTGCCCGAGCATCCCTGAACAGTATTCACAACTGATTGAACGATCCAAATTCTGAGGCGGGGGATTTGGTTCCCGAGTATGGACAGGACTAACCAAACCCAATTGCCGCAGCTTGTGGAACACAGCGGTGTAGGTTTCTCCCAGTTCGGTGAAGGTTCTTTGCTTCCGCAACCTGTCATTTCTGGCATCTGGATTTCCCCGGAAACCTGCCCCTGAAGGATTTCTATATGCCCTTGGTGGAGGGTAAGTGTTTTGTGGTGGTGCATATATGTTCTGGGGAGCCGGTGCGCGCCATTGTGGGCGAACCGGAGGCTGAGTGTATACCTGGGCTTGGTGTACGGAACAATGTGGTTCTCGAGGTGGATAGAAATTTTGTGGTGGGTTGTATGGGTAATTTGACCTGTGAGGCCTGGGTTGGTTGTAGTGCGGCCTGCCAGCCCTGGACCAACTGCCTGCCTCGATCGTGGCAACCTCTTCTTTCTTTCTTCTTAGCGCACCTCCCGTGCCGCTTTGAATAGCCTGGGTTGTGGCCTTAAGTGCCGAATAGTTTAAGATCTTGTCCGACCTCAAACCTTCTTCTATCATGACCCCTATTTTGACCACCTCGTTGAAAGATTTTCCAACCGTTGTCACCAAGTGACCAAAGTAGGTTGGATCCAATGTCTGCAAAAAGTAGTCTACCATCTCTCCCTCTCTCATGGGAGGATCGACCCTAGCTGCTTGTTCTCTCCAGCGGAACCCGAACTCGCGAAAACTTTCCCCGGGTTTCTTCCCAGTTCTCAATAACGTGAGACGGTCAGGGACTATCTCTAGATTGTACTGGAAATGACCTGCAAAAGCCTGCGCCAGATCATCCCACGTGTACCACCTGCTGAAATCCTGCCTGGTATACCATTCCAGTGCAGATCCGCTCAGACTTTGGCCGAAATAAGCTATCAAAAGCTCATCCTTGCCTCCTGCCCCTCTCATTTTGCTACAGAATCCCCGCAAATGTGCCATGGGATCACCGTGCCCTTCATATAAATCAAACTTGGGCATCTTGAACCCAGCCGGGAGTTGGACATCTGGGAAAGGGCACAGATCTTTGTATGCCACGCTGACTTGATTGCCCAGCCCGTGCAAGTTCCTGAAGGATTGCTCCAGGCTTTTGAACTTTCTCAACACTTCATCCTGTTCAGGGGCCTTAACCGGCTTCTCAACCTCTGCCGGTACTTCCAAATGGGGATTGTAAGCTTGAGGCTCAGGTGCATGAAATGTAGGCTCAAGGGGATAGTATTGTGTATCGTGAGCCTGAAACAATGGCTCACTGGTCGTCCTTTGCAAAGGGGCCGATGTTGGTCCCACAAAAATGGGAATATTGGGTGTTGGGAGAGGTTGATGGGGTGGTGGAGCTTGGGAATCATGAGGGCTTCTTTCTGGATGATAGAGGGGATTTGGGCGGCTTGTGGAAGGGCCAGAGTGAGGGTACTCCGGCATGTGTCCCAGTGTCTCAGGGCTCTTTTGTGTTTTGGCCAGGGCTAGCTGCATTGCATGCATCTCTAGTCCCATCCTTTCAATTTTTTCCATTGCTTCTTTTAGCAACTGGCTCATCGGCCTTTCTTCCTCATTACTATTCTCTGAAGTTGTCATGCTTGTTGCTACCGGTCCTTTGGATCTGGTTTGGTATGAATGTGTTGCCAGAATTCTTTAACAACTAACTGTCTGGTATCAGACAACAACAAACTTTGTTAGTGTTAGAGCTTAACAGATTTGATCATAACACATAGAGGATGCAATGCACCTAGGCAGTTAACCGTTTCTACATGCTTTGCTTCAAACCACATGCGTCATCCCGGTTTGTTCATTCGTCTCTTTTTAGAGTATTCTGCGAAACTCTGCGTTTTATTTTATTTACATTTTCTTTTATTTATTTATTAAAAGCGGTCGAATCTTATGGGGATTGCCTACGTATCACGTCCCCGCGTGAATCAGACCAGGCGTAGTTCTGCCTCAAAGCAAAGACACACAGTAATTCTTCTGGAGTCACTTAATTTCATTATCAAAATTTGCTATTACACAGTACTTAAAATAAAAATAGCAGAAGTACAGACTCCACGGTTTTAAACTTGGTTTAATGAAAAGAAAACAACATATGGAAAAACAACCAAAGCCAAATAAACAGGACTTGACCAAAACTAATTCTCCAATTTAAGGGCCCGCGAGGCATCATTCGGCCTTTTCGCGGCTCTAGGTGTAAGGTCTCTTTGCAGGCTCTTCAACTCGTTCATAATCCGGCGGACGCAGCCCATGATGGAAACAAGGAGGGTCTTCCGAGGTGTTCGCTCACATGCCAAGCATGTCATGTAGATGTAATGCCCTATTTCATCAATCCTTGCTCGAATGCTATCTCTTTCACTGAGCAACTGCCTGATTTGTTGGTTTTTTAACCCCAGTGCCTGAGCATCGTCAGCAAGTTGATCCTGAAACAACTCCATTTGTCTTTCCATGCAGTCCATTGCATCGTAGCACTGTCTTCTGTTGGCCTGGGCGTCTCGTGCTTGTTTGACGATCCGATCATGTAGAGTGGAGCTCGTCTCCCTTAATATTCTGACGCTCATTTCATAATCCCTTATGACCTGTTGCAAATGCTGCTTCCGGGCCATTGCGTACTTTGCCCCTCTGACCTTCATCCTTGTTATGCAAGCTCTTGATTGTTCTAATTCTTCTTGGCCTTGGATGACCTGATTTCTCAAACTTGCTATCAATCTTTCATCAGAGCGACGCTTCTGTCGGTCAACGTTACTCTTACTGGCTTGGCGAAGGCGGGCCTTCAAGGTTTGGTTTTCTTGGGCTAACTTGTTTCTTTCAGCCTGCTCCGAGGCGACTTGTACATTGTTCTCAAATACAAGCCTTTCAACTTGTTGCTTTAGCTTCCCGATTTCGACCCGGTAACCTTTCTCCCTTTTTAACCATCCCCATTGCTCTTGTGAATCATCGGTGAAGTGTTGGACGTGGGCCCTTTTAGCAGGTTTTTGCCGAGTCTGAAACCTTCTTTCGAACCAAGCATCGTACTTTGGGTCTACCTCACCTTTAGCTAGCTCTCGTACCATGGTTTTGGGCTCCAAGAATCTACATTCATGCCACAGTTTTCTAATCTTCCCCTCGGGGAATATGACTCCCGGGCTTAATTCCAAGGCATGCTTGCTCAGATTTTCATCATTAGGGACTACTTGAAACCTGCCCAGTTGTCGTAATACCCGATGAGGGGCATATGGCTGGATGCTGCGAAGCCCCATTAAGAGAACATGACATTCTTCAGCCGACATGTAGATAACCTCAGTATCAGTCAACCAACCAAATGCCCATTCAATTTGGTCAGATGTTGTTGACCTTAGCCGTGTAAACCATTCTTCGACACCTTCAGGAAATCTGGCGCCTGTCATGCGCTTTCTTGAATCCGCTGATACAGTTCCTCTCGGTCAACCCGTGGTTCATGTATCCTACTCGGTGATGGAGGTGTTCCTGCATCCATAGCTGAAGTAACAGGTTGCAACCTTGGAAGAACTTGCCTCCTTCTCGGCATATAGTCAGAGCCCGGTAGATTTCGGACAAAATCAAAGGAACCACAGTACTATTGGTTCTTTTGATTGCCACGTCGGCCATCCCTACCAGACCTATCTCTATCTTTTTGTCCTTCCTTGGGCAGACCATGACTCCCAAGAATGCTGTGATAAAAGCCAAAGTACGTCTTGCTTCCCATTTGTTTCTGTTCCCGCCGTGAGTTAGCCCAAGGTTCGGTTCCTCGAAACCCTGCGGGGTTCCGTACCGCTGATACAAGAAATGGAGATCACAACACCCTCTCGATAAATCGTCATGTTGTACCTTCCGACTAATGCTTAGTAGATCCAGAAACGCATGCGGGGACACCGGCCTTGGCGAAAGCAAATATTGCCCTCTTAACTTCTCATTCAGTCCCGCATATCCGGCAACTTCCTCAAGTGTCGGTGAAAGTTCAAAGTCAACAAAACGGAATACATTGCAGGTGGGGTCCCAAAATGGTATTAGAGCTTCAAGAATATCTGTCCTCGGCTCAACACCCAACAAATTTACAAAACCTCCCAATATTCTTCCTATTACCCCTTTGCTATCGGCTTCCAAGTCATTCCACCACATGTGGAGTTGTAGAGGGACCTCGCTGAGGGCTGAGAATGGTTCATTTTGCTCTGTGTTCATCCTGCACATTTATTAGGGTGACTTTTTAGGTGAAAACAAAAACCTTTATTTTGACTCTAACCAAAAATCTTTGGACAAAAACAAAAAATTTATTTATATACATGTGTATACATATATACATATATGCTTTATGGTATATCATTTTTGGTAAAAATGGAAAAAGAGTTGGACCCGATGAGGGTTGCCTACGTATCTCACATCCGGTGAGAATCAAACCGACGTAGTTTGGGTGATAAACTAACTAGTTTATTTATTTCTATATTTTATATATATATATATATATATATTTTTTATTTATTTATTTATTTATTTTTGTAAAAATTTCCCAACATTCAAAACCGGTCATCATGCATGTTTGAAGCAAATAAATGCACAAGCAGTGAGTAGGATGCATCAGGATGGCCTTTTCTATTTCAGGTTGCTATTCCTAGACGGACCCAACCCCTGTGTTGAGTCCCCTAAGTCAAATGCACATGATGCAAATAAACGTTCCTACTAGGGATCCGGCATGTGGCTTTGTTATACTAGGTTCAGAACCTGGGTGTTTGTTCTAGACCTGGCTTACCCGAGCGGACAGCTCGAGCCGAGGGGGGGCAGCGTACCGGGAATACAGAAGCTTCACCGGCTTAGCAACTTATCCGAACCTCGTTCTAAATTGGGATTTGACACTATACAGAAAAGAAGTCATACGAAGTATGCCCTTCTTCATGATTTAGAAGACTCAGAAAGTATAGGTTTCGGCACAATTTATATACAGTTCACATAATATCAAAGCAGTAAAAGCAACATTTAGCACATTAGGCTCAAAACATGTAAAAATCAGATAAAGCCAAATATAACAATTTATCTAAGCTCGAATTTCTAACCCTGAACCAGTGGTTCTGGGTTACTAAGTCCCCAGCAGAGTCGCCAGAGCTGTCACACCTCCTTTTTCCGCGCCCGCGGGGGCGCAAGGGAGTTTTTTCCAATTAAAGGACAATCGAAACGGGATTTGTTTATTTATTTCAGAGTCGCCACTTGGGAGATTTAGGGTGTCCCAAGTCACCAATTTTAATCCCGAATCGAGGAAAATAATGACTCTATATTACAGTCTGCATACCAGAAATCCGGATAAGGAATTCTGTTAACCCGGGAGAAGGTGTTAGGCATTCCCGAGTTCCGTGGTTCTAGCACGGTCGCTCAACTGTTATATTCGGCTTGTTTATCTGATGTTTAATACAATTATGAACCATGTGCAAATTTTATCTTTTAACCACTTTATTAATTATTATTATTAGGAATGTGAACGTCGCTTAAAACATGTCTTTGGACTGCGTCACATGAAATGCACCCACAATCCGGAACATATCTTATTTGACGTTTTGGGATTTGGATTTGGGTCGCATGAAATGCACACCCCAAGTTTTAAGAAAGTAAATTATTAAACACGCGCCTAAAAGACTATCGCGTTATTATTTTTGGGAAGGCCACGAAATTCACTAAGCGGCCCTCCTGAATTCTAAGTAATTTAAAACAAGTATTTACTGAGGGCCCCGCAATTTGTATTTTTATTCGGCGAGGCTCATCTCATTCTTATTTTGAAAGGATATCCTATAGCAACTACGTTTCTTGTCGTGTTTGTCTCTATCAATCGAAAGCAGGAGATAGTCCTAATTAATTAATACTTGCACGTTATTTTATAACAGAATTCGGAAATGTTGAAATCAGGAACAAGGCTGCGCGTACAGTCAGTTGAATAAATAATCATGGGCCCAAATCCAGCCCACGCGCGGTTGGCCAGACCTGGGCCACTGCTCGCTCGATGCGGGCCTGCCTGGTCTGTCTTCGACCTGGGCTCGACCTTCATGAGGTTGAGGCCCTGGATTTGTGTTCTTTATCTTGAAACATGGTTTTAAGAGTTATGTATGGCAATTCATTGGAAAGGAAAGAACTTAATTTACAGTGTACAAATTTCATGCTTGGACTACATTACAGCATATATGGCAAAGTAAACTAAATCTGAGATGCAACCTAATTCATTGAGACCACTTTTATCTAACAGCATACATATACAACTATCATTCGATACCCTATATTGACATCAACTAGGCTTGTAAGCTAACTTCAGTATCCCAAAATATGAGCTATTAGTCATTATATGACATTCAACACAACAGTACATGTATATAAACAACATTTGCAGATCTTCTCTTTTACACTCATTGCTCAAACTTTCGAGTTACATTGGTAGTGTAATTGTGTACCTGGTATAGAGGACAAAGAAGGAAGGAATGATCAGCTGGGTAGTATGCAGTAAACACAGCAACAACAACCAAACAGTAACAACAGCAAACCAATAGCCACAAATGCTTTCCACAGTCCAACAGACAAATAACAACAGTTTCAAGAGCAACAGAAACCACAGGTGGTCGAGGCCCAAACAAACAATCCCAGAAAAGAGTAATGAACCAGTAGAAAATCCAAGATACCAAATGTGACATCAACAGAAAAACCCAATAACCACAAAGCTCAGCTAATACCCAATACAGTTCCAGCAATCAGGAAGACTAAGACTCGAACCACAGCACACAGAAAACTCAGTACAGTAACAATCACAGCAGAAATACACAACCTTTCTCTTAATGGAACAGTAATGACCCTAGTTAGAATAACTGGCTTGGCTAGAATAGCCCAACCAATTTAGCTCCTCGTGCAGTTTTGGGCAGTGATTGGTTAAAGTGTTCTGAAAATTTCCCCTTTTGTTTTCTCTTTTTCTGAAGACTAAAAGTCCCCCTCTTTAAATTCTCAAATGGCCTATTTATAAGCCAAATGAACCAGTGCAGCTGAGCTGCCCTCGTGCTGCAACTTGCAGCCTGCCCATACTCTTTAAAGCCCATGCCTAAACACCTTTTGGTGCCAGCCCCTTTATTCCCCACGCCTGGTTTTTGTTTAATCCAGAATTATGGGCCCATTTTATTTATTCATTTTAAACCCATACTCTTGTGTCTTGTCCCCCCATTGGCATTAGTTTAATCCTAATTTAGTACCCCATTTGTCAGCTCACTTAAACTAATTACTTCTGTTCTTTTTAACACCCCAGAATACCCCTGTCAACCTTGATTATTACTGCCCCTGCCTATTGCAGCATCAGGGCATTTTTTGAACTGATGAAAGTTCGAACTCAAGACTGCCTGGGCTGAACCTTTTCAGTCAGTTTTACAGTGCAAACAAACCATTTCAAACAATGCTGGGGCATACAGTTAGTGGCAAAGCTCAATTAGTCATGCGACATTATTAGCTCATTCGATTTATTAGTTATAGAAAGCTAATCGACGATATTTATCGAGTCGACTATACTAATTATAACAGGTAATAATCAATCGCTCACATAAACAATACGTTTAGGGACCTAAAGGGCATCAGACAATTTTTGTTCAATTACTGGGGCCTATATGAGTTAACTTATCTGCCGATTAAACTAATCGACGATCATGTTTATCACAGGATACATTTAAATCATACACAGAACACAATCGACCAAATAAAAGGTCTTTACAGAGATGAAAGAATTTAAGAAACTATCAGAAAGTAACAAACAATCAACACAAAGCATGCTAATGACTTAATCAGCAGTTGATATAAACGAAAAGGGAAAGAAAAACTTACCGACAAAGTTTGAAATCAAAATGGACCCCAAGTCAGACTCAACTTCGAACTCTTGAGGCCGAACAAACTTTAATCAGGGTGTTCTCACATGAGAACACCTTGATTAAGGTCTATTAGACCTCAAACCCATGTCCAAACCGGCCGGATTCCCCAGGTGCATGTGTTCTAAAGTCTGGATTTCCAGATCTGATTTTTAGGGAGTTGTGGGTAGATTCGGACCAAACCAAGTTTGGTTTGGTCACGAGGAAGGTCAGGGGAGTGTCTGGTATGAAGATGGGATGGTTTGGCATAGATCCGGGTTCGACTCAAATCTTCAAATGAAGATTCGAGACGAACGAAAGTGATTCGAGGCTCGTGGTTAGTGGATTCGTGTTCAGGACAGTGAGGTGGTCCTAGGGTGTTCAGGAGGTGGTCACCGGCATTCGTGCCGCCGGCTTTTGGTTGAAGGGAAACTAGGGCGGCGTTAGGGTTTGGGGGTTTCAGGGTTCGGGGAAGGTGATGACTGAAGGGTGGGGTTGGTATAGGGGGCGTGGGGTGAAGGGTTGAGTTTATATATGGGGAGTCTGATTGGATCTGAGCCGTTAGATCAGATGATCTCAACGGCTGGGATTTGATGCTGAGAAATGAGACGGGGTCGTTTGGTTTAAGTGAGGGGTTGGATCGGATTGGTTTCTGGGTCGGGTGTTGAAGCGGGTTACTGAAAGAGGTCCTGAACCGTTAGATCGGCTGGGACGGATGGCTCAGATTGATTTGCCTGAAACGACGTCGTTTCAGGAGGTTCCTGGGCAGGCCTGGTCTGGACCGGGTCAGATCGTTGGTTTGGGCCTATTTTTGTCTTATTTTTTGGGCCCAAATTGATTTCAACTTTCTTTTGTTTTCCAATTTAAAGAAAAATAAAAATAACTAATAAAACAAATGAAATTAAAACAAATAACAATATGGCATTTCAACATAATTATCATACCAAGTAAGTTAAATCACAACCTAAAACGGACGATGCACATATATTTATATTTTTTGAATTTTCTTTTAACGCCACATATATTTTTTGTATTTTTGTTTGATAATGACTAGATGCAAAATGGACAGACTCACAAACGACTAACAACACATGTCACGGAAAGATCGAAAAAATTGTACAGCGAAGCCTTTTGCCACTATTTTTATTTTCTTTTGGAGCGATTGTCCGTGAAGCAAAAATCACGTGCTTACACCTGAGAGACCTTTAATTCTCTATTTGACAGTCTTGGATAATTCTTTTGGCTGTGTATTGGGTCAACATGACATCACGGGAAAGAAAGAGCAAGCAATCTATTATCTCAGTAAGAAGTTCACTCCCTATGAGGTTAAGTACACTCTGCTTGAGAGGACACGTTGTGCCCTAATTTGAGTGGCACAAAAGTTGAAGCATTATCTTTCGTCCTACACTACTTACCTCATTTCTCGCATGGATCCTCTAAAGTATATCTTTCAGAAGCCTATGCCCATAGAAAGACTTGCAAAGTGGCAGATTTTACTTACAGAGTTTGACATCATCTATGTGACTCGGACCACGATGAAAGCCCAATCCTTGGCCGACCAGTTGGTCGAGAATCCGGTGGATGAAGAATATGAGCCACTAAAGACTTATTTTCCTGATGAAGAGGTCATGTGTATCGATGAGGTGGACCATGATGAAAATCCAGGTTGGAAACTCTTCTTTGATGGAACTGCTAACATGAAAAGTGTTGGAATAGGGGTTGTACTCATCTCTGAAATAGGGAAACACTACCCTGTAATAGCCCAACTTCGATTTTATTGCACCAACAACATGGCCGAGTACAAAGCATGCATTCTGGGTTTGAGGTTAGCTATAGACATGGGAGTACAGGAAATACTCATTCTGGGAGATTCATATCTGTTAGTTCACCAGATTCAAGGAGAATGGGAGACTCGAGATTTGAAGCTCATACCGTATCGACAGTGTCTGCACGATCTTTGTCAATGGTTTAGGTCGGTAGAATTCAGACATAATCCCAGGATTCATAATGAGATTGTTGATGCCTTGGCTACTCTGGCGTCAATGTTACATCATCCGAACAAGGCTTATGTCGACCCTGTGCATATCTAAGTACGTGATCAACATGCTTATTGTAATGTGGTGGAAGAGGAAATCGATGACGAACCTTGGTTCCATAATATCAAGGAATACATCAGGTGGGGGGTATATCTAGTACATGCCACATGTGACCAAAAGAGAACCATTTGACATTTGGCTAGTGGATTTTTCTAAAGTGGGGGAATCTTGTACAAGAAGACTCCAGATTTGGGACTGCTGAGGTGCATAAATGCTAAAGAAGCTTCAACTATCATGGCCGAAGTGCATTCTGGAGTTTGCGGGCCGCATATGAATGGGTATGTCTTGGCAAAGAAGAAACTTCGAGCAGGTTATTATTGGCTCACCATGGAACGAGATTGCATCAGCTTTGTTCACAAATGTCATCAATGCCAGGTACAAGGTGATTTGATTCATTCTCCCCCCTCTGAGTTACATACAATGTCTGCACCTTGGCCTTTTGTTCATTCAAATATTATTTGTTGGTTCGGAATTCCCAAGGTGATCATCACTGATAATGTTGTTAATCTCAGCAGTCATTTGATGAAATAGATATGCCAGCAGTTCGAGATCATGCATCGGAACTCCACTCCGTATCGCCCTAAGGCAAATGGAGCTGTTGAGGCTGCTAACAAGAACATAAAGAAGATACTTCGTAAGATGGTTCAAGGTTCTAGGCAGTTAGGGCTGTACATTTGGATCGGATATTCAAAATCCGATCCGATCCATTCTATTTCGGATTTTTGGATTTCAAATTTCAGATTTTCGGATTGGATACGGATTGTGTTTTATGAAATTTCGGATTTTCGGATTGGATTCGGATTGGTATGATTTTAATCCGATCCGATCCGATATCCGAAATTATATGTACCTATATAAATACACACTAAAATTTTAGGGTTATGCTTATTCATTTTTCACACACCCCCTCACTCACTTAGATTTTTCCGCCTCTCTTGCACCTCTCTTCTCTTCAGTGAAGACTAAAAGAGTCTCAATGACTCAAACTTCCGATTTTACTTTGATTTTATGTCTCTTTCTTCCGCCTCTCTTCTCTTCTCTTCTGTCTTTTATGTCTATTTCATGTTCTATTCTTCAACTTTTGATTTTATTTTGATTTTTTTGTTTGTTTTGGTAGATGGAAGATGAGATAGAGACACCGAATGAACTTTAAATTATTGAAAATTTTTGTGACAATCTGATCCGACAATCCGAAAAATTATCTGATCCAAAGTTTAAAATCCGATCCAATCCAATGTTAATTCGGATCGGATTCGGATTGCCCATTTCAGAATCCGAAATCCAAAATCCGAATCCGAAATATGCTAAATTCGATCCAATCCGATCCGTGCACAGCCCTATAGGCAGTGGCATGAAAAGTTACCTTTTGCGTTACTGGGTTATCGCACTACTGTTCACACTTCAGTAGGTGAAACTCCTTATTTGCTGGTATATGGAACTGAGGCAGTTATACCTGCAGAAGTTGAGATTCCATCCCTTCGGATCGTTGCAGAAGATGAAATTGATGATGATGAGTGGGTCAAAATCCGGCTTGAGCGGTTGAGTTTGATTGATGAGAAAAGATTAGCTGCAGTATGTCATGGTCAATTGTATCAGAAGAGAATGGCAAGAGCATACAACAAAAAGGTGCGTCTTCGAAAATTCAAAGTGGGTCAGATGGTATTGAAACGCATCCTTCCTCATCAGGTGGAAGCTAAAGGCAAGTTCACCCCAAACTAGCAGGGGCCATTCGTTGTGACAAGAGTGTTTCCCCATGGTGCTTTGTATTTAACAGACATAGAAGGCAAATGTGTAGATATGACTATCAATTTTGATGCAGTTAAGAGGTACTATGTATGATTTCTTTGTTTACTTTCAGTTGTATTTTGTACTTGACATGTTCAAAGTTGAAATGACGAAGGCATTTTGTTCCGCTACCTAAACACTTTCATCCTTTGCTATCCCTTTTGAGCCTTGTTTATTTTCTTTCACACCCCTCTTTTGGAATCAGTAACAGAAGTGGAGAATGAAAAAAGATGATGATGAATGAATGAAAATAAGAAAAATGGAAAAAGAAGGAAAAAGAAAAGAAAAAAAAAAGAAAAAGAAGAGAAAGAAAAAAAGAAGAAAAAAAAAAGAAAAAAGAAGAAAAGAAAAGAAAAGCAACAAAAACAAACAACTTTCTTTTGAACTACGTTCGACCTGATTCCTTTTAAGGATACGTAGGCAGCCTTACTGTTCGGTCCTATCAAAATAAAAATAAAAATTCCCTAGACCCAAAGAAACTGGGGTAGAAGTTTGGTTTTGAAAATTCCCTAGACCCAAAGATCTGATTCCAAAAGTTGTAATTTTGACCCATTTTCATCTTAAATTATTTTGCGCCTTCATGCCACCCTTTCATTCTAACCCCGTCCAAAAGCCTACATTACGGTCCACAGGACTTTCCGATCAATCTTTGAGGATGCCAAGTCAAGAAAAATAGAGGTATGATTTACATCATGGGTAACACTTTGTTCATGGGCACAAGAGAGAAAATTTAAAATAAGAGAGTCTTATTGGTGAAAACCCTCACGGGCACCGTAAGGCAACGGTGAGCTGAGAGAAAATTTAAAATGAGAGAGTCTTATTGGTGAAAACTCCCGCGGGCGCCGTAAGGCGATGGTGAGTTGAGAGATAAACAAATGAGAGAGGCTTGTTGGTAAAAACCCTTCGGGACACTACAAGTCGAATGAGACTCATGACTTTACAGAGAAATTGGATCAGTGAAAGCCCGTATTTTGAAGTATGACGATATGAAATAAACTGAAAATATGATTGGTTGGACGGATTAGGTTGATCAATCCGAAATGCATGTCATGATCATTAGAGCTGGCCGCTTCCCTCAGATAAGTCTTCTTTTTCCCATTCTTCTTCACATAGTCATCTGTGTTCAAAATTTTCCTTTGTTCCTTCTGCCAAAAATCATTTCATTGTGCTCTTCGAGTCTATCTTTATGAGTCTTTTTCGAGTTAGCCCTCGTTGAACAAGCGGGAAGGGATTCCAAAGCCTACTACCAGCTTCTAAATTGCACAAAGCAGAGTTCGGCCAGGTACATCACAATTAACATGATTTAGAATAAGCAGTATGGTGATAACCGAGGTTCAGACAATCAAGTGAATCTTGAATTATGAGAAAATACAAGGATGCGGCAACCTTCAGAATGAAAACACAATGCAACAAGTGAGCGTGAGAGATTCAGGTCATTCAGAGATTTGGTGGTCCAGTTTCGATCAAAAGGTCAAACAATTCCTTGTTGGCCCGAAGCAGCTTATCAGAATGAAGCATGTCAGTGGCGGAAGTAGACACTCAGCAATGATGCGACAAGATAACCACCACATTTTTAAACTAACAAATTTTATTTGTCTGAAACAGCGACAAGAAAATTTGTTAGTCCACACGGACCCTTCCACGAAGAAGGCACGGTTTAGGGGCAAGAAATTCTGTTCAAAATCCTCCAAGAAGAGAGCATGGCTCAGATAAGTTCATTCTAGACTTTTCAGGATCCTCCTGGATAATGAGATTTAATTTAAAGTTCTCAGGACCCTCTTGGATAATGGGATTTAATTTTAAATTTTTAGGACCCTCCTAGATAATATTTAATTTTAAATTTTTAGGACCCTCTTGGATAATATTTAATTTTAAATTTTCAGGACCCTCCTGGATAATGGGATTTAATTTTAAAAGTTCTCAAGACCCTCCTGAATAATGGGATTTAGTTTTAAAATTTTCAGGATCCTCCTGGATAATGAGATTTAGTTTTAAGTTTTAGTGTAAGTTCTCCCTTTAGAAAATATAATTTAGCTTTAAAGTTATCACTCTTAAGATGAAATTTAATTTGAAGTTTTCAGAGCCCTCCTGGATAATGGGATTTAGCTTTTAAATTATTAGAGCTCTGTAGGTAACATGATCCGATTAACACTTACAAATATGCCCAGATCCCAAACTGGGGCAGAAAAATTACTTTTATTTTATCTGTTTTGTTGAAATGGTAGGTGCCCACCTAGATAACAAGGGAATACAGTTCAAGTTTTGGCAGTCAGGCGCCTACCTGGATAAAGGGAATACATTTCAAGTTTTGGCAATCAGGCACCCACCTGGATAACAAGGGAATTCAATTCAAGTTTTGGAAATCAGGCGCCCACCTGGATAACGAGGGAATACAATTCAAGTTTCTGGTAATCAGGCGAACACTTGGATAACAAGGGAATATAATTCAAGTTTCTGGCAATCAGGCACCCACCTAGATAACGAGGGAATACAATTCAAGTTTTTGGTAATCAGGCACCCACCTGGATATATTCAAGTTTTTGGTAATCAGGCGCCCACCTAAATAATGAGGGAATACAATTCAAGTTTTTGGTAATCAGGCACCCACCTGGATAACGAGGGAATACAGTTCAAGTTTTAGTAATCAGGCACCCACCTGGATAACGAGGGAATACAATTCAAGTTTTTGGTAATTAGGTGCCCACCAGGATAACGAGGAATACAATTCATGTTTTGGAAATCAGGTACCCACCTGGATAATGAGGGAATACAGTTCAAGTTTTTGGCAATCAGGCACCCACATGGATAACAAGGGAATATAGTTCAAGTTTTGGTAATCAGGCGCCCACCTAGATAATGAGGGAATAGAATTCAAGTTTTGGAAATCAGGCGCCCACCTGGATAACGAGGGAATACAATTCAAGTTTTTGGCAATCATGTACCCACATGGATAACGAGGGGATATAGTTCAAGTTTTGATAATCAAGCACCCACCTGGATAACGAGGGAATACAATTCAAGTTTCTGGTAATGAGGCACCCACCTGGATAACGAGAGAATACAATTTAAGTTTCTAGCAATCAGGCGCCCACCTAGATAACGAGGGAATATAATTCAAGTTTTTGGTACCCACCTGGATAACAAGGGAATACAGTTCAAGTTTTGGTAATCAGGCGCCCACCTGGATAACGAGGGAATACATTCCAGTTTTTGGTAATCAGGCACCCACCAGAATAACGAGGGAATATAGTTCAAGTTTTGGTAATGAGGCACCCACTTGGATAATGAGGGAATACAATTCAAGTTTTTGGTAATCAGGCGCCCACCTGTATAATGAGGGAATACAATTCAAGTTTTAGAAATCAGGTGCCCACCTGGATAACGAGGGAATACAGTTCAAGTTTTTGGCAATCAGGCACCCACATGGATAACAAGGGAATATAGTTCAAGTTTTGGTAATCAGACGCCCACCTAGATAATGAGGGAATAGAATTCAAGTTTTGGAAATCAGGCGCCCACCTGGATAACGAGGGAATACAATTCAAGTTTTTGGCAATCATGTACCCACATGGATAACGAGGGGATATAGTTCAAGTTTTGATAATCAAGCACCCACCTGGATAACGAGGGAATACAATTCAAGTTTCCGGTAATGAGGCACCCACCTGGATAACGAGGGAATACAATTTAAGTTTCTAGCAATCAAGCGCCCACCTAGATAACGAGGGAATATAATTCAAGTTTTTGGTACCCACCTGGATAACAAGGGAATACAGTTCAAGTTTTGGTAATCAGGCGCCCACCTGGATAACGAGGGAATACATTCCAGTTTTTGGTAATCAGGCACCCACCAGGATAACGAGGGAATATAGTTCAAGTTTTGGTAATCAGGCACCCACTTGGATAATGAGGGAATACAATTCAAGTTTTTGGTAATCAGGCGCCCACATGTATAATGAGAGAATACAATTCAAGTTTTAGAAATCAGGTGCCCACCTGGATAATGAGGGAATACAGTTCAAGTTTTTGGCAATCATGCACCTACCTGGATAATGAGGAAATACAGTTCAAGTTTTGGTAATCAGGCACCCACCTAGATAACGAGGGAATAAAATAGGCACCCACTTGGATAACGAGGGAATACAGTTCAAGTTTTTGGCAATCAGACGCCCACCTGGATAACGAGGGAATACAATTTAAGTTTTTGGTAATCAGGCACCCACCTGGATAACGAGGGAATATAGTTCAAGTTTTGGTAATCAGGCACCCACCTGGATAATGAGGGAATACAATTCAAGTTTTTAGTAATCAGGCGCCCACCTGGATAACGAGGGAATACAATTAAAGTTTTGGAAATTAGGCACCCACATGGATAACGAGGGAATACAATTCAAGTTTTTGGTAATCAGGCGTCCACCTGGATAACGATGGAATACAATTCAAGTTTTGGAAATCAGGTGCCCACCTGGATAACAAGGGAATATAGTTCAAGTTTTTGGCAATCAGGCACCCGCCTAGATAACGATGGAATACTGTTCAAGTTTTTGGCAACCAGGCGCCCACATGGAGAACGAGGGAATGCAATTGAAGTTTTTGGCAATCACCCACCTGGATAATGAGGGAATACATTTCAAGTTAAGTCATTGTCAGACGCCCACCTGGAGAATGAGGGAATTTATTTCGAGTTCAAGTCGTCGGCAGACACCCACCTAGAGAATGAGGGAATTCATTTCAAGTTTTAAGTCACTGGCAGTCGCCTACCCGGAGAACGAGGGAATTCATTTCAAGTTAAGTCATTAGTAGGCACCCACCTAGAGAATGAGGGAAATTATTTCGAGTTCAATTTGTCGGCAGACACCCACCTGGAGAATGAGGGGATTCATTTCAAGTTTCAAGTTGTCCGCAGGCGCCCACCTGGAGAACGAGGGAATTCATTTCAAGTTAAGTCATTGGCAGGCACCCACCTGGAGAATGAGGGAATTTATTTCGAGTTCAAGTCGTTGGCAGGCACCCACCTGGAGAATGAGGGGATTCATTTCAAGTTTCAAGTTGTCCGCAGGCGCCCACCTGGAGAACGAGGGAATTCATTTGAAGTTAAGTCATTGGTAGGCTCCCACTTGGAGAATAAGGGACTGTATTTTGAGTTCAAGTCGTTGGTAGGCACCCACCTGGAGAATGCGGGAATTTATTTCAAGTTTCAAGTTGGTCGCAAGTGCCCACCTGGAGAATGAGGGAATTCATTTTAGAATCTACATCAAAGTCAAGCTATTGGCAGGCACCCACCGGGAGAACGAGAGAATTCATTTCAGAGTTACTTCAATTCACAAATTTAAGAAGCATCAGGAACCCTCCTGAAGAACAGGGTCCATTTTTCAGTTTCATATTGAAGATCAAGTAGAGATTCAAGGAAGATTCAAGACAAGAAGTAGATAGGATTTTGTATTTTTCTTTTACTTATGCTGTAATTTTTCCTTTTATTTTCGATGCAATGGCAAGAACCACGGACCGGAACCTCGATGGCACCTAGACCGGCTCTCCACCTCAGTATACTTCATCACCTTATTCAGTTCTGAACTACACGTGGCCTGATTCCTTTATAGCCAAGGATATGTAGGCATCTCAAATACCAGGGCTCGGTCACACTCTCTTCCTTGCTCTAAATTTTTGATTTATCTAAATAAGGGTCGGGTCAAAAAATATGTCTAGTCGTTCTTTATCTGAAAATACTTCATATTTCCAGTCAAAGAGGGGTAGCTATAGACATGTGATTTTTGACCCTCCCCAAAATTGTACTCATTTTAGCTTTTAGATATTTAGTTTAGGCCTAATATCGCTATTTTACCCAGTTTTAACTATTTTACTTTATTTTAAGAACAAAAAAATAAAAATTACAAAAATAGTTCCATATTTTTCTACTTAATTCACGTACTAGATATTTTTAGAAGGATATTCTACTTTTAACCTATTTTTATTTTAGTATAATCTTGAAAATACCAAAAATTGCTTCATGCCATAGTATAGTCGGTTTTAATTAATTAAGAATGATTTTACAATTTTATAGTACATTATTGTACAAAAGAAATAAATATTTTTAGCCTTGTAGAATTAAAGGCCACTTTAAAGGCAATTTTACCCCAAATTGAGGCCCAAAATCGGATGTCTTTTGAGCCCAACCCTTAAGACCCCAACAAAACCAGCAGGCCCAAGAGCTTCTTCTTCACTCTTAAGACCTAAGACCAGCTTAAGCAACGAGCTTGGCCAAGAGAAGAAGTAGCGGTCGTCGCCCTTCAACCAAGAACCATCGTTCCTCATCTCTGTTCTGCCGTCTCTCACCACCCAGAACTCATCAACGAACAATAACCATCTCCAACCAAAGACACTCTTCAGCCGCAATTCCTCCAGCGACCCCTTTCTTTTAACCCCTGTTTCTTCACCCCTACACCACAAACCAATCGCTCCTCATCACTCACATGCACACACACGGACAGAAACAGTGGAGGAGAACATAAATTTGGAGAGGTCTTTGGTCCGAAATCGGAAAAGAAACGGAAAAATAAATGAAGTTCGATTGAGCCGAAATCAAGTTTGTCGTTCGAGCTTTGCTGCTGGTTCGGGTTCATTTGTTGCTGTTTATTTCAATTTTCCAGTGTTGGATTCATTTGTAATTGATTCCAAGCAAGATTAATCAAAAGTTTCGCGCGTTAAGGTCTATCTAAACTTCTCTCTTTTATTTGTTTGATCTTTCTATTTGCATACGTTATTTTATGTAATACTGGTTCATCTTTCTACGCTGCTTCTCTGTTGATGTCGTTAAAATCATGGATCACGATTTCGTTGAAATTGGGTAGCTGACAGAGTCATTTGATGGAGTTGCTTTCTTAATGATTTAAGTTTAACTATATAATATAATTTAACAATATAATATAATTTGCAGCATTTTAGTGAGGTCTTGCTAATATGTTTAAAAGTGTTCCCTTTCATTGATTAAGAGTCTAGAAAATATTTATCACTAGCTAGTTTGTCTTTGTCTTTTAAAGTCAATTGAGCTTATAATCCATTTCCATAGCACTCTGTTAGGAAGTTTGCATTTCCTTAGGTTTATTTGCGTTCCAATGAGCTAATTTGATGCTTGAATTTGTTTTGTTCCTTTATTTGAGCCTAACTCCCTTTTCGATACCTCCTCGTATTTATTTTCTAATCGTGCGAATGATTATCGCCAGTAATATGCTTAGGTCCGCTAACACGTGGGTAGGCAAACCTTAGGATTTTTGTTAGTTTTGAGGCGAAAGGTCGTTTCAGTAGTTAAATTTATCCAGTGAATGTCCCGAAGGATTTGTATATATTTTATTCGGGGGAATGCCCCGTAGTACTTTATAACGGGATGTCAAAAGTAGAACTTGTAGTGTTTTATTTTTCTTTATTAGGTGGGGACGACCTCGAGCCTCATGTGTGTTTATTTTGCTTTTCCGTGATTTTACCTCAAAAAGTCTACTAGATCAAGTATGCAATAGTACTAGTTACGGGACTTGGGGAGTGCCTAACACCTTCTCCCCGAGTCAAATGAACCCCCTTACCCGAATCTCTGGCGCAGACTTAATTTGGAGTCCAAAGTGTTTTAAAAGGAAAATCATTTTTAAAAAAAAAATGGTGACCTGGCACACCAAAACAAATGTCAGGTGGCGACTCTGAGTTACTTCCTTTTGAACACAATTTTGTCATTTTTTAATTAAAAACTCTTCTTTTGAACTTTACAAAATTCTTTTATTTATATTAAGAGGGTTTAGTGAAGTTGGTTAAAAAAGGAGTGTGACACTGGGGGAGGGTCAGATAAACATAATCCTTTCGGGCAGTGGTTGCTTAGTTCATGGTCCATTGGATGGCCGGTGCAAGGGCAGAAATAGGAATACATTGATTTCTCTTGTTCCCATCTTTCGCTTCAGGACTTATTCTTCGGCGTGGTCAGTACTCCATCCATACTGTTGGACAACAAAACTAATTATGTAAGATTCTAAAACCCCCCCCCCCCCAACTTGCACGGCCACTCCCATTCTACTTCTACCTGATTCCATCGCAATTACTTTATGATGGAAAATACATAGGAAAATTAAAGTAATTAAGCCTTTTCTTTATATATATATATATTTGTTGTTTTAGATATATGAACTTCTTTGGCTTATTTTTTTAATTTGTAATCTTTACACTCTCGTAATTATTCAATTCCCGCACAACTTATTATGTTAAGAGAGGTAATATTGACATAGCCACTTTGGCCCCCACTTTCAGAAATTAAACTTAAAATTTCTATCCAAGTCTTTTACTGTTTATTTTTCCTTTTACGGTTTGTGGAATTTGATAGTTAATTGTGGAAAAGCCATCACGGGAAATTTAAGAAAAAAATCTTTAAATCCACCCATTATTTAATTAGTTTAGCTATAAGATATTAATTGAGCTGCAAATTTGACTTTTCAATATTTTTTCACATGACAGGTAGACCACTGATTAGTATTAGAAGAACGTAACCTATGCTATATTTGCCTAATTGAAGTGGATACATTATATAAAGAGGCTATTGTGTGAAATAGGTACAAATGGCAGCTCAAAGGTGACAAAAATATTGATTATTAATGAATGCATCGTACTATCAAATTAAACTCATGTTCATAACAATTAAAGAATTGAATTTCTAAAGTTTGAAAAAAGAATAAGAGGTCATTCATAAATTACAGATTAAAATAATGAGAGATTATGGTATAAGCAGATAAAAATTACTAGGTAATTTTTTTTAATCTATCTAATCCTTGGTAGATAGATACAGTAGGTACCGATAGATGTTACTTATATATATATATATATATATATATATATATATATATATATATATATAGATTGTTCAAAGATATTACTTTCCTTTGTCTTTCAGTAAGCCTATTTTTTATTATTTTTTAATCATTTTTCTTATTTAGGACAATTTTTGGGTTTACTTGCATGGGATTCTACATAGGTTCATTAAAAAATGGGTTTGAAAATAGAAAAGATACAAATGCGGTATATTTTATAATAAAGATACATTCACATTTAAAGTTGTAAGATTATGCCAACTTCTTTTGACTTATTTTTCTTATTTGCAACTTTTACAGTCTTTTTTAAGGAATTATTCAATTCCAATACAACAAAACATTTGTTGTCATTGTAATGTTGCATTTGAATACCTAGTATGCCACTTTAACAATCATATGTATTTTAGGTACGACAATATCTTTTCACCGTCCAAAGCTCTTATAACCTAATTTACGAAAACATTCTTATATTATTTTCATCTTCTAGCAACTAATGAATGGTTGAAAGTTGAAACCAGTAATAAATGATCTATATATATAAGTTAAATTTTGGTAATGACAAGAAGACTAAGTTTTTTTTTCAAAAATCCAAGTTTTCCGGTCAATAAAATACAAATAATTGAACAAAGTCCTAATTTAGAATGGTCTGTGTGCAAGGCCCCAACTCAAAATTGTATTGAAGTAGGCAGAAATTATGAGTTCGACTATTACCGCCATGCTTTATCAAAAGAATTTATATACGCTACGCGCATCAAAATATATAAATCAAGCAAGCACATTCTGGGACATGTTGAAGAAATATAAATAATAATGTGCTCCCTTTAGTTATTTAAACTTTTAGATAATATGATCGATACAATTCAACATTACTTTACCAAACGACAATGAATATCCCTATTAGAAAACAACCACAAATTTTAAACTATCTTTTACATCAATCAAACCAATGACAAGATACGGCAATTTAGTAGTAGTATTTCTTTTTCTTCTCCAAAGCTAAAGAGAAACAAAATGTGAAACGCATTGTAGTTTGTGTTGGAGCCTGACAGCCTAGCCACTAAATTTCCTTTATAGGTTTAGACGACGATGCACTAACAAGTGAACTTCATTTTTTAATTCTTTTCGGAGCTAGCATATGAGTTACGAGTTTGATTAAATCCGATCTAATAATTTTAGTTTATATCTTTGCAATTTTTTTTAAAAGAAATTATTAAACATACAAATTATTAAGCTTAAATTTAACAATTTAAAAGAATAAATATTTCGAACTAATAAATTTAACAACGCTTTTTGTTGTGGAAGAGAAAGATGTGTTGCTTTCATGAAATTCTAGGGCTAACTTTTTGGTTTTTCCATGCACGTCGAATTTGGCATACTGTTGAAAAAAATGTAAACGGCAGAAGAGAAGAGATGGGGTCCAAAAGTAGGCACCGCCTTTTTTTGACATGAGAATATTGAGAGGTTTAGGTTATACTCTTAAAAGGTAGAAAAAGCAAAAAATACCTTTTCTTGGTTCAAACGTTTGACTTTGCATAATTTTTAATCTAATATTATATATTGAAAATATAAAAAAAAAATACACTATCAATATAATTTAACTTGTTATAACTAACATATTACATGACTTATACTTTTAAGAAATTTAAATTATATACACCGTTAGTATAATAAATTTTCACACCATGAAGTCACATTTACATGATGCAGCACATTATTAAGTTGTCTTATTTACTACGTACTTCGATTACAAACTCATATTTTAAGGAGACTTGTATATCGATATACTTTGGATTAAATTTTTTTATACTTATAGTATATAACTTAAACTCTTTTTCAAGTAAATAATTCACTTATTAAAATTTATTATAGCAAATTAAACAGGTTTTACTTTTCAAGTAATTAGCTTACTTACTATGAACAATTCTCGTATAAGTATTTATAGTTTAAAAATATTTTTCTTATTTTACCAATTAATGGCTCGTATATAGACCAGTAGAAGTATAGAAAATTAGGTGACACTAATTGTTCCTAGGTTCTCAAAAGCAATGCTCTATATGTAATCATTTATTAATCATCGTGCTTTATAAGGTATCAAACGTATATTAACTATAGTTTCACTCCTTTAAGTTTTCACCAATATATAAATTTTTACACTAATTGGACTAAAAGCAATATCCTTGAATACACCTTATACAATTCTTTATGACAGCAAGAGAATTATGCCACGTTATAATTTTACTTTCTTTGCACGATAAAAAAATAATTAATTTATATACACCGATAGTTAAAAACCCCAATTTTGCACTGTTAGTGCAATTTAACCAAGTATAGCAGGTTGTTGCTCTAATTTTGAAGTTACCATATCAGACTTGATATAAAAACAATGTGTTGTTGTATGTCAACTTAATCTAATAGTGTAAAAAATTCATACCCCGTCAACAGAGACAGAGTTAGTCTATTAGGTGCAGGTTCGGCCGAACTCAGTCACTTTTGCTTGAACATTGTATATGTACCAGAAAATCCATTAAATATGTATAAAAAGTTAATTGCGAAACCAATAATTAAACAAGCTATGGGTTTCGTGACAAATTCAGAACTCATAAACTTCAAATCTTGACTCCGCCTCTACCCCTCAATGCATATAACTTCAATTAAAAAGGGGAAAAAAGGTAAAATAGGGCCGGTTTGAATGGGTTGTATTTAAAAGTCTTAAACATCGTTAATGACCATTAATTGCCAAAGTCACTATTTCAAGAAAATTTCTTTCCAGTCTAGGGCTTTAAGATTTTACTCTATTTTTTTTTCTTTTTTTTGTTCCATTTGGAAATAATAAGGAGGAAATGCCGAGGAATTAGAGTATGTTTCCTAAAGTCCAAACAGACCAAGAAAAGTCCATAATCTCAGACTCTTATCTGTACTTTTGTTCTTTCTTTTTATAGTTTGGAACCACTGCATACATATATACTCAAGTAAGGCAAATTCTTTAGCTTTATGCAAATATTCTTAATGTTTATCTCTAAAAAAATGAGGGATATCAGACAATACAAGAAATCTTTAGCTCCACGTTTAAGATGGACTCCACAACTTCATGAGCTCTTCATTCAATCTGTTGAAAGCCTTGGTGGAAGAAACAGTAAGTTTCTGATTCATTCTTGTGTTTTCGAAAACCCGATAAAAGATCAGGATTTGAATTTGATGAGTTAAATCTTTATGTTTAAACTCATTACACTTTTGATGTTACGGGTTCATGCTAAGTATGTTTTTTGAAATTTTAGTGACTTTTCACACACATATATATACACACTCTCTGTCAAAATTACTAGGTTCAGTTGAACTCGTTGATTATGGGTTCGGGGCTAATTAAATAGAGGTGAAATCAAGATATAGAGTGATGGTTTTGTATACATCTTGAATTTGTTATATGTGTAAGCATAGTTCGAGATGAAAGTAATGAACTAAAATTGAACACCTAGAATTCGCTCTAGATTCGCATCTAGGGTTGAGACTATATAAGTTAAGGCTTATGTAAACTCTTGGTTAATTAATTATCTTGCTCAAGTTAATATGATCTATTAGGAATATTTGAACTTTGATAAGAGGATGAAGGAATAATTATTAAGTATTTCATTGTATTTTGGCAGAAGCAACTCCAAAGAGAATTCTGCAGAAGATGGACATAAAGGGATTGAAGATTTCTCATGTTAAGAGCCATCTCCAGGTATTATTTTACTGCACATACTATCTAAATTATTAATTAACCTAGCTAGTTAATGTTCATCATCAATTCATCATATCCATATATAGAAAGTTTCCAGAAAAATTTTAACTTGGAAATTGAACTTCACCAGAAAAACGAAAAAGGAAAAAAAGAAAGAATATATTGAGTTAAAAGCTGTGTTTATTATAGCAAAATCATTTTCCCTTCAAAATTATCAGTATGATCTTTAAACATTCCTTTTTTTTTTTTGAGAATAAATGATTTTTCTTTTTTCAAAATAAATAAATAAATAGAATAGGTGAGTTCTATGAAAGACTGGACTTGTGCTAAATCTAGGAAGTTTTCCCCTTAATTTCATCAGCTTTCTCTGATTATAGTGTAGTAAACAATTTAAATCCTGTTTTAATAGAAGTTCTAATTTAATTTCTTAATATTTGGAAATGATAACTTAATTATTACTCCATCCATTTCAGTTGATATAGTATTGTAGTTATGTTTTACCAGACATGGAATTAATATTTTTAAAATATATTGTTTTAAACATATCAAAATATACGTGCGACTTTAAAAGTGTATCTTAAAGCTTCATGGGACGTTTAAGTTTTAAATTTAGAAAGCTATTTCCTTTATTCCCATTTACAACAAGTGGGGTCTAGGGAGGGTAGTGTGTACGCAGATCTTACCCCTACCCTGGGGTAGAGAGGCTGTTTCCAAATAAATTCCTGACATCCTTCCCTCCAAGAACTTCCCACCTTGCTCTTAGGGAGACTAAAACTCACAACCTCTTGGTTGGAAGTGGAGGTTGCTTACCATCAGAGCAACCTCTCTTGTCTCTTTATTCCCATTTAGTTGTCATATTTACCAAACATAGTTATTCCAAAATATTTATAAATTTAAATAATAAAAAAGAATTAATTATTTTTTTCAACTTCATTCTTATCATTAGTTTTCTAGAAAGTAAAAAGAAAAAAAGAAAGTTGATTACTTATCATTAAGTATGCATTTTCCAAAATTCTTCGCCAAATTTAAATGGATAGATAAAGAGACACCTAAATAAAGTTTCCTTATTTATTAAAAAGATTAATACGGTCAAAGATTAAATAATTAATAAGTATAAATCAGTCAAATTATTCTTAAAAAGTATCCACATAATCTAGAATGGAAGGAGTTCTATTTAGTAAGTAACTCAATTCCAGGCACAACAAACTCAAAAATATATCGTGCCTATTGGAGCTAGGTCTCGGGAGAAATTCAAAAATAGTCAGATTTACAAGTAGTCATTCAAAAATAGTTACGGTTTTAAAAATAATAGAAATTTAGTCACTTTTCATGTAAAGATAAATCTGAACGAAAACACAGTTCAAAATCAGGAAAAATACTCCAGTATAATATACTAGAGTTCCAGTATAATATACCGGTCCAGTATAATATACTAGAGATTGGAGCACCGGTGCTTTTTTTCGATGACTTTGCAAACGCTGGCTATTTTTGAATGGCTAGTCCGAAAACTGGCTAGCCCGTGCTATTTTTACCTAGGTCTCTATAGATTGGTCCAAATATTCGCGACTGGACCTATGGGCGGCTCAACATTATCGGTGACTTAAAGCCAAATATTGATGAGAGGCCTTAATTTTTTTTTACTAAAATATTTTCTTTATATTTTTCATTTGAAGTCTATTTTCCTAATTTCTTGAAATGCAAAATTACTAATAATTTTATTAGTAATTTATTCTATTCATTCTTTTTCAACTGATCATACCACTAATTCTTTTAATCTCTACTAAGACGTTAATCCTAGGTAAAATTTTATCAATTTTACTTTAGATAAACGTTTTTCTGTAGATACATATAAATATTATTCTATGAGTAATATAGGTGTTTGGGAAAAAATTAGGTCTTGTTTTCTGATCGAGTATATTGATTAGAGTATTGTCTTCTACTTGTAGTATTTTATTTAACACTTTTAATTGAAAAAGTAAGTTTAAACTATCAATATCAGCGTGACTATTATATTTTTATCGAGGTTGAGGCATTTTTCAGATTATTATCTTCTAGTGATCTCAAATTTTTCTCACAAAATAGAAAATCAAAAATATTTTCACATGTTTCGGCTTATTCAATTTTAATGGTTAACTTTAATAACAAATCAAAAAAAAATTAATTATAAATTATACGTTTTACTTTAAGCTATTTAAATTTTATTTTTTTAAAAAAATAGTGGTTACTTATAAAACTACTACTATTAGTAAAAAAAAAGGGGTGGGGAGGGGTCCAAAATTTTTGGGGCCTAAAGCTATTGCTTTGACGGCCTCACCCTTCAGCCGGCACTAACTAACTAACTAACTAACTAACTAATTAAATAGTTAGTTAGTTAGTTAGTGTCGGCCGAAGGGTGAGGCCGTCAAAGCAATAGCTTTAGGCCCCAAAAATTTTGGACCCCTCCCCACCCCTTTCCCCTTTTTCTTTTTACTAATAGTAGTAGTTTTATAACTAACTAACTAACTATATATATATGGTAAATTCAATTATTATTGTGTACTAACTTGAGGTTATGGTAGAAATCCATAAACTTTAAATCTAAATTTGTGGGAAATTTGCACATGATGTTTAAATAAAATAAATGACTAGCTAGGTTAGGCATGCTGCTAGATGCTAACCCTAGAGTTATAAAATTGTTGAATAATAGTTGATGAACAATTTGAAATCCAAATTCTTGTAAACTGTTCCGTCTGAATATCCACATATACCTCTTTTTTTTTTTTTTTTTTAATTAGCTTTATTTTTCTTTTCTATCTTTTATCATTCACAATATTAATTCATCTAAAAGGGCAACTGACTAATAAATATAATATACATATTTTTTTGTATATTTGGCTAACATCTTCATCCATTTGAATTTCCTGAAAATCAGATGCATAGAAACATGAAGGAGCAACCCAGCCTCCATGTTGTAATGCCAGATTTCAATTTGTTTTCGACACTGTAAGTCTTACATATACTTCTTTTAGTTTCAAATAATTTTATTAATATTACTTATGCATCATATTATATAACGAAACTTTTCTGCACGTTTTAATTAGTTTCATTCAAGTCTAATATACATAATAGGTCGTCTGACCAGTGGCGGATTCAGAATTTTAAAGATATGGGTGCTTGCTAATAAAAATTTTGAAAGAAGAGGAAAAAAGAATTTAGTCATGGGTGCTCACTCAATATTTATTTAAGTATTTTTATAATTGGCCATGCAAATCTACTAAATCTGGTCAAAGATAATGGGTGCTTGAGCACCCATAGAAGATCATGTAGATTCGCCACCTGATAACAACACTTGCTTTGATTAATTCAACTTTAGTCAGATCTCTCTAAAATAACCATTTTTTATAATAACACTTTATTATAGCGGCCGTATTTCTTTTTAAACTATTTTTTCATGTTATGTTATAATACGTATATGTTCTCTATACACTTTATTATAACAGTCAAAAAAATATTACGACAAACGCGCGAGGTTGTTATAGAGAGGTTTGATTGTACTGTATATCATCTATGACTAGTCATCGTTACTTATATTAAAGGCATTTAACTTTTTCCATACATCCTTCAGGCTTGTGTCTAAAAGATTGAGCAGTAAGCAGAAAGAATGTGGAAGCCAATTCTCTCGCAAAGAAAGAAATTCATCTGACCAAAATGGTGAAAATATTCATTACAATGACTACCGGGTAAAATGGCCTTCTTAATTTGTACTTTATTTTTGAAGTTAAGTCATATACACTACACTATTAGTGAAGTTGAACCTATAATAATTAACAGATTAGTTATTATTTTTATCAGGTTACCTATTAATATTTATTATAGAACTTACTTGCAATTTAAGTATTAGTACGTAACCCGGTTTTGTAATATTTTTTACGCCATTAATGTATAGAACTTATAAATTGAACTCTTTACTTTAGCCTTATCGAGAAAAGTGAATGTTGTACACATTTAAAATTCCTTTTTTTCTTTTGGTGATTTACAGGAAGAAGAAGGAAGTATAAGTAGTGGAATGACAAAGGAGGAGGAACAATACTGTGAAAAGGAGAGAAATTTTTGGCCTGTGGATAATCATAATTTTTTTGACTCTACTATGGAAAACACTCACATTAACCTAGATTTATCTCTCTCTTAATTCCTTTTTATTATTGTTAATTATGTGAGAATAGAATAGACCCCTAGCTTGTATGACATTCTTCTTATGTTTATTTATGTACATTTTGATAAGAATAATAGAACTATATATGCATGTTCAGGCACCAATTAACTAGTTCTTGTCCAAGTGAACAAAGAGATTCTAGTGGATATTATTTGATTCGTGTTCTTTTTAGTTTCTCGTTCAGTCTTCAGTGCTTGTATTGGACTCTCAATTAATCCGAAGTCGTATTGCGTAAGGTCCTTTAAAGAGTGAAACGCTCCCTATCAAGAATCTTTTTTATTCTTATAACTCGAACATGATACATTTAATTAAGGATAAAGGAATCATCCACCCATCGTAATCCTCGATGGTAATTTGATTCTAATTACTTGTGATAGTATCACTTAATATTCTAATGCCTTCTACCTAGCTAAACAGTATAGTTTATGTTTGACTAATTAATTTGAAAAGCACTTCTGAACAACAATTATTGTTTGGCCAAACTTTTAAAAACTGCTACATTTTTTTCTCAAAAGTACTTTTCAAAAAATTATTTATGGAGAGAAGCTACCTTTTTCTGTTTCTCCAAATTAAAACTGCTTCCGCTTCTCCTCAAAAACACTTTTTTTTTTCTTCCAAAAGCTTGGCCAAACACTTTAACTTTGAAAGAAAAAACCACTTTGCTTCTACAATTGGAAAAACTTGACCAAACAAGCTATTCTACTGCACAAAAGTTGTGCGAAGAATTAATAAGAATTGTTGCCATCCAATTCTATCAACAAATTTTGTATTGGAATTTGAACATATAGATGTGCACGACTTGACAGGAAAATGTGTAACTTCACCAAGGTTAATTGGTATCCCCTGATCCACCTTAATTTATATTTTGACTTTTTTTTTGTGGTCCATAATATTTAATTTTTTTAAATATGAGAAAAGAATTAATTTTTTTTAAAGTTGCCTAAAGTGCGTAGCAGTATTTGTTGTATTTCTAATAAACAAATTAAGGTTAATATGATTAATTTTATTATTAATTAATGTTAAAAAGTAAATTTCTTAATATGAGTAAAAATAATAAAAAATCAATTAAAATAGACCGGAAGGAGTATACTTTACCGTTTATGAAACTTAGCAAGTAATGTAAATTGATATAATTCTTTGACAAAATTGCTAAGTTGGGTATCTCTATTTTTGGTTTTCCTTCTCAAGACTGAATTTGCAAGTCAATCCTTCTTTAGTTGTGTTGGGCAGCTGTATATATGCAGGGGCGGAGCTAGCCTATTAGTTACGTGTTCGGCCGAATCCAGTAGCTTTGATTCAAACCTTGTATTTGACTTATGAAATTTATCAAATATATACTAATTTTTAATTTAGAACCCAATAACTTTAAAAGGTTAGAACTTCGAACCTATAACTTTCAAATCCTAGCTCTGCCTCCGCATATATGATAGTCTTACTCCTATTTACAGCATAGAAATAAATGACATTTAAACAAAGATTTAAAACCCATTTGACAGAGATGTATCTAGGCTTAATTCTTATATCCACTCTCTAGGGTCTCTTTGGGAGTTGACTGCATTCAAAACTATGCGTATTCTGTGTCGGAGATAGGATTTTCATCGAAAGGGTTCATCGTATACTCTATTATATATACATGTATTAAAAAAAAGGAAAAGGGTAAAAAATGCCCCTTTACTATATGATTGAAAAGAATTATTTATACTCCCCGTTATACTTTCGGGCCATTATAACCCTCGACGTTATAAAACAGGTGCAAAAATACCCCTCCTCCCTTCTGCTAGGGCTTTCCCCCGTGGCAACGCCATCCTACTAGGCATTGGCATGCATGACATTTTGGTGAGATTGGCATCTGAGCACTCCTAACCCATTTTATTTCCTTACCTCCTTCACCACACAAATATTTTTCCACCATCATCTGATCACCATTCTTGACCTTCAAACCACGATTCTTTCATTTTTTCCCCCTATGTTTTCCACTCACCACCTCCATTAACAATATAATCACCTTCAGCACAATCCTTTTTATCCCCCATTTCACCACTATTAACAAAATTATTTTTCTTCCTTTCATCACAGTAGCCCAACTCTTCTTTAACAGATAGCACCAAAATCATCTTCATCCCAATTTTTATCCTTCCCATCCGTGACCCAAAATCGAGAATGTGATTTAAAAGTGCTAGAATTCATTAATGAATTTGCACTTTGGGAGGGATTAAGCTTTCATATGTCAGTTCTAAATATTTTTCAAGCACACCCAATTTCAAAGCAGTGGTTCTAAAGGATTCCTTTTTTCTTTTTAAATATAACTAACGAGAATTTTATAAAAGAAAATCCCATAACGAGAATTTTATAAAAAAGGCCCTTATACTTATGTTAAGAACGTTACCAATTTCTCTGTTTTGTCCAATAATTACTAAGGTAAATGTGGATAATGAATTTTTACCTTGGATTGTTAGAGTTCTTGATTATGGGTTTAATGGAGTAGTACTGTTGCAGCTTCAGTTATCTACAATTTGGAATACAACAAAAAAAACTCAAAAAAAATTGGGTGAAGATGGCAGGGTGGGTTTGGGTTGGGGTGGGAGGAATAGTGGGTGATGGTGGAAGAAGAAATCAGAGGCGGGGCAAAAATGGGTAATGCGGTGGTATGTCACGTGGCATCCACTTCACCAAAATGTCAGGCCACGGAGGTTGATACTGCCATGGTGGAAGGCCATGATGGAGGAGGGGTATTTTTGCACTAATTTTATAACGTCGGGGCTATAATGGACCGAAAGTATAGCGGAGGTTATATATGATCCTTTTCATATAGTAAAGGGATATTTTTTACCTTTGCCGTAAAAAAAATCTTAACCCTGTATGCACGATGTATTTTTCTGGCGATGAACTCCTTTCGCTCTTCTAGCTCTCATGTGTGTATTAATGAAAAAGGATGAAGCTTTTTCCAAAGCATATGACTTCTGGATGTTGACGATGATATCTATACACTGGTTTCTATTCCATATAATCTCGTTGCCTCATCTTGTGCAGACATGTTTTCCAGAGGAAGAGAAGGCAACAAGGGAGAAAAAGAAAGAGAAAAAAAGGATAATTTCATAGATGGTTACTTGACTTTCACTTTATTATACCAGAATAATTAAATTTTTTTAATTGAAAAAGTCACTCGACTTACCTAAGTAATGATTAATTTTTGTAATTAAAAAAAAGTCACTCAACTATGCCCGAAATATCAAAGAAAGTCACTGGGAAGAAACGAAGGAGACATATAATATTATTCCTATAATACTTAGACAAATGTGTGACTTTTTGGTTACAATACACACATGCAGGTTCTTACCATTTAAACTTTCTGCAGAAACTCAATTTATTTTCAAATGCCAATATCAATCAAGTACATGCAACATTTACATAAGGTGAGCAAAGGTCCAATACACTTCTTTCTTTTGATCTACTAAAGTTGTCACCTCGATTAATCCTAAGCATAAATACAGCAATTTGTTGCCTAAGCACGAATAATAAGTTTCATATTCTCAGCATACAAGCTGGCATTCAACTAGATCGATCGTTTACATTTTTACTAGCGTTATGATCTAGTCGAGCTTCTTTCCCCTGAAGTTGCCTCTTGGTATTTTGCTGAGGACACCAGAATCCAGCTTCTTGTAATGGCCTCGAAGCTGTTCGAGGGCATTATAGACAAAACCATCAACTTCATCTTCATATCTTTCATATAGCACTGGAAGCGTGTGGGCAGCAATGAAACCTTATACACAAGTCAAAATTCAAAAGTATAGTCAAGATAACAACGTCCTTCTTTCATATTTGCAACAAATTAAACATATAGAACGCGACTAATATACAATCACAGGAATAGACCAAAACCATTTCCTTCTCTTTTGACTGAAAGTAGATTAAACACATCCAATATTTTGGGAATGGATTTTCAACTGTACAAGGCGATACAAACTAGTTGGGATTAGGTTATAATCATGTTAGTACGATCATTTTAGGTCCTAAGTTTTCTACGAGTCTTTTAATCCTATCATAGATTTATATGGAAGTAGAAAGAATTTAAAACTTCTAGTACTATTTCTTTTTTATTTTGTTGGACTGAGATGAGCTTAAAATGGAGTAATATGGTCAGCTTGGATTCTAAACCCAACTTGCTTGGAATTGAGTCTTGCAATAGTTGTCATAATTTCAACCGTGCGAGTACGATTATACGGCTAATCACTACAAATAGAACTACTTTAAAACATATGATCCTGTTTGTGTTAGACTAACAACTCAGACATTCAAAAGTCAGCCAATAAAGTTAGTCATCAACAACAACAACAACAAAGCCAGTGAAATCCCACATGTGGGGTCTAGGGAGCGTAGTGTGTACGTAGTCCTTATCCCTACATAGAGAAAACAGAGAGGATGTTTCCGATATACAAATAAAGTTAGTCAAAGGACTCATTTCTACTTTTTGGAATCTTATATGTGCTAGATAATAACTATAAGGTGATATCATAGGACACAGCTAAATGCATCTAGAAGTGATTCTGTTGATACTCATACATTAGACAGCCTTATATCGGCGGAAAATGAAAAAAATCTCATGTTTGATACCCAAGGCATAAGTAATACTACATGACTATTAAAATTGCTATCAATGAAAATAAGAGATCTCTTACCAATATATAAAACAGTCAAGAAGTTGCACCAGCTTCCTATGATACCAGCAGCCCACAAGCTCACTACAACCTAGGACAAATCCGAAGACATTAGTTTTGAAGTCAGCAACAGTATTTTTACAGTATTAGAAATTTTCAGACATAAGATTCAGTGATTAATTAAATTGTTAGCATAAATTTTGTTTAGGTTTGCATGTTTGACACCATAGGGAGGGAGAAGATGTCAATATAGAAGAATCTGGTAACCGAACACAAGGAAAAAAGATTCCATATTACATGCAGACCGAAAAAGATAGGGCGGGTTAGGTAATGGCCTTTTGGGAGGGGGAGATGTTGGGTTGAATGTCAAAAAGCTGCAACAAAATTTAGCGACCAGAGCAACTTCAACAATTTACATGCAGCAAGTTTAATAGACATTCCATATTAGTTAATCTGTTTTTCCTTTTCGGTTAATTCTCTTTCCCAAAGTTGCAATCAGAGCTTATGATTTTCTCATCACATATGGATCTTATTCAACAATGTCAGAAGAGGTCGTGAAAATAAGTTAGCAAAGACAGAAGCCTTGGCATCTCAAAATGGTGTTGAAAAGGGAAAAATTATTCAAATAAACCAATAATAGATAGAGCACCTTGCACTGCATTAAATAAACAACATATGTACAGTACAATTATTTTGGAAGGCGGTTGATCAGATGGACAAGGCGACATGAAAAGTGCTTGACTAGAAGCAAAACTAGCAGGGTAGGTGGAGGAATCATTACCTTTGTAAGAAACTTTTATCATCCTTGTTGAAAAAAGAAACATGTGCAAAGAAACTATGAAACAGAGTTTTGCTAATTGGTTCTGCTTTGAGGTTGTTTAGAGGGGTCAAAATGGATGTTATAAATATTATGCAGCATTTGGGAGTTGAGAAAAGTAAAAGGCCTTCTTGCCCGTAGGGTTTTGGTCTAGTGGTACAATCGTAGCGCGTGATATGTGGCTAGGCACATGTCACGGGTTCAAGTCCTATTATTCAAGTGGTGAAGGGTAGAGGGGCAATGCCCATTATCCAACGGGAATTTCTCAGTTATTAAAAAAAGAAGTAATAGACCTCCTTCTGAAACTTTCATCAATATTTTTAACCTTCATAATTAATAATGAAATGCCAGTCTCACCTCCACTGACACAGGGAGCTCCACCACACCATAATATAACTATAAGAATAAAAAGGGAAGCCCGGTGTACTAAGCTCCCGCTATGCGCACGGTCCGGGGAAGGGCCGGACCACAAGGGTCTATTGTACGCAGCCTTACCATGCATTTCTGCAAGAGGCTGTTTCCACGGCTTGAACCCGTGACCTCCTGGTCATATGGCACCAACTTTACCAGTTACGTCAAGGCTCCCCTTAAGAGTCTTTACTCATAATTCTTACTTGTAAAAACTTTGCCTTCATTCTACAATATTTTCTAATTGTACCACAGACCTATGAAGCAAAACCTAACTCAGTCACCCTTCTAATGCCTTGTGGTCCATGATTTGATACAGTTAAATTAAACAAAATATTTATACAAAAAAAAAAAAATCAACTTAAAAGAGGCCTCATAATTCAAATCAAGCACTTGATACTTTGTTATGGAAATTCTTGAAATTGAAACAAGGAAGTATCATCTTATTATAAGCTTATCCGTTTCAAACTAATTGAGCATGGAGATTAATGACTAGTGATATCTAACATACCAGTAAGAATTGTTTCAAATCACCCCCACATGCAACATCTTGAAGGAAGACCAAACCATGGTTTATTTCAGTCCCTATTGCTGTGGCAATATTGATGAAGAGGTCATTAGGTAAGACGAGACGAGGAGCCTTAGATTGAGACCTGTTGCCATAGAAGTTAACTTCCATTAACTTGATTCAAGAATGTCATACCAAATGACAAATGAGAACAATGACGTTGCTTCAGAACGCAATGATAGGTTATATCACTACCTGTTTATTACCCCAGAAGCATTTTTCCAAAGAAACTGAGCGACCATACCAATGCTCAGAGCAAAGCATAAAAGTGAGAGAAAATTGTAGTTAAGCCACTCAAATAGCACCCAGATGGCTGTGGCGCTGACTAAAACACCGGCCGAGATTTTCTTGTTTCTCCACAACAGCACATCAGCAGCTACAAATTCATCGACGCGTATTGAGTATTGCTATAGCAGACAGCCAGTATGAGATAAAAAAGGCAAGAATGTATAAAAGTACCGTACATTTGCCTCCACCCAAACAATGGTGTATTGGTTTCTGACGTCCAAATAGCCTATTGAATTGAGTACTAACAGAGCTTGCCCCTTCCTCTTGAAAGAATGATGCAGATTTATGTTTCGGCCCACCATCAGAAAGAGATTCCACGATGTTGTTCAAAAGATTCTCAGCTGTTATTCCCTCCGGCATTTTTCCTTTTTTGGCACACATAAGAAGCCAACTCGGTCATCAAAAGAATAACATAAGGCACAAAGTCATTATGGATAGCTGAAATATTTATGTCGACCAAATACTGGTAAAACATAAAAAACCAAAGAAAATAAGAGCTTTTCATAAGTAATATCTCACAGTAGGAGAATGTTAGACGAGGACACAAATCATAAATTAGCCTACCAATAAAAAGGGATCTCAGACGAAATAATGAAGCAGGGGGAAACTCTAATTAAATTAAAATATATAATCGATAACCTTGACTCCTGTCAACATGGCTTCCAATATTAAAGAACAGCGCAACCTGGGAAGGTGACCAAGAAGTTTGCACATAACACAAACAAACAAACGCACAGAGAGCAAGAAGAGGCCTAAAAGTCACCAGAAAAACACAAGTCTTCCAATGATGCAACGAGTCACACAAGATTAATCACAAAGCATGACACAAGTAAATATATTGATTGTACAAAATCACACAACTAATCACATTCCTAAAGCATTCAACAATCACTATTTATTGCTAAGCTTAAATAGCAGGAATTCTTATTTTCTATGGTAAATTTTATACCTCCATCTCAAGTAAGAACGGGGAAATTCTGAAATGCTACTAATATAGATAACAATAGAACCAAAGACCCCATATGTACACTTATAAGTTTTCAACAGATACCAAGATAAGAATACAAGAAAAGCTAGGAATTAGTCACAAACCAATTTGATAAGGAGTTAATTACAAACCATAAGGAACAAGCGATTCTTATTTCAGAAACAAACTTTGATCAAAGAACCAAAATCCATAAGACCCAAAAAATGTAAAAATAGTGTAAAGAGGAAAATATTGCTGACCAAGTTTATGCATTACCAACAACAACAACAACAATCCCGGTGTAATCCCACAAGTGGGACTAGGAGGGTAGTGTGTACGCAGAACTTACCACTACTTTGTGAAGGTAAAGAGGTTGTTTCAAGGAGACCCTCGATTCAGAAAGTTTATGCATTACCAACAAGCTCAAATCTTCCTAGGAGAGAACCCGATAATTGTACACAAAACATGAACTTGAACTAGAAGATTTTTTAGCAAAAGGGTTCATCATTTAAGTTCAAATAATACTTCTGAAGAGTATACAAATACAAACTAATCAAAAAATCATTAAATTAACCCTTAATCCAAATTTAGTTATAGTCAACAGGGGTGGAGCTAGAGTGTCCCGAGCAAGTTCGGTAGAATCCTGAAAACTTGAAATACTCTCTCCGCCTCTGATAGTCGAGTATATGGATCTACAAAATAATTGTATCCAGCTCTTTATAGTTCAACTACTATTAAATATGGAATAATAATATTCTTTAAAACTTAACTTCTCTTACATAATTCTCTAACAAGTCCTTGTTTTCTATATAAAGTTTCTTCCTTTCGAGTTTTAAACATCATTAATAACAATTATCTACAGGAAAATTAAAGATATTTTCAAATAAATTTGATGATATCATGATACCCTTTCTTTTCTTTGTATCTCTACGCACAAAAGTGTTACAGTACTAACTAATCATAGCAATGAAACTCCAAAATAAAAACAAAGGGAAATGAAGAGTAAGAGAATTGAGGTGATAGAAGGGACTAACCAGATTGAAGAATGAACCCAACAACTCAAAACTAGAGAAACTCAACAGAAAAAGACTTATTTGCTTTTGATCAAGAAGATAATTCTGTTTTTTGGTTTGCCCCACCCCACCATGTGTTTTATTCTATCCTGTCAGTCCCAATTTAAATGAAAATTTTCATTTTAGTCTAACCCAAAAAAAATATCTTCATATATATTAGAAAAAATTAATTTTAAAATTGAAGGTAGCTTTGGAGTAACAGTAAAGTTATTTTTGTGTGACCTACAAGTTATGAATTCGAGCCGTAGAAGCAGCTATTAATGTTTGCATTAGATTAGACAATCCATATTACACCACTTGAAGTGCGGCTTTCCCCCAAATTCGTGAACGCAGAATACGTTGTGCATTGCGCTGCCACTTCTTTTCTTAATAAAATAATTTTGTTGCAGTAGTACTCCCTCCGGTCCACAATAAGTGACATTTACTTTTTTATTTTGGTCCAAAATAAGTGTTCATTTATATAATCAAGAAAATATTCAATTTGTTTTTCCAAAATTATCCTTATGTACGTATCCCTAAAAAATCGTTTACTCATCACATTAAATTATGTTGCAACATTTAATTAAGGATAGTTTAGTTACACTAACTATTTTTATCTAGAATTTAGTATTTCTTTAATGGGCGTGCCCAAAATAAATTTGTCACTTATTATGGATCGAAGGAAGTAATATTTAAATATTATTTTCGGCTTTAAATTTAAAAAAAAATTATATATTTTATATTAAATATTAAATATTATCACATAATTAGGACGAAAAAAAAATATGAGGCAGTTAGAAGTGGGGAGGGTTTTTTTTTTTGGTTGGGAGGGGAAGGGGGGGTTTGATTGTTTGTTGGGGATTGGAGAATATTAACCCCTAATTCGGCTCTGCTCCAGTGAGCTTTGCTCAAGTAAATCTCAATGGTTGTTTTGATTAGGGACACGTGTCCTTCTTAATTCCAAAGGTTAATATTGTTTATAGTTAATCTATATTAATGGCAATAACTGAAAAGATATTTTTTTTTTAAATCTACTTCTAGTCATTAAGTCTTTTGAATGTCTTTATCAATGGTTAAACATACTAGAACACGATTGTTTTCTGTTTCTTTAAACAACAATCTTTTTTAGTTTTATTTTCCTTTTTGGTTTGACTTTTATAATTCGAGAATTTTAGCACAATAATAATGTATGACACGTAAATATTACATCAAAATTGAGTTCTAAGGTATATATAGAACCATTATTATTAGACAAAATTTAAATTATTCTTCTTACATATTTG
This sequence comes from Nicotiana sylvestris, assembly GCF_000393655.2. Taxonomy (NCBI): domain Eukaryota; kingdom Viridiplantae; phylum Streptophyta; class Magnoliopsida; order Solanales; family Solanaceae; genus Nicotiana; species Nicotiana sylvestris. Next base: position 16,891,502 of record NC_091062.1, on the reverse strand, counting down.
CTATATAAGTCAGCTATACTTTTATCACTTTTTAAATTTAAATCCAAATTTAAGCTCAAAAACAAGAAATGATCATTAAAAGACCAAACAAACATATTTACCGGATGAATTTTAAATAAAACACAATTAATAGTCTTAATATTGTCTACAGAGTAATTAATACATAGAACATATACATAATTACTTAAATTATAATATCACATAAAAATATTATAAATGAAAAAGTTTTGGAAGTCAATGCTAAGCTTTTACGGTACTTCTTTCCTGAAAAAAGAGAAAATAATGTAATTATTGAAATTTTTATTATATCTTTTTTCAGTTATTGCCATTAATTTAAACAAATCTTAACAAAATGTCGATAAACTAAATAACCATTGACATTTACTGGAGTATATCTGGAGCAGAGCTTAACCCCTAATTGTGTGTTAGCGTTTGCATTGGAAACAGAACCAAATAAGAGAAACGTGAGAAAGGTAAACAAATATTAAAAGCTTGCGTACGTGGACTGAATCAGTGAATATACCGACAGAGTAGCAGTCAGAATTAAATTGCCATTTGTCTGTATTTAATAGCACTAACAACTAGAGGTGTCCATGCATATTCGAAAACAGATTAAATCGACCGAACTGTATTATATTGAACCCATTTTCAGATTTCTTCTAAAGAAACTGTAAATTTTTATATAAATTTATCATCGTACCAATAATTAGGGTAGGTTTTTTTTTCCTGAAAATAAATCAAAAAAAATACCGAACCATACCGAATAAATTTTACATATAAAAAATATATTTATATAGTAAGTTTAAAAATAATAGAATTTTTTTTGGGGCTTGAAATTATGAAAACTGTTACGAGCCAACAAGTAATGAAATGCAAAATACTAATTCGTAAAACCTATTATGCTACTTCTACTTAAACTTCATTAGCAAGATACAGTATTCTAGCGATTACGAGTAGCAAACTACAATGTATTGAATATGTTTCCTTTCATATAATTTGGATTTATAGCAAGCTACAATGTATTAAATATCGACTTTATTGTTGAGTCCCAGCTTGGTTAATATATTTTCACTCGTGTGATTTATATTTTTTGCCTTTTACGTTGTTGTAGAATAATTGATGGATCTATACTCTAGCCATCTTTTATTTTTTTTAATTCATCAGTTTAAACAGTAAAAATGTCTAGAGAGTTGTGCTAAGTTCTATAAAAAAACATATGTTATTGCATTCTACTTCTACCGGTGAATTTTACATGGTATTTAAAAAAATATAAAAAAAATTAACCGAACCGTACCGATACCGAAGAGAAACCGACATGATTGGGACGGTGTCGAAAATTCTAATTTTGGTTATACATAATAGAATAACCGAAAAATTAGTATGGTACAAATTTTATAAAATAATCGGCTGAACCGAACCATTGACACCCCACCCCTACTAACAACCCTTCCTTAATTCTCGTTTTTGGCACATTTAATTCTCATTAATATTTTAAAACCTTTTTTTGGGGAACTTATTGATTTGAAAATTTTGAGAATCTGACTTTAAATTCTTTTAAAGAAAATTGTAACTTTCTTTACAAAATATAGCTCAACGATAATTATTGCAATAACTCAAAAATTCCAATTGTCCAACCAATAACACCAAACTTTGCATTGTCCACTACTAGTATACTCTTTTCGTTCTCATTTAATTGCCATGTCTTGATTTTCGAGAGTCAAATTATATAAATTTTAATCAATATATAATAAAAACAAATAATAATGTTTTCGTATAGTTTTCAAATATTTATATTATAATTTTCAAATATTAAGATAATTTAATTTAATTTTAAAAATTAGTCAAATTAACTATCAAGTAGCAAAACGTGACAAATGGGAATAGAGGAAGTAGGACTAGAGTAGTAGAGTATTATGTTGGAATTTGGACTTATGCTAATTGGTTATAATTTGAAAGGATAGTGACGTGACTCAAGTGGTGGATAAATTAAAGGCCTAATATTAAATATTGTGTGTGTGGACAAGTGATGCCCAATAACTATTGGTCTGTGATGGGCATTTTTTATAAATAGAGGTCAACCCCCCATTCCCTTTCTATTTTAGAAAACTCTAACGTATTCTGCCAAGTTCTTCGGGCTGTGGGAGCAGGTAGCTAGTGAATTGTGAAAGTTGGTCTCAAGTTTAATTGTCGTTTGTTGTCGATGTTGAATTGATGGAGTTGAACGGTACACTTTCTTAAACTCTAACTCAAAATTATGATTTTACATATGTATGATTGTGGCTTTTTCTTTTATATATATATATATATAAAGCGAATCACCCAAGTTTTCATCTCCTGTGGTGTTGGGGGGTTTGGCAAGACCCCTTCCTTGTCTATTATATAAACAAAAAGTGCACACCAAGGGGGGCGTAAACCTTACCTTATGAATACCTTTTTACATGAAGAGATGAAGAGACTATGGGCAAAAATGCATATTAGACCATTTCCTCTCACTATACACCGAATTAACTTACAAAAAATTGGATTTTTCATATCTAATTCTAAGCGATGGAACTTGCCACATATCCATGAAGAAGGGTCCTTTAACCGCTTTTGGAAACTGACTGAAGTTCGTATAGATGATGCAATCGTTTGATGTGGTGGCCTCTTTAGCGAACCAATCTTCCACTTGATTTGCTTCACGAAGGTAGTGGTTGGTCGTTGCGCTGCATCTTTCCAGATTATCCATTAAGTCTTCTGCCTCTTTTTTCAGTTTGTTATTGTCCAGATTCTTGGCTTGGTCCTAGAGTCTATTTCCACAATGAAGTTTGAGAGACCTTTGTTTTTGCACCAGTCACACCCAAATTTGATAGCTTTCAGTTCTGCCTCACTGCTGCTATTACAAAGGATAGGCATCGAGAATGCCATGACAAATCCTCCCTTTTCATCTCTAAGAATCCCTCCAATCCCTGCTTTTCCATTATAATTGTTAAAACTTCCATCTATGTTCAACTTCAATTTACCATGGGGAGGCATCCCCCATAACATACTCTTCCATATAGGGATAGGTTTCAGGTGCTCTATCATGTCGCAATTTTTGTGCCAGTGAGTATGGATTTTAATTGAAGGATATTTCCTGTTGATCGCAACATTAGTGTTCCAAATAATTTGTGACTTCATCTTGTACTGGACAAATTTCTTTCCTTCTCCGAACTTGCAAGAGGTATAGCTTTTCCATAATTCCCAGCAGATAGTAATAGGTAGAATGTGAAGGGCCATCTTATGGACCATATTCTTTGGTTTCCTCTGCCACTATTGAGTAAGGACACTACTAATGGAACCGGCTTGATGGCGGATTTCCAGAGGATTTTCAAAGAATTCCCATAAATATGTAGCGGCCTCACTATCAATGAAGACATGAAGCAATGAAGGATGTTACAACAGTTGCACCTTGATGCATGTTGATTGCCAAACTTCCTAATGGTGTCATCAAAAGGGAGTTTTTTCTGAATCATTCTCCAAACAAGGAATGATATTTTGAAGGAAATACAATCATGCCACACTTTGCCCACAAGGGGGCTCCTTTGCTTAATATCTCTAACCATGTGCAATGCCGATAAATTAGAGTAGTGCTTATTTTCAGTAAGAACCCAAATGGCCAGGTCGTTGTTATTCTGCTTCCCTCTAGAGATGCTGATGATATGGTGAACAATGTGATTGGGCAGAAGAAGCTATTCTAATTTGTGAATATTCCACTCATCATTCCTAAAAAAATAAGAAACTTGCACCTTACCTGATGTGTTAGTGTGATTGACCACTTTAGCAAGTGATCCTTTAACTGTCCAGTTATCCCACCAAAAACTGCAGTTTCCTGTGTTAATACTCCAAAAGGATATTCTTTTCTGCTTTGTCTCTGGCATAAAGGAGAGCTTTCTAGGAATGTGAGTTACCCGATGCAATAGCTTTATAGGTTGGGTGGGTTCTACTACAATACTTAGCTCGAAGGTCATCTGCCCATAAAGAAGGACAAGTTCTGAATCTCCACCATCTTTTGATGTTGCAAATTTCGTTGATGTATTCCATTCTTCTGATTCCAATACCACCTTCTTCCTTAAGGACACAAAGATTTTTCCAAGAGCTCCAGTGAAACTTATTCTTGTCGCCCGTGGACCCCCAAAGGAATCTTGATAAATGCTTTTCAATCAGATTAAGTGTAGATTTTGGAGGGCTCATGGCAGATAGGGTGTATAAGGGGAGGGATTGTAAAACATTCTTAATGGTGACCACTTTACCTCCATAGGATAATAATCTTCCTTGCCAACCACTGATCCTCTTAATAATCTTTGCAACCATCTCCTTAAAATAACAGATTTTCTTCCTCCCGACATATATAGGGCATCCCAGATAATTGAAAGGAATTGTTTGTCCATGAATCTAGTGGCATTTCTGATTCTATTTATCACACCTCCTTTTTCCGCACCCGCGGGGCGCAGGGGAGTTTTTTTCAATTAAAGGACAATCGAAACGGGATTGGTTTATTTATTTCAGAGTCGCCACTTGGGAGATTTAGGGTGTCCCAAGTCACCAATTTAATCCCGAATCGAGGAAAAGAATGACCCTGTATTACAGTCTGCGAACCAGAAATCCGAATAAGGAATTCTGTTAACCCGGGAGAAGGTGTTAGGCATTCCCGAGTTCCGTGGTTCTAGCACGGTCGCTCAACTATTATATTCGGCTTGATTATCTGATTTTATACAAATATGAACTTATGTGCAAATTTTATCTTTTTACCGCTTTCATAATTGTTATTATTATTTTTACAAGAATGTGAACATCGTTTAAAAACATGTCTTTGAATTGCGTCACATAAAATGCACCCGCGATCCGGAACGTATTTTTATTCAATGTTTTAGGATTTGGATTTGGGTCGCATAAATGCGCACCCATGTTTAAGAATGTATTATTATTAAATCGTGCCTAAAGCGATTAGCGTATTATTATTTATGGATAAGACTGTGGAATTCACTAAACAGTCCATCCCGAATTCTAAATACTCAATTAAATATTTATTGAGGGCCCCGCAATTAGTGCATTTTATTGGGCGAGGCTCATCTCATTTTATTATTAAAAGGACAGTCCTAAAATGCCTACATTTTTTATTGAAATTTGTCTCTACAAAATAAAAGAGAAATATCTTAATTTATTTACATGTTATTACCTAGTTACATTATACTAGACATGTTCTCAGTTTGTCAAATTAAAAAAAACATAGCAATTCTAATTTTAATCCTAAACCATTTACATGCTGAAATTAACCAATATTATTTAACTAAATAAATTTCTACCAACTTCCTACTAGATGGCCTATTCGTTTGATTTTTGATTCGACGGAATTACTACACCATTTATTTATTTTTAGGCAATAGATGTAGATAGTTCATTTGTTAAGCTATCGTCGAATGTTCCACTATATGTATTAAATATCTACATGATTCTGATTTTTTGCAAACTACATAATTTATACATACAAGTAAAATTCAGAATATAATTAAATATAATTCAGAATTTCAACTCTTCATTTTTCGTATTCATGCTTCATATTTCAGATTACAATAACCAGTGTGTCAGTTGTGTACGTGATATTGGAAGCAAAAGAAAATGAAGATGAGAATCAGCAGCAGTAAAATCAGTACAACACAGCAACAATAGCCCAGCAACAGCAACAACCCAGTAACAGACCGGTGGAGTAGTAATCCAAAAAAAACAAAAGCTTCAGCTTTTATGAAACAACAATCAATTCTGATTTCAAACAACAAAAGAAAGCAGAATATTTTTTTTAGTTTTTTTTTTATATTTGAAAGCTTAAATATTTTTCGGAATTTTCTATCTCTTAAATGTTCAGCCCTTTTCTCTCTCTTATTTTCAGATTTGTTTCTCTCTCCCGTTTTTTTCCTGTCTGTGTATTTCTCTTGTCCTCCCTTTTTATTCTGATTTCAAGACTTCTTATAACCCCTCTCATAAAATCTTTCCATTAATTAAAATCAACCCATTTTCTCTACCAAACCCATTATCTTCCCACTCATTCCCATTACATTAAATAACATATCACACCACCCCATTTCATTTTGTCCCCCATGCTTTATTTAAAATAATGCAAGATTCCCCTTTAAATTAAATCTTGTCCCCCCTTTATATTAAATAATCATATCACAACCCACCCCATTTCATTTTGTCCCCCATGCTTCAAATAAATAATTACAAAATGTACAATTCCTAAACTACCCCTTCCGACCTTACTGAAATTACCAAACTACCCCTGAACGTATTACAAATTTACCAAACTACCCATCAGCTATAACACATCAATTAATCAAACTTAACCAAAATATAGACAATATGATCAATTTCTAACAATGTTCAAACAACAATATGAACACGGATGAACATCATAACAACAATATCACATGAACATGATTTTAACAACATTTCAACAACAAATCACATGAACACAAATTGAACAACCAAGAACAACTAAAATTTGATTGAACAATATTTTAGCAACAAACAATCCTATTTTCGGATTCAACAACAACAACAAACAAAGTATGAAGATTTCTAAATTCAATCATATTGAACTTAAAATCAACTCTAACAACATTACAACAAACAATTCTTATATTAAACTTTAAACAAGATTATGAGAACAATTCAAGCAATAATCATAAATGGTAAACAAGAAATCAAACTATACAAAATTCGGATTCAAGATCATCCAAACAAAGTATGAACATGAATGAATCTATTTTAAGACAACAAACATGACGGATTAAACGATTAAAACAATATATTCCTTTAATACAACTAAATTCTTTAAACAAATAACAAGATCGACGAAGAAACAATTATGAACTTAAACTTGAACTTAACAATATTAACAATTTCTAACAATACATAAACACATGAAACAAATTGAAGAAATAGTTGATTAAATTTCAATTTGAATCTAACAAACATCAAACTAACAAATACTTACTTAAACAATAATACAAACATGAAATAAACATGAAAACAACTAATTAAACTTCTATTTTGAAATCTGAAAATTAATTTTAACAAAGCACATGAACATGAACAAACTAGAAAAATAATTTCAACGATGAACAACGAACAAAACAAGAATTGAATTCTTTAACGATTTTGGATCCGGAAAATATCAAACAAAAATATGGACAAAAATAAAACTCAAAAACAACTAACCGGAGATGAATCAATGACGAACTTTGATTGTAAACAAATCTGTCCGAGAACGAATCTCGCACCAAGATAACTTGACGTCGAAGACGACTACGAACGGACGACCAAAGAAGGTGGTCGTTTGGCATCGTTTAAAACGAAGAATGGCAGCCCGCCACAAGCAGAAGGCAGCAGCAGCAACACTGCTGGAGCAGCAGCACGAAACAGTAGCAGCAGCGGTGTCGGAGAAGATGCAACGGCAGCCATGGGAGCTCGAGTTCGAGCTCGATGAAGCTCGTCCATGGCTGGACGCGGCGGGCAGCAGTTGTGGTGGTTTGTTTGGACGACACAGCAGCAACATGAAGGATGAAAAACGCAGCAGCAGCAGTGTTGGAGAAGAAGAAAACGCAACAGCAGGAGGAGAAGCAACTACGGGCAACAATGGTGGCGTAGAAGTTGCTCGACGAACTTGAAAAACGCAGCCATGGCAGCGAGGGGATGTCGTGGGGGTGAGAGTGGTTGTGTTGTGTGTGTGTTGACGTGAGGGGGGCAGGGGTGTGAGGGGGGAAGGTCTGCCATGGGAGGAAGGGATGTGAGCTTGAGGAAGAAGAAGAAGATAGGAGAGGGGGGGGATGGTTTAGATTTTTAGGGTTTTCTTCTCTTATTTTTTTTTGTTTTGTTTTTGTTTTGTAAAAATGAAAGACAAATGGGGTTTGAGTCTTTTGGGTTATGGACTGGGTCGACCCAGTTCGAAATGGACTGGGTCGTAGGGAAGATTGGGCCAATTTTTGGGCCTGTGGCTTGAAATTGAAGAAGAGGCCTAATTCCGACTTTCTTTATATTTTTGCTTTCTTTTCTTCTTTTATTTCTCTAAAACTAAATTATAAAAATACTTAAACTATTATTAAGAATTAAATTAAGTTATAAAAGCGCAAATTAACTCCCAATAACAATTAACGCACAATTAAGTATTAATTAAGCATAAAATTGTATATTTGGACATTAAATGCTAAAAATGCAAACGATGCTTATTTTTGTAATTTTTTAATTTTTGTAAAACAAATTTAATTACTAACAACTATAGAATTAAATCCTACATGCAAAATGCGACATATTTTTGTATTTTTTATTAATTTATCAAATAAACACGCACAGACAAATACAAATAATTATTCAAAATATCACAAAATATCACAAAATTGCACACCAAAGAAAAATCATTTTATTTTTGGATTTTTTGGGAGTAATTCTCATATAGGGCAAAAATCACGTGCTTACAGCTGCCCCTCTTTGCCCGGATACACGAAGGGTTTTCGTGCAAAGATAAAGCGAGCGATTTTTGCCCATCCGAGTACTCCGTGTGAAGCATTTTTTGAAAAAGATTTGACCGAACCTTTGCTTCAAAGGTTTCCTACATATCCTGGGCTAAACAGGAATCAGGTCAATGTAGTTCGGGAAGTTTTTGGTAGCTGGGACTACCGTGGGACTGCGATGTTACTGCTGTTGCATGCTGTTATCACTGCTTACCGATCTCCTTGTTACACCGTGCTTAAAAGAAAACAAGAAGCTAGGCTAGACTAAAATTTGTTCTTGTTGCCTTGCTTTCTTGTCGGCTTGTGTTTCCTCCGGTGCTTTTCTTCCGATGCTTTTCTTCCTTTTGACACATGGACTTGAGTTTATGCTGGGACCTCTTGTTGCAACCTTCTGCTTCCCGGTGCTGGGGATTTTATTGTTTACTGCTGGGGATTCCTGTTGTAACCTTCCGCCTTCTGGTGGGGTTACTGATTCCAAACTCTGTAATACAAGACTAAAAAGTTGCTTCAATGCAAAATTATGAAATGTATGCCCGCATTATACTGGTGGGCGACCTAGAGCTGAAAGTATTCCCGCATTTTACTGGTGGGCGACCTAGAACATGAATGTATTCCCGCATTTTACTGGTGGGCGACCTAGAACTGAAATGTATTCCCGCATTTTACTGGTGGGCGACCTAGAACTTAAAAGTATTCCCGCATTCTACTGGTGGGCGACCTAGAACTGAAATGTATTCCCGCATTTTACTGGTGGGCGACCTAGAACAGAAAGTATTCCCGCATTTTACTGGTGGGCGACCTAGAACTGAAATGTATTCCCGCATTTTACTGGTGGGCGACCTAGAACAGAAAGTATTCCCGCATTTTACTGGTGGGCGACCTAGAACTGAAATGTATTCCCGCATTCTACTGGTGGGCGACCTAGAACTGAAATGTATTCCCGCATTTTACTGGTGGGCGACCTAGAACTGAAATGTATTCCCGCATTCTACTGGTGGGCGACCTAGAACTGAAATGTATTCCCGCATTTTACTGGTGGGCGACCTAGAACTGAAATGTATTCCCGCATTCTACTGGTGGGCGACCTAGAACTGAAATGTATTCCCGCATTTTACTGGTGGGCGACCTAGAACAGAAAGTATTCCCGCATTTTACTGGTGGGCGACCTAGAACTGAAATGTATTCCCGCATTTTACTGGTGGGCGACCTAGAACAGAAAGTATTCCCGCATTTTACTGGTGGGCGACCTAGAACTGAAATGTATTCCCGCATTCTACTGGTGGGCGACCTAGAACTGAAATGTATTCCCGCATTTTACTGGTGGGCGACCTAGAACAGAAAGTATTCCCGCATTTTACTGGTGGGCGACCTAGAACTGAAATGTATTCCCGCATTTTACTGGTGGGCGACCTAGAACAGAAAGTATTCCCGCATTTTACTGGTGGGCGACCTAGAACTGAAATGTATTCCCGCATTCTACTGGTGGGCGACCTAGAACTGAAATGTATTCCCGCATTTTACTGGTGGGCGACCTAGAATAGAAAGTATTCCCGCATTTTACTGGTGGGCGACCTAGAACTGAAATGTATTCCCGCATTTTACTGGTGGGCGACCTAGAACTTAAATGTATTCCCGCATTCTACTGGTGGGCGACCTAGAACTGAAATGTATTCCCGCATTTTACTGGTGGGCGACCTAGAACTGAAATGTATTCCCGCATTCTACTGGTGGGCGACCTAGAACTGAAATGTATTCCCGCATTTTACTGGTGGGCGACCTAGAACTGAAATGTATTCCCGCATTTTACTGGTGGGCGACCTAGAACTGAAATGTATTCCCGCATTCTACTGGTGGGCGACCTAGAACTGAAATGTATTCCCGCATTTTACTGGTGGGCGACCTAGAACTGAAATGTATTCCCGCATTTTACTGGTGGGCGACCTAGAACTGAAATGTATTCCCGCATTCTACTGGTGGGCGACCTAGAACTGAAATGTATTCCCGCATTCTACTGGTGGGCGACCTAGAACTGAAATGTATTCCCGCATTTTACTGGTGGGCGACCTAGAACTAGAAAGTATTCCCGCATTTTACTGGTGGGCGACCTAGAACTGAAATGTATTCCCGCATTCTACTGGTGGGCGACCTAGAACTGAAATGTATTCCCGCATTCTACTGGTGGGCGACCTAGAACTGAAATGTATTCCCGCATTTTACTGGTGGGCGACCTAGAACTGAAAGTAAAAGGACAGAAATGTATGCCTCTATTATATGGGCGGGCTCCCAACTTCAATGCTAACTTAGGAGGAAATGCGTCTCCTATGGGTAAACTAAACTTAGGAGGAAATGCGTCTCCTATGGGTAAAAGTAAATTTAGGAGGAAATACGTCTCCTATGGGTAAACTAAACTTAGGAGGAAATGCGTCTCCTATGGGTAAACTAAACTTAGGAGGAAATGCGTCTCCTATGGGTAAAACTAAACTTAGGAGGAAATGCGTCTCCTATGGGTAAAACTAAACTTAGGAGGAAATGCGTCTCCTGTGGGTAAAACTAAACTTAGGAGGAAATGCGTCTCCTGTGGGTAAAAGTAAATTTAGGAGGAAATGCGTCTCCTATGGGTAAACTAAACTTAGGAGGAAATGCGTCTCCTATGGGTAAAAGTAAATTTAGGAGGAAATGCGTCTCCTATGGGTAAACTAAACTTAGGAGGAAATGCGTCTCCTATGGGTAAACTAAACTTAGGAGGAAATGCGTCTCCTATGGGTAAACTAAACTTAGGAGGAAATGCGTCTCCTATGGGTAAAAGTAAATTTAGGAGGAAATGCGTCTCCTATATGTAAACTAAACTTAGGAGGAAATGCGTCTCCTATGGGTAAACTAAACTTAGGAGGAAATGCGTCTCCTATGGGTAAACTAAACTTAGGAGGAAATGCGTCTCCTATGGGTAAAACTAAACTTAGGAGGAAATGCGTCTCCTATGGGTGAAACTAACTTAGGAAGTGCGTCTCCTATTGGCAGAACTAGACTTAGGAAGTGCGTCTCCTATTGGCAAAGGCGTGGAATGTATTCCCTTGTTATACAGGTGGGCGCCTAAAATATGCAATGGACAGACAAGAAAAGTATTCCTTTCGTTATTCAGGTGGGCGCCTGGCTTCAACAACAACTTTGAAAATAAAATCCTATTCGAGGGCGGATGAACCCAAAATATCCTATTCGAGGGCGGATGAACCCAAAATATCCTATTCGAGGGCGGATGAACCCAAAATATCCTATTCGAGGGCGGATGAACCCAAAATATCCTATTCGAGGGCAGATGAACCCAAAATATCCTATTTGAGGGCGGATGAACCCAAAATATCCTATTCGAGGGCGGATGAACCCAAAATATCCTATTCGAGGGCGGATGAACCCACAATATCCTATTCGAGGGCGGATGAACCCAAAATATCCTATTTGAGGGCGGATGAACCCAAAATATCCTTAAGACTTGAAAATGTCTTACCTCGAATACTTGCTGGGGATAACACTGTTGGGGAATTATTTACTTACCTGTTGGGGGGGGGTAAAATGTTATCAGCTGGGGATAACGCTGTCGAGGCTAACACTGTTGGGGGATTCTGATTCTTTCAGAACTAGTGCTTCACTGAGCTCAAGTTTCATCCCTTTGCTGGGGAACAACTTCCTCCATAGAACTTATTATGTTGGGGGCAACACTGGTTCTAAGACCACTTCCCTTGAGACTGGCGTTATCTTTATTCTTTCCCGCATGGGTACCTGACTTCCAGAAAATTTTCTAAGCGGAAGGAAAATTTTCTGCCCCAGTTTGATAATATCCCTTGCGGCATGCATTTCTGGCATCAATGCCATTTCCTTTACCTGTTTCAAATCAAACAAAATTTGTTAGTTTAAAACATGGTGGTTGGTTGTGATACCCCTACTGGGATGGCTTTTCCCTTTCTCCTTCCTTGCTCTGCGTTCCACAGCTTGTTGGGGATGATATTATGTGCTGGGGATAATCCCTTCCTGCTGGGGATATCCGTCTTCTTTTGTGACATAACTCGGAAGCTGGCATTTCCCCGACCTTTTAGTCCTAGTATGAATTTCCCAAATCATGCTCATTGCTCTCCTTGATTTGCCCACTGGCTTTGGCCTTGAGGTTTATAACTTTGGTTTTGGCAAGGATATCCCTTTTGACACTCGTCAATCCTTTTGTCAATTCCCTTTTGCTGGGGATATTTTCTTGACACTGGCCTCGCGCTTGTTCCTCGCTGACTACACCATTTGGATGCACTAGTCAGATCTCATTTTGTATAATTGGGAAGCTGATGACATATTTTGAAGTCATTTCATACTTGTTCTGACCGGACAGACTCTATTGGGGAAAATTTTTTATGAAAGGAGAAAGATAAAAGATACAAAACAAAAGACAAAGGAAATGATGACTCTTTTACAAAAGAAACTATAAATAAAAACCTATCAAACGCAGATACCGACTCTAATGGCCATGACATGCGTATGTGGCCTATCCTCTACCGTCAATCATCTTTCAAGATCTTCAATTGGCGATTCCCCATTGGATTCTTAATCTTATTCGACTTGTAGTGCCCAAAGGGTTTTCACTATCAAGTCTCTCTCATTTTTTGTTCTTCTCTCAGCTTTCATCGCCTTATGGTGCCTGTGAAGGTTTTCACCGATATGACTCTCTCATTTGTATCACTTTCCAGCTGGGGATTTGGAGTGTTGCCGGTATGACTCTCTCTGCTGGAGATTAGAGTCCTTTCTGCTGTGGAACAGAATGTTATGTTCGCCGGTAAGACTCTCATTTGTCTGACTTGGCATCTTTTGAAGACTGGTCAGAAGGTCTTTCTTTGGACCGTAATGTGGGTTTTGGATAGGGCTAGAAAAAAAAGGGTATTAAAGGCTCAAAAATGCATTAATTCTGGGTTATTAGTTACAACTTTCGGAACTAGATTTATTTACCACAAACGCAACTTTTGCCCCAGTTTCTTGCTTGGGGATATTTTACTTGATTGATTTATATTTTTTCAAAACTATGACCGAGCCGTGAAGCGCCTACGTATCCTCTTTGAGGAATCAGGTCAAACGTAGTTCCCAATTCCTCTTTTTTCATTTGACTTTCTTTTGTTTTTTTGTTATCATTTTTCTTTTCATATCTCCTTTCTTTTCGACGTTTTTTTTCTTTTCTTTCTCTCTCTTTTTTTTCTTTTATTCTTCTTTTTTTTCGTTTTGTTGTTTTTTTTTCTTTTTATCTTCCATGTTTTGTGTTTCTAATCTGTTGTTACCGATTCTGAATGAGGGGTATGAAAGGAAAATAAATAAGGCTCAAAAGGGGTTAACGAAGGATAAAGTGTTTAGGTAGCAGAACAAAATGCCTTCGTCATTCCAGTCTTCAAAACATGCCAAATGCAAACAACACAATTTAAACAAGGATTTGTAGCCTCTTTCGATGGTGCTGGACTTGACAATTATATTCAACATTTGCTTTTTCATTGGTCCTTTCTAAAGCACCGTTGGGCGACACTCTCATTATCATGAACGACCCTCATGCCAATTTGGCGAATCTTGCTTTTAACGGTTTTCTTCATATTTTACTTGCCCCAGTTCCATATGACTCGAGCTCTGAATAATCTCAACCGTCCTTATTTCCTTTAAATGGTCTGATCACATTTTCGGGGTTTTATGATTAACTTTTAAGATTAGGCCCAAACTGTGTGCGCATGTCATGTCACTAGAATCGGCGCTGAATAAAAATGATAAAAGGAAATAATAAAAGACCGGATTTTGCATTAGACTACCGGTGAAATGGTTTGAATAACAAAACAAAACAAACCAGAACAAAACCAAAAAAAAAAAACGGGACAAAACTTAAACAAACCGCTATGACAAAATGGATAGATAAGAAGGTTTGACACAAGACAATATCCGGATTACAACCCTAAGAATAATCCGGACAACAGAAATGACAACAAAATAAGCCACCAACAGCTTCTCTCTTGCTAACCAAGGAACAGAGCGGCCTCCCACTTTATCAAAAACTGGCATCTTAGCCACTGAACTTTGCATCAATACTGTCAAGACCATTACCAGCTTCAATATCATTAACCTCCGTCAACAAGTTCCCAATAGGATTCTGCGCGATGTTCTGGGTGTCATTGTCCGGCTTACCATAAACCAACCACCTTAACTTTCTTTGTGATTCAAAGCGAAACAAGTTAGAATGGACTCCGTCGGTCCCCATTATTAATAACATCTTTTTTCATTTTTTCTTCATTTTTTTTTTCGATTTGTTTTCTCATTTTTTTTTCTTTTCCCTTTTTTTTCATTTCTTTTTTTTGCTTTTCTTTTTGTTGTGGTCGAATCTTATGGAGATTGCCTACGTATTATGACCCCGCATGAATCAGACCGAGCGTAGTTCGTGCCAATAAGAGATAAACAATACTAAACATTTTTTTTTCAATTTTCATATTAAAATAAACTGGGTTTAAAAGGTTTGAAGATGACCTACAAACTCGAAAATCAAACAACCCACATATTCTGATCAAAAGATTTACAAACTCAAAAACAAAACGCCAGCTCCCTTTCTCCGTTTGACAAATGCATCCAAACGGTTATTTTTGCAAATGTGGCCACTTCCAAATTTCACATGAATTTTGAGGCCGGGGAGGATTATTTTATGACACTTTACAAACTTGTCCGTTCTTTTACGAAAATAGCCTTTCGACAACTGAAAGATACTCTAAGGCTATTTCGGCAAGAACGGTTTAAGACACGGCCGAAGCTGGCTCGGCTTATTTTGACTAAAAAAATCCAAACGGTATTCACGTGACTGCTGACTCTTTTTTCTTTTCAAATTATAATAAAAACCTGGTATTGCAAACATGTCCCTTCAGCGCCTCGGGGACGAAAATTTTTAAGGCTGTGTGGGTCAACTGGACCAAATTTTAAAAAAAATGACCCAAAAGTGGTTGTTCATGCAAAGTCAGCCTTCCGGCGTCCCTTTCGGGAACATTCGGCTATTTATGACAAAACAGCATCACCCGACCTCTTTATGACAGAGTTGAAATTTTGACATGTTTTTTTTTTTTTTTTTTAAATTTGTTTTTGGCTATTTTAGCAAAAGGTGGGGTTAGACCCGATGAGGGTTGCCTACGTATCTCACATCCGGTGAGAATCAAACCCGCGTAGTTCGAGTCTCGCGAATAAGTAAATGAACTAATATTTTTTTTTAATTGGAACTGTGAAAGAACTGCTTCAAAAGAAGAAAGGAAGTATATATATTATTTTTTTGATTGATTTCTTTTTGAAAGAAAGACTTGTAAAAATTCCTTTTCTTTTGATTTGAACTTTGAGAATTTCAAAAGTAAAAGGAAGTTTTTTTTTTGAATTTCCATTTGTTTTTTTTCTTATTCTAAAGAAAAAAAGAAAATATATTTTTGGAATTTTACTTTTGATAAAAGAAATGCTTCTAAAAAATATTTTTTTGAATTTTGAATTTTCTTTTCAATTTTGAAAGAAGTATCAAAATATTTTCGGATTTTTTTTATTTTTTATTTTTAAAAAAAAGAAAATATTTTTATTATTTTTGTTTTATCAACAATGGAAAATAAAGATATTTATATTATTTTTTGCAAGACATATCTTTTTTGGAATTTTACTTTGAATTTTCTTGGCAAGACAAATACTCTTTGCAACAAATAAAGATATATATATTTTTTGGAAATAAAAAAAACTTTTCGGATTTATATATATATATATATATATATTTGCGACAAAATAATGAAAGACTTTTTTTTATTTTTTTATTTTTTGCATTTTCATAAGCAAATAAATAATAAAAAAAACCAGATTAAAAATAAGACTCTTTTTCATTTTCATTTTCATGGCAAGACAAACTATATATTTTTTCTATTTTTATTTTTGAAAAACAAAACAGAACAACGACTCTTTTTTTTTCTTTTCTTAGCTTTTAATAAAACAAACTAATAAGACATTTTTTTCATTTTCTCAAAATTTCGGCTGAGTTTTGACAGTATTTGGGCATTTGTTTTCTTTTCAAAAATAAACAATCAATTCCCTAACCGCTATTTCTTTTTTTTTTCAATTTCAAAATATTATTCCTGATATTCACAAGTCAGTCAACACACAAGTCCGAATCAAATTAATGCGCAAGTAGTAACAAGTAAGATGCATCAGGATGGTCATTTTCATTTTTGGTGCACCTGTCCTAGACAGACCCAACCCCTGTGTTGAGCCTCCAAAGTCAGATGCACGTGATGCAAACAAACGTTCCTACTAGGGATCCGACATGTGGTTTTGTTATACTAGGTTCAGAACCTGGGTGTTTGTTCTAGACCTGGCTTACCCGAGCGGACAGCTCGAGCCGAGGGGGGGTAGCGTACCGGGAATACAGAAGCTTCACCGGCTTAGCAACTTGTCCGAACCTCGTTCTAAATTGGGATTTGACACTATACAGAAAAGAAGTCGTACGAAGTACACCCTTCTTCATGATTTAGAAGACTCAGAGAGGAGATGGGTTTCGGCACAGTTTATACACAGTTCACGTAATATCAAAGCGGTAAAAGCAGCATTTAGCACATTAGGCTCAAACATGTAAAAATCAGATAAAACCAAATATAACAATTTATATGAGCTCGAATTTCTAACCCTGAACCACTGGTTCTGGGTTAAGTCCCCAGCAGAGTCGCCAGAGCTGTCACACCTCCTTTTTCCGGCACCGCGAGGTGCGTAGGGAGTTTTTTCCAATTAAAGGACAGTCGAAACGGGATTGGTTTAATTATTTCAGAGTCGCCACTTGGGAGATTTAGGGTGTCCCAAGTCACCAATTTTAATCCCGAATCGAGGAAAAGAATGACTCTATATTACAGTCTGCGTACCAGAAATCCGGATAAGGAATTCTGTTAACCCGGGAGAAGGTGTTAGGCATTCCCGAGTTCCGTGGTTCTAGCACGGTCGCTCAACTATTATATTCGGCTTGATTATCTGATTTTATACAAATATGAACTTATGTGCAAATTTTATCTTTTTACCGCTTTCATAATTGTTATTATTATTTTTACAAGAATGTGAACATCGTTTAAAAACATGTCTTTGAATTGCGTCACATAAAATGCACCCGCGATCCGGAACGTATTTTTATTCAATGTTTTAGGATTTGGATTTGGGTCGCATAAATGCGCACCCATGTTTAAGAATGTATTATTATTAAATCGTGCCTAAAGCGATTAGCGTATTATTATTTATGGGTAAGACTGTGGAATTCACTAAACAGTCCATCCCGAATTCTAAATACTCAATTAAATATTTATTGAGGGCCCCGCAATTAGTGCATTTTATTGGGCGAGGCTCATCTCATTTTATTTTTAAAAGGACAGTCCTAAAATGCCTACATTTTTTATTGAAATTTGTCTCTACAAAATAAAAGAGAAATAACTTAATTTATTTACATGTTATTACCTAGTTACATTATACTAGGCATGTTCTCAGTTTGTCAAATTAAAAAAAACATAGCAATTCTAATTTTAATCCTAAACCATTTACATGCTGAAATTAACCAATATTATTTAACTAAATAAATTTCTACCAACTTCCTACTAGATGGCCTATTCGTTTGATTTTTGATTCGACGGAATTACTACACCATTTATTTATTTTTAGGCAATAGATGTAGATAGTTCATTTGTTAAGCTATCGTCGAATGTTCCACTATATGTATTAAATATCTACATGATTCTGATTTTTTGCAAACTACATAATTTATACATACAAATAAAATTCAGAATATAATTAAATATAATTCAGAATTTCAACTCTTCATTTTTCGTATTCATGCTTCATATTTCGGATTACAATAACCAGCGTGTCAGTTGTGTACCTGATATTGGAAGCAAAAGAAAATGAAGATGAGAATCAGCAGCAGTAAAATCAGTACAACACAGCAACAATAGCCCAACAACAGTAACAACCCAGTAACAGACCGGTGGAGTAGTAATCCAAAAAAAACAAAAGCTTCAGCTTTTATGAAACAACAATCAATTCTGATTTCAAACAACAAAAGAAAGCAGAATATTTTTTTTAGTTTTTTTTTATTTGAAAGCTTAAATATTTTTCGGAATTTTCTATCTCTTAATTGTTCAGCCCTTTTCTCTCTTATTTTCAGATTTATTTCTCTCTCCCGTTTTTTCTGTCTGTGTATCTTTTTTTCTCCTTTTTATTCTGATTTCAAGACTTCTTATAACCCCTCTCATAAAATCTTTCCATTAATTAAAATCAACCCATTTTCTCTACCAAACCCATTATCTTCCCACTCATTCCCATTACATTAAATAACATATCACACCACCCCATTTCATTTTGTCCCCCATGCTTTATTTAAAATAATGCAAGATTCCCCTTTAAATTAAATCTTGTCCCCCCTTTATATTAAATAATCATATCACAACCCACCCCATTTCATTTTGTCCCCCATGCTTCAAATAAATAATTACAAAATGTACAATTCCTAAACTACCCCTTCCGACCTTACTGAAATTACCAAACTACCCCTGAACGTATTACAAATTTACCAAACTACCCATCAGCTATAACACATCAATTAATCAAACTTAACCAAAATATAGACAATATGATCAATTTCTAACAATGTTCAAACAACAATATGAACACGGATGAACATCATAACAACAATATCACATGAACATGATTTTAACAACATTTCAACAACAAATCACATGAACACAAATTGAACAACCAAGAACAACTAAAATTTGATTGAACAATATTTTAGCAACAAACAATCCTATTTTCGGATTCAACAACAACAACAAACAAAGTATGAAGATTTCTAAATTCAATCATATTGAACTTAAAATCAACTCTAACAACATTACAACAAACAATTCTTATATTAAACTTTAAACAAGATTATGAGAACAATTCAAGCAATAATCATAAATGGTAAACAAGAAATCAAACTATACAAAATTCGGATTCAAGATCATCCAAACAAAGTATGAACATGAATGAATCTATTTTAAGACAACAAACATGACGGATTAAACGATTAAAACAATATATTCCTTTAATACAACTAAATTCTTTAAACAAATAACAAGATCGACGAAGAAACAATTATGAACTTAAACTTGAACTTAACAATATTAACAATTTCTAACAATACATAAACACATGAAACAAATTGAAGAAATAGTTGATTAAATTTCAATTTGAATCTAACAAACATCAAACTAACAAATACTTACTTAAACAATAATACAAACATGAAATAAACATGAAAACAACTAATTAAACTTCTATTTTGAAATCTGAAAATTAATTTTAACAAAGCACATGAACATGAACAAACTAGAAAAATAATTTCAACGATGAACAACGAACAAAACAAGAATTGAATTCTTTAACGATTTTGGATCCGGAAAATATCAAACAAAAATATGGACAAAAATAAAACTCAAAAACAACTAACCGGAGATGAATCAACGACGAACTTTGATTGTAAACAAATCTGTCCGAGAACGAATCTCGCACCAAGATAACTTGACGTCGAAGACGACTACGAACGGACGACCAAAGAAGGTGGTCGTTTGGCATCGTTTAAAACGAAGAATGGCAGCCCGCCACAAGCAGAAGGCAGCAGCAGCAACACTGCTGGAGCAGCAGCACGAAACAGTAGCAGCAGCGGTGTCGGAGAAGATGCAACGGCAGCCATGGGAGCTCGAGTTCGAGCTCGATGAAGCTCGTCCATGGCTGGACGCGGCGGGCAGCAGTTGTGGTGGTTTGTTTGGACGACACAGCAGCAACATGAAGGATGAAAAACGCAGCAGCAGCAGTGTTGGAGAAGAAGAAAACGCAACAGCAGGAGGAGAAGCAACTACGGGCAACAATGGTGGCGTAGAAGTTGCTCGACGAACTTGAAAAACGCAGCCATGGCAGCGAGGGGATGTCGTGGGGGTGAGAGTGGTTGTGTTGTGTGTGTGTTGACGTGAGGGGGGCAGGGGTGTGAGGGGGGAAGGTCTGCCATGGGAGGAAGGGATGTGAGTTTGAGGAAGAAGAAGAAGATAGGAGAGGGGGGGGGCGGATGGTTTAGATTTTTAGGGTTTTCTTCTCTTATTTTTTTTTGTTTTGTAAAAATGAAAGACAAATGGGGTTTGAGTCTTTTGGGTTATGGACTGGGTCGACCCAGTTCGAAATGGACTGGGTCGTAGGGAAGATTGGGCCAATTTTTGGGCCTGTGGCTTGAAATTGAAGAAGAGGCCTAATTCCGACTTTCTTTATATTTTTGCTTTCTTTTCTTCTTTTATTTCTCTAAAACTAAATTATAAAAATACTTAAACTATTATTAAGAATTAAATTAAGTTATAAAAGCGCAAATTAACTCCCAATAACAATTAACGCACAATTAAGTATTAATTAAGCATAAAATTGTATATTTGGACATTAAATGCTAAAAATGCAAACGATGCTTATTTTTGTAATTTTTTAATTTTTGTAAAACAAATTTAATTACTAACAACTATAGAATTAAATCCTACATGCAAAATGCGACATATTTTTGTATTTTTTATTAATTTATCAAATAAACACGCACAGACAAATACAAATAATTATTCAAAATATCACAAAATATCACAAAATTGCACACCAAAGAAAAATCATTTTATTTTTGGATTTTTTGGGAGTAATTCTCATATAGGGCAAAAATCACGTGCTTACACTATTGATTCTCTCGGCTTTAGTATTCGGAGCAGCGATGAAAAAACTTTTGTTTGCATTAAGCTTCTGGCCCGATGCCCTTTCATATTTATGAATTTGCTCCATTATCAACCTGATCGTCTTGTTGTTCCCAACTGAGAAAATAATAATGTCATCTACATAAGTCAGGTGATTAATTTGAGGTTCTTTTGCTGGCAAGGTGAACATAGTGAAATTTTCATTCTCGTGAAGTTTGTTGAGCAACCTAGTCAATACTTCTGATCCTAGGATGAATAAAGATGGAGATAGAGGGTCTCATTGTTTTAACCCTTGAGAGGAAGTAAAGAATCAGTTCCTGGTACTATTTATGTTTATGAAATATCACACATTGGATAGAATATTTCCAGTCATGTTGATCCATTTCTCGGAGAATCCAAATTTCCTCATCACCGCATTAATGAACTCCCATGACATCCTATCGTAAGCTTTTTCCATATCTAGTTTAATAACAATATTTCCCCCCTTTTTGTAGTTGCTGATACTTTGGATAATTTTCTGAGCTAGACGGATATTTTCCGTGATCAATCTATCTTTGATGAAACCACTTTGATTATTAGAAATCAGCTTAGGCTGAAGCGGATTCAATCTCCTGGAAAGGATTTTAGATATGATTTTGTAAGAGACATTGCTAAGACTGATAGGTCTTAGATCAGAGAAAGTCTACGGAGCATCAACTTTGGGAATAAGGACTAGACAAGTGTGAGAGTAATACTTAGTGAGTTGAGCACCTGAGAAGAAAGCTTGCACAAATTGAACGATATCATCTTTAATTATATGCTAGCAACTCTGATAAAAAGCCCCATTGAAACCGTCCGAGCCAGCAGCACTATCACTGAAAATATTGAATATTGCCTCCCTTATCTCCTCCTCTGTAGGCATATTTGCCAGGAGTTCATTTTCTTCATCAGTAATAATATTAAGGATGCATTCTATAATATCTATCTTGCCACCCTTTTTTGGAAGATTAAAGAGCTCCTCATAATGTTTAATAGCAATTTTCATAATCTTTGCTTCGCTTCTAATCCACTTCCCTCTATGGTTTTTGATTATGTGGATCCGAGTCTTCCTCCTCCTTTCTCTAATAACACTGTGAAAGTATTTTGTATTACAATCACCTTCTTCAAATCATTGAATCTGAGCTTTTTGTTTTAATAGAGACTCCTACATAGCTTGCCATTTAATGTACTCTACTTGGCCTTTGTTGAGGTTTTCTCTGCTCGTCCCTGAATTACACACTTGATCAAGCTTTTCTAAAGTTGCCACTTCCTTTTCCCACTTGATCACCTTATTATAAACATTACCAACGTTTTCCCTGGACCATTTTGATAACTTGTTACTAAGAATTTTCAATTTTTGATGCAGTCTCCACATTGGATTACCTTGAACAGGTGTATCCCAAACTTCTCTAACCAAGTCGTGGAAGCTGGGCTACTTAGTCCAGAAGTTAAGGAACCTGAAATAACTGATCTTCATCGTTTGGTTGTCCTTACTTTTGAATAGCAGAGGTTTATGCTCGGAGCCCAACCTGTTGAGATGTTTGACAGTGTAGTTCTAAAAATTGTGAGCCCATGTGTCATTGATGAAGATTCTATACAGTTTCTTCCAGACTCTTTTTCTTAGTCTCCAATTATTACACCACATATATTTAGGACCAACAAATCCTATGGCTACTACCTCACAGTGATCCATACAATTAGAGAATTCGAAGCTTCTAGACATTCTATGAGGGTTGCCTCCCAATTTCTCCTCTAGATCCATAATAACATTGAAATTACCCCAATATACTATGGACCGTTGATGATTGAATGTGTATCTTCAAGACTATTCCAAAGATCTTTTCTTTCCTTAGCAGTACATTTGGCATAGACCACTGTTATGTTGATCTCCTTATTATGTACATCATTAGTGTGATTCATAGTGAGTTGTTGTTCTTCATTGGCCAAGATAACAGAATTATAATCATGTTTCCAAAAACACCAAATCTACCCGTTCGTGTTAGCTTGGCAGTGTTGAAATCCCAAGTATTTCATCTAACCTTCAATCTTTTTCTTGTCGACGAAAGGCTCCATGATGGCTACAAAGTCTATGTTGTTGATGTGACACAAAATTTTCAATCTAGGTAAGGCTTTCTTAGTCCTTACTCCCCTTATATTCCATATAATTGCACTAATCATGGAAAAAGATGGGGGTGGATCAACTTTGGCTTCTTCCCCCGGAGGAAAGGTTCATTTTTTCATTGTTTTTTCCATTTTTCCTATTTCTGCTTCTGCCTCTTTTAACAGGTGATATTCCCTGTCTGTTGGAAGCCTCTTTTAAATTAGCTTCAACCGGATCATCAGGTTGTTTGTTGAGAGTTTCATCACTATTGTCTGATATAGACATGTTAGAATTCCCAGTTCCTTCCTCAATCATCTTGCCATGATTTTGTATCCTCTTCTCCTCAATGTTGTATCCACCAAGGTCTACCACAACTTGAATTCCCGGATATTTTTTGATTTCTGATGGTAAGGAATCTGACTTTGTATTAGAGCTTTTTTGGTTACTGTTTGATTCTCTCATATTGACACTCTCCGAGTCATGACATTGCTTCGTTGAATTGTTTCCATTTCTGCCTATTTCAATTTATTGGTTTCCCTATTCTTTGTTGTCATTGCTATTCTCACCTTCACTAGGATTGCTTTCATCCACTTTTTCAATAGTATCTGACTTGGCATTGGAGGTCACTTTCTAAGTGTTTACTATATTCATCGACTTGTTGTTCTCCATCACTCCTAGCTCCTTGAGGCTATCTTCAATGACAGCATTTCTAGCTATTGTATTACCCCCATTAGCAATCTTAGAAGTATTTTTCCTATTCTTTTTCACTACAGGTTTGAACATTATAGAACTTCTCTTTTTGGGTATTGTTTTCTTCTTCTTCTTTCTGCCCTCTTTCTTATTCCGGACATAGGCAATGCTAGGTTCTTCCTTCTGGACCTCGATAGGGGACTGTGATACATTGTTGTTCTGCGCTTCATTTGCTCTTACCACGTACTTTTGGGCAGTGTCTTTCTTGCAGTTTTGTTGGCTTTCTTGTTCCTATTGCTCTTAGTGTTAGGAACTTGCTAATTCCCTCTTGTTTGCCTTCATCTATTTTCAATTCCTGGCAGTCATTGCTTTCCTCATTTTTGTTTCCCTTTACTTGATTCCCTTGTTTCTGCCATCTTTTTTTCATTTTCCTCTCGTTTCTTTTTTTTTTCAAATACCCAAGAATTAATCAAGAAATGTCATATCTTCCTGCAATGTTTGCAATACTTAGGGACATTCTCTCATTCAATTTTTTGAGCATAACCATTTAGAGGGATATTCTCATCTTCACAGAGGTATGTAGGGGTTTAAGTAAATCAACCTCCACTCTCACCTTGGCCATACTTAGTCTTATTTTGGATCGTGTAGCAATGCCTAGCTCTAGCGGAGTTCCTACTGGACCTATGACTTGCTTGGCATATTGCCAAGTATGCATATGGAAAGGCAGTTTCGGCAGCAATGCCCAAACAGTAGTGATTAGCAAATCTTCATCCGATTTAAAATTCGGAGTCCATTTTTGTATCCACATTTGAGTGCCTCCGATTTTCACCACCCTTTTGAATCTTATCACATCAAAATCTTCATCATTTGTAAAGTCCAAGAACACATTAAAATGATCATAGACCCCAATTTTGACTGTGCCTTTCAAAGTAGTTTTCTCAGAGAATTGAGCCCTAATGTTATCAATTTGGGGCCTTATCTTCAGAAATCTTCCAACCAGTGTCCTTTTGCATTCCTCCGCCATCACACCATAGTAGTCTTTAGCTTTGAATATAACTGCTGGCATTCCATTGTGGGTGGTTCTTCTTGCAATTACTGCTTCTTATTCTTGCCCGTTTGGGGTCGGTGCAGAGCTATTCGCTGTAACCACAACGGATGCATATAGTTTCTTTCCTTGAATTGCTCCATGGGGGAGCTTCGCCGCATTAGGGGGTTGTTTAAGTGTTCCAGACGCGCCGCTTGGCCACCGCCTGGGGCCTTCATGGGCGGCGCGTGATGTTCACAGAGTTAACAGAATATAGCCGTTGAGGGGTTTAGTTTTAGAGAGAGAGTTTTTCTAAAATAAAATTTCTATTAAGATACTATATGCATGATTGTGTCTTAATCTCTGCTATAGTTGTGATTTAATAATCTTATAGTTGGTATCAGAGCCACCATAGTTAGAAATTAAGATAAAAAATTAATCTTGAGTTTCAATAAAAAAGAATTTAGAAAAGTCATCGAACCTTTCCCTTATGGACGGCGGTGGAGAAAAATTTTGAACTTGCCCGATTGATCTGATTTTTAGATTCCAAGCGATAGCGTTTACTTGTTAGAAATTGAAACAAACAAATAAAAGAGCAAAGAATGATGTTGATGAAATTTTGTTGCCTCTGTGAAATGATGAAATCCTAATCAAAACAGGGTTTGATATATGTTGTCAGCTGCGGTATAATGGTGTGACATAACGGGGATTAATAGTAACTTATTTTTTGTAAATTATGGTAAGGAGAAAATATGTAATAAATAAATAATTAAATTAAAAAGGGTTTTGGTTTCACGTGATAACTGGCAATGGTGACTAATGAAGACTTTTGTATTTAAGAGATGATTCCAACATTCTGTGGTTAGTTTAGATATTGTTTTGCTGTTAAGTGAAGGGCCAGGCACACAATTGATCATATTTATTTGGTTGAATAGCTTTTATCCATGATTTTGCGCTTCAGGCAGTGAATGGAATTAATAAATAAAATACAGGATAAGTTATGAGGTTTATTTTATCATATGTTAAATAAGAATTTATGATTAATAAATAGTTTTTACCAAAATGGTATATTTATTTGGAGTCACTAAAAATTCTTAGAACTTTATATATGTGAAATAATATTATGCATGGGTTGAGAATTATGATTAATGAGTAGTTTCCACCAAAGTGGTCTATTTATTTGAGTCTTTAAAATATTCTCAATGAACCATGTCTAAATTGTCCTTAAAAAGTGTACATTAGTATTGAATGTTATTTACCTTTTGATACTAGTGACGGTAAATTAATTAATAAGAATAGATATTGTATTTTTCACTTAAAGAAGGAACATAATATCTTGAATTCCCATGTCTATAAAAGAGGATAGTTTTTTTTATAGAGAAGGTTTTGTGTCTCTTACCTAAAGGAAGGATACAATGTAGGTCTTGTACTCTTGAATGATATTGGGAGGAGGTTTTGTATCTCTTGCCTAAAGGTGGGGATGTAATGAATGTCTTGAACTCCTTGATTTTTTTTAAAAAGGGGAGACAGTTGCATCTTCCACCCAAATGAGGGATGTAATGGATATCTTTAACTCTTTTGGATTATATACGCCTGCCCATAATTTTATCTACCTTTTGTGTTGTTTGCTTATACAGTTGTTAACAATATGACTACTTAGTTGAATTCCAATAAAACTCTGACTAATAGCAATTACAAGAAGTGAAAATATGATGTTGAAATAGTGTTAGGTCTGATGGACTTGGACTTTGCATTGACTGAACAGAAACCTGATAAACCTACAACTACTAGCATTGCTGATGAAAAGACTAAGTATAAGAAATGGATGAAGGAAAACAAAATGAGCCTTATGATCATGAAAAGATCCATTTGTGATCACATAAAGGGTGAAATTAAGGATAATGAAAATGCAAAGATTTCTTGAGTGCTATTGAACAGAAATTCCTAGAATTTGATAAAGTTGAGATAGGTAGCCTGATTGATTCCCTGTCTACCATAAAATATGACCTTGTAGGTAGTGTCCGTGATCATATTATGAAATTGGTTAACATTGCTACCAAACTGAATAACTTAGGTGTAACCATTACCGATTATTTTCTTGTTCACCAACCTCTAAGGCCCCTTCATGATCAGTTAACCAGCTTAAAAAAAACCTATAATGCACAAAAAAATAAGTGGAGTGTTGATGAGCTTATTACTGTTAGTGTGATAGAGGAAGGAGGATCCAAAAGGAAAAAGTTGAGGGTGTAGTGAACTTTCTTAGTTCATCTAGATCAACTGGTTATCCCTCTTATAAAAGAAAAGGTGGACCCAAAATTCATAAAAATAAACATGGCCAGTCTCATCATCCAGGTGGTATAGTGGTCATACTTATAAGACTGGTGTTAGTCAAGGTCAGTATCATAATCTTCTTGGTCCTCAAGCTGTAATTAAGAAAGAAATCAAGTTTTGGGATTGCAAACAAGTAGGTCATAAGAAAGCTGGTTGTCCTATGAAAAAGAAACTATGTAATCTTTTGGCTTTTGTCTGCTTTGCAACTAGTCTTGTTCATATTCCTTTATATTTCTGGTGGTTGGATAGTGGTGCACTGTTCATGTAACCATTGACTTGCAGGATCTAGTAAGCAGACGGAAGCCAAAAGAGGATGAAGTCAGTGTTTTTGTGGGCAATGGACTCAAAGCAAAAGTAGTTTTTTTACTGGGACATCTATTTTATCTTTTAAAAATAATTCTAGTATTCGTTTAGAAAATACTGATTTTGTATCGTCTGTGAGACGGAAATTAGTTTTGGTTTCCTTTTTGGATAAAACTGGTTATTCATTTCAACAAAATAATGATATTATTAAAATTTCTTATGATTCACATGTTGTTGTTGATGCTTTTTTTAAGTGATGATCTATATCGCTTGAATGTGTTGAGTGAAATTTTTTTTACAATACAAATTTGAAAAATTTCCCACAAAAGGTCTGCTATGAGTAAAACGTCTTACCTATTATGGCATAGGCGTCTTGGTCATATTTCTAAAGAAAGAATTGAACGATTGGTAAAGGAAAATATATTACCTGTCTTGATCAAAAGATTTTGAAACTTGTATGGATTGTGTTAAGGGTAAAATGACCAAGGTTAAGAGAAAGGATTCCACTAGGAGCTCTGAACTCTTAGAAATTATTCATACTGATATTAGTGGACCTTATGTACCTACTTTTACCAATTATAAGTATTTTATTACTTTTATTGATGAATTTTCAAGATACTGTTATATATATCTTTTAAAAGAAAAATCTGAAGCACTTGATAAGTTTAAAATTTACAAGACCGAAGTTGAAAAATAACTTGGGAAGTCCATTAAGATAGTAAGGTCTAACCGTGGTGGTGAGTACTATGGAAAATATAATGAGTATGGTAAATGTATGTGGCCTTTTGTTTTGTTTTTGCAAGAATGTAGGATAGTAACACAATATACCATGCCAGGTACTCCTGAGCAGAATGGTGTGACTAAAAGACGAAATCGTATACTCATGGAAATGGTGAGAAGTATGATGTCAAGGACTAGCCTACCTGAGTCTCTTTGAGGTGAAGCCTTAAAAACAGCTAGCTATATCCTGAATAGAGTTCCTACAATATCTGTCTTGAAAACTCCCTTTGAACTATGGACAACTCGAAAACCTAGCTTGAACCATTTTCATATTTGGGGATGTCCAGCTGAAGTTTGTATTTATTCACCCACAGAAAAGAAAACTGATCCTTAAACTACCAGTTGTTTCTTTATAGGCTATCCTGATCACTCTAAAGGTTTTAGGTTTTTCTGTCCTGGACGTGGCACTAGAATCGTTGAGTTTATTAATGCAAAATTTCTCTTGAGCATGATGTTTGTGATTGTGATTGTTCATGTGGTAAGAAAATTGTATTAAAAGAGAAGGAAGTCATTATCCATGTACCTGTTGTACATGAAAAGGTGGTAAACCAACATATTCATGAGGGGGAGAATCAAGTGAACAACGATGCAGATCCCATAGTTCCCGAGCAAAATGTACACAATGAATCACTCCGTAGGTCACAAAGAGAAAGAAGGTCTGCCATTTCTAATGATTTTATCGTGTATGTGACTGAAAATCTTAGTGATACTGGAGAGCTGACTAATCATTTATCATATGCTCAAGATATTTCCTCTCCATTTGTTGATAAATGGCGTGAGGCAATGGATAATGAAATGCGCTCCATGGAACACAATAAAGTGTGGGAGTTAGTTGAATTGCCTGTAGGTTTTAGACCTATTGATTGCAAATGGGTGTTTAAAACTAAAAGAAACTCTAAGGAAAACATAGACCGTTATAAATCAAGGTTGGTTGATAAGGTTATACTCAAAAAGAAGGTATTGATTATAAAGAAACATTTTCTCCTATTTCATCTAAGGATGCATTTAGAGTTGTGATGGTTCTTGTGGCTCATTGTAATTTAGAGTTACACCAGATGGATGTTAAAACTGCTTTCCTGAATGAGAGTCTTCTTGAATAAGTTTACATGGTTCAACCTGAAGGATTTAAAGAAGCTGGTAAAGAACATCTAGTGTGCAAGCTCAACAAATCCATATATGGGCTTAAACAAGCCTCCAGATAGTGGTACTTGAAATTCGATGAAATTATTACAAAACTTGAATTTGTGAAAAATAAGCTTGATGAATGTGTTTATCTCAAAATAGCTAATGGTAATTTCATTATTATGGTTATCTATGTTGATGACATTCTGCTTGCCACAAATGATTTGGGCTTGATGAATAAGATCAAATAATTTTTTTTCTAGGTCATTTGATATGAAAGATCTTGGCGAAGCCTCTTTTGTTCTTGGGGTAGAAATTAAAAGAGATAGGTCACGTGGTTTATTGGGTTTATCACAACGTTTCTACATTGAGAGTGTTCTTAAAACTTTTAATATGCAAGACTATAGACCTGGTGTTGCACCTGTTGTAAAGGAGACAAACTTAGCAAGGATCAATGTCCGAAAAATGTTGTTGAAAAGAGAACAATGAGAGATGTGCCATATGCAAATGTTGTTGGCTGTTTGATGTACATACAAGTTTGTACAAGGCTTGATATATTATTTGCTATTAATATGTTGGGAAGATTTTCTTCTAATCCTGGGTGGGCACATTGGGTGGCTGCAAAGAAAGGATGAGATATCTACAACGCACCAAAGACTCCATGCTTGTGTACAAAAAAGTTGATAATCTGGACGTGCTGGTATATTCAGATTCCGATTTTGCAGGTTTTCAAGATACTATGAAATCAACTTCTGGGTATATTTTTATGTTGGGTGGAGGTGCTATTTCTGGGAAAAGTGAGAAACAGAGCATCACTGCTACATCTATAATAGAAGTTGAGTTTATTGCTTGTTTTGAGACTGCTTCACATGCTGTCTGGATGAAGAATTTTCTTACTAAATTGCAAATTGTGAATTTTATATCTAAGCCGGTGACTATTTTCTGTGACAACAGTGCAGTTGTATTATTCTTTAAGAATAACAAGAGGCTCTAAGCATGTTAGCCTTAAGTTTCTTAACGTTAGAGACATGGTAAAAGAAGGTGATATATGTATTGAGCATATTAGCCTAGAATCTATGTTGGCTGATCCTTTGACTAAAGGTCTTAGGCCTGTAGTGTTTAATGAACATGCTAAAAATATGAGTATTTTAGAGTCTTTTGATGTGTTTTAGTCAGCGGGAGTTATTTTATAATTGCTGACTGAGATATTGCTTATAATAAATTCTAATTTTATGCAAGCTTGTGTTATTTTATATTTGTTATGCTTATTGACTAACATGATAATTTTTTTATTTTTTATTTTCAATTGGATATTGTATAAACTCATGATATCCTTGAGTTTTGCTGCTTGTTGCCTTGATTATTCTGGGTAAGGCACAAGGGAAACCTTATGAGGCGATATAGTTATTTTATCACTTGGAGGATTATTTCTTTCTAAGAGATGTGGCTCTGTTCACCTTGATTAGAAAGATAATATGCTTAGCACACATATTTGATCTATGTTGATGGAAATTCTAGCATATGTGATCATAGATAGAATTCATACCTTCAAATGGTGTGATGCTTGCTACGATTCATTGTTAGTATTCTCCATTGAGACTGGATGGATTGTTATATGGGTCGTTCTATTCTTAGCTATGTGAGTAGTGTGTCCACTATAGAGTCTAAAATCGTTTTTTAAAAAGATTTTCTTAAAACTCAAAAGTTTTAAAATTGTTTTCTTGTCCTCAATTAACGTTGGTGTCCAAGTGGGAGAATGTTGGAATTTGGACTTACGTTAATTGGTTATAGCCTGAAGGATAGTGACGTGGCCCAAGTGGTGGATAAATAAATGCCTAATATTAAATATTTTTTGTGTGGATAAGTGAGGCTTAATAACTATTGGCCTGTGATGGGTAGACACTCTTTATAAATAGAGGCCAACTCCCATTTCCCTAGCTATTTTAGAAAATCCGAGCCTATTCTGCCTCTTGAATACATGGTAACAGTAGATGTCCCATCAGTCAAGTTCTCCGGATTATGAGAGCGGGTAGCTAGTGGATTGTGGAAGTTGGTCTCAGGCTTAATCGTCGTTTGTTGTCGCTGTTGAACCGATGGAGTTGAACGGCTTAATCGGCGTTTGCTGTCGTTGTTGAATTAATGGAGTTGAACGGTACGTTTTCTTAAACTCTTACTCAAAATTATGATTTTATATATGTATGATTGTATCTTAATCTCTGTTATAGTTGCGATTTAATAATCTTACATATTATTCTTGTGAAGTTGGAAAAAAAAGGATATTCTTTTATCGGGTGTCCTAGCCATGATTTCACTTTTTTTAGTTTCTAAAAACTAAAGAACTTTTTTTTCTATAACATATATTGTGAATAAAAAAAGGTTTCCGAAATTTTTTTCAGTCTGAAAAAATTAAAAGATTTTCAAAAAACATATATCCCTTACTTATGAAACAAACGAATATAAAACATACGTTTGATAACTTATAAATATAAAGATCTTAATCAACGAATAAATTTTCTTCACAATATATGTTGACTATATATTGTCATAGTTTAGCTAATAAACGTAAATTCAGCAAAATCAATCACCATCTTCTTCCTTTTATTTTGTCTAATAATTTATCACATTCTGAAAATCACGAATATTTCACAAAAGGACAGAAAGTTCTTATCATATTGTTCAGGTGAGAATCATGTGGATATTATAGATAGACTTTGAAAGAAATATCAAGTCTAATGTTGCCACGATTTTATCTTTTTCTTTTTCCTTTAAAAGATGTGGATGTAAGAGATTGTTAAATTTTTTTACCCTTAATTAGAGTTCTCGACTTTAAATTATAAGAATGAAAAGTTTTTAATTAGGAAACAAATTTCTCCTAGTAGCTTATCTCAAGTCATATTAGCCGGGGGCCTTTGGATACCATAAGATTAACTCCTATTTAGCCATAACTTTTTTTTTATAAATATTTTTAGTATTATTTGGTAAGTAAAATGCATGTCCAAATATAATTTTAACTTAAAAAAATTATTTTTCATCTCATTTTTCTGTTTACCGTGAAAATGGTAATAACAATTAAATTTGATTTAGTGGTTCTAAAAATACGTGATCTATTTTTATGCTAGTTGTTAGGTAGTTGATGCTATGTAAAAGACTTAGAAACGAGATAAGAGCTTAAAAACGAGATGTTAACTAAACCGAATCACTAACAATCAGGGCCTCGAGCTTGCCTATTCGAGGGCCTCGAGGTCGAGTCTGAAGCTCGGCTGGGAGCTATCAAAGATGGTCGATGGTGATTAACAGTTATAAATAAATCAAAGATGACTCTTTATGGCCAATAATAAGCAATGAATGTTGAACTTTTAGTAGAACACAATAAATACGAGCAATAAATGAAGTAATAAAATCAAGAGAATATGTTAGAGAGTAGAGAGAATGTTCTTGTATATTTAGTATGGAGCAACAGGTATTTACAAAATGACAAGGATCCCTTTTATATATGAGGGAGAATCCCAATATAGTACAAGCGCATTTATTATAAAGAAATGGAGATGGGACACCTAGTTAATGCCACGATATGGGCTCAGACTAGCCTGACAGATTTTATCGGCTCTAGCTTCACGCCTTGGGAACTCCCCACTTTCTTTCCATAACCATCGGTTTCACACTGTCCCGTGGTCGAGCGTCGATGGGCCTCGAGGGCTGAAACTCGACCGTGATTTTGTGCCTTCGAGACGTTATAATGATGGAAAATTGGACTCTCCGATTTTACCGTATACAGATAGTCCATGCGTTTCTTAGAGTATAACGATAAGAAACGATCTTGATAACCATCTTTCCGAATTTCCTGTGATGAGGTTATACTGATGATGTCATACTCATGACATAGGCTTTTGTGGCAACCGAGACATCCCGCTGACTTGTCTTTTCAGCGTCTTTCAATGCACAGTCGATCCTCGTCCTTCTAAGCGATAATATCACCGCCGATTCATTTCCCAAAATGCATTAATTAGGCCTGCCGATACGTCTTTCAAGGACATTGATGGCGCCATTGGTTGCCTTTTTCAAAAGAGCAGTGATTGTGCCCGCCGGTTACTCTGCCCTTTCTCTATAAATGGGGCTCTCTAGAACCAATTCCTTATTCAAGTGTTCTTCAATCAACCTTTCTACCATTTCTTGTCTCCATCCTCATCCACTGTCGTTTCCCATGTCTAAGGCCCGTGGCCTCAAAGTTGCCTGGTGGCGTTCTCATTAGTTATACCATGGCCTTTTCCCGGGGCCCCTCCTTATCGAGCGAGATTACACCAACTTGTTATTGTTGTTGTTGTTGTTGTTGTTGTTATTGTTGTTACTACTGTCACTGTTGGCTCGAGCCGAGGAGATAGGGAGGACGATCTCTTCCGTCTTGGGAAGGTATTTGGACTATACATCACTGCTCACGAGGATGTTCAGACTATACACCGCTACTCACCTTCCTACCCCGGCCTGGTGTGGCATTTCACCCCTTTTGCTTTTCGTAGGGTGAAGTGGTACCTCTGGCCGGTAGCTTGCACGACGCAATGTCGCAAGAAGTGGACTCAAAGTAGTCATTCAAGTGAGGCCGGCCAAAGAGCAATGTCGCCAAGTCTTCTACCGGGCCATGATCTTCCTATCCTGGTGAAAGCCTTTGCTCTTTGGCGGGCTATGACGTTTTTTCATCCCTTTTTGCCTCTTCACTTTCCTCTTCTTCATCTTCCCACTTTCCTCTTTTTCATCTTCTCCCTTGGAGATACCATTTTGGAGGGCCGAGATGAGACCCCCGAGGAGGTGGCTGTCGAAGACACTACCACCGGGGATGCATACCCGAGGGGATGGCGCTCGAAGATACTGCCGCCGGGGATGAATCCTCGAGAATAGATTAGACTCTAGGCTTTTCTTGCATATCTACCTTTTTTGCTTCTCTGTTTCTATCTAAGGACCCCCCCCCCCCCCCGGGCTTTTGTAATCATATGTAAGGACCCCTTGTTGATACCCAATTTTTCCTCATATATTTTTAATACATATATATACTTTCAAAATAGCAAATATGCAGTTATAAGCATGCATAAGCATTTTTTTTATAATTTTTCTATAATTTTTAAAAACTCCAAATCAATTTATTTATTCTCTTTTTTATTTATAAAACATCCAATAATTATCCTTTATATCCTTTGTGGTGATTTAGCCATTTAAATTTATTATTTATGCCAACATAGTGTTTAAATATTTTTAGTGTATTTTTTATAATTGCATTTACGTTTTAGGCTAAATTGCACATCTTTGCAATAATAGCCCATATTAATGCATAATTATATTATTGATGCATAAAATGGTCTTTTATATTTTTAAAATGTTAAAAACTATTTTAAAATCATTTTACTACACGAAATATTTTTTTGAACACATTTATTATTTTTTATAAATTGTGTAGTTATTAAAAGTGGCTATTTAAAATCTGGCATATTTTTATTTCAATTTTGGTCCTAATTCAACCCAAAACCAGCCCAATTTCAATTTAAACTTAGCCAGCCCAAACCCTAATACCCGATCCGATCCCAAACCCTTTTAATATTGGTTGTTGATCATAGAGATCAACGACCACAATTAATCCCTTCCCTTTTTAGTCCCAAACGACCCCCCAAACCCTTTCATTTCCCACCGTCCGCCTCCCTGAAATCCCTCTCCTCTCTCAAACGTTCTCAAACCTAACCCTAATCGGACCTCACCGTCACTCATCTATGGCTATCTATGGTGGTTTGATGATTTTTGAGTATTTGATCTTCTGCTTCTTATGTGTTTTGACTGATTTCGTAAGTTTGCTACAACATTAACTCGTTTAAACTAAAAGCCCTAATTTTTGACATTCTTTGTTTGGTTTCTGAGTACTGGTGTATTGACTGTGTTCTTGCTTTGGTTCTTGTGATTTCTCTTTAGCCATTTGAATGTCTCGTGGTTTTCTTATCCTAATATGCATATACTGAGTTTCTTAGTTCAACTCTTTTACTGATTCTACATGTTTGTATTCATTCTGACTGTTCATGTTAAGACCTATATCTTTCTCCTTAAATCAGTGTCGTTTTCTTGATTTACCAATTTGTTTCGTGTCGAATCCTGACTATTCATTTCTTACCTTGTTTTGTCTGTGAAACTTGCTGACTCTTTACGTGATTTTCTCCTTGACTATTCTAAAGTTCTTATTTCCTGATTTGATTTGAACCCTTTTCCTTAACAAACTTTGATTCTTATTTTCGATTGAACTCTTTGCCTTAGTTAGTTTTTTCCTTGCCTTATTTGTTATTTGTTGATTCTTATTCATTGTTTCCTTAATTGAAACTTCTATTCATTTACCCCTAATTACCTACTCTATACCCAAACCTTACTTGATTCTTTTCCTTAAATATCTGTCATGCTCTTACCGTTGATTTATTATCCCTTGATTAAAGGGAAGACTTACTGATTTTACATGTGATTGATTTCATGAATTTCTTTAATTGCTACTTAATTGATCCCTTACCTTATTTTGTTAAGCTTTTGATTACTATATAAACTCCCTCTTATTTTAACTTCTGAATAACGAACAATAGTTCAAAACTACTACTTTTTACACTCTAAAAGGCTCTCTTTCTGCTCTCTTTGCTACTTGTGATCTTTGTCATTCCAGCCGGCTGCAAGTTGCACACTACCTTTCTTACATCTTGTGTGTTTTCATTCTTTAACTAAGTATGCTTCTGATTAATTTTTAAGAATCAAACCTATGTGTTTACTTACTGCTTTAGTTCATGTGGCCTGATGTCCATTCTTTCTTTTGTTTACTGCTTAACTAGCATGACAAATCCTGCCTACTCAAATTTGTGATCAGCATGTTTCCACTATGCTTGCTTGTTTGCTGTCTTGTTTAACATATTTACATATGTGACTTAAGCCCATTTGGACTAACTATTGTCTTTCCTAAACTCTGCTTCTATATAATTGGTATGCCTTCATTGTTAACACTTGCGTAGCATTTAAGTCCTTGCCTGTTCTGTTTCACTCCTACTAAGTTAGTCAATCTCCTTAAAGTGATTCTAGTTGTGTAGTTTAGATGTCTTCAACATGTTTCTGTGTTGATCTTTGCTGCATGACCTGCATTTTACCTACTAGTTCTATATAACCCCCTCAAAACTATATGTATCCTGTTGTCTATACTCTCTATGTTCCCAACCCCTATCCCCTCGTGTGAAAGTTGTGCCTAAAACTTGTTCTATGACTTGGGTTCTGATTGCAAATTATTTTCCTCACACTTTCCCTCAAACTATTTTAGCACTAATAGTTTTCAGAAGTTCTTTTCAGTCCTAAGACCTTTCTATTAAACTCTTTCAAACTGTTATGCACTTCCACTTACTCTTAGAATACTAGGTTCTGCCTCTGATATGTGTACTGCCTTGAGACTCTTGAGATCTCTCTGAACTCTGGCATGTCAGAGCTAGCATTTCCACACTGCACCTAAATTAGTTGTTATTTGAGAAAGGTCTAGGTGTGAGCACTGTCCGGGATCCTTAAGGTCCTTAGGAAACTCTAACACACCTAGACATAAAATTGGTTATGGAATTGTGGGCATTTGAGACTACTGGAGGCTTGGAATCATTTGGGCCTACTTTAGGATCCCTATAGATTAATTTCTTTTATATTTATGTGTGTCGCGCCCCCTTTTTCTTTCGCGAAATCGGGTTCATGACATTTGGGAGGACAACTCGTTCCCTTTCGGGAATTGGGTTTGAATTGAAGAGTCACCACCTAATGATTTTAGTGCATTAGGACACTATGGAAGGTTTGATTTGAACAACCAAAGATTGGGTAAGGGACCGCAATTATCTCAAGGGGAAGGTGTTAGGCACCCCTCAAGATCCACTAATGTGGTTCCCGGCCAAGCTATTATTATTGTGACTTAAGTGCAAATAACAAATAGGCAAATAAAGACTTCAAATAAGAGGATATTTTCACGTAATGATTTACAAATAAATAAAAGTAAAAAAAGGAACTAAAAGGAATTGATTAAAGAAAAGATTTTAAGAGAAACAAAGAAAACGAAAAGGGAGGGGGTCCTAGGTTTATTAATAATACGGATCACCCCACACAACATCTGATAATCACTCCTCAATGAGGGGCTACACGAGATGTTACCGCATGGTCATCATATCCATTTCTACCCTTTCCTACCCCGTTGAGGTATTAAAGCGCGAAATGGTCTCGTTTACTTATTGCATGCTATTACCCGCCCCAATTCTATTAGTCCCGGAGGTATCTAGGACTACTAATCCTAAAGGGGAGGTATGTTGGGATTATTTATGGTTTCAAAGGTAAAAATACTAAAGCGACAAGCAAAAACATATATATAGCAAGTATGGGGAAGCACATAAACAAATAAGGCTCAAATAGGCCTCCTTAAATCAAAGAAAAACGTATAGTTTAGCATGTCTTACACGTACTGATTGGGGTCTGATTAGACTTAACAGTTGGGTCAGACTGATTTATTGCATATTTCAGATAAGAAGCCCGAGTCAGGCCTGCCTGATGGTTGTAGCATACAAAACTCTAATTCATTTTATAAACTATCCTATGGTTTGCCCACGTGTTAGGCGAAGATCTATAGGCATGATGTTTACTGATTTCAGAAAAAGATGGAGTAAACTGATTTTAGAAAAAGGCTGTCAATTATTCAGGAAAGACGAGTTTTGACAAAAGATCATGCGTCATTGCTACTGGTTTTAGACTTATAAGCAAGTGAAACGATTCAGGTTTGGTTGATAGTTCCTATAGGCATGCTTTCTAGGCGTTGTTGATTTTAAATGTTTTTTAACAAACGTAGCAAGAGTGCAGAAAATCCTATAGCCATGACATCTAAATGTTGTACTTCATTAAACCTATGAACACATTTGCCTAGTCATCTACATGTATATGCAAAATTCAGAATGGCCTATAGACATGTTTTCTAGATGCATATGGTAACATATGAAAGTGCAGAATTCTATAGACATGGCATCTACATGAAGGTGTAGAGGTTATTATAATCATGATATCTATATGTGAAGGTGCAGAACTCCTTATAGGCGTGGTATCTACATATGAAAGTGCAGAACTCCTATAGGCATGATGTCTAATGCAGAATCATGTAAACTTATAAACAGGATATCTACAGATGAGAGTGCAAAAATATGTAAACCTATAGGCAGGATATCTACCCTTTACATACAGTTACCCCTCCTCTTTTCACTAGCCATCCCCAATAGTTTATTACAAAGTTATTACAGCCCAGAAAAATAAATTAAAGAAAAATACATCAGAAGTTTGAAAATTACAACCAAGGAGAGCCTGATTCAGACTTCCTATATGAAATATGAAGTAAACCAACTCCAAAGATCATGATCCAAAGCCTTTCTCTCATTTGGATGTGTCAGAGTTCCCTAAGAGCCTCAAATGGACTCCGGGCAGTGCTCACACCCAAATGCATCGCAGGATTAAGTCATAGTGCAGTGTGGAAGGGCCAGCCCTCAAGTGTCCAAGTTCAGAGGGAACTAAAGGTCCCAAGGCAAGGCTCACAGGAGGGGGAGGGGGCAGAACTTAGAAGCTAAGAGTGAGTGCAAGTGCAGAAGGGGAATTTTGAAAGGGGAAAGGAGAAGGAAGTAACTTAAAACCAGTGCACATAGGGGTATAGGGGAGTGGGAAATTTGCAGGAAGATCAAGCAAAGGGGCATATCTAGCAATGAGACATACTGGCACACCCTCCAGCCTACTTAGAGGTTAAGACCTCAGGGGCTCAAAACTCAGTTCATGGACAACAATTCTTGTTGCCATGCCCTAAGTCTCGGCTTTTAAACACATAGGGGTAATGGGATAGGGAGCAAGTGTTCACAAAAAGAAGAAGCAGAAGCACATAGGCATATTAAGTTAGATGCTAAACTTTACGGAAAACAATATGGATACAAAGACTGTAAGTAAACACATTGGGTGATGCTGAAAATTAAGTTAGGACATACCAGTTTCAAAGGGACAAGTAAAGAAGAAAATAGTAGTCTTGTAAAAGCCAAAGTGCAGGCAAG
Organism: Nicotiana sylvestris; assembly: GCF_000393655.2. Taxonomy (NCBI): domain Eukaryota; kingdom Viridiplantae; phylum Streptophyta; class Magnoliopsida; order Solanales; family Solanaceae; genus Nicotiana; species Nicotiana sylvestris. Next base: position 16,851,732 of record NC_091062.1, on the reverse strand, counting down.
AAGCAAGAACATTCTAAGTATGAATTCAGAAGAGGTTGTGAGCTTGTGAAGTATGAAGTGTGTAGTGGTGAAAAGGGGTCGTGCCTTTTATAGTGTAGAAAGCAAGCAGAAATAAGGTAAGGAAATAGTTTGAAGACTGATTGTCAATCAATTACACAAGGCTTCCCTTAATTAAGGGATTCAGATTCAAACGGGTAAAACTAATTAAGGAAAGAAAGTAGTCAAACACTTTGTGCAAAGTAGTAAATTAGAGGCAAATACATAAAGGTTATTTAAGGACAGGGTCTTGACAGTACATGGTTTGTGCCAATAAGGCAAGGGAATTAATTTACAGCCAGGAAATCAAAGATCAAAGATTTGGTATGAATGAACCAAGTCAGAAAGGTGGAAAAGGTTTTAACTTAAAAAAAATCCGTAACAATCAATTAGACCTATTAAAAAGGAATTCTGAATTAATCACTAGTTTGAAAACCCTTTTGAAGAGAGATTCATCATATATAAAAAGCATACAGACACGTTAAACATGAAAGAAACTTGTTATGCCATTGTAAAATCAGTAGAAACTCCAGTGTAGAAGAGTTTAGCAAAAGGTCAGAGTCATATGAAAGCAAGGAATGGGTCTGAAAGAGTTGGGGTTTTTGAAATAAACCCTAAGTTCAATCAAATCACATAATAAAGCTTGGTGGAATCCCAAAATTCTAGGGTTTCCACATTGAATCAAGTACAGAGATGAGAAGGCAAGTAGTTGAAATGGGCTCAGAGGTTTCAGAGTTGAAACCTCTTGCATGCCTCTTTCATTAATAGAAACTCATGAGAAAAACATGATAGCAATGAAACATGTGGAACACAATAGAATCACTCAAAAGAAAAACACTAATAGGAACAGTAAAAGAAACATGCTTAAGAGATTTTTCAGAAGAAACTTAAATAGGGCTTAATAGAAGGAAAATAAGGAAACTTAAGAACTTAGCAGGAAAATACAGTAGGAGAAACATGTTGGAACATAGTAGAACACAGTAGAAAAGCATATGAGACCATAGTATGAAAACATGGTAGAAGAACATACAAGCATGGAGTATATAAAACTCAGTAAAAGAATGTACAAGAACAAAGTGTAAAAACTTAGTAGAAGAACATACAAGAACGGAGAACATACAAAAACGAGGTGTAAAAACTCAGTAAAAGAACATACAAGGTAGAAGAAGACATAAGAATACAGTAGAGGCAAATAAACACAAAAGACAAAGGAGAGAAAGTCAGAGAAACACTTAAGCATTTTCAGAAAACCCTAGATCGGAAATGAATCGGTTTTGAAAGTAATTTTTGAAAGAAGAGTCAGGGAAATCATTTGAAAACTCAAGGAGAGCATAGATACACAATAGATCTAAGGAAATTGGAGAAAATCTCGAAGGCTTAGGGTCTCAGAAGAACCCTAGAAATGAGAAAGGCTTTGAAAAGGTCACCGATCTGAGTCGGAGAGGTCAGAACCAGGCTCAAAACACCATGGTATGCCGGAGCAAGGTCGGAGATGGCCGTAGAACCTTGAATCGGTAGAGGCCTGGGTGAAAACCTTCGAGTTCAGACCTCGAATCTTCAAGTATCAAGTGTATAAGAGCAAAGGGAGGTGAATATAGGGTTCCCATGGCCTAAGAAGCCATGGATTCTGGTGGTTTCAAGGTTTGAAGACGGTGAGAGGGGCTAGGGTTAGGGAATGTTCGAGAGAGTCTGAGAGAGGAGAGGATTTCAAAGGCGGTGGGTTAGGGGAAAATGATTTTAGGGCCGCTTAATTTGGGATTTGAAATTGGGTTATTTGGGGGTTGATTCATGCTATAATTGAAATGAAATAGGGCTAGCATTTAAATAACCACTTTCTCCCTTTTATTTTATAAAAAATAGTAAAATAATGTTTGAAAATAAATTAAAGATACTAACTTAATTAATAATATATAAATATTAAATTAAAAATACTGGAACCAATTTCATAAGTATAAAATGCAATTAAATCTTAAAATAGGCTAAAATTGCAATTATATGCAATTTAGCCTTAAAAATACTAAATAAATTTATAAAAAATGTGCAAAAATTACCTTAGCTATATTGTGGTATAAATATAAGAATAAAATATATTAATCACCAAAATGATAATTTTTGGAACAATTATTGGTTTTGTACTATTAAAATAGGGTAATATATTGATTTAAAAAATCTTTTTAAAATTTAGGAAAAATACTAAAACACTTGGACATACTTATATATGCATATACATGCTATTTTGAAAGTATTTTGCATATAAAAATGTATAGGAGAAAATTGGGTATCAACAATGTGTTTTATTCAATTCATTGGTCTTTAATAATTATTGTAAACAAACAGCGGGGTTGATTAGTGAAAAGAGAGGGTAGTTATATATTGTGGGTAAAATTGGTTAGATACCATGCTTATAGGGTCCATGTTGATTCAAATGTATTTATAGATAACATGCCTATAGGATCTGTTTAAAATGAGTTCTGTTTGTTTTACTTCCACACAATTAGAAGCCATGCCTATAGGATTTGTTCAAAATGAGTTCTGTTTGTTTTACTTCCACACAGTTAGAAGCCATGCCTATAGGATCTAAATCAGTTTCTAATAACTAGCTACCATGCCTATAGGAGTTAAAATCAGCTTTAATAGAAATCATGCCTATAGGGGTTTCACTTTCGTCGAATGTATTCTGCTTGATTCGCATTATGTTCAAATAGAAATCATGCCTATAGTTAGACCTAAATCAGTTCAACTCTAAGGTCATACTGGTAAGTTCTGAATCAATTTAAGTAAATAACCTCCTCTTTTCGTGTTAATTAACATTACTAGAGAACATGCCTATAAGATCTCAAGTTGTCCATTTTAAAACTGTTTTACTGCAAGCCTAATCAGTAATAGATATCATGCTCATAGGACATCACTGTTATGCGCCTAGGCAAGCCTGTAGGGCGATTAAAATTCTGCAAACTATAAAATTGTGCTTTGTTATTTGAGACTGATCACACTCAATAGATTTAAAGGAATCAGTAGGCAAGAAGGATTCAGCTCTTTGACACTTTGGTCCTAATTCAATGCTGTATAATCTATGCTCACCTAGATATCATGTTCTAGGGCTTTCTCTTAAATACCTGAAACTGTTGTTTGAGACATGCACTTACTTGTTATGTTTGTGGAGGTGAATGTGAGCCTTTAATTGTTCTTTTTAATGCAGTCTTAATTGTTTTGATTGATGCTTAGACTTTTATCCTTTAAAAATCTTAGGATGGTCTAGAACTACCTAAATTAGAGGTCCTAAATACCTCCAGGGCTACGAGAAAGGGACGGGTAGTGCACGCATAGGGTATCTTTCAAGGTTGCTAGAATCCTTAGGCTATGACCAAGGGGAGGGAATTGGGTAATAAGGAATATGATGACTACACAATAATGTCACGTGTAGCCCCTCGTTGAGGAGTGTTTACCGGGCATTGTGTCGGTATGATCCTATAGGCTAATAAACCTAGAACCCCTCTTTCCCAACTCCCATTGTTTAAATAAATTTACTTTTCTTTATATATGTGCAACCTGTTCGAACCTTTTCCCTTATTCCATTATTTGAATCATACATATGCTTAGAATGACAAAACATGTCTTTACTTGCAAGTACGTGTTAAAACTGTTTGTGTGTTAAAATGACTAATTCACATAGTTTAAGTTCGGCCGGGAGCCACCGTTGTGGACCGCGAGGGGTGCCTAACACCTTCTCCTCAAGGTTATTTCGAGCCCTTACCCTAATCTCTGGTAATGCAAACTAGTCTAAGAGTTAATCGCTCTAAGTGCCCTAACACACCATAATCCGTTAGGTGGCGACTCTTCAAATACCCAATTCCCCAAAGGAAATGAGTTATTTCCCCCATGAATGTTGAAACCTGGACTCCGCGAGGAAAACGGGGCGCGACAACATGGCGACTCTGCTGGGGATATTTTAGGTTCTTACCATAACAAACTTATCTTTTGTGAATTAGTCCAAGCATACTCTATCCCACGTACCCTTTCCCCTTATTTGAATTTAACTGTCTATTTTTTACGCATTTATGATTCTTTATTCCTGAAACTGACTTGTCTCCTTGTTTTCTTTTTCTGTAACTGTCTCTTCAATTATTTAAATACTGCATTTATTATTATTCTTACGTGCAAATACTTGACAACATGCTATTTATTGCTGCATAAATCATGCTCAACATTATACTCCACTCGTGCGTAATTAATCCTATAGCAATGCTTGATGAGTGTTTTCGTCCTTCCTATATATCACCCTTTAAATTCGGAAAGGCGTATTTGCGGTAACACTAGTCGATCAGTGGTATGTTCGACGGTTTCGTGCCTTTCCCCCTCAAGTTGTCCGTTTGAGGGTCCCAATCTAGACCTCTGTAGTAACCTTACTCTAATTAAATTGTACATGCATCATGGTCAACCTAGCCAGGTTAATAAGTTGTCCAGATAATAACCCTTTAAGACAAGCCTTATCCAAAAGTTCATCGGGTTTCCATAATCCCAACGAATGTAACCATGATTATGTGCATTAATTTGGAGAAATAAGTGCCGATATGCTAATCATTACTGTATAAATAGACAAACATGGAGGGGGAAAGAGCCTAACTCTCTTTGTTTTGCAGAAAATGAGGCACGAGGTCCCCAGATTCGGTATGGTTAGCACACTCTCACTTTTGCTAGATTGGTGGAGGGATCTTCCTTCATGTGACCAAAACCATGTGAAACGAGTCTTAGGAAACTTGCCTTCTTTGATGGACCTTTAACTCAACAAAATGCTGATCGAGGCTGCAACTATGTTTTGGGATAAGGAAAGGGCTGTGTTTCGTTTTGGGAACATAGAAATGACACCCCTTCTAGAAGAAATAGGAGGATTTGCTGGGTTACCTTGGGATATTCCTAATCTGTTGGCACCTGAAAATCACACTGCTAGGGGATTTCTGAAAATGGTGGGGCTGAAGAAGAATGACAACTTGAAATGCCTAAAGGACTCCTACATACCTTTTGAGTTCCTTTGTGAAAGATATGGTTGTCACGACCCAAATCCCCATACCCGGTCGTGATGGCGCCTCTCGTGAAGACAAGGCCAGCCAGACCAAAATAGAACACCTCTTTTAAACAGTTAACCATCATAAATAGTAGTAACATATAAATTAATGCTCATAAATTGCGGAATTTAACGATAATAACAACAGGAACTATCCCGACACAGCCCAAACCGGGGTGTCACAAGTCATGAGCTACTACAAAATCTACTATAAGTCTACAAAGTACGAAATCTGATACAACAGTCTGAAGAAAACGTAAATGATAGAGGATAAGAGAGACAAGGGGCTGCAGACGTCAACAACTACCTCGTAACTCCAAATCACTGCCTAGCCTGGAAGGAATTGGCGCTCAGGTGCGGACTCTGCTATACCTGGATCTGCACACATGGTGCAGGGAGTAATGTGAGTACTCCAACTCAGTGAGTAATAACAATAAATAATGGCCGACAGTATGAAATCACGTAAAGGCACTAAGCAGTGCTATATCAAAACAGTAAAATCATTTAAACATATGTGGATAATGAAATCATGTGAAAATTCATTAAACCAGGTAAACAGATATAGTCAGTATAAATCAGCTCCTCAAGCATTTCAGTTCATTTATTCGTTCTTATCCTCAGTTGTCAATTCATATACTTCTCACGATAACCGAATCAATATATATATATATATATATATACCGCTATATATTTATCGCTGCGGCGTGCAGCCCGATCCGCATATCGCTGTGGCATACAGCCTGATCCATAATAATAATAGTGGACTGCGCTCACTGGGGGTGTGCAGACTCCGGACGGGCTCCTTCAGCCCAAGCACTATATAATTGCTGCGGCATGCAGCCCGATCCATATAAGTAATTGCTGCGTCGTGCAGCCCGATCCATAATATGTATAATATATATATCTGCTGCGGCGCGCAGCCCGATCCATATCATATAAAATATCCTCACTAGTGGGTCCTCGACCCCTCTCAGTCATTTAAAATCACAGCCTCACGGGCATAATGTACGGTCAGGATCTCAGCTCTCATATCTCTTTCTATTTATGTTTAACATTTCAAAAATTTGGTTCATATCATTCTTAAGCAGTTGGAAACATGACTGAGGATATAAATTCTTCAACAAAGTAAGTGAGGAAAACCAGTCAAAAATCCCCTAAGGTATCTACAGGTCGGCACAAGGCCCCAAGCATGGCAACAAGCCCAATTCACAATAATAAAGTATGTCTCAATAAAAAATGTAGTAAAATATCATTTGGGATGGACCAAGTCCCAATCCCCATAGCATTAAACCTCACGCTCGTCACACAACATGTATCTCAACTTAGTATAGCACTACGTTGTGCAAATCCGGGGTTTCAAACCCTCAGGACATCATTTAAAATCATTACTCACCTCAAACTGGCCAAAACTCTAGCTCGCTATGCCCTTGCCTCTCAAATTGGCCTCCACGAGCGTCGAATCTATCCAAAATCAGAACGAATAGGTCACAATATGCTAAGGGAACATAGCCCAAGCGAAAACATTCGAAAAATATCAAAAATCTCGAAATTAGCAAAACCCGAGCCCACGTTTTGGAATCGGGTAAAATTTACATTTTTAGAATCCCCATATCCTCACTAGTCTAACCATACCAAAATTATCCAATTCCGATACCATTTGGTCCTTCAAATCATCATTTTACATTTTTGAAAGGTTCCACAATTTTCTTCCCAAATGCCATCTCAAATCACGAATTAAATGATGAATTCAGTGTTAGATTCATGTACTCTAACCAAATCTAAGTTAGAATCACTTACCCCGACCAATTTCTTGAAAAACCTTCGAAATATCGCCAAAATCCGAGCTCTCTAGGTCAAAATATCAAATAAAACCCAAAACCTCGTATTTATAGGGTACCCCCAGATTCCGACAACGCTGACCGCACAAAAATAACCGCGGTCCGTGCAAAATCAGCGGGGTCCGCGCAGAAACGTCCGCGGCCGCGCAAGCCTTGCTCTGCAGGGACAGGCTTTAGTAGTTTGGCCATAACGTTCACTACAGATGTCCAAATTGCGATATCTTTACCTTTCTGGAAACTAGACACTAAGAGATACAACTTTCGTTTTTGAATCACCTCAAAATTCCTTGTGGAACAAAGGATATGATCTTCCGAAGTTGGACCAGCAACCTGCAGTCTTGAGTGACCGCGGCCGCGGCCACTTTGACGCGGTCAGCGCGCCCAGCGCGAAAAAGAGCGCGGTCCGCGCCACAACTGCTGCCCCCTCTATTTTCTAAGTTCCGGGGTGTCCGTACTCGCTCAAAACTCACCCGAAACACGCCCGAGGCCCCCGGGACCTCAACCAAAAGCACCAACGCATCCTAAACATTAGTTAACCTCGTTCCAATCATCAAAACACCTCGAGTAACACCAAAAATCATCAAATCACGTCGAATTCAAGCCTATGAATCTCAAGAACTTCCAAATTCCATTTTTGATCAAAACCCAAGCAAACCACGTCTGAATGACCTTAAATTTTGTAGACAAGTCCAAAATGACATAACGAAGTTACATAAACTCTCAGAATTCCATTCCGACCCTCGGATCAAAATCTCACCTATCAACCGGAATTCGCCAAAATACTAACTTTCGCCAATTCAAGCCTAATTCTACACCGTACTTCCAAAACCACTTCCGATCACTCTTCTAAGTCACAAATCACCTCCCGAAGCTAACCAAACTATCAGAACTCACATCCGAACCCTCTAACACATAAGTCAACATCCGGTTGACGTTTCCAACTTAAGCCTTCTTAAAAGAGACTAAGTGTCTTATTTCTTATTTAAACCACTTCAAATCAACTCGATTATACAAGATATGGATAATAAAGCATAAGGAAGCTGAAAATGGGGAAACCGGAGCGGTAACTCATGAGACGACTGGCCGGGTCGTCACAATGGTCATAGCAGCTCCTACCGTCTTTTTAATGATGAGTTCTCAATCACCTTTTTAGGTTGGATTTATCATAGGGTCTTCGTGTTTATTATGTGTTTCTTGGGCATGCTGATATTCCCAATCCAAGGGGATAGGATCCATACTAGGTTAGCCATGGTGACCAAAACTCTGATGGACGGGATCGAAGGGGAGACATACACTATCATCCCTATGATCATTGCTGACATGTACCGGGATTTGGAACAATGTCAGAAGGGTTTTAGGTTTTTTGAGGGTTGCAATTTGCTGCTACAAGTCTAGTTGTTGGAACATCTCCAAAAGGGACAATACCGTCAAGAATTTCCGCGAAGGCCGTGGAATGATCATATAGCCTTCCATCATCCCAAAAGGATGAATTATATTCCAAACATGTTTGCTCAGCCAGAGGACACTGCAGGATGGGTACAACTTTTTGTAAATTTGACTGAGGATCAAGTCTAGTGGATGTTTGAGTGGTTCCCTACCGATGAATTCATCATTAGATCCAGGGATTTTCCGCACTTGGTGTTGATCGGGTTGAGGGTCATATACCCTTACGTTCCTCTCAGGGTTATAAGACAAGCAGGCATGAGACAAATCATACCATGGGTCGCCAAAATATGTCACTTCAGAGCCAATTTCTAAGGTGATGCCATCCTGTATAAGAATGAAGCGCAACACATGTGGACCTTGAAGATCATTGTGGAGAAGGATACTATTGAGCTAGAACTATATCACGTGGGCCACTCATACCTTTACCTGTCGTGGCTGGAGGACAACATAACAGGGGTCGTTGAGCCAAGGGCCGGGCCAGGAAATAGGGTTATAGAAAAGGTTGCTGAAGTAGAGGTGAAGTACAACAAGCTACGGAAAAGAGTTTGAGAGTATGAAGCCGAGCATATGGCACTACACAAGGCTGATATGGAGATGATTAACAAATGGAAAGAAAGAGCTGTTAAATCCAGCGAGAGGCTGGAATACCTGGAATACAGTTTAATGGAGTTGGAAGGGAAGATGAGAAAAAGGGTAACTGACTGCCAGAACGCTGAAAGGAACGAAGGAGGGCATCTTGCAAGGGCATTCCTGCTGCTAAACTTACGCGAGATGGGAGAATTGATCGACAAGAGCATCCAGTCTGGAGAGGGTCCTTCTGAGACTAAGTAGATTAGATTTATTTGCTTTCCTTTCAAATGTAATAAGGCCAAGAGCCAGTAGTGACATTATCTTATTTAGTTTAATTTTGGTTTGTTTACTTTTACTTTAATGAAATGAGGCAATTATTAGCACAAAATTTCTCCAAATTTATTTGTTGCTAGGCCTACCTCGGTCACAACGAGGTTCCCAAATTAGGACACGAATTTACATTCCCGCAATATGTATTTAAATATTGCAAACATTTCAGAATCCATACTGACTTGTTTACCTTTTGTTTTTCTTTGTTTCTTTATCCTCATCCCCTAAGGTTGGTTCGCTCATACTGACATCATTAGCATATCACACCAAATCTAGAGGCCCTCTACCTCCTCCTCTTCCAAGCAATACAAAAGGTAAAGGAAAAGCAAAAATGGACGATTTAAGTGGTATTCAAAAGGAGAATGCTGAGAACGCAAAAGCTTTAGATGGTCGTAGTACCCCGACACCAAATGATCCTTTCTTAATATTGGAACAAAAGATATTGGAATTACAAGGAGAGCTTGAGCAGGTTCGCAACTTGGCAAACTTGTCACTCATTCTGAACATCCCCGACATCAACCAACAAAACACAAAGAACCCAACACCTTCCCAAAATATACCAAACCAACATCCGCAAGACCCTCCTACACCGCATCAATATGCAACCCCACCCCAAAATCTCAATCCCCTACCAATACCAACTCCGCCACAACATCACCATCCAATTCATTATCTACCAACCACTACTTATCATACTCCCCAGAATACAACACAACCCATTCCGGACTCTAAAAACTCTACTAATGACCATCACTACACCCACGCACTGGGCACTCACCAAAACAACCCCATATATGTGGAAACCGTGCCTCGCTCTATCCAACCAATATCCTATACCCCAGAATCCTCCGAGAAGGACCTGCTCATTCAAAACATGGCTAAATAACTCAAGAAGTTGACAAGTCGAGTTCAAGGTGTCGAAGGCGGCAAAGGAATAAAAGGTTTGAACTATGAAGACCTATGCATACAGCCGGATGTAGAACTGCCGGTGGGATACAAACCTCCCAAGTTCGAGATGTTTGATGGCACAGGTGATCCCAGGGTTCATCTAAGGACCTATTGTGACAAGCTTGTCGGGGTCGGGAAAAATGAAAAGATCCAAATGAAACTCTTTATAAAGAGTCTTACTGGTGATACTTTGTCCTAGTACATCAGTCAAGATCCCAAGAAATGGTCCAATTGGGTGAGTATGGCGTCAGATTTCATGGACCAGTTCAGGTTCAATTCAGAGAATGCACCAGATGTTTTCTACATCCAGAATCTTAAGAAGAAACCCACCGAAACTTTCCGCGGGTATGCTACTCGTTGGAGGTCGAAAGCGGCCAAGGTCAGGCCATCTTTGGACGAGGAATAGATGAACAAGTTCTTTATCAGAGCACATGATCCGCAATATTATGAAAGATTGATGGCTATTGAAAACCATAAATTCTCTGATATCATCAAGCTTGGGAAAAGAATTGAGGAAGGCATCAAAAGCGGGATGGTAACGAATTTTGAGGCACTACAGGACACAAATAAAGCATTGCAATCAGGAGGCATATCAAAAAAGGAGACGTTGGGGCAGTAGTGGTAGCTCAAGGCCCGAAATATCTACCTACATATCAGACACCTCCACCCACATATCAGACACCTTAACCCACATATCAACCCTCATCTCTCAGATATTCCCAACCAGTCACTGTCCATCACACCTATAACTCCCAACCATCCCATTTACAATTACCTCCAACTCGCCAAAACTTTCCAAGACCACGACCAAACTTCGACCGCAAGCCACCCAAATAATACACCGCCATTGCTAAACCCATCGACCAAATGTATGAAAGGTTGAAAGACGTTGGTTATGTCACCCTCATTCCTGCTATGGAATTAGAGAATCTATCCCAATGGGTCAATCCAAACAAAACTTATGTGTACCATTCCAGTATGAAGGGGCACACCACTGATGAGTGCTGAACATTGAAAGATAAGATCCAGATATTAATTAACAACAAGGTCATACAGGCAAAGGAAGCTGCACCTAAAGTACGCAACAACCCTCTCCCTAATCATAGCGGTGGTGGGGTACATGTGATAGAGACAAACGAAGAATGGGACCCTGAGGGGTCGATTGGGCTTATTCAGGAGGGCGATGACTTTAAACCCTCAGTCACACTTACTCCTATTATGGTACTGACTCAGTCACCAATCGAGGTTAAGGTAGCTGCATCAGTTCCATTTGAGGTAGAGGTGGCTCTGCCTACGGACACCCCTGCTCTGTTTGAAGTAGAAGTGGTCACACCTTTTATAGTGATAGTACCAACCACACCTCCTTTCCACTCAAAAGCAATACATTGGGACTACATTGCCAAAGCTCGGCGAAAAGGGAAGGAAAAGATAGAAGAATTTGATGCTGCATAGGGAATGACCAGGATCAGAAGAGTCTATACACCTGAACACTTGGGAAGACCAAGTAAGGATGCCACTGCCAAGCAGCCTGTCATTGAAACTTGACCAAATGACCTTTGGAGGAAAGTGCCCAAACTTGACAAAATCCCGGCTCAGATATCCATCCTATCATTGTTGCAAAATTCAGAGGCATATAAGAATGCTTTGATAAAGGTGTTAAGTGAATCCTACGTGACCAACAATATCACTTGCAGGGAGATGGCCAATATGGTAGGGCAGGTGCTGGAAAGTCACAAGATAATCTTCCACGAAGATGAGTTGCCGCCTGAAAAGTTGAATCACAACAGAGCATTGTATATCACAGCGCAATTTGAAGACAAGTTCATTGCCAGGGTCTTGGTTGATGGAGGATCAAGCCTCAATATTTGTCCATTAGATACTCTGAAAAGGTTGGACAAAGGTTTTCATGAAATACGGGCATGAAGCATGAACGTGAAAGCTTTCGATGAATCTTAAAGGGCCACGATCAGGGAAATTAACCTTTGTCTACAGATGGGGCCAACTTGGTTCGACGTTGAATTTCAAGTGCTCGACATACCATCCTCGTACAATCTTCTGCTAGGACGACCATGGATCCATGTCGCTGGGGCTGTTGTATCTACACTACATCAAGCCATGAAATTCGAATGGAATCATCAGGAGATGATCATTCACGGAGATGGGAGTAACCCATTTACACCAGTCAAACCATCCCGGTTATTAGAAATAGAAGAAGGCTAGGGGGGAGACCTATCATCACATTGAACGTGTCAATGCCATCGAGAAAGATAAATGGTGGAGTAGCAAAATAGAAATCATACTGGCATGGTCTGGGTATGAACCCGACAAAGGGCTTGGGAAGAATCTCCAGGGTATTACTAAGCAGACATGGCTGAAGGGTCACGGTACTACCTTTGGGCTCGGATATCAGTACACATGGAAATAGTATAATAATTGGTCGCCTCCATGGCGCAGACTGTATTACCCTCTCGAGCAACCAGTGCCACATCTAGATCAAGATTTTCACCAAGCTGATATAATATGGGGAACTGCAGAAGAGGAAGCATTAGTTGGGCTGAAGAATCTGTTCTTGGAAGAGGAAGACATGGACTATAATGCCATAATTAAGGAGGAGGAGGAGGAAGGCCTTACTATTCAGACTGTGGAGAAGGGAGCTGTTCTCAGAAACTGGACTGCCACACTGTCCCGGGCCCGCCGAGTCCCTATGTAGCTTGGCAGATTTTATTTCTATAGCCATTCTAGGCATTTAAGATTTTCAGTAATTTTATTTTAAGACTTACTTATTTCAAAATAAATGCTCAATTCATCGAGCCGCACTTGTTTGGATGTTGTTTAATTTTAATCAAATGCATTTGCTCTTTATTATTCATTACTATTTCTACTCTTTTCTTTCTACAACATTATTATTACTTTTCCTGATGAACCGGTGACTGTGACATGTAATGAGGCAATGCAACATGAGAATAGTGATTCAGATGAAGAAGATGAGATACCCGAGGAAGTTGTTAGGGAAGTTGAAAACTTTGAGAATAAGCCTAAGTCCAATCTGGACGAAACCGAAGCGGTAAACTTGGGGGACACCGAGATTGTCAAAGAGACTCGCATCAACATTCACTTATCACCAACAGAGAAGGAAGAGTATATCCATTTCCTAAAGGAATATGAGGACATCTTCGCATGGTCATATGATGACATGACCGGTTTGAGCACATCCATAGCAGCTCACAAGTTGCCTACTAATCTCACGTGTCTGCTAGTGAAGCAGAAACTCAGAAAATTTAAACCAGACATGAGCCTAAAAATCAAGGAGGAAGTTACCAATCAGATCAAAGCCAAAGATCTTAGGGTGGTTGAATACCCAACTTGGTTAGCTAACATTGTGCCAGTACTGAAGAACGATGGAAAAGTCAGAGTATGTGTTGACTATCGGGATTTAAATAGAGCGAGTCCAAAGATGACTTCCTACTATCAAATATACACATCTTAATCGATAATTGTGCCAAGCATGAACTATAATCTTTCGTAGATTGCTTCGCGGGTTATCACCAGATCTGGATGGACGAAGAAGACACGGAGAAAACAACTTTTATTACACCATGAGGGGGATACTGCTATAAGATAATGCCATTTGGCCTATAGAATGCTAGGGCTACCTATATGAGAGCCATGACAACCATCTTCCATGATATGATACATAAAGAAATAAAGGTGTATGTGGACGACATCATTATCAAATCCAAGAGGGCCGCAGACCATATAACAGACTTGAGGAAGTTCTTTGACAGGTTAAAGAGGTACAATCTGAAGCTGAACCCCACCAAGTGTGCATTCAGGATTCCTGCAGGAAAGTTATTGGGATTCATCATCAGCCATCGAGGGATCGAGTTAGATTCATCTAAAGTCAAGGCTATTCAGGAGTTATCGCCACCTAGGAGTAAAAAGGACGTGATGAGCTTCCTGGGATGTCTCAACTATATCAGTCGCTTTATAGCACATTCCACAGTCATATGTGAACCTATCTTCAAGATGCTGAAGAAAGATGCCGAAACAAGTTGGACCGAGGATTGTCAGAAAGCTTTCGACAAAATTAAGGAGTACCTTTCTACACCACCAGTTCTGGTCCTGTCGGAACCAGGATGACCTTTGCTACTCTATCTATCTGTATTGGATGGAGCTTTCGGATGTGTTATGGGACAACATGACGAGACATGAAGAAAGGTGCAAGCCATATACTACTTGAGTAAGAAGTTTACACCTTACGAGGCACGATACTCTCTGTTGGAACACACTTGTTGTGCTCTGACCTGGACGACCCAAAAGTTGAGGCATTACTTCTGTGCCTATACCACATACCTCATATCCAGGATGGACCCTTTGAAGTACATATTCCAGAAAACCATGCCAATGGGGAAGCTAGCCAAGTGGCAAATACTGTTGAGTAGGTTCGATATTATCTACGTAACTCAAAAGGCAGTCAAAGGGAAAGCATTGGCAAATCATCTTGCTGAAAACCCGGCGGGAGGAGAATATGAACCCTTGAAAATGTATTTTCCTGATGAAGAAGTATAAGTCGTAGGAGAGGACATTACTGAAGCATGCGACGATTGGAGGATGTTCTTTGACAGAGCTGCAAACTTCAAATGAGTGGGAATTGGAGAAGTTTTGGTATCAGAAACCGGTCAACATTAACTGGTATCTGCTAAATTCAGATCTCCCTGCACCAACAACATGGCAGAGTATGAAGCCTGCATACTAGGACTCAACATGGTAGTCGACATGAATATTCAGGAGCTGCTGACAATCTGTGATTCAGATTTTCTTATGCACCAGGTATAAGGAGAGTGGGCCACCAAGAATTCCAAGATATTGCCATATCTGCACCATGTGCAGGAATTGAGAAAGAGGTTCACGAAGATAGAATTCCGAACTATGTCTAGAATTCAAAATGAGTTTGTTGATGTATTGGCCACTTTGTCATCCATGATACAACATTCAGACAAGAATTACATTGATCTCATCCCAGTAAGAATCCATAATCAGCCGGCGTATTGTGCTCATGTTGAAGAAGAAACAGATAGAAAACTTTGGTTCTATGACATCAAGGAGTATTTGGCGAAAGGGGAATATCCGGAGCATGCGAACCACACTCAGAAACGCACACTCGGATGTTGTCCAATCACTTCTTCCACAACGGAGCAAACTTGTACAGGAGAACTCCCAATTTGGGATTGCTAAGATGTGTCGATGCAAAAGAAGCTTCTAAGCTACTTGAGGAGATACATGCTGGGACCTGTGGCCCGCACATGAATGGTTTTGTCTTGGCTAAGAAGATACTTATGGTCGGCTACTTTTGGATGACTATGGAGATAGATTATGTCTAGTATATACGCAAATGCCACCAATGCCAAGTGCGTGCCAATATGATAAAAGTGCCACCAAATGAGCTCAATGCAATAAGCTCACCTTGGCCATTTGCCGCGTGGGGAATGGATGTCATTGGTCCAATTGAGCCCATTACTTCAAACAGACACAGGTTTATTCTGGTAGCCATTGATTACTTCACAAAATAGGTAAAGGCTGCATCTTACAAAGTTGTCACCAAGAAAGTCATCGCAGACTTTGTCAAAGATCGTATTGTTTGTCGATTTGGAGTTCTTGAGTCCATTGTTACTGATAATGCTGCCAACCTCAATAGTGATCTAATGAAAGCCATGTGTGAAACTTTTAAAATCAAACTCAAGAATTCCACAACCTATAAACCTCAGCTGAATGGAGCCGTAGAAGCTGCCAACAAAAACATCAAGAAGATACTAAGGAAGATGGTAGAAAACCACAAACAATGGCACGAGAAGCTACCTTTTGCTTTGTTGGGATATCGCACTACAGTTCGCACATCAACTGGAGCAACCCCTTACATGCTGGTTTATGGTACCGAGGCTGTCATCCCAGCCGAGGTAGAGATTCCTTCTTTAAGAATCATACAGGAAGCTGAACTCAGCGATGCAGAATGGATAAGGAGTCGCTATGATTAATTGGCCCTCATAGATGGGAAAAGGATGAATGCAGTATGTCACGGTCAGCTTTACCAGAATAAAATGTCCAAAGCTTTCAACAAAAGGGTCAAACCAAGGCAATTTTCACCAGGACAACTTGTGTTGAAGAAGATTTTCCCACACCAAGATGAAGCCAAAAGGAAATTCTCTCCTAACTGGCAAGGTCCGTACATGGTTCACAGGGTGCTAATAGGCGGAGCACTCATACTTGCAGAAATGAACGGAGAAATTTGGCAAAAACCAATCAATTCAGATGCAGTCAAGAGATACTATGCTTAGATTATTTACATTCCCTCATCTGATGTAATTAAACTACGCTTGACCTGATTCCCGTTTAAGAGGGGATACGTAGGTAGATTATGGGTTCGGTCATATCATAATATAGTTTCTATTTTTCCCCAAAATCAGAAATTGGGGCAGAATTTTGAGGTGGACCCTCAAAATTCTGGGGCAAGTCCAGCCAACGCCAACATATGTCAGACGATTAAAAATCGATTAAGAAACTGGGGCAGAATTTTGAGAAGGATTCTCAAAATTCAGAAGAAGGTTCAACAAGGCTCATTACCCGCAAACAGCTGAAGGATCATCTACCAAACTAGGGCAGAATATTGAGGAGGACCCTCAAAATTCTAACATGAGAAAGCTGCAATGTCTCTAAAATGTGTTATAGTCACTAGTTCATCTAAAAATCACTCGATATATCAATATGTTGCTAAAATGACTCTGTTTTATCAATAATTGCATATTTTCGAAAACTTTATTTTCGTAATGATCAGGTGTTACTCAGGGAAACTAGAAAAGGCCTCCGGAACGGAGTAAAGCAAGACCAGCGGACAGGAGCACGAACCAACCTCCCCTCACAAAACTTACAATTTTTCTTTGAACGCAAGCACATTTGACGTAGCGATATACATAGGGAAAACTCACTAGCAATCTGAACATCAGACACCGAACATATCTCTAGCTAAGAAATACACTACTCTTATTTGCTACTCGCTCTTTGCATGGGACTAAGCCCTGTCCCGCATACTCGCATGAGGCTAATCCCTGCCTCCCTATTTGCATGAGGCGAATCCCTGCCTCTCTATCTGTATAAGGCTCATCCCTGCCTCCATATCTGCATGAGGCTAATCCTTGCCTCCCCATTTGCATGAGGCTAATCCCTGCCTCCCTATTTGTTTGAGGCTAATCCCTACCTCCATATCTTGCATGAGGCTAATCCCTGCCTCCATATTTGCATGAGGCTAATACTTGCCTCCCCATTTGCATGAGGCTAATCCTTTCCTCCCTATACATATGAGGCTAATCCTTGCCGCCCCATTTGCATGAGGACGATCCCTGCCTCCCTATCTGTATGAGGCTAATCCCTGCTTCCATACTTGCATGAGGCTAATCCCTGCCTCCCTACTTGCATGAGGCTAATCCTTGCCTCCATAATTACATGAGGCTAATCCCTGCCTCCCTACTTGAATTAGGCTAATCCCTGCCTCCCTACTTGTATGAGGCTAATCCCTGCCTCCCTACTTGCATGACGCTAATCCTTGCCTCCATACTTGCATGAGGCTAATCCCTGCCTCCCTATTTGTATGAGGCTAATCCCTGCCTCCATATTTTGCATGAGGCTAATACCTGCCTCAATATTTGCATGAGGCTAATACTTGCCTCCCCATTTGCATGAGGCTAATCCTTTCCTCCCTATACATATGAGGCTAATCCTTGCCGCCCCATTTGGATGAGGCCGATCCCTGCCTCCCTATCTGTATGAGGCTAATCCCTGCTTCCATACTTGCATGAGGCTAATCCCTGCCTCCCTACTTGCATGAGGCTAATCCTTGCCTCCATAATTACATGAGGCTAATCCCTGCCTCCCTACTTGCATGAGGCTAATCTCTGCCTCCCTACTTGCATGAGGCTAATCCCTGCCTCCCTACTTGCATGATGCTAATCCCTGCCTCCATACTTGCATGAGGCTAATCCCTGCTCCCTACTTGCATGAGGCTAATCCCTGCCTCCCTACTTGGATGAAGCTAATCCTTACCTCCATATTTGCATGAGGGTAATCCCTGCCTCCCTACTTGCATGAGGCTAATCGCTGCCTCCCTACTTGCATGAGGCTAATCCCTACCTCCCTACCTGCATGAGGCTAATCTTTGCCTCTCTATTTGCATAAGGTTAATCCTTGCCTCCATATTTGTATGAGGCTAATCCTTGCCTCCATATTTTTATGAGGCTAATCCCTACCTCTACATTTGCATGAGGCTAATCCTTGCCTCCACATTTGCACGGGACTAAGCATTGTCCCTCCTTACATAAATATTGCTCTATTCTGGTACTATATGTTTGTTTTTCGATCGGGCTAAGCCCTGCCCTGCATTTCACAAGACTAAGCCTTGTCTTGTTAATATCATATTATTACATCTCATAGGCTGAAACATCGCCAACCTATCCAAAGGCATCATAGTCTAAAAGGCATCATCCTCATAGCCGGAAGACACCATACCATGGCCTGAGGATCCCTCAAATTTGCATATCATTATTCAAAGGCGTCATGGTTTGGAGGCACCATCTGCATGGCCTGAGAACACCATTTCATAGCCTGCGAATTCCTCATTAAACAATTCATGGCCCAGGACATCATGGTCCGAGGATGTCATCCTTAACTGTCCGAAGACATATTTCACGGTCCAAAGGGAATCTGCATCATGTTTAAATTTTCGCACAAACACATGGTCGTAGCATCTCTTTATCTGCAGGTGACTAGCAAGAAACCACTACCCTAGCAGGAGCGACCTCGCTCCAGTTCCTTCAACTATCTCAAACCTTAACCGTTCACCATAACCGCTCTTGCATCTCGTGTCCGTTCTTGCGATGACTTCATCGGTATATTCTGCCAATGAATCCAGAACTACACATGGCCTGATTCCTGTAAAACCAGGGATATGTAGGCAGGTCAAGACCAGAGTCCAGCCTCTGTCTTTCAAAACATCCCGTCTGGTCAAAATTGGCCATCATTTCTTTACCCGAAAACTCTTTCATCCTTCCCGGGTAAAGAGGGGCAGTTGTTGATACCCAATTTTTTCTCATATATTTTTAATACGTATATATACTTTCAAAATAGCACATATGTAGTAATACACATGCATAAGCATTTTTTATAATTTTTCTATAATTTTAAAAAGCTCCAAATTAATTTATTTCTTCTCTTTTTATTTATAAAATATCCAATAATTATTCTTCATATCCTTTGTGGTGATTAGCCATTTAAATTCATTATTTATGCCAACATAATATTTAAATATTTTAAGTTTATTTTTTATAACTGCATTTACATTTTAGGTGAAATTGCACATCTTTGCAATAATAGCCCATATTAATTCATAATTACATTATTGATGCATAAAATGGTATTTTATATTTTTAAAATATTAAATAACTATTTTAAAATCATTTTACTGCACGAAATATTTTTTGAAACTCATTTATTATTTTTTATAAATTGTGAAGTTATTAAAAGTGGCTATTCAATTTTGGTCCTAATTCAACCCAACACCAACCCAATTTCAATTTAAACTTACCTAGCCCACACCCTAATACCGATCCGGTCCCAAACCCTTTTAATCTCGGCCGTTGATCATAGATATCAACGACCACAGTTAATCCCTTCCTTTTTAGTCCCAAACGACCCCCCAAAGCCTTTCATTTCCCACAGTACGCCGCCATGAAATCCCTCTCCTCTCTCAAATGCTCTCATACCTAACCCTAATCGTACCTCGCCGTCACTCATCTATGACTATCTATGGTGGTTCCTCACTACCCCCCAGGCTTGTAGTAGCCTCTCTTGTACTGGTATCACTATCTTCAAGGTCCTCAAGGGACTAGGGTTAGTTTGCTTGCATCTATGGCCATTTCTCGCTTGTTTCAGGCTATCCTGGTTTGATTCTGAGTGAGATATTCCTATATCTACAGGTTTCTAGGTTTGATTCTTAATCTCTGTGATTGTTCTTTTCGAAACCCTAATTTCTTTCTTCTGAACTTCTTAGATCTATATAGATCTGAGATGGTTTAGACCTATTTCATATGAGTTTTACAAGAGCCTTTTTGTTTTATACAAGAATCGTGTAATTTTCGAATGATTTTTTTTTCTAAACTAGGTTTTCTAAAAATTTCTTTTCCAAAATGTTTGATGATTTTTGAGTATTTGATATTTTGCTTCTTATGTGTGTTGACTAATTTCGTAAGTTTGCTACAATCTTAACTCATTTATACTAAAAGCCCTAATTTTTGACATTCTTTGTTTGGTTTCTGAGTACTAGTGTATTGACTGTGTTCTTGCCTTGGTTCTTGTGATTTCTCTTTAGCCATTTGAATGTCTCATGGTTTTCTTATCCTAATATGTATATACTGAGTTTCTTAGTTCAACTCTTTTATTGATTCTACATGTTTGTGTTCATTCTGATTGTTCATGTTAAGACATATATCTTTCTCCTTAAATCAGTATCGTTTTCTTGATTTACCAATTTGTTTCGTGTCGAATCCTGACTATTCATTTCTTACCTTGTTTTGTCTGTGAAACTTGCTGACTCTTTACGTGATTTTCTCCTTGACTATTCTGAAGTTTTTATTTTCTGATTTGATTTGAACCTATTTCCTTAACAAACTTTGATTCTTATTTTTGATTGAACTCTTTGCCTTAATTATTTTTTTTCTTGCCTTATTTGTTATTTGTAGATTCTTATTGATTGTTTACTTAATTGAAACTTCTATTCATTTACCCCTAATTACCTACTCTATACCCAAACCTTACTTGATTCGGCTCCTTAAATATCTGTCATGCTCTTACCGTTGATTGATTATCCCTTGATTAAAGGGAAGACTTACTAATTTTACATGTGATTGATTCCATGAATTTCTCTAATTGCTACTTAATTGATCTCTTACCTTATTTTGTTAAGCTTTTGATTACTATATAAACTCCCTCTTATTTTTACTTCTGAACAACGAACAATAGTTCAAAACTACTACTTTTTACACTCTAAAAGGCTCTCTTTCTACTCTCTTTGCTACTTGTGATCTTTATCATTCTAGCTGGCTACAAGCTAAGGCTGGAAGTTGCACACTACCTTTCTCACATCTTGTATTTTTCATTCTTTAACTAGGTATGCTTCTGATTAATTTTTAAGAATCAAACCTATGTGTTTACTTACTACTTTAGTTCATGTGGCCTGATATCCATTCTTGCTTCTGTTTACTGCTTAACTAGCATGACAAATCCTGCCTACTCAAATTTGTGATCAACATGTTTCCACTATGTTTGCTTGTTTGTTGTCTTGTTTAACATATTTACATAAGTGACTTAAGCCTGTTTGGACTAACTACTGTCTTTCCTAAACTCTGCTTCTATATAATTGGTATGCCTTCATTGTTAATACTTGCCTAGCATTTAAGTCCTTGCCTGTTCAGTTTCACTCCTACTAAGTCAGTCAATCTCCTTTAAGTCATTCTAGTTGTGTGGTTTAGATGTCTTCAACATGTTTCTTTGTTGATCTTTGCTGCATGACCTGCATTCTACCTACTAGTTCTATATAACCCCCTCAAAACTCTATGTATCCTGTTGTATGTACTCTCTATGTTCCCAACCCCTATCCTCTTCTGTGAAAGTTATGCCTAAAACTTGTTCTATGACTTGGATTCTGATTGCAAATTATTTTCCTCACACTTTCCCTCAAACTATTTTAGCACTAATGGTTTTCAGAAGTTTTTTCAGTCCTAGGACCTTTCTATTAAACTCTTTCAAACTGTTATGCACTTCTACTTACTCTTAGAATGAAAGCAATGAAAGCAATAAAATCTCCTCCCAAGTATTTAACTCTACATTACATCCTTATCATGCTAAGCTAAAAAGGTCTACTATAAGCACAAATACATGACTTCGATTGGTACCAACAATTAAACCAATGCATATGAATTGCTGAACACGTTTCATGAACTTCATTACATTTCAAATGCCCAAGCACTATACAAATCAAAGTAGCAAATCAAGTCATGACATTAAAGCTTCAAAATTTACCTCTCTATCACATTTATCATTCTTTAGTCATTTCTTCCAATTGAAAATGGGATTAAATTCACAACTCAAGTTTCATGTTCCTTCACATTTAAGATAGGATCCCACACTCATAAATCTTAACTCAAAACAAAAATGGGACATCAAATGGAAAAAATTATCCCTCTCTCAAAAAGATGTTCAAATGCTTACAAGCAGTACCATAGGCTTGTCCTTCATGTATTCCTCCACTAATATAGACAACTTGGTTCAAATCAATTAGGACTTAAAGGGTTGTAGTTTAGGCTTTTGCATAAGGTGGGGCTCAATTTTGGTTAGAGTGACTCAAAACCTCCCCAAGCACTACAAAATTTACAATCAACGTCCACTTCCTTCGAAAATATTCTCCATCCTTTCTTCACTTTTCATTCCACACCTAGTCTTCCTTTTATTCACATTTTTGTCACTTTATTCTATATATATATTTTTTTTATTTTCTTTCTTTTTCAAAATCAAGGAAGGTTTCACTTTTTTTTTTCTACCTTCCACCTTTTTAAGCAACTTCCATATCACAACTTTTCCAACCTTCACCCTCAAACTTAGGCTTTTAGCCTATGTTTACACTTTCAAAGTACTTAAGGAGGTAGGGTGCCAAAAGCTAGATCAATAAAGAACAAAGACATAAAGTTTGTAACATGGTTGCCAAAGAACAAGGTTAAAGGCTCAAAATGGTTTGACTAGGAAAAATATTCAAGGGTAGGAAATTTAAGGCACAATAGCAGTCCAAGGAAGACCTAATATCATTTTTCAAACCAAGTTAGTCTATAATTCGCCTTGAAACATATTCCGGGTAAGTTCTAGACTACAAGTAATGCAAAAGAATTCACAATAAATCTCACCATACATGGCACATGAACACTCAAGTGGAATACAAATCCAAAATCCAATTGAAACCAATGACTCAAAGAGGTTGCATATAGCACATGAAGCTATTTAGTGAATCAAAGAGCCAAAATATGAGTCTAAAAGTTATGACATTTCTACTTCAATTATTTTTTCTTTTTCAACAACCAAAAATTCATATGCCGAGGTTTAAATCATGTTGGTACCAAGCAAGCCACAACTTGGTCAATGGGCATAAACTTCAACTCAAACCATTTATTCTTCCTAATATTGACATAGCTATATCTAAACTACAAAACTAATTCCCTTAAGAAAGTTGTCTATCTATCCATCATCGGGAAAAGACGACAAAAATTTACTAACATTTACCCGGTTCAAGAAGAAAATTGGCATCTTTGGAAAAAGAACCGTGGTATAAAGAAAACCAAGGATATCGCCACTAACATAAATAACATAAAACATACTATATAAAAAAATTAGAAGCTAATAACCAAAATTAAGGAGTTAAAAAAAACATCAAGTAGCTAAAACATACTACTAAACATAATGATATCACACATCATATGGAAATATACTAACAACAAAATGAAAGCAACTACAGTACCAATCTGCCAGAACAACAGTTATACAAGAAGCCACCTCCAACTAAAGATGTTGCAATGTCCCCAATGCAACAAAACATGATAGAGTAAAATGGTGGAAAGTGCTCCCTGAATACTGCATCAAGTGCTCTCCTCGCTGTCTAAGTCAGAATCCTCCCCCTCTCCTTCTTCCTCGGACCAATGAACAGGAACATCATCATCATCTATCGGCCTGGTCGATGGCATCGGTTCTTGAGGATTTCAGACTTTCCACAGCCCCTTCACACCCTTCCACATGCGAGTAAAGAATGTCTCTTTCTTCTCCCTTTTCTTTATTTGAGTGTGTGCCTTTTCTAGATTGTCATGAGAATTGCTCAACTCACCATGCCTCTTGGCTAGATTAGTGTATACCTTCTCCAGCACCGTAAGGTGATCCCTCTGCTTCCTCTGATCTTCAAGGTATTTTTGGAACTCTTTCTTTGAAATGTAAGTGGGTCCCTTAGATGTCTCCCCAGGTCCATGTGGAAGGCCAGCTACTAGCTCACGAATCACTCACATCTCCTCACTAAGCATAGCAAATGGTCCTCCTGCAGAGGATGATGGCTGGCTACTCGGATCAACCTGAGAAGAAGAACCCATCTTTCTTTTTTTGCTCTTCACTGCGCCACCCTCTCCTCTATTATTCAATGGATTTAGAGGCTTTCCTGGCTCTATCCAATTGTCCCTCGGAGCCTCTTCCACCCTAGCAAGCTGGCACAGCTCAGTGATAAGCGATAGGAATAGCAATGATGGGTTATTTTGCATCCGATACTCTCTCAATTCATTGATGAAGATTTCACCAACATTTAGCCGAATACCATCAAGGATGCAAGATATCATCTGAGGTCTTGTAACCGGGACGTTCCATATGTTCGACACAGGGGAGATACGACTGCATATGATGGCCAACCATATCTTTGCTTCGGTAGTGAACTCTTTGGATGTGGTCCCTCTCTTCTTAGCTGCCCATGGAACATCTGCACCCGGGCATAATTTGGACACCAACCACTCCCCTGAAGCACAGTCTTTTGCCCTGAATGGGGCCATGTCGTGGTCTGACAAATGATAGAAGTGATTCACAGTTTTAGCCCCAAAGTGCACCATTTTGCCTCGAATTCTCATCTTGGGCTTTTTTAGCCTGATAGCTGGGAGGTTGGCATAGAATTTCCTCACCCATTGCTCATTTGCTCAGCAAGGTTGAGGGGCAAAACAGTTCCATCCAATGGCCATTATCCTTTGATAGAACTCAGAAAGACGTTCTTGGACGTTGTCTAGTAGTATACCACTTTTCGAGAGCACCTTCTTCGAGATCAGGTTTTCACAGTATCATTCTTGACATTCCAATGACAAGAACCAGTGTTGGTCGAAGTTCTTCTCAACTTCCAAGGGGTTGTCACTTGCGGATCCTTCAGAGATAGAGCCCATTTTCCAATTATAGTACCTATCAACAAATGATAAGAGTGAAAACATGGTATGGCTATGAAGAATAGTGCAAAATGAATCAAATATGCCAAAGGAATGCTCGGATAGTTGAAACTCAGTTTTAGAAATTTTTTTCAGGATTTTCAGATTTTCAATTGTCTGCTCTCTGATATCGCAATTCCCAAGAAATCATCACAATTGCGATGTTATCAGAGGTGGCATTTGAGAAATATTCCTCGCAATTGCGAAGAACACTGGTGTCTGATAAGCTCGCATTTGCGATGAAAGTTTGGGAATTGCGAAGGTTGCTGGGACTTGGGTTTTTTGCAATTGCGACCACTTTTTCGCAAATGCGAAAAGGCCTTCGCAATTGCGATTTCATCGTCCCCAGCCTTACCTTTTTCAAAGAACAGTTTTTAAGCCCTAACGCTTTGGAATCGAAGTCATTTTCAGTGAACCCAATCATCATTTAAGCATAAATCATGCATTAAACTTCATAGACAACCATGAATCAAAAATATCGATGTTTCGGCCAAGAATTTTATTCGGGCCTTTCATCGATCACATAGAAAGCACAAAAATTCACTTCTATTTGACAAGCTTTGAGTACTCAGACTTCCCCATATTTTTAGCAAAGAACATAATCACACACTCTCAACCAACCTCACCCAAAAATCGATATAAGTTTTGACAAATTTTTGAACAATTTCGGGCAGAGAATGAGAACCATTTAGACTCTAGGGTTGCAGAGAATCAAAGAAGAATAAAGAAGAAGAAGAAGAAGAAGACGACGAAGAAGAAGAAAGAGCGATTAAGCTTTCATACCTGGATACTTGCAATTAGGAGTGAGAGTTGATGGAGTTTTACAGTGGTGAGAGTGAGGGAGACAAAGATTTTAGGGCCTTAGAACGTTTTCTTCAATTTTGTTCAAAATGATGCACGACCCAGTTTTTACCTCTCTGATGTCGCAATTGCGACACAGCCTTCACAATTGCGAAGGTCAATGATACCTGTTGTTGTCGCAATTGCAACAAAACCTGGAGAATTGCGATGGGAAAGTTTCGCAAATGCGAACACTATTTCGCAAATGCGAAACCTGCCCCTGCATTTTTCAACAACTACTGGTTTTGGCTCTCCAGGTCACTCCGACCTGCTCAAATCAACTCCAAAAAGTCTAAAACTTGGCAGATTAGTTACAAATAATATTCTAAGCTATTCTAAAAAGAAAATTTCAAAAAATGAACAAAAAATTTGAAAAATGATGGGTTGCCTCCCACCAAGCGCCGCATTTAACGTCATGGCATGACGTAAGTCAACTTTACCACTTTTTTCGCCATTTGGATGATATGAACCGGGCGCCTAGCTTGGAATCAATCTTGTGACCACGAGCGATGGGGGGTGGTAAGTTGATGATAAAGCCAAGCTTTAAATTCTCCATTTTGCACATCTTGGCTTTCATGTGAGGATGTCATTTTGCCTTCTTGTTCCCTCAAATTTTAAGATGTATGTTTGTTGCCTTTCCTCCTCGCAATCCCTCATTGAATGGTGTAGTTCAATTCCCATATCACCACACAATTACAATGTTGAAAAATGCTTGGAATGTGACTTCAAACCTCCAACTTGCAATTTTTTCCGAATTTTGACATCCTCTTTTTCACCCGGACTAGAGTCAATCTCAACTAAATTTTCATTTACACCAGTTGACTCTAATTCCATATTTTTCTTGGCATCATTAACACTCAGGGAGTCGGTTGCCGGATGTTCAATTCTTGAATCCTCAAAGTAAAGCTCACTTTCTTCCTCGGAATTGGACTCTTCTTGGCTTCCTTCCACACTCTCAAGTTGGTGGGCATAGTGAGCCTCAACCAATATTTTCATTTGATCTTCCAAAGTGCAGATGTGTTCATCATTGTAAGCCAAGCCTTGTTTCAAATCCTCGAGTGCAAAGTTGTGCTTCTCCTCATTTTCAAGAATAGTTTCCAACATGAGCATCATCTTCTCATTTTGAGCATTTGTGAGTTCTTCTTGGTTTTGATCAAATGCCAAGGGAGGATTTTCGGCTTCCACATCTAAGAAAAATTCTTGGCTATCATTAACTTTCGAGGATTTTTGGTCCTCTAAAGCTTCAAACATTTTCCCCATTTGTGAGAGCAACCTTTCAAGTGCCAATTCATTTTGGAGACTATTCTCCAAAAGCTCCTCCAAGACACTTTGTTCTTTGTTTCCTCCTTCAAGTAGGCACTCCAACATGAGCTTGAACTCTTCATTTTGGCCATGTTCAACTTCTTCCACTTCCATAGCTCTATAATTTTCATCACAAAAAGTAGAATCATCATAGCGGGGGCTTGGGGAAGGGAAGGACAAATAAGTACAATCATCCCAATGACCATTTTGAAAACCACACTTATCACAAATACTCCACTCATGGGTTTGAGATTGTGCACACAATCCACCCTCGAGAGAATTTAAACAATTTTGCCACGAGTGTGGTCCTCCACAATAAGGACAAGGGTCATCAAAGTATGAACAACTACCATCCGACTAATTTTCATTAAATGATGCCATTTTTCAAAACTAAGAAAATAAACAAGAAACAAACATGAAAAATAGACCAAGGTAGGGAAAATTAATTACACAAATATTCACAAGTTTGGACCAAAACACTTACGCTTATTTCTCAAACAACCTAAATTACCCCAAATTATTCCCCGGCAACGGTGCCAATTTTGATGACGTCCAAATCCACTACTAAAAAGTAAATGGACACGGTCGCATGTAATATAATTTACCCAACTATGAGTCGGGGTTGAATCCCACAGAGAACAATGTGTAGGCGATTAGGAATGTAAGAGAATTATCACTTATCCCGCAATGCCAAACACTTAGAATTGATTTTTGAAAATATTTTATACCTAAATGAAAAAATGTAAACTAACCTAGAAAGCAGGTAAAACGATCAATGGCTACAAGTATGGATGCATGGGGAATTACACTCAAGTAACAATCCAATGTATTTCATGATTTTACAAATATGAGCGAGTTTATATTAATTAGCCACGGATAATAATTCTTAATTAATTTCTTCTAAAGACTAACAAGACTTCCTAATTGAATTATCCTTAAAACAATTAAGAGATTAAGCACACCCGTAATGGGTACAAGTAGTTCAATTCTATCCCTAGGTAGAATCTATAAAATGAGGGTTAAAGCCTCAAGTTCTTGTTAATTAATCTTTCCCAACCCCAAATTATCTTTTCCAAAATTAATTCGGAGTTAATGGGCGAGTCCTAGGGTTAGCTAATCCCTTTGGAAACATTAAAGAACAAGAATAATTAAAGTAACAATAACTCACTTCATAAAAGAATAAAAATCATTCAATACATAAGTACAACAAGGTATTTAATCCACACTTTAAATATGAATATTTCTATAAACAAGATTCAAGTGTTGGAAATAAATACTACAAACTTAAATATTCAATACAAAGCAAGAAAATAAAGAAATAAACATATATGGGTAAGAAATCCTTAACCACAAGCTTGAAATCTTCAAAACCAAGTGTGTGTGCAAAACCATAGCTTCAAGACTTGTTCTCTCTAGTCTCTTGGAACTGAAAATAAGCCAAAGATCCTTACAAATGAGCCTAGTCGGGTATTAAATGGTTTGGGGTCAAAAAATGTGAAATTCCAGAATTGCCCAGGCCTGAAGCTCGATTCTCGCATTTGCGAACAAAGGTTCGCAATTGCGAAGTTTGGCTATACTGTACACTTTCGCATTTGCGAAGAGTACTTCGCATTTGCGAAGTTTGACTCCCTGGTAGACTTCGCATTTGCGAAGTCTTTTTCACATTTGCGATTACTGCCTAGATCATGTTCCTTTGCAATTCCCATACTTCCCTAGCAATACCCAAGCCTGTAATCTTCGTAATTCCCAGAATTATGTCGCAATTGTGACCACTGAGGGCATTGCCTAGATTTTTCTCTTTTTAGCTTCTTTTTGACTTGTTTTACTTGGTTTCTTCAACATCACTTCCAAATAACACAGAACCTGTAATATAGAAGTAAATGGCAATAAATACATGATTTTATCATATCAATCATAGCAAAAATACAAGCTTAAAGACAAGATAAGTAGGTAAAATACCAACTTATCAGTAATGCAAACTAGTCTAAGAGTTAATCGCTCTAGGTGCTCTAACGCACCATAATCCGTTAGGTGGCGACTCTTCAAATACCCAATTCCAAAAAGAAAATGAGTTATTT
The DNA here is from genome assembly GCF_000393655.2 of Nicotiana sylvestris. Lineage (NCBI taxonomy): Eukaryota > Viridiplantae > Streptophyta > Magnoliopsida > Solanales > Solanaceae > Nicotiana > Nicotiana sylvestris. The sequence continues at coordinate 16,822,199 of NC_091062.1, read as the reverse complement.
CCCCCATGAATGTCGATACCCAGACTCTACGAGGAAAAAGGGGGCGCAACACCCCTTGTGGGCTTTTGTAATCGAATGTTTATGAATAAAAAATGTTTTTTTTTAATTCATCTCTGATGTATACTATTTTCTCTTTATCTATGCTTGTGTAGAATTTGAGTGCATGACCCTATCAGTTGGTGCAAATATCGAGCTCGGGTTGGATTGATAAACTCGGGTCGTTGGGACCTTGACTTCGAGTTGAATGAGAGTAAGGCTTCGAACCCCCAAATCGAGACTTAGCGTTTATACCATGCGATAATCTTCGAGGGGGGATTCGCTTGGAAGCTCGAGAATGGAGACTACCTTTAGGCTTTCGAGACAGTCCCGAGTGGAGGGTCATCTGGAAACTTGTCTTGAACTCAGTGTAGATAGCCTTAAGGCATTGTAGATAGATCCTTAATGAGGGACTACCTGGGTTTAGATGGTACCCCGAGGACAAGCCCATATGAGTGGAGTTTTAAGTGTTTATTTTCTCCTTGAGAGGAGCCTTCGAAATCGGGTATCATCTCGAGTCTTGTAGTGACATCGATGGCCCCTTGGAGAGATCCTCGAGATCGGGTACCATCTCGGGACTGGCGATGATGCCAATGGCTTTTTGGAGCCTATCTTCTTTTTGATGGAGGTCCTCGAGATCTGGTACCATCGTGGGACTTGTTTGGTGCGGGTGTCTCCGATCTCGAAACGTCACACATCATTTGTCAAATGGACGACACAGTTGTAAAATGATCGAGTCGATCCTGCTGGCACATCTTCCTAAAGTGATTTCGGCCAGCATTTTAATCAACCTCTAGGGCAAGCGGATCGTCGCCTCTTTTTCCATATATAGGGCTGCTTCCGCCCTTTTGGAGATTTCACCATTCTGAGAAGTTGCCCTTTTTTCCTGCGTTAGGCCTTTCATTACTTCAGTATTGACGCTCTGGCCTAAATTCCTGCTCCAGTTCTCTAATTTTGTTGTAGTCATGACTGCTACATCAGGATCCGTTCGGTAGGGAGGAGAGAGTTCCACCTCCGGTTCTTGCCTTTTTGGCTCGGGGCATTTTGATTCGAGAGGGGACTTTTTGTCAGAAAAATGCCTCGATGTTCAGGATCGATGGGAGCATACCTTGAAGTTTACTTCTTTGATAGGAGAGGGACACCTTGAGTCGGTGAGGAAAGATTGTGGATGTGGGAAAAGGTAGTACTGCAGGTACCTTCCCCAGATGAGAGTATTACGGATCGTGCCGAGGGGTTTTTGAATGTGTTCACGCATCCTTTCACGCTGGGCCCCCTTGATAGGGTTGTGCTTGACTTATATCAAAAGTATCAGGTTACCTTAGCCTAGATTCATCCGTAATTTTGGCTGATAGTATTGATGGTGAGGTTTTTTACTGAGAATGCAGGGCTTGAATTTACGCTTAGCCATCTTATTAGGCTATACCAACCCTTTCATCATCGAGGTCTGCTAACCTTACGATGCCAGTCGGCCACGCCTTTCGTTGTTGATGATGAAAAAGACAGGGGTCAGGAGTGGATGAGTCGATTCGTCCGAGTACGAACTGTTGATATTATCTCTGTGGAGTTTATGCCATTCCCTGAGGAATGGAATTATACACGTAAGTTACACACTTGTGCCTACACAGTTTTTCAATTATGGCGAAGAGGTGTTCCGTAAATATGCCTTCTTTTCTTTTTTTTGCAGCGATTTCGTGGATGCCGGGCGAGGTTCTCGATCTGCCGGATTGGGTTGGTAAGTTGGCGACCCACTCGACTTACAACGAGCATAAGTGGCAAGCTTTACCTAAGGATAGGTGGGAGGCAAAATACCACTGTATGTGTTGTGCAATCTGTTCCCTTCTTTTTGTTGGAAAAACACTTTCTCTTTCTGCGTACTAACCCTGTTATTGTAGGCATCGGGGAGCCTTTTGAGGCAAGGCCGTGCCCCCTTAGGGGGGGGGAGAAGGATTGCTAGCTTCTGGGCTAAATAACGATAACAATAAGCAAGAGATACCTTTGCAAGGCAATGACGCTCGAAGTAAGGCGAACCTGGACCAGGGGCCCGGAGTGGAAGTATTGATTGAGCCTGCCGCGCCCGTGATTTCTGGTTTTGGAAAGGCGGTTTATCGTCCGTTGTCGTCTTCTTTTTCCGTTGGAGGTACTTCGAGGGATACTCGAAACCCAGGATCATATGCACCGAGCGACCGTGCCTCGGCCGGGGTTGACTCTTTCGGAGCTGAGGGAGCTAGGTTAGCAGATGTGCACTCGACCTTCGAGGAATCACAACGGCTTCACTCTGTGGTGAGTTTTTGGCACAGGCCTTTCGAGTTTCGCGCCTTCCCTTGCTTACTGATTTTTCTTTTACAGGCCTTCGACAAGCATAAGTTCGAGCTGCTTCGCCGTGAGGCCAGGCTGTGGAAAGCTCTGGATGAGGAGAAATCCCTGAGGCTCCTTTGCGATGAAAGGGAAATCAAGTTGGCATACTTACGGTGTGAGGCGAGTCAGAGCTCGAATTATGAGAGCTATTTGAAGTAGCAAGTAGTTTTTGTTTCGAGCGAGCGTGCGTTCCTCCTTCTAGATCCTGAGGCTAATTTTTCATTTATTTTAATTGCAGAAAAGGCGGAGGGCTTAGAGCGCTTTCGAGATGAGGTTGGATGAGCCAAGCGCAAGTATGATGAGTTAAAGGCTCAGGCGGACGCTCAGGCTTCAATGGAGAAGGGTGCTCTGGATAAGGATTCCGCCCTTGAGGTTCAACTTCGCGTAGCTCGTGATAATAGCTTGGTTCGTACAGATATGATTACGAAGCTCGAGACTGAGCTCTTAAAGATAAAGGCCGAGGTCGTGGGTACCCGGGATGAAGCTGTAATGAGCCAAACTAAGGCTGACCAGAAAGTGGCGGTCTATTTGAAGGACACTACCGATGCTCAAGCTAAGCTGAGAAAGATCCTTGACTACGAAGATAAGAGCAAACAATACACTCAGTGTAAGTCTTGAAGGAAAACCCTCGAGGAGATCCATGCTAGGGGATTTGACCTCTCGGAAGAGTTGACGCAGGTGAGGGCAGACGAGCATGGTGCTCGGTTACTTCTACCCGACGTCGAGGATAGCGAAGATGAGGCCGACGGGCCATAACCCCAAGGGGGATGTAGATTTTGCTTTCCGATTCTGCATATAGCATTTTCAAAGCACGTTTGTAAATGGAGCTTGTATTTTTCCGCATGTATGTATAAAGAGGAAACCTCGTGGTTTTATTTCTCCTGCATTTCTTTTGCCTTGATTTTAGCCAGATAAACTGGTCTTTGAGTTGAGGGGAATCCTTAGATTCACGGTATGGACTTGAGGCTCATTGGGCTGGCCCGTAGGCTCTTACGCGCTTGGTCGATGCGACCTTTATATATAGGCTGGCGACAATGGCTCTTATGTTTTTGCTCTTAGGCATATTTAGTCAACTGTTTTGGGCTCATTCCCCTAGTAGGGAATCGACTCGAGCTCATTTGACCCTCAAGTTGTTGAATTTTAGGCTAGCGACAGTGGCTCTTACGTTTTTGCTCATAGGTATATTCAATTAACTGTTTTGGTATCAGTCTCCGAATCGGGTTTTGACTCAAGCTCATTTGACTCTCAAGTTTTTGAATTGCAAGCTGGCCCTTAGGCTTTTACGCGTTGGGTCAGTGTGACCTTTTATGTATGTGCGCTGGCGACAGTGGCTCTTACGCCTTGGGTCGATGTGGCCTTTTTTATATGTGGGCTGGCAACAGTGGCTCTTACGCCTTGGGTCGATGCGACCTTTTATATAGGCTTTAATTTTCCCTCATTAAGGACTTTTTGAAATAATGTTTGCCCAACTCTTCGACGGTTTTGAAAAACCTCGATTGTAATGCGTTATATGGCGATGATCGAGCACCTCGGGAGGTTTGGCTTAGAGGTTGAGTATCTCGAAGCCAGTGTTTAAGAGCTGACATGGTCGAAGCTCTTTTGCCTATGTCGGGGGTATCCAGTTTAACCGATTCTTTCCAAAGTATATTCGAAGTAATTGAAGGTTTGTTATTTTATAGCGACGGTCGGGCATCCCCGAGTCGCGTTAGTTTGGCTGGTATAGCCAACCAGAGTCATTTGTGTTTGGCCGGAGCCTTTAAGTCCCGAGTGAAGTAGTTTCGGCGTCTATATCAAGGGTATGCCTTTTTAGGGGTCTTACAAGTTCGATATATAGCCAAAACTTTGAGATCAGATTTATGCCTTTAGTAAGGTCTTATAAGTTTTACATGCCTTTGAGGTCTTATAGTTTTGGATATTTGGTACAAGTATGGTTCATTCCTTGCTTGAGGCCTTACAGATATTATTGTTGCCTCACGTAGGTCTTACGAGACCGAGGCTACCCGCATGTGGTCTTATGGCCTTGGGTTTTGATAAGTCGATGGAGATGGCAATTGACGACAGTCCCCGAGTCATCGAGGGTTTCTCAGCTCAGGGGACAATACTTGTGAACTTGGTATTTGCCTCACTGAGGGTTGCAATTTTGGAGTTTCTGACTCGGGGGTCGTGTAGCCTTGAGTTTTCGACGCCAGTCCCCGAGTGATCGGGACGTTTTTGGCTCTGGAATCACTTCGTGATCTTGATGTTGCCTCATTGGAGGATTACAAGTTAGGAGCTCCGACCCGGGGGTCGCATTATTTCGAGTTATTGACGCCAGTCCCCAAGTGTCCGGGGCATCATTCGGCTTTGGAGTCGTTTTTGAAAGAATATCGAGCTTGCTTGAAATGCAAAATGCTTTTGGGAATTATTCATTGATTACTTGGTACAAGCATGCATGTTTTTGCTGTTGCGGGCTTGGTTGTTCTATGCGGACACGGTTTGTTCGACCGTTTGGCCCGATACATTACCTTCCTATTGAGCCCCCATTTAGCGTATCTTGGCTTCTCCGAATAGGTGACCTTCCGGTGGATGGCCCCCAATATTTGAGGTTGGTTGAAAAAGAAGCCTTGAATACTTGTTTAGTTTTCCTTAGGTAGCATATGGGTGTTGCCTCATTAAAAACCTTGTCGGTAAAATCCCTTTTGGGATAAAAACCCGGTCGAAGGAAAAGAGTGCAACGCATGCTTTTGAAGCCTAAGGCCTTCAAGTTGGAGAGTGTTTTGGCCGCTTCGATCAGATACCTACACTCAGGTCAGTGTAGAATGTAATTGAAAGAGAGAGGATACTGTCATATCTTAATGCAAAACGTGCCCGTGATGTTTCGAGCCCTAATATGTTTCAGTCGCCTGTGATGAGGACACGATACGGTCCCCCGCTTTGCTTAGTAGGGGATAGCCAAGAGTATAATTTGTTATTGCTATTTTACCATTTGCTTATCCTTCGGCTCCTTCGAAGGTGGAGGTGCCGGTGTCGGGGCCACATCGTGTACGGCGAACATTTCTTTCGCCGCATGTTGTTCCCCGTAGACGGTCTTAATCCCATCCTTTGTGGGGAATTTCATCATTTGATGGAGGGTGGAAGGTACTGCTCTCATACAGTGTATCCACGACCTTCCGAGCAAGGCGCTGTACCTCATGTCTCCCTCGATGACATGGAATTTGGCATTTTGAGTTGTGCCAGCCGCGTTGACTGGAAGGGTGATTTCCCCTTTTGTTGTTTCGCTCTCTATGTTGAATCCATTGAGGACTCGAGAGGCGGGTACTATTTGGTCAAGCAGTCCGAGCTGCTCTACCACCCTCGACCTAATAATGTTGGCCGAGCCTGGATCCACAAGTACACGTTTAATCTGAAATGTATTTACAAGAAAAGAGATTACTAGTGCGTCGTTGTGGGGATGAGACAAGGTCTCGATGTCCTCGTCGCTGGTGAGGGCATCCTCGAGTATGTAATCCTGAGTTCGCTTTTCTCTGGTAATGGATATTTTTGTTCTCCTCATCATGGGCTCTTGTGGGGCATCGATGCCTCCTAAGATCATGTGGATTACATGTTGTGGCTCATTTGTTTCGTTCTTCTTGGCCGCCTCTCTTTTTCGGAACTGGTTTTTAGCCCAATCGTTGAGGAATTCTCGGAGGTGACCTTTACTGAGTAGTCTGGCTACTTCCTCTCGAAGCCGGTGGCAATCCTCGGTCCTGTGGCCGTGCGTGTTGTGAAAATCACAAACTAAATTATGATTTCTTTGTGAAGGATCTGATTGCATAGGCCTAGGCCACATGGCGTCTCTGATTTTACTGATGGCGAACATGATGTCTAATATATCTACATTGAAGTTGTACTCCGACAAGCGAGGTGCCTCCGTTGGCCCTGTGAGCCTATCGAATCTGAATCTATTGACGAGTCCCCGAGAATTCTGGCCTCGGTCCATCCTTCGGTCATTACGAGGTATGTTATGCCTCGGGGCGTTTCTCCGGTCGTCGGTGTATGTCTAGTACCGTTCTTTGTTCGACTTTGGATCCTTCGCCAGAAGCCTTCTTGGGTATACCGAGCTCGAGGGGGCTCCTAGTTGGTCGTCCTCGACCCTGATTTTCGATTGGTATCAATTGTGAATGTCCGACCAGGTCACAGTGGGATATTCGACCAGGTTCTTTTTCAGCTGCTTCGAAGCCACCGAGCTTCGCGCTTTCAGACCTTGAGTGAAGGCCAGTACTGCCCAGTCATCGGAGAGTGGTGGTAGTTCCATTCGTTCGATTTGAAAGCGAGATACGAACTCTCGCAGAATCTCATTCTCTTTCTGCTTGATCTTGAAGACGTCAGACTTCCTTGTCACTACTTTGATGGCACCGGCATGTGCCTTTATGAAGGAATCTGCCAGCATGGCAAATGAGTCTATGGAGTTAGGAGCTAGGTTGTGATACCACATCATGGTCCCCCTTCGAGAATGTTTCCGCGAACCTTTTTAGTAATACGGACTCGATCTCGTCGTCCTTTAGGTCGTTGCCCTTCACTGCGCAAGTGTAAGTAGTAACGTGCTCATTGGGGTCTGAGGTCCCATTGTATTTTGGAAGGTCTGGCATTCTGAACTTCTTTGGAATATGTTTTGGAGTCTCTTTCTCTGGGAACGGCCTTTGTATGAACTTCTTCGAATCCACACCTTTCAAGATCGGGGGTGCGCCCGGAATCTGGTCGACCCTGGAGTTGTAGGTCTCGGCCTTTTTGTCGTTGGCTTCTATCTTCTTCTCGCCTGATTCGATCTTCTTCTTCGAGCATCCTTACGATGGCGGGGTCGACTACTGTGCTGGGAGTTTTCTGGTGACTTTGTAGTTGAGCAATCGCTAGCTGTTGTACCTGTAACATTTCAAAAATAACTTGAAGGCTAACCTCCCGTTCTTCCCTAGCAGGGGTTTCCTGGGCTTCTTGTTGGTCTCCTTGGTGCACGCTCCTGTTAGTGTGGGAGCTTACATCGACGTGTTGAGCATCGCGTGAGACCGCGTCCACGGAAATCGGTTCTGGTGCGTTCTCAGGGCTTCGTGGTGGTACACCGGCACCTAGAGCATCTATACCATTTTCTCCTTGATTCTCAAGATTGTTTTTCACTGAGTCAGACATTTTGACCTGAAATCAAAGATCTTGGGCAAGAAAAAATGTGAAAGATAACTTACGTTATGTAGCTAAACCAGCAAGAAAATAATTACTATTATTTTTATCCCCATGGTGGGCGCCAAACTGTTTACCGTGAAAATGGTAATGACAATTAAATTTGATTTAGTGGTTCTAAAAATACGTGATCTATTTTTATGCTAGTTGTTAGGCAGTTGATGCTATGTGAAAGACTTAGAAACGAGATAAAAGCTTAAAAACGAGATGTCAACCAAATCGAATCGCTGACAATCGGGGCCTCGAGCTTGCCTATTCGAGAACCTCGAGATTGAGTCTGAAGCTCGGCTGGGAGCTATCGAAGGTGGTCGATGGTGATTAACAATTATAAATAAATCAAAGATGTCTCTTTATGGCCAATAATAAGCAATGAATGATGAATTTTTAGTAGAACACAGTAAATACGAGCAATAAATGAAGTAATTAAATCAAGAGAATATGTTAGAGAGCAGAGAGAATATTCTTGTATATTTAGTATGGAGCAACATATATTTACAAAATGTCAAGGATCCCCTTTATATATGAGGGGGAATCCCAATATAGTACAAGTACATTTATTACAAAGATATGGAGATGGGACACCCAGTTAATGCCACGATACAGGCTCAGACTAGTTTGACAGATTTTGTCGGCTCTAGCTTCACGCCTTGGGAACTCCCCACTTTCTTTCCGTAACCGTCGGTCTCACACTGTCCCGTGGTCAAGCGTCGATGGGCCTCGAGGGATGAAACTCGACCGTGATTTTGTGCCTTCGAGACGTTATAATGATGGAAAATTGGACCCTCCGATTTTACCATATACATTTTCAAAAATATTATTTTCAAGTTTCAGCCAAATCTATGTCCAAACACTAATAAAAAAAGGATATATAACAATCAGACATAATCCAATCAATGCATATCTAATAAATTCTCACACTATAAAGGTGATTTATTTTTCTAATTCAAGTGTACAGCTTGGTAATTTCACAACACCGTACAATTTCCTCTGTCTACATCTTACCTACTAGACAAGTCCAATGCTAGCTAAGGAAGAAAACACAAAAAGGAAAATCCCAAATGATATGGGGACAAAGTTCTGGGAGCTTTATATTAAAGCTCAAGAAGACTAATTACTCTTACCCTTAATCAGAGGTTTCGGGTTTGAGCTCTACAAATAAAAAAAAAAGTACTAGTCGCGAGCGTTTTCCTTTTTAATGGGTCTTACGCTAGACGAATCTAGTTTAAGCCAGACTCCAATACAAATATCGAACACCGACTGGAAAACAAAACAAAAAATTAAAATCAGTCACTGATACTTAAGTCAGGTAGTTTCCCACATTACACTCCTTTAGGGGTACGACCTTTCCCCGTATCCCATATGAACATAAAATACTTTATGCACCGCACTGTCTTTTTACGCATAAAGAACTTCAAGAAGACTCTGCAGGACCAGCGCAAACTGGTGGAATCTGTTTGCCTACAAAACTTGGGTCAACATTCTGGCAAGTAGACTTGGCTGGCCCTTCATTTCCATTATAGGTTATGTCAATATCTCCAACTTCCACACCTTCACATGGCACACCTTTACTACAATTAATTTTTATAGCATCTTGAGTTCTTGATGTTCCTCTTATGTTCTTGAAACTCACTTTGCTAATCTTCACTTGTGATGGCAACTGCAAATTAAATCAATCAAAATAAAAGGTGCATTTAGCTAACAGTGACAGTGACGTACGCAAGATTTCAGGCAAAGGACATCAATCTATTGTCACAATTCAAGTTGTTATTTAATTTCGGTCCGACATATATTCAGTTGATTTTAAGATTTTTCTTGTTCTAATATATATTTTATTTTCAAACAGTATCAGTCTATTATATACTTCCTCTATTATCTGCCATTTTTTTTACACGGCCCTTAAGAAACATTAATTAGAGGTAACTTTTGACTATTTTATCTTTGTTTATGTCTTAAGATATAATCTATCTTCATTGAATATTTATTCTATTTGTGTGTCAATCTTCAAGAACAATTACTATTAAGGGTAAAATGAGAAAAAATAATTAATTTTCTTTTGAACTTCTAGAATGACAAATAATTTGAGACAACTATATTTAGAAACCGCGACAAATAATTTGAGACGAAGGGGGTATTTGCAAAGTGGGTGAAATGACCTCCCCCCCAAACCCAAAAAGATGTCGACTCTCGGCCACCGATTTTTTGACAGTTACCGACTCCGAATATGTGTAAAATGTTAGGCGATAGCAGCCTGCAGATACTCTTAACATGGTGTGATATTGTCCACTTTTAGTCAACCCCTCACAGTTTTCCTCAAAAGGCCTCACGCCATTAAAAGATCCCTAAACTTTATATGCAAGTTCCCAATCTTTTTAGCTGCCAATGTAAGACTTTGTTTACGCGCCCAACATAAAATATAGTCGATCATAACTCTGAATAAGGAGGAAGATTGCGATAGGCTGAAATGGCGAAGTTAAAGATAAGGTACTTACATCTTTCTTGCACTGATTATAAGGGCAATAGAGTTGATCAATAACAACAGGATTGCTAACATTTTGCACAATAATATCCTCATAGTGCAAATCTCTAACAACACCATTATGTGAAGCTGGCCATGTCTTCACCCTCACACCATTGTCAGTGTCAATAAATGTGCAATTTTGCACAAAAACTCCAACCACAGGCAATTCTCCTGGAGTTTTTCCAAGACTACCAACACTAATTCCATGGCCAGGTCCACATGTTACATTTGTTATGTACATTTGTTGAATTCCATCACCAATTGATATGCAATCATCTCCTGTACCAATTTGTGAATTTGTAATGTTGAGTCCTCTTGATCTTGCAACATGAATACCATCTGTGTTTAGGCTTTGTGCTGGAGCTTTTATGTTAACTCCAATGAATGTTAAGTTCTTGCACCCTAACACATTAATGTGGAATAGTTTGCTGTCCAATGAAGTTATGTCTCTGATTATGGAATTTGTTAGGAAGTTGAAGCTCAAATTCTGTACATCAAAAAAACAAAAAAGAAACTGATGAAAGATGGACTCGGTTGAAAAGTCTAAACTTTCATAAAACTCTGGCTTTCAAGCGTATTTGATAGGACGGAAGTCATTTTCAGTATAAACTAATTTACAAAAAAAAAATCTAGAAAATACTTGCTGGTCATGTATTGGTTGGTGAGTGAAAAATAGTAGTGTTGCTAATTTTTGAATAATGAAGATTAATATTACTAATATTTAACTAGGCGTTAGTTGGAGCAAATAAATAATATAAAATTAAAAGTTAAAATAGTTGTAAGAAAAATGACTTCCACTCAGGGTAAGAAAGTCATATTCTGATTTTCTACGAAGAATATTTTCTGTAACGAAATACTAGAAAATGACTTTCTCGTAAAAGATATATTTTTAAATAATAATTTCTGCCGTATCAAACGCTTATAGACAATGACTTACATTTGGATACTGACTTCCACTCAAGGTAAGAAAAGTCATAGTTAAAATAATAATAATAATAATAATAATAATAATAATAATAATAATAATTATTATTATTATTATTATTATTATTATTATTATTATTATTATTAGAAGAAGAAGCTAGGCATTAGTTGGAGGAAATAAATAATATGAAATTAAAAGTTAAGATAACGGTAAGAAAAATGAATTATACTCGAAGTAAGAAAAGTCATTTTACCACTAGAAAATGACTTTTCCTTAAAAAAATATGTATATTTTTCTAATAATGACTTCTGTCATGTCAAATAGGTCGAGAAAAGATGACTTACATTTGGAAGTTTACCGCAACTTTCTGAATTTTTACAGTCATTTTGTGCCCAACCTTGTTCTCCTTGGCCATCAAAAATTCCACCACCAGATAGTGTGAAATGATCAATATGATTAATAGTTAACCATTCCATATCTTTCTTGAGTTGGCTTGGATTTGGAGGAGCTTTCAAAGTGGCTTGAATTTCAAGTTCTATAGGGGCTTTGCAATTACCTTCTAGTCTCACTTGATTCATCAAATATGTGCCTTTTGGAATCACAACTTTACTTGGGATTTTTGAGTTGCATGCCTCCTTAAATGCACTTAATAGAGCCTATAATTTTTTTCCAAAACCCCAAAAAAAAAAATGAAACATAAATGAGTAATTAGTAGCTTTGACCACAGCAATCAAGAATAGAAAAGTTTATCATACTATATTTCGTCGTATGTTGCTCGAACTCTCCAAAAATACTCAACACCCATATTGAATCCTTCAAAATGCATTAATCTTGGAGGATTCGATACTCACCCAACGACATTTTGAAGAGTACAAAAAGGGCAGCCCTATGCACAAGGCATCCCGCGTTCACACAGGATTCAGAGAAGGGACGCACCCCAAGGGGTGTAGTGTGGACAGTCACTCTCATACAAGTATTAGTGCATTCTTTCATGACTCGAACTTATGGCCTATAGGTCACGCAGAGACATTTTGAAGAGTACGAGCAACGTAAATTTTATGAGTAAACAACAATGTCGTAGCGAATTTAAAGCAGGCGAATTGAATTTGACAGAATTCACTATTTCTAACTCGGATATTTAATGAGCACATCCGAATAATTCAAAATTCTGGATTCACCACTGAACCTGCGTATATCCACTAGTTGTATTATTTGAGATAAATGGGTAGAGGTAAAATGGTTGATTTACCTTGCTAATATCTTCATTGCTATCTGGCTTTGCACCAAATTTAGTCACATCAAAAACTGCAGGTTGAGATTCTCCTATGTGCACAAGAAATAAAAGTGCAAATGCAAATGATAATTTGAAGTTCAAATACATCTTGTTCAATATAAGATCTTTCTTCGGTTTCTATATATATCCTTGGATAATTTATTGTGTTTTGAAAGGTAACTGAATGTTTGAAGCTCTTTTATAGTGTCATAAAGAAGAATTTGACACCATTAAAATTTTCAAACGAGCTTTTATGTCAACCATTTGTTTGAGATAATTGGTTTCAATTTAGTGGTTTATCTTATTTCTGTTTTGTTATTCTCTTAATACATTTTTTATTTTGAACTTATAATGAAGACCCTAAAGACCACTAAAGCAATTTGTTATTGAGCTTAAAAATCTCAAAATTGTGGTAAATGTAGTTGAAACTTTAGTACTAGTATGGTTGGGAAATTATGATCAAGACGCTCGTGTTTTATTAAGCTATTAATTATGTACTTTCTCTGGTCGTACATATTAATCGTTTTGGCAAATTTATTTCAAAATATATGGTATTTTTAATATTTGATATATAAAATAGGTGAAAGAAAATTGTTACCACGAGCTTATAATCTATACTTGAAATAATACTATTGTTATACACCAAAACTTACAATTTAGTAATAGTATGTACGGTAAATTAAAGATGTTTCTTTTTTTTTGGAGTAATCCTCTTTTATTTCTTTATTTACCACAACATAAAGATTTTGTTGGAACTAAATCGTCAAGATTAGTCCCTTTAATTATGTAATGACTCCTTAAATCTCTGCCTTCAACTTGAAGTTCTTTTTATTAGCAAAAAAAAGAAAAAAAAAAGAGAAGAAGTTGGAGTATAATAACTTTTGAGAAATTTTCATAAAGCACTATCTTTTAGTATTAATTAGACATCTATAGATACCATTTGCTATATTACGGATTATAGATACCTTTTCTGTGGTTATATGATGTATTTGATGTATTTAAGCTATTGTATTCATGAATACAGTAGCAAAAATAGGCGTGAATCAGGGAAGTCCAGCTAATCAGTTGTTGTATTCGAGTGTATTCGCCTGTATTCATGGCGTGAAACATGGGATTACAGCTAGACATATTACTGTATTCGACTGTATTCACGACGTGAAACAGGGAATTACACTATTTTTAAATGGGAAGTGTATCAATTAAATAATAGACTACTAATATAACTCAACAAACTCAATTATAACACACAAAATTTGTATTTTCGGTTATAAAAAAGATTCTCAACTGGAAAAAACCCCCAAAAACATAGCAATCTTTAGAGAAATTATATAATACATCTGAATACATAAATTATATTAATTGAAAAAACATGTCTTACAATCCCTCCCAATATACATAGAGGGAGAAGGAGAAGGCTGCAAATTCTTAAAATCAAAGGCCATAGAGGCCACTGGATTAAAGATATTGGCAAGGCAGTTGTCCATCACTTTCAACAGTTATTTAACATCAATCATCACTACAATGATTATGACATCATCAACTGTATTCCTCAATGTGTAACAGATGCAGATAATGAAAGTCTCATTGCCATTCCTGACACGGAGAAGGTTAGAGAGGTTGTCTTCAACATGAGTCTTGACAGTGCAGCAAGGCCGGATGAGTATAATGGAAAATTCTTTCAATCCTATTGGGATATCATTAAGGAGGATATCACTAATTTTGTTCAAGCTGTTTTCAATGGCAGGAGGCTCACTAAATTTTTTTCTCATACGTTTAGTTCTTATTCCTAAAGTTGACTCTCCTAGTAGTTTCTCGGACTTGAGACCTATTAGTTTGAGTAACTTTACAGCCAAGATTATCTCCAAGATCCTTTCCAGAAGGCTGAATCCTATTCTTGGGAAGCTTATATCAGAGAATCAAAGTGGCTTTGTGAAAGGAAGATTGATCATTGGAAATATCTTTTTAGCTCAGGAGATTGCTCAGGGCGTGAACAAGAAGAACAGAAGAGGCAATGTTATTATAAAACTTGACATGGCAAAAGCTTATGATAGAATTTCCTGGACCTTTCTGATAGTTGTTATGAGGAAATTTGGTTTTTCTAAAAATTGGATGGACATGATCTGGGGACTTCTACAAGATATATGGTACTCTATCATTATCAATGGGGTTAGAACAGGTTTTTTCACATCTACTCAACGCCTCAAATAGGGAGATCCCTTATCCCCTTCTCTGTTTATTATTGGAGCTAAGGTTCTCTCTAGATCTCTAAATGCTCTAAATGACTTTATTGGCTTCACTCCTTTTAGCATGGATCCGAGAGGTCCGATGATCAATTATTTAGCATACGCCGATGATATTGTTATATTCTGTGGTGGAAACAACATGACTCTCAAGTTAATCAAAAAAGCTATTGTCAGGTATGAAAAGGTTTCTGAGCAGAAAGTTAACAATGATAAGAGCTTCTTCATTACAGCCCATCATACCGGTGTTGCAAGAATCAATAGAATTAGGAATGCTATAGGCTATATGGATAAGTCTTTTCCTTTCTCTTATTTGGGATGCCACGTTTATTTTTGGAGGAAGACTAGCAATCTTTTTGACGGTATCCTCTCTAAGGTGGTCAAGAAATTTAGTGGATGGCAAACCAGTGATGTCCTTTGGAGGGAGAATGATTTTGATTAAACATGTCTTACAATCCCTCCCAATATACATCCTATCCGGTATGAACCCTCCTAAAGGAATTACTAAGCTCATGGAGAAACACTTTGCAAACTTCTTCTGGGGCACAAATGAAGGTAAAAACAAATATCATTGGTCTTCATGGCATAATATTTGTCTCCCCAAAGATGAGGGAGGAGCTGATGTCAGAAAAATGGAGGATATCACAGATACTCTTAACATTAAAAGATGGTGGAGATTCAGAACTCATCCTTCCCTATGTGCCAACTTTCTCAAGAATAAATATTGCAAAAGAGCCCATCCAGTGAACAAAAAAATAAATCCAACTGATTCTCATATTTAGAGAAACATGCTTAAAATCAGATACAAAGCCGAGGAAAATATTAGATGCGAAATACAGAAAGGTAATTGTAGCTTTTGGTGGGATAATTGGACAGACAAGGGTGCATTGGCCAAAATCTTACAAGGTAGTGGGAGATCTTCTAAAGTTCAGGTGAAAGACTTCATTATTAATGGAGAATAGAATATTGTCAAACTCAACGATGTTCTCCCCATGCATATCATAGATAGTATTGCTCAACTAGATATATGAGACCCAAATGAGGATGATTTCCCTGTTTGGACTACTTCTAAGGATGTGAGATTTTCTTCTAACTCAGCATGGCATTCTATTAAATTAAAGAAACAGAAGAATATCTTCATAAACAAAATCTGGCATAATTCTCTCCCCTTTAAAATGTCCTTTATCTCTTGGAGAATTTTCAAAAATAGACTGCCTTTTGGTAATGTTATTTGTAGGTTTGGTATTAACATTATTTCCAGATTTTCTTGTTATTCTTCTATGTAGGTAGAAACAGTTCAGCATGTCTTTAATAGTAGTGAAGCTGCCATCTTCATATGGAACAACATAGGAAATGCATTTGGAATCAAACATCAACAGGAGCCTATTATTGCTACCTTCAAAAGATGGTGGGAGACAACAGCCAACAATAAAGTGCATAATCAAATGCTTCAGATAGCTCCCACAATCATATGCTTGGAACCTTTTCTGTGGTTATATGATGTATTTAAGCTATTGTATTCATGAATACAGTAGCAAAAATAGGCGTGAATCAGGGAAGTCCAGCTAATCAGTTGTTGTATTCGAGTGTATTCGCCTATATTCATGGCGTGAAACATGGGATTACAGCTGGACATATTACTGTATTCGACTGTATTCACGACGTGAAACAGGGAATTACACTATTTTTAAATGGGAAGTGTATCAATTAAATAATAGACTACTAATATAACTCAACAAACTCAATTATAACACACAAAATTTGTATTTTCGGTTATAAAAAAGATTCTCAACTGGAAAAAACCCCCAAAACATAGCAATCTTTAAAGAAATTATATAATACATCTGAATACATAAATTATATTAATTGAAAAAATATATGAATACATAGAATATAGCGGGATACATTGAAATACAATGAAAAAAAAAGACAGTGAATACAATGAAATTCACGGAATACAACGAGATACATTGAATTACAATGAAAAAAAGACAATGAATACAATGAAATACATGAAAATACACGTGATACCTTGAAAATACATTGAAATAAATTAACAAAAAATCAAGTTGTTCAGCCCCAAACTCCGTCGTCTTTGCTCAACAACAAACCCTAATTTCCGCCTTGTAGCTAAATAGTCCTTCCATCTTCAAAGATCTTGCACGCTCAAACCTGGAGGAAGTGACTGCTTCAAATTTATACACCTCCATAAGTCTTAAAGATAAAGTCCTAAATCAGGCAACCATAAAATACGTGATCTTTGGCTTTGATCTTCTTCATCCCTTCCATCATGGTGGAGGCGAGATCGTTTGTCCCGGTCCCTGTTATCTTTTTTTGCAGATTCAATTTGTAATTATCATCCTTTCCTTTTAGCTCTGACATGTGTTGCTCGATATCGCTCTTATAATGATCTCTAAATACTTAGCGAAAAAGAATGATGGTTTGCGCTTGTTTTGTGTGAGTTAGGGTTTGTTGTCGTTGTGCGTTAGAAGGAGGGGGAGAGCTTAAATTTTAATGGGATGGGGGAAGAAAATGGGATGTATCAAAGTAGAGAGAGAAATAAAATAGTGTAACTGATTAGCGTATTTAGTGGCTTATGGCTAGGAGGTAACCAAAATTAAATATTTTGCTATAAACCTTAAAAGGTATCTATAGAATATAATTGTTTTAAATGATATTTATTTAAAATAAATAAGGTGTTAACCTTTGCTATAGGAGGTAAAAATTCCTAATTTTTTCCATCTTTTCTCTCCTAGTCTCGCATATACGTAACAAAAAATCTAAAAAGTTAAGTTGAATTTTTTTTAATTTGTATTTTACAATTAAAATAGCGATAATTATATTTTTCAGCCGCTTTAAAAAATAAGTCTACAATTGTATATGTTTTGTATATTAGGATTATATACACATAATCAAAGTACATACTTTGTATATTTTGACTAGCGCCATGGTTTTTTTTAAAAGAAAAAACCTAACATCTAATTCATATGAGCCACCAACTAACAAAACTCCCCCATTTCATCGGTCTTGACGTTGACACAACCTGCTCAATCTGCCAAGGTGTTGAGGAGACTATCTCCTACATCTTTTTTGATTGCCCAATAACGCAAACCTTTTGGAAAGATATTATCTCGCATAATCAGTCCCTATATAACAACTCTGTCCACTGGCTCACTACTCTCAAAAACCTTTCCAGCAATACTGAACACATGAACCTAACCTGGAATAATGAGTTGCCAATACTATAACACTCTCTAACGGCTATTTCTTAAAATTCCATCCCACTCACGCGCCACCAGATGGAACAACCAGACGACGCCGCTCCGGCACGTCTGGGTGGTCAACCGACTCCTTCTAACACGGCGATCCAACCCTCAGATCCAATTGACACAAAATTAGCTTATGCAACCAAAATCATTTCTTCATCGACTGCCCCGAATCCTTCCAACTGCCATGGCAGGGAGGCTGTAGTTGCGACTCACACAACGCACAACGGCATGCGGACAGTTCTATTTAAAGCAAAGAATTATTATGGTGTTATGGCTGAGGAGTGCAAACTCACAATTGTAGGGAGATTCCTCAAGCCAAGGCCCTAAATTGACAAAATTAGGTCAAAATTCAAGGAATTAATATCGATTAAGGGCTCTGTCAAGATTGGGGTCTATGATATGTATAATGTGTTCCTAGATTTCACTAATGAAGATGATTTTAATTTCGTCTGGTTTAGAAGAGTTATTGAGATTGAAGGTCAGCAAATGTGGCTCCAAAAGTGGTCGCCGAATTTCAAGCCGGAGGAAGATTTGCCGATTGCTCCGGTATGGGTCCTCCTCCCCGAACTTCCTTTTCATATGCACACTTGGAATCATGTTAAACAAGTGATAAGTGCAATTGGCACTCCTCTTGAAATGGACTTAGCAACTAAGGGAAGAACAAGGCCTAGTATGGCCAAAGTAAGAATTGAAATCGACTTGATGAAAGACCAACCAAACTCTATCTATGTTGGTCAAACATATGACAATGCACCTCAAAAAGGCTTTGTGCAAAAAATAGAATATGAGGGTGTACCTAAATATTGTAAGTTCTGTCGGAAATTGGGACATAATTTGATTAATTGTAGAGCTTTAGAGAGGAAAAAAATTGCTGAAAATGGGGATTTAGAGACCCTAAAGGCTGCTGAAAATTAGAATGAGGATAACAGGGGAATTGTTGATCGAAATTTGGAAGCTGATACTGCTCTTAACAGGGGAATTGCTGATTGAAATATGGAAAATGGGACTGAACATGCTGGTAAACAGAGCGAACATGCTGAAATCAGAATGAGGCTACACAAATTGATCAAAATATGAAACTGTTAAATAGAGGAATGGTTACTGTTGTTGCTAAAGATACTGATCAAAACATGAAGTTGTCAAATAGAGGAATTGCTATAGCTGCTACTACACAAATTGATCAAAACAGAGGGACCGAATCTGCTGAATCTGCCTTAAACAGAAAAGTTGCTAAATAAATTGATCAAAAAAGAGGGAATGAACCTGCTACTGCTGTGAACACTGGGCAGACTGAAAATAGAACCACTCCAAGGCAAAAGAGTGAATTTGATTCTGATAATCACCTCCAACGGCCATCAAGCAACATAAGGGAGAGATTCAGGGAAAAAACCAAAAAAAGAAAACAGTGAAAACTTCCAATGAAAAAAGCCAAAGTCTTTTTCAAACCAATGCTCTACATATCTGATGATCCTAGTAGGAGGAAGAATCATAACAAAGAGTTAAGTTTGGCGCTTCAAAACCTGGAACAGAACAATACCATTGAAATGCTATGAATGCTAAAGGGCAACTTAAGGAAGATGAGCAGAGAGATCAAGCTAAGGCATCCAATGATCATGCTAAGGTTGTTAACGACCAAACCAAGGTTGTCAGTGAGCAGCTGTCTTCGAGAACTAAGCTACACAGGGATATGCAGGAGGATACTGAGAATAGAGTTACAAAAGTAGATATGCAGGAGTCCATCCGAGAAAATGTTAGTCAGAATGTGAAGAGGGATACTGAAAACAAAAAAATGCAAAAAAGTGCATTAAACATAAGTGATTATGTCAATGCATCTTCTAGTGTGCCTTCTGAAATTTGAAATCTTCCTGGAATAGAGATGGTAGTTGATCTCAATATGGAATCCAAATCAAAACAAGAAAGATATGTGACTAGACAATAAATAAAGGTGACATCTCCTAATAGGGTGATAGTAATGGTTCCTGAAGACCAAATACAAACTGATTCAAAGGATGAGTCTTTCCAGATCATTTGCTCCAAAGAAAAGAAAAGGAAAATAGGAAAAAAGAACAAAAGCAAAGATACTACACCTCATAAAGGGGTACACCCATGCTATCCCGAACTATTTTCATGATAAATGCCATTTTTTGGAACATTAGGGGTGTGAATACCAAAGAAGCCTTACCAAGGCTAAAAAAAATTGATCTCTATCTATAAAGTGGAACTAGTTGCTATTATGGAACCTTTTGTTAGTACTAATCAAATAGAAAGGTGCAGGAGGTTCCTTGGTTATCAACACTGTATTTCTAATTCAAATGGTCAGATTTGGATCATGTGGTCAGGCAACAACATGACTACTATACTGAGCAACCATGATCAACAACTTACTATCAAATTGCATTATGGGGTTGCCAACAGTGATCTCTACATTACAACAATATATGCTAAATATACTCCTGAAGAAAGTAGAGAGCTATGGAATAGTCTTGAGTTAATCAATCTTCATGTGAACGGTCCATGGTGCATTGGAGGTTATTTCAATGTCATTCTGGATCCCGATGAGAAAAAGGCGGCATACCTCACAGAATGAACAAAAGTCTAGAATTCAGTAATTGCATGGATAACTGTAGTATAATGCACTTGGGTTTTGTTAGTCCAAAATACACATGGTGTAACATTTGGGAGTCAAGAAGAAGAATATGGAAGAGATTGGATAGAGTTTTTATCAATGATGATTGGTCCCAAATCTTTCAAAATAATATTGTCAACCACTTGGCTAGAATTGACTCTGACCATAGACCTATTTTAATTTAATGCAAGGACACTAACCAGCAGGGGCCTAAATACTTCAAGTTTTTAAATTTTTGGACTAATCAACCAACTTTTTTGCAGGTAGTTGAAGAAGTTTGGAGAAATCGTGTCAATGGAAATCCTCTGTGGAGACTTCAATAAAAGCTTAAAATGTTGAGCAGAAGACTAACTCAATGGTCTAGAGATGACATTTGCAATGTTTTCAACCAAGTTCAATACTGGGAAGATAAAATGAAAGACCTTGAACATATGGATCTTATGAACAACAATGATACAACCAGAACTGAACTGAACAAAGGACAAGCTGGGTACATTAGATGGATGGGGATGCAGGATGACATCCTCAGATAGAAAGCTAGGATTGACTGGTTTGAAGAAGGAGATGCTAACACTAAATATTTCTATAGCACCATCAGAGGGAGAAGGAGAAGGCTACAAATTCTTTAAATCAAAGACCATAGAGGCCACTGGATTAAAGATATTGGCAAGGCAGCTGTCCATCACTTTCAACAGTTATTTAACATCAATCATCACTACAATGATCATGACATCATCAACTGTATTCCTCAATGTGTAACAGATGCAGATAATGAAAGTCTCATTGCCATTCCTGACACGGAGAATGTTAGAGAGGTTGTCTTCAACATGAGTCTTGACAGTGCAGCAAGGCCAGATGAGTATAATGGAAAATTCTTTCAATCCTATTGGGATATCATTAAGGAGGATATCACTAATTTTGTTCAAGCTGTTTTCAATGGCAGGAGGCTCACTAAATTTTTTTCTCATACTTGTTTAGTTCTTATTCCTAAAGTTGACTCTCCTAGTAGTTTCTCGGACTTGAGACCTATTAGTTCGAGTAACTTTACAGCCAAGATTATCTCCAAGATCCTTTCCAGAAGGCTGAATCCTATTCTTGGGAAGCTTATATCAGAGAATCAAAGTGGCTTTGTGAAAGGAAGATTGATCATTGGAAATATCCTTTTAGCTCAGGAGATTGCTCAGGGCGTGAACAAGAAGAACAGAAGAGGCAATATTTTTATAAAACTTGACATGACAAAAGCTTCTGATAGAATTTCCTTGACCTTTCTGATAGTTGTTATGAGGAAATTTGGTTTTTCTAAAAATTGGATTGACATGATCTGGGGACTTCTACAAGATATATGGTACTCTATCAATATCAATGGGGTTAGAACTGGTTTTTTCACATCTACTCAAGGCCTCAAATAGGGAAATCCCTTATCCCCTTCTCTGTTTATTATTGGAGCTGAGGTTCTCTCTAGATCTCTAAATGCTCTAAATGACTTTATTGGCTTCACTCCTTTTGCCATGGATCCGAGAGGTCCGATGATCAATCATTTAGCATACGCCGATAATATTGTTATATTCTGTGGTGGAAACAACATGACTCTCAAGTTAATCAAAAAGGCTATTGTCAGGTATGAAAAGGCTTCTGAGCAGAAAGTTAACAATGATAAGAGCTTCTTCATTACAGCCCATCACACCGGCGTTGCAAGAGTCAATAGAATTAGGAATGCAACAGGCTATATGGATAAGTCTTTTCCTTTCTCTTATTTCGGATGCCACGTTTATTTTTGGAGGAAGACTAGTAATCTTTTTGACGGTATGCTCTCTAAGGTGGTCAAGAAATTTAGTGGATGGCAAACCAGTGATGTCCTTTGGAGGGAGAATAATTTTGATTAAACATGTCTTACAATACCTCCCAATATACATCCTATCTGGTATGAACCCTCCTAAAGGAATTACTAAGCTCATGGAGAAACACTTTGCAAACTTCTTCTGGGGCACAAATGAAGGTAAAAACAAATATCATTGGTCTTCATGGCAAGGGAGGAGCTGATGTCAGAAAAATGGAGGATATCACAGATACTCTTAGCATTAAAAGATGGTGGAGATTCAGAACTCATCCTTCCCTATGGGCCAACTTTCTCAAGAATAAATATTGCAAAAGAGCCCATCTAGTGAGTAAAAAGGTAAATCCAACTAATTCTCATATTTAGAGAAACATGCTTAAAATCAGAGACAAAGCCGAGGAAAATATTAGATGCCAAATACAGAAAGGTAATTGTAGCTTTTAGTGGGATAATTGGACAGACAAAGATGCATTGGCCAAAATCTTACAAGGTAGTGGGAGATCTTCTAAAATTCAGGTGAAAGACTTCATTATTAATGGAGAATAGAATATTGTCAAACTCAACGATGTTCTCCCCATGCATATCATAGATAGTATTGCTCAACTGGATATAGGAGACCCAAATGAGGATGATTTCCCTGTTTGGACTACTTCTAAGGATGGGAGATTTTCTTCTAACTCAGCATGACATTCTATTAAATTCAAGAAACAGAAGAATATCTTCATAAACAAAATCTGGCATAATTCTCTCCCCTTTAAAATGTCCTTTATCTCTTGGAGAATTTTCAAAAATAGACTGCCTTTTGGTAATGTTATTTGTAGGTTTGGTACTAACATTATTTCCAGATGTTCTTGTTGTTCTTCTATGTATGTAGAAACAGTTCAACATGTCTTTAATAGTAGTGAAGCTGCCATCTTCATATGGAACAACATAGGAAATGCATTTGGAATCAAACATCAACAGGAGCCTATTATTGCTACCTTCAAAAGATGGTGGGAGACAACAGCCAACAATAAAGTGCATAATCAAATGCTTCAGATAGCTCCCACAATCATATGCTGGGAACTTTTACTTTGGTTATATGATGTATTTGATGTATTCAAGCTATTGTATTCATGAATACAGTAGCAAAAATAGGCGTGAATCAGGGAAGTCCAGCTAATCAGTTGTTGTATTCGAGTGTATTCGCCTGTATTCATGGCGTGAAACATGGGATTACAGCTAGATATATTATTGTATTCGACTGTATTCACAACGTGAAACAGAGAATTACACTGTTTTTAAATGGGAAGTGTATCAATTAAATAATAGACTACTAATATAACTCAACAAACTCAATTATAACACACTAAATTTGTATTTTCGATTATAAAAAAGATTTTCGACTGAAAAAAACCCCCAAAAACATAGCAATCTTTAGAGAAATTATATAATACATCTGAATACATAATTATATTAATTGAAAAAACATATGAATACATAGAATATAGCGGGATACATTGAAATACAATGAAAAAAAGACAGTGAATACAATGAAATACACGGAATGCAGCGAGATAAATTGAATTACAATGAAAAAAAGACAATGAATACAATGAAATACATGAAAATACACGTGATACCTTGAAAATACATTGAAATATATTAACAAAAAATCAAGCTGTTCAGTCCCAAACTCCGTCGTCTTTGCTCAACAACAAACCCTAATTTCCGCCTTGTAGCCAAATAGTCCTTCCATCTTCAAAGATCTTGCACGCTCAAACCTGGAGGAAGTGACTGCTTCAAATCTATATACCTCCACAAGTCTTAGAGATAAAGTCCTAAATCAGGCAACCATAAAATACGTGATCTTTGGCTCCGATCTTCTTCATCCCTTCCATCATGGTGGAGGCGAGCTCGTTTGTCCCGGTCCCTGTTATCTTTTTTTTTTGCAGATTCAATTTGTAATTATCATCCTTTCCTTTTAGCTCTGACATGTGTTGCTCGATATCGCTCTTATAATGATCTCTAAAGACTTAGTGAAAAAGAATGATGGTTTGCGCTTGTTTTGTGTGAGTTAGGGTTTGTTGTCATTGTGCGCTAGAAGAAGGAGGAGAGATTAAATTTTAATGGGATGGGGGAAGAGAATGGGATGTATCAAAGTAGAGAGAGAAAGAAAATAGTGTAACTGATTAGCGTATTTAGTGGCTTAGGGCTAGGAGGTAACCAAAATTAAATATTTTGCTATAAACCTTAAAAGGTATCTATAGAATATAATTTTTTTAAATGGTATTTATTTAAAATAAATAAGGTGTTAACCTTTGCTATAGGAGGTAAAAATTCCTAATTTTTTCCATCTTTTCTCTCCTAGTCTCGCATATACGTAACAAAAAATCTAAAAAGTCAAGTCGAATTTTTTTTAATTTGTATTGTACAATTAAAATAGCGATAATTATATTTTTCGGCCGCTTTAAAAAATAAGTCTACAATTGTATATGTTTTGTATATTAGGAATATATACACATAATCAAAGTACATACTTTGTATATTTTGACTAGCGCCATGGTTTTTTTTTTTAAAGAAAAAACCTAACATCTAATTCATATGAGCCACCAACTAACAAAACTCCCCCATTTCATCGGTCTTGACGTTGACACAACCTGCTCAATCTGCCAAGGTGTTGAGGAGACTATCTCCTACATCTTTTTTGATTGCCCAATAACGCAAACCTTTTGGAAAGATATTATCTCGCAAAATCAGTCCCTACATAACAACTCTGTCCACTGGCTCACTACTCTCAAAAACCTTTCCAGCAATACTGAACACATGAACCTAACCTGGAATAATGAGTTGCCAATACTATAACACTCTCTAATGGCTATTTCTTAAAATTCCGTCCCTCTCACGCGCCACCAGATGGAACAGCCAGACGGCGCCGCTACGGCGCGTCTGGGTGGTCAACCGACTCCTTCTAACACGGCGATCCAACCCTCAGATCCAATTGACACAAAATTAGCTTATGCAACCAAAGTCATTTCTTCATCGACTGCCCCGAATCCTTCAAACTGCCATGGCAGGGAGGCTGTAGTTGCGACTCACACAACGCACAACGACATGCCGGCAGTTCTATTTAAAGCAATGGATTATTATGGTGTTATGGCTGAGGAGTGCAAACTCACAATTGTAGGGAGATTCCTCAAGCCAAGGCCCTAAATTGACAAAATTAGGTCAAAATTCAAGGAATTAATATCGATTAAGGTCTCTGTCAAGATTGGGGTCTATGATATGTATAATGTGTTCCTAGATTTCACTAATGAAGATGATTTTAATTTCGTCTGGTTTAGAAGAGTTATTGAGATTGAAGGTCAGCAAATGTGGCTCCAAAAGTGGTCGCCGAATTTCAAGCCGGAGGAAGATTTGCCGATTGCTCCGGTATGGGTCCTCCTCCCCGAACTTCCTTTTCATATGCACACTTGGAATCATGTTAAACAAGTGATAAGGGCAATTGGCACTCCTCTTGAAATGGACTTAGCAACTAAGGGAAGAACAAGGCCTAGTATGGCCAAAGTAAGAATTGAAATCGACTTGATGAAAGACCAACCAAACTCTGTCTATGTTGGTCAAACATATGACAATGCACCTCAAAAAGGCTTTGTGCAAAAAATAGAATATGAGGGTGTACCTAAATATTGTAAGTTCTGTCGGAAATTGGGAAATAATTTGATTAATTGTAGAGCTTTAGAGAGGAAAAAAATAGGGATTTAGAGACCCTAAACGCTGTTGAAAATTAGAATGAGGATAACAAGGGAATTGTTGATCGAAATTTGGAAGCTGATACTGCTTTTAACCGGGGAATTGCTGATCGAAATATGGAAAATGGGACTGAACATGCTGGTAAACAGAGCGAACATGCTGAAATCAGAATGAGGCTACACAAATTGATCAAAACATGAAACTGTTAAATAGAGGAATGGTTATTGTTGCTGCTAAACATACTGATCAAAACATGAAGTTGTCAAATAGAGGAATTGTTATAGCTGCTACTACACAAATTGATCAAAACAGAGGGACCGAATCTGCTGAATCTGCCTTAAACAGAAAAGTTGCTAAATAAATTGATCAAAAAAGAGGGAATGAACCTGCTACTGCTGTGAACACTGGGCAGACTGAAAATAGAACCACTCCAAGGCAAAAGAGTGGATTTGATTCTGATAATCACCTCCAACGGCCATCAAGCAACATAAGGGAGAGATTTAGGAAAAACACCAAAAAAAAAGAAAACAGTGAAAACTTCCTATGAAAAAAGCCAAAGTCTTTTTCAAACCAATGCTCTACATATCTGATGATCCTAGCAGGAGGAAGAATCATAACAAAGAGTTAAGTTTGACCCTTCAAAACCTGGAACAGAACAATACCATTGAAATGCTATGAATGCTAAAGGGCAGCTTAAGGAAGATGAGTAGAGAGATCAAGCTAAGGCATCCAATGATCATGCTAAGGTTGTTAACGACCAAACCAAGGTTGTCAGTGAGCAGCTGTCTTCGAGAACTAAGCTACACAGGGATATACAAGAGGATACTGAGAATAGAGTTACAAAAGTAGATATGCAGGAGTCCATCCAGAAAATGTTAGTCAGAATGTGAAGAGGGATACTGAAAACAAAAAAATGCAAAAAAGTGCATTAAACATAAGTGATTATGTCAATGCATATTCTAGTGTGCCTTCTGAAATTCGAAATCTTCCTGGAATAAAGATGGTAGTTGATCTCAATATGGAATCCAAATCAAAACAAGAAAGATATGTGACTAGACAATAAATAGAGGTGACATCTCCTAATAGGGTGATAGTAATGGTTCCTGAAGACCAAATATAAACTGATTCAAAGGATGAGTCTTTCCAGATCATATGCTCCAAAGAAAAGAAAAGGAAAATAGGAAAAAAGAACAAAAGCAAAGATACTACACCTCATAAAGGGGTACACCCATGCTATCCCGAACTATTTTCATGATAAATGCCATTTTTTGGAACATTAGGGGTGTGAATACCAAAGAAGCCTTACCAAGGCTAAAAAAAATTGATCTCTATCTATAAAGTGGAACTAGTTGCTATTATGGAACCTTTTGTTAGTACTAATCAAATAGAAAGGTGCAGGAGGTTCCTTGGTTATCAACACTGTATTTCTAATTCAAATGGTCAGATTTGGATCATGTGGTCAGGCAACAACATGACTACTATACTGAGCAACCATGATCAACAACTTACTATCAAATTGCATTATGGGGCTGCCAACAGTGATCTCTACATTACAACAATATATGCTAAATGTACTCCTGAAGAAAGTAGAGAGCTATGGAATAGTCTTGAGTTAATCAATTTTCATGTGAACGGTCCATGGTGCATTGGAGGTGATTTCAATGTCATTCTGGATCCCGATGAGAAAAAGGCGGCATACCTCACAAAATGAACAAAAGTCTAGAATTCAGCAATTGCATGGATAACTGTAGTATGATGGACTTGGGTTTGTTGGTCCAAAATACACATGGTGTAACAATTGGGAGCCAAGAAGAACAATATGGAAGAGATTGGATAGAGTTTTTATCAATGATGATTGGTCCCAAATCTTTCAAAATAATATTGTCAACCACTTGGCTAGAATTGGCTCTGACCATAGACCTATTCTAATTTAATGCAAGGACACTAACCAGCAGGGGCCTAAATACTTCAAGTTTTTAAATTTTTGGACTAATCAACCAACTTTTTTGCAGGTAGTTGAAGAAGTTTGGAGAAATCGTGTCAATGGAAATCCTCTGTGGAGACTTCAATAAAAGCTTAAAATGTTGAGCAGAAAACTAACTCTATGGTCTAGAGATGACATTGGCAATGTTTTCAACCATGTTCAATACTGGGAAGATAAAATGAAAGACCTTGAACATATGGATCTTATGAACAACAATAATACAACCAGAACTGAACTGAACAAAGGATAAGCTGAGTACATTAGATGGATGGGGATGCAGGATGACATCTTCAGATAGAAAGCTAGGATTGAGTGGTTTGAAGAAGGATATGCTAACACTAAATATTTCTATAGCACCATCAGAGGGAGAAGGAGAAGGCTGCAAATTCTTAAAATCAAAGACCATAGAGGCCACTGGATTAAAGATATTGGCAAGGCAGCTGTCCATCACTTTCAACAGTTATTTAACATCAATCATCACTACAATGATCATGACATCATCAACTGTATTCCTCAATGTGTAACAGATGCAGATAATGAAAGTCTCATTGCCATTCCTGACACGGAGAAGGTTAGAGAGGTTGTCTTCAACATGAGTCTTGACAATGCAGCAATGCCGGATGAATATAATGGAAAATTCTTTCAATCCTATTGGGATATCATTAAGGAGGATATCACTAATTTTGTTCAAGCTGTTTTCAATGGCAGGAGGCTCACTAAATTTTTTTCTCATACTTGTTTAGTTCTTATTCCTAAAGTTGACTCTCCTAGTAGTTTCTCGGACTTGAGACCTATTAGTTTGAGTAACTTTACAGCCAAGATTATCTCCAAGATCCTTTCCAGAAGGCTGAATCCTATTCTTGGGAGGCTTATATCAGAGAATCAAAGTGGCTTTGTGAAAGGAAAATTGATCATTGGTAATATCCTTTTAGCTCAGGAGATTGCTCAGGGCGTGAACAAGAAGAACAGAAGAGGCAATGTTTTTATAAAACTTGACATGGCAAAAGCTTATGATAGAATTTCCTGGACCTTTCTGATAGTTGTTATGAGGAAATTTGGTTTTTCTAAAAAATGGATTGACATGATCTAGGGACTTCTACAAGATATATGGTACTCTATCATTATCAATGGGGTTAGAACAGGTTTTTTCACATCTACTCAAGGCCTCAAATAGGGAGATCCCTTATCCCCTTCTCTGTTTATTATTGGAGCTGAGGTTCTCTCTAGATCTCTAAATGCTCTAGATGACTTTATTGGCTTCACTCCTTTTAGCATGGATCCGAGAGGTCTGATGATCAATCATTTAGCATACGCCGATGATATTGTTATATTCTGTGGTGGAAACAACATGACTCTCAAGTTAATCAAAAAGGCTATTATCAGGTATGAAAAGGCTTCTGAGCAGAAAGTTAACAATGATAAGAGCTTCTTCATTACAGCCCATCACACCGGTGTTGCAAGAATCAATAGAATTAGGAATGCTACAGGCTATATGGATAAGTCTTTTCCTTTCTCTTATTTGGGATGCCACGTTTATTTTTGGAGGAAGACTAGCAATCTTTTTGACGGTATGCTCTCTAAGGTGGTCAAGAAATTTAGTGGATGGCAAACCTGTGATGTCCTTTGGAGGGAGAATGATTTTGATTAAACATGTCTTACAATCCCTCCCAATATACATCTTATCCGGTATGAACCCTCCTAAAGGAATTATTAAGCTCATGGAGAAACACTTTGCAAACTTCTTCTGGGGCACAAATGAAGGTAAAAACAAATATCATTGGTCTTCATGGCAAGGGAGGAGCTGATGTCAGAAAAATGGAGGATATCACAGATACTCTTAGCATTAAAAGATGGTGGAGATTCAGAACTCATCCTTCCCTATGGGCCAACTTTCTCAAGAATAAATATTGCAAAAGAGCCCATCCAGTGAATAAAAAGGTAAATCCAACTGATTCTCATATTTAGAGAAACATGCTTAAAATCAGAGACAAAGCCGAGGAAAATATTAGATGCAAAATATAGAAAGGTAAATGTAGCTTTTAGTGGGATAATTGGACAGACAAAGGTGCATTGGCCAAAATCTTACAAGGTAGTGGGAGATCTTCTAAAGTTCAGGTGAAATACTTCATTATTAATGGAGAATAGAATATTGTCAAACTCAACGATCTTCTCCTCATGCATATCATAGATAGTATTGCTCAACTGGATATAGGAGACCCAAATGAGGATGATTTCCCTGTTTGGACTACTTCTAAGGATGGGAGATTTTCTTCTAACTCAGCATGGCATTCTATTAAATTCAAGAAACAGAAGAATATCTTCATAAACAAAATCTGGCATAATTCTCTCCCCTTTAAAATGTCCTTTATCTCTTGGAGAATTTTCAAAAATAGACTGCCTTTTGGTAATGTTATTTGTAGATTTGGTACTAACATTATTTCCAGATGTTCTTGTTGTTCTTCTATGTAGGTAGAAACAGTTCAACATGTCTTTAATAGTAGTGAAGCTGCCATCTTCATATGGAACAACATAGGAAATGCATTTGGAATCAAACATCAACAGGACCCTATTATTGCTACCTTCAAAAGATGGTGGGAGACAACACCCAACAATAAAGTGCACAATCAAATGCTTCAGATAGCTCCCACAATCATATGCTGGGAACTGTGGAAACAAAGAAATGCATGCAGATATAGAAAATAGAAGAAGTATCAGCTGAACTCGATGGGACACCAAATCACTTGGACATTGAAAGCGGCTATCTCCAACATGGTACCAGGTGACTACACTCATATGGAATGGCCCCTATTATGTGATAAGGTCGAGAGACTCAGGCCATCTCAGAAATGGATTCAAGTAACATGGGAGTCTCCTCTATCCGGCACTGTCAAAATTAATACGGATGGAAGCTTTTGCAAAGAAAGTGATAAGACAGGCATTGGAGGAGTGGTCAGGAACAGTCAAGGGGACCTTATTACGGCCTTTTCTATTCCTATTAGTTGTGATGATAATATCATGGCAGAGGCTAAAGCAGCAGAGTTTGGAGGGAAATGGTGTAGTCGAATGGGTACACTAATTTCTCTATCGAACTGGACTCAAATATCATAGTGGATATGCTCACGGATGGAAATCCTAACAACATGAAGATTAAAAAGGTTATAGACAGAGCCTCCCTCATTATTAAACAAACTAGAACTACAGTCAGTCACTGTTTTAGAGAGGAAAATCAGGTAGCGGATTGTCTTGCTAAATTGGCTACAACTACAAATTAGAGAAGGGTGTATCATTCACTCCAAGATTTGCCTAGCAATGCAAAAAGGACTTTTTTTCCTTGATAAATGGCATCTTCCTAGTATAAGGACAAAGTATGAAAAATCTAATTTCTTTGTTAGTTAATTTTGCTCATAGGTCTTAGGACGGAGGGTGTATATATATGAACCTCCTGTCCTTCTATTGGGGTGATTACATCACCGTTGTTGTATTTTGTGAGGTCAGGTCTAGCTCCCCTCTTGCGCTTTTTTGAATACAACACAACCTAGACGGCTGTTTGGGCAACTTTATATATATATATATATATATATATATATATATATATATATATATAACCTAACTTGGAATGACCTCTTTTCATTTGCAATATGGCACCTTTAGCTAAATAGGAACAATAACTACCACAAACAACCTTTGTAAAATCCTCACCCTCAACACTGTTATCATACATTGCATGCAATATAAATTCTACACTGACTCACCAAACCAAGACCGTGCTACCATTCCTATACTGGTAAGGTGGCACCCCCTCTGCTGCAATTGATTTAAAGCCCAACATAGATGGGTATTTAAAGGAAAATACAAAAAAGCTCAACATTTTATGGATGCTACCGAAATATTCCAATTACTTTGCCATGATAATTGCTCCCTCTACACTAACCTTGTTAATGAGTGCAGGTTATTACTAAAGGAGCTGGGGAATCCGATGATCCGGCATAACTTTAAAGAAGGAAACAACGTTGTACATGTTTTCGCTACAGTAGGATCCAAGCAAGCTAGCACCAACCACCTTGCAACACTCTAGGGATGTTTTGAAAGTGTTTCAGGAGGACAAAATTGGAACACCTCATCCTAGACTAGTAATAACAAATGTATTAAATAGTTTGGCTGAACTTAGAAACCTTAGTAGTATTAGTAACTCTATCTCTAATAGCCCTACTGGCTTAGACGTGGCTGATAGTCCCAATGGGACATCACCTTATGTACGGTAACTAATTAAGTTTTAATGAATTTCGTCTTTCAACCAAAAACAAAAAAACAAAAGTCCCTCTCAAATTGGCACGTAACAAAGAAGACTAACTTCTGGACTTGACCGTAAATAGGGATAAAAGTGGAACCGAATGTAAAATAACGAAACCTAAAAAAGGACTTTAGGGTTTTAAAGGTAACCCCTCGTTATTTCCGAAGCGATTTCCCATCTGTAATGCAAATGCAGGCACCATTGATATGACGCTTAAAATCGTATTAACACCAAAATTGCTAGCAAAATTAATATCGCAAACTCGAGGCTACCCACATATACACATAGTGTTTGTCTCAAAAAACTTGTTTCAAATAGCAAAGTGTTAACATTTAACTAATTCTCAAACATATCTGTAAAAAGATAAAACAGAGAAGCAAAAAATGAAAAATACTTCATCAACCGACCCCCCTCTCTCTCTATATACACATATATACCTACTGTTATACCCACATATAACGAAAAATAAACCTAAAACACAAGAGTCATCATCAATAACCTCCAGAGAACAACAACAACAACAACAAAAAAAAACTAATTTAATCCCACAAGTGGGGTCTGGAGAGGGTAGTGTACACGCATACTTTACCCCACCCACCTGGTAAAGATAGAGATACTATTTCCAGTAGACCGTTGGCTCACAACAACCTTCAGAGAACAATAAAAAAAAACCAATTCAACCCGCACTATGACAGTACTGCTATATATCATCGTAATAGATAACAAATACACGTAGAGACCAACGAATACCTGCAAAAGGATCAAAACTTGCGGCTACCAAAAAGAGAGACCAGACCCGTAAGGAATAATGTTTGTAGGCATAGTTTTTCTCAACCCAAAGAAACACTAGAAAGCGATGTTTTCTATGTATGAAGTGTTCGTTTCCAATGTAGGGGTAAACTTTTTTTTAATTAAGCAGGGTAATTAGGTTTTTCAAAAAGGTAATTTCGTAATTTAACTTTCAACTTAAGAGCTTCTTACTTTTAGTATATTGTAGATGAGTTATGTTGCGGATATGAGTTTCTATACCTCCATTTTCTTGTGCAGAGATATGGTCCTTCACTCTCTTATCATCAGCCCAATATCCCTAGGAAGTCTCTTCATATTTCCTTCCCTGACTGCAGGCCTCAAACTACCTTTCCGATCTACTTTTTTGGGAGCACTAACTGAGTGGGACAGTTTGATGCACCGCCCTTTCATGCGTGTTCCTAAAAATGTACATGGGGATCTTCAAAGTTCCTCAGTCTCAAACCTATTGTCAGAACAACTAATGAAGATGCTGATAAGACCTCCTGGTGTTACTGGTCTTCAATGCTGTGTCCGCACAGTACAAGTAATTAACGTTGCACTACGTCAAGAAGCTAGGAACGTAATACAGGCAGCACTAAACCAGAAACCTAAGATAAATACCGTAGAAGATACATCTGTACAAAGCAAAACAAATCCTCAAGTCATCCTCCATAAACATGGTGTGGTGAATTTCACTGTAAGCTACTCTGCAAACAAAGTGTCTCAAACCTTCAGAAAAAGTAGGAAACTGACACGGTAGGAATAAGTTCTGTGCCAACAAAAGAAACTAGTGCTTCAACTAAGTTCACAGTGATTGATCACTAATCACTAGCTGCATACAACAACAACATACCCAGTGTAATATTCCACACTGTGGAGTTTGGGGAGGGTAGTGTGTACGCAGACCTTACCCCTACAGACCTTACCCCTACAACTAACTGCATGGAACATTAAAAAATATTCTGAGGGTTCACTAAAATTAGACTAGTCTACATGGCTTTCAACCTATGACAAGTCTCCTTTATCTGGTCCTGGGATTGAAATTCTTTCTTCTTTTTTCTTTCTATATGGGGATGGAGTGGGAGCATGAGAAGCTAATATTGGTCTTTGCTATAACAATTTGCACACCTTGC
This sequence comes from Nicotiana sylvestris, assembly GCF_000393655.2. NCBI lineage: Eukaryota > Viridiplantae > Streptophyta > Magnoliopsida > Solanales > Solanaceae > Nicotiana > Nicotiana sylvestris. Next base: position 16,788,007 of record NC_091062.1, on the reverse strand, counting down.
TCCCTACCCTCTAATTCCCCTTGGTTTCTTTTTGGCTCTCCTGTTACGTATTGTGGTACATATTTGTTGACACAATATTTGTTTTTTTCCCTTTGTAGGAGCATGCTTATCAAGGTGGTATGAGGCAGGCCCTCATAAGAGCTGTTAAAAGCTACAAGGATAAGTTACGAAGAGTTAACGGCAGTTTTGCAAGATGCCAAAGTGCTTGGAAGATCAGTTTTTTGCAAGATGCCAAATTTCCTGAAATGACAGTTCCCTCTAAAAATCTAGTTGACATCATCAATTTTGCGAAAGGTGGTTAGCTTTCTGAGGAGGTAACTTCTAACACTATCTGACTGTATGCTATGACATGCCTAAGATATTGTAAGATACTCAAGTCTAGCTTGGGGAGGACCATAACCGAAATCGGGTTCTCCTGTAACTATAAGGCAGGTCTTCTTGAAGATGGACTTGGGGTGAGCATTTCATTTTGTGGGAAAACAATCAGATTCATCATTATGGTAACATCTGATCAAAATGAGTGTTCATCCCAAACATCATTCTGTGAAACGTAGGTATTGAAACAGTATAACTTATAGAATATGGATGGTATTTTAGTTGACTTTTTCTTATATGTTGCGCTTTTGTAGGACCCCTAGTTAACGGCTGAAAAGCTGTTCAACTTGAAAGAAAGATTATTGTTGTGAGCTTGTCTCAATTCATCTAGCAAATAATACGAGAATTTATCCAAGACTAGATAGCTCAATTCCTCAATGTGAATTGTAATTAATTCACCAGAATTTAGCCACATTGGTATGGAACTTGAAATAACAAGTTTCCTAACATTTGCTAACAAAATTTTTCTTCAGGAGATATGGCTTGAGAAGTCCATATTCCTAACACTAGTAAAGTTGAAACATATACATTATAATGAACAGTGAGAACAACTAGTTCAACAGAAAATAAGGTTCTAAATCAATAAGCAAACAAATAAAAGTGATAACGTGTATACAGTATACGTGTCTTTTATAGCACATTATCGTTATTGACATTATTAGGAGCTATTTTCCCGTATTTTTTTTTACCTTGTATCTTCTTCTTTGACAAGAGGGGTTGCTCTGATACTAAGCAACCTCCACTTCCAACCAAGAGGTTGTGAGTTCGAGTCTCCCCAAGAGCAAGGTGAGAAGTTCTTGGAGGGAAGGATGTCGGGGGTCTATTTGGAAACAACCTCTCTACCCCAGGGTAGGGGTAAGGTCTGCGTACACACTACCCTACCCAGACCTCACTAAGTGGGATAATACTGGGTTGTTGTTGTTGTTATCTTCTTCTTTGATCAGTGCATTTTCCTCCTGGCTCCTAGTTAGCACCATCGCTTCCTTTTGATGGGATTATTGTTCTGTAATAATTACATATCGACCAAAATGGTATAAATTTTACTACATAATGACAAAATCAATCTAAACACTTATGGATGAGGCTTTTCAAGAAAAATAGCAACGTAAATGTAGTAGTACTTATTTTATAAAAAAGTTGTGCATATGTTATAAACCTTTTCATAAGTTATGCTTTCCGACAGGTAGTTTAACCTTCTCATGCTTCCTGTTTTCGATCAAGTTCTTGGATGACATATGATAATCCAGTTTATCCAAGTGAAAATTAAGGAGTACAAATAGTTAATTTTATGAATTCTTTTCTGAAACTCAAAGAAGCTTGACGAAGACAATAAGGGAAAATCCATCGGATATGATTGTAGATGATCACAGCCATGCACTGAGGATACTCTGCCATCAATTCTGATTGGTGTTGAAAAGTTGATGGAACCTTGAATGCATGTCTCTATTGCAAACCCACTTTCAACAAGTATTATTGCGATCTTAAGTTAATCGTTTTCCTTTTTAACCTTTATTGAAGAATCTTTTAAATTCATCATGGACAATGTGGTTACAGTCTTTTTCACATAAACCCAATACTCTCAATACCATCACCATCATGCATGAAGAACGATGTTGATCTACTATTGGAGAAGTAATAGGAGAGATGCAATGCCATTGTCCCCTCATGGATCATCAGAATATCTTTTTGCGGAGGGGGTTGAGCAGAAATGCATACTCATCAAACTCTGACCTGGTAGGGATTGATCTAAGGAAAAGGATTGATGAAGTGAATGGATAAACAGTTCATCAATTGCGAGATGAGTACAACTACACTTGACACTAGTTGCTGCTTTTTTCTAGCTGAGATTGCTATAAGATGAATATAATGGCTTAGTGGCTAGTGCCACAATCATGATGCGGCTGCGGAAATTTGCACTATTTTTGGAGCATTTTCAATCTCAGAGGCTATTCCAATTCCTCATGGGACTAAATAACTCATACAACCATATCCCCGGAAGATAGATCTTCATCACAGTGAGGACATCAAAGTCGAAGAGTTGCCGATGACAATATACGTTGTCAAAGGAATCAATTGGAAACCTAAGAAGAGGGCCTATACTGCAATGTGATCATCGTCACAGAAAAAGGTCATACTAGAGAGAGTTACTATTAAATAACTTATAGTTAGAAGAAGTTTGTGCCAATGGCAAACAACTATTAAAAAAGACCGCAAAGACAAGTAATTTAGAAAAGATACAGGGGCAAGCAATTATAAGACATTACTAGTATTCATGGATTGAAATAAACAATATTTAACTAAAGGAAGGAGTGTAAAATGCTATTCCATATCTCTTTTTATTGCCTTTGTAAAACCTGACGGTTGAATTTCAAATTCTTGGTGGCATTACCTTCAATTTGTGGCTCTGAGTAGTGTTAAGAGAGTAATTACTAAGCATCCGTAATTGGAAATCTTGCGAGAAAAATTCGAAAGTTTAGTTACCTACCTACCTTATAGCTTTGCCTACCGACTTGCTCAGATCGTGAGCGCCTTAGAGAGATATTATAATTTACAGTGGACTAAAAAGATATTTTACCATGGGAAAAGGTGTCAAAATAACCTATCTACTTTCAAATATTTTCAAACCTTAATACATACGTTATTGTTTATTTAATCTATTAGGCCCTAGGTCGTGAATTACTGCTGTAATCGCCATGTATAGTAATTACTAATAAATACTGTAATAAGTTGCTAATGGCTGCCATCGTAAATTGCTGCTGTTGTTACTATACCCATTTACAAATTACGAATTATTTCACAAAAAATCGTAATTGCACCACTCAATAAAATTTCGAACTGTCGTAACTATTGATATGAATACCACATTATTACATTAAAGCTGATACTTATAAGTTATGGAAGTTGAAATTTTCAATTTCCACTCCAAACTACTTTTTTTAAATTTTCAATTTTTTATTTATGTAAAACGTCCGCTAAGTAACCATAAAAGTGCAGTCATCAAGTTGGTTGCAGTGATTTCCTTCTTCTATTTTTCTTTTCACTTTTCGTGGTTTTTACAAAGGAAAATCAACATCAATCACTCAATGGAAGGAATGATTTTTTTCAGATGAAAGCTTAAACATCCCAAAATTAAAAGAGATTAATGAACTAATCGTTTAGAAATTCTTTTTTTTATTTCCCCGTGAAAACCTTTTAGTCTTCCTAGAATGAATTAGATACTTTTTTCGAAAACTATTAAAATGAGAGGAAAAAATTGAGATGTTTATTATTTTATTTATCTAGCCAATTAAGGAGAGTACGGGTATGGGTTTTTCTTCTACTTCTATACTCTGACGTGGTCATTTAAAAGTGGCCACCTAAATAAATCGTAAACGATGGAACTAATTGGCTAGATAAATAAATTACTTAACATATTTCTTTCTCATTCTAATAGTTTTTCGAGAAAAATATTTGATTCATTCTAGGAATAGTAAAAGGTTTTCATGGAACGTAAAGAGGATTTCCAAAAGACTGGTTCATTACCCTCTTTTAAGTTTGGGGATGTCGAAGCTTTCATCCGAAAAGTATTCATTCCATTTATACATTGAGTGATTGATGTTAGATTTCTCTTTATAGAAGCCAAGAAAAAATAAAAGAGGGAAATCAAAGTACCAAATTTGGTGCTATTATGATTATCTGATTGCACTTTGATGATTACTTAGTTGGAGTTTTACATAAATAAATAAAAAGTGAAATTTGAAAAAAATAATTTGGAGTGGAAAGTGAAAATTTCAACTTCTGTAACTTATAAGTTTTAACTTCAAGATAATAATAATATGGTAATCACACTAGTACTTGCGGCAATTCGAAATTTAATTGAGGAGTAGTGCAATTACGGAATCTTTGTGAAATAATTCGTAATTTATAAATAGGTATGGTAACATCAATAATTGTTTATGATGGCGGCCGTCAATACCTTATTACTCCCTCTGTTCCAGTTTATGTGAACCTATTTTCTTTTTGGTCCGTTCCAAAAAGAATGAACCCTTTCTAAATTTGGTAACAATTTAGCTTAAAGTTACAACTCTACCCTTAATGAGAAGCTTTTATAATCACACAAATACTCTGGGCCCCATTGGACTTGTTTAGGACCACAAATTCCAAAAGTCTTCATTTTTTTCTTAAACTCCGTGTCCAGTCAAACAAGTTCATATAAATTGGAACGGAGGGAGTACTATACAAGGTGATTACAATGGTAATTTACAACATAGGGCCTGATTAATTAAATAAACAATACCTTATGTACTAAATTTTGACAATATTCAAAAGTAAAGAGGTAGTTTGACATTTTTTTCATGGTAAAATATCTTGTTAGTCCATTATAAATTGTAAATATCTCTCTAAGGCACTCACAATCTCGCAAGACAAAGCTACAAGGTAGGTAGGTAACTGGATTTTCAAATTTGATGCAATTATGATTATCTTATTGCACTTTGATGGTTACTTAGTGGACGTTTTACATAAATAAATAAAAAAGTGAAATTTTAAAAAAGTAATTTGGAGTGGAAAGTGAAAATTTCAGCTTCTGTAACTTATAGTTGCAACTTTAAGATAATAATGTGGTAATCACACTAGTACTTGCGGCAATCCGAAATTTAATTGAGGGGTAGTGCAATTACGGATTCATTGTGAAATAATTCATAATTTATAAATAGGTATGGTAACAACAATAATTGTTTACGATGGAGGCCGTTAATAACTTATTACTATACATGGTGATTACAACTGTAATTTACAATATAAGGCCTGATTAATTAAATAAACAATAACTAATGTACCAAGTTTTGACAATATTCAAAAGTAAAGAGGTAATTTGATATTTTTTCCTGATAAAATATCTTGTTAGTCCATTATAAATTGTAATGTCTCTCTAAGGCACTCATGATCTCGCCGGTCAAAGCTACAAAGGTAGGTAGGTAACTGGATTTTCAAATTTGGTGCAATTATGATTATCGGATTGCACTTTGATGGTTACTTAGTGGGCATTTTATATAAATAAATAAAAAGTGAAATTTAAAAAAAGTAGTTTGGAGTGGAAAGTGAAAATTTCAATTTCTGTAACTTAAGGTTTCAACTTTAAGATAATAATACGGTAATCACGCTAGTACTTGTAGCAATTCGAAATTTAATTGAGGAGTAGTGCAATTACGAATTCTTTTGTGAAATAATTCATAACTTATAAATAGGTATGGTAACAACAATTATTCTTTACGATGGCGGCCGTCAATAACTTATTACTATAGATGGTGATTACAACGGTAATTTACAACATAGGGCTTGATTAATTAAATAAACAATAACTCATGTACCAAGTTTTGACAATATTCAAAAGTAAAGAGGTAATTTGACACTTTTTTCTTGGTAAAGTATCTTGTTAGTCCATTATAAATTGTAATATCTCTCTAAGGCACTCACGTTTTCGCCAGGCAAAGCTACAAGGTAGGGAGGTAACTAAATTTTCAGAGAAACAATTACGAATGTTTTGGTTGCCATAGTAATGCCTCTCCTAACATTACTCATAATCGCGAATTGGAGGTAACACCACTAAAATTTAAAATTCAGCTGTTAGGATTTATTTACAAAGGCCGTTAGATGATATATTGCTTATTTCATTCAATCTATGAGCACTAATAATGTCTTATGATTGCTTGCTCATGTATTTTTTTGAAAATGATTGTCTTTGCGCTCTATTTGAATAGCCACATTGTTTGCAGTTGATACAAACTTCTTCCAATTACAAGTTATTTAGTAGTAATTCTCTCTGACCTTTGTATGTGATGATGACTACATTGAGTATGCGTACTCTTTTTAGGTTTCCAATTGATTCCTTTGGCAGTCTATAGATTAACTCAAAATTGCAATAATAAGTTTATAACATATGTACAGAAATTTCCATAAAATAAGTATTACCATATTTACGTCACTGTTTTTCTTCAAAAGCTTCATCTCTAAGTGTTTATATTGATTTTCTGTCACTATGTAATGAATTATACCGGTTTGCTTGATATGTAATTATTACAGAACAATAGCCCATCAATAGAAAGCGATGGTGCTAACTAGGAGCCAGAAGGAAAATGCAGAGATCAAAGGAGAAATATAAGGTAAAAAGGACAGGAAAATAGTTCCTAAAAATTTCAATAACGATAATCGTATTATAAAAGATACATATACATGTTATCACTTTTAATTGTGTGCTTATTGATTTAGAATCTTATTTTCAGTTGAACTAGTTATTTTTTCTTTATTTTTTTTTCTGATAACCACGATGTCATGTTTTTTTCTTTATTTCAGCTTAAGTGTGCTTCGTACCAATCAAAGATAAAGAAAAGGTCAGGTGATGAAAAAAATGTTCCTGTTGTTGCTTCAAAAAAGATTAAAGATGTTATTGCTACTACTGAAAAGGTCATTTATAATTTTACACGAGACATATATATGTTCTCACTTTTATCTATTTTTTTTTATTGATTTAGAATCTTATTTTCTGTTGAATTAGTTTTTTTTTTTTTGGCTTTTCTTTAACTTTTAAATTTTACAAAGAGTTCTATCAGGATTCAGGAATTTATTTCAGTTCTACCAATGCACGAATATATTGCAAACTAACAAAGAGTTTTCGGATCGTGAACAGATGAGGTTAAAGAAGCTAGTCCATGGATGCAGGTAGGTAGCTGAAATATAGGATGTTTGAGGAAAGCCGATGAAATTAGTGGATACCTTGAAAATGAGGAGAATTGATATCGCAGGTCTATTGGAAACTAAATGGACAGGGCAAAAGGCTAGAGAGATAGGCAACACAGGTTATACCATTATGTGGTGGTAATTATTGTAGAACCAACACTTAAGGATAAGGGTGTTTGAGGTAAAAAAGTAGGAGATATGATTATACTATAAACTCTTCTTATATAGGGAATGAGACAATCAATGTTCTTAGTTCACAAATTGAATTAGATGTAGAAGCTAATACTAAATATTGTTGACCAACTTATCTTTATTAGGGTCTATCCAAACAACAAGAAGCACGGTAATTTACCAAAAGTGGGGTCTGGGGTAAGATGTACGCAACCTTACTACTGCCCTGAAAGAGAGAAAAGCTATTTCCAATAGACAATAGAAAACATGTTCTTACTTTTATTTGTTAAATAATAAATTCATGGCAGAACTCTATTTTTTTTTTCTTTCATAGGTCCTACTTGGATAGACAAACACATAAACATATACACATTCTTACTTTTTGTTTGCTTATTGATTTAGAATCTTATTTTCTGTTGAGTTAGCTTTTTTTTTTTCTTTTTTTTTTTCTGTTTTGCTTTTCTTCGAATTTTAAATTATACCAAGCGTTCTGTCAGGAATATATTTCGATTCTGTCAGCGTCCGGATATAGTGTAGAATAAGAAAGGGTTCTCGGATTGTTGATGGATGAGGGTAAAAAAAGCTAGTCCACGAGAGACGGATTCAGGTAGCTAGCTAAAACATAGGCTCTATAGATTATTTTATAAGGTTGTTAAGGTAAAGCAAGTTGGGGATAGGATTATATAACGAACTCTTGTATAAAAAATGAGACAATCAATGTTATTAGTTGCCTCTGCGCCACAAATTTGATTCGCCACAAATTTGATTCGATGCAAAAGCTTAAACTAAATGTTTGCGATCAACTATCTTTATTGGGGAAGATCTTCATGTAGGTAAAGATAGTGACGTTTTTCGCCAAGTACACAAGGAATATGGTTAAGGCACTAGGAATTATGAAGGAAAGGTTGTCTGGAATTTATCTCTAGCTTATGATTTAGTTGTAGTTAACACATTTAAAAAGAGTGTTTCTCACACAATAACATTTAAGAGTGGGGGTAACCATAGTCAAATCGACTTTTCTTGGATGAAAGCTATGAAAGAAGAGATGGAATCTCTACAGAAATATGGCACTTACAAGTTGGTTGAACTTCCAAAGGGTAAAAGACCACTCAAATGCAAATGGGTTTTAAACTCAAGAAGATGGAAATGACAAGTTGGTCAGATACAAAACTCAATTGGTGGTTAAAGGCTTCGAACAAAAGAAAGGTATTGATTTTGACGAAATTTTCTCACCTGTTGTCAAAATGACTTTTATTCGAACAATTTTGAGCTTAGCAGCTAGCCTAGATCTTGAAGTGGAGCAGTTGAATGTGAAAACTGCATTTCTTCATGAAGATTTGGAAGAGGAGATTTATATGGAGCAACCAGAAGGATTTGAAGTAGCTGTAAAGAAACACATGGTGTGCAAATTGAATAAGAGTCTTTATGGATTGAAGCAGGCACCAAGGCAGTGGTACATGAAGTTTGACTCATTCATGAAAAGTCAAACATACCTAAAGACCTATTCTGATCCATGTGTATACTTCAAAAGATTTTCTGAGAATAACTTTATTATATTGTTGTTGTATGTGGATGACATGTTAATTGTAGGAAAAGACAAGGGGTTGATAGCAAAGTTGAAAGGAGATCTGTCCAAGTCATTTGATATGAAGGACTTGGGCCCAGCACAACAAATTCTAGGGATGAAGATAGTTCGAGAGAGAACAAGTAGAAAGTTGTGGCTATCTCAGGAGAAGTACATTGAACGTGTACTAGAACGCTTCAACATGAAGAATGCTAAGCCAGTCAGCACACCTCTTGCTGGTCATCTAAAGTTGAGTAAAAAGATGTGTCCTACAACAGTGGAAGAGAAAGGGAACATGGCTAAAGTTCCTTATTCTTCAGCAGTCGGAAGCTTGATGTATGCAATGGTATGTACTAGACCTGATATTGCTCACGCAGTTGGTGTTGTCAGCAGGTTTCTTGAAAATCCTGGAAAGGAACATTGGGAAGCAGTCAAGTGGATACTCAGGTACCTGAGAGGTACCATAGGAGATTGTTTGTGCTTTGGAGGATCTGATCCAATCTTGAAGGGATATACAGATGCTGATATGACAGGTGACATTGACAACAGAAAATCCACTACTGGATATTTGTTTACATTTTTAGGGGGAGCTATATCATGGCAGTCTAAGTTGTAGAAATGTGTTGCACTTTCAACAACTGAAGCAGAGTACATTGCCGCTACAGAAACTGATAAGGAGATGGTATGACTCAAACGGTTCCTTCAAGATCTTAGATTGCATCAGAAGGAGTATGTCGTCTATTGTGACAGTCAAAGTGCAATAGACCTTAGCAAGAATTCTATGTACCATGCAAGGAACAAACACATTGATGTGAGATATAATTGGATTCGAGAAATGGTAGATGATGAATCTCTAAAAGTCTTTAAGATTTCTACAAGTGAGAATCCCGCAGATATGCTGACCAAGGTGGTACCAAGGAACAAGTTCGAGCTATGCAAAGAACTTGTCGGCATGCACTCAAACTAGAAGATAGTGCTACTTCCTCTAGATGAATGAGACTGGAGGGGGAGATTGATGATGTCCATCTTATTGAAGAAGTATTATGCATGTGCCTAATAAAAGTTTCTTTGGTTTGGTAGCCAACCTTGTTGACTTGGTTTGGTTAGGTAGCCAACCTTGTTGAATTAGTTTGGTTTGGTAGCCAACCTTGTTGAATTTCTTTGGTTTGGTAGCCAACTTTGTTGAATTGTGAAAAGTGTGTGTAAATTGTCAAATATTGTAGGCTTTAGAGAGTGAAGCTTTGGATATAAAAGGAGAGCTTCAACTCTCATTTCTTCACACCAACAAAGAGAGAAAGAAAGAGTGGGGTTTCACAGATAGGATATAAGAAAATAGTCTGTGAGGAAAATAGAGAGTGAGCGATATTGTAGTGAGGTGTGAATATCAAAAGAGGGTTATTTATTTTGAGTGTTGTAGTGGTCTTTGGAGTATTTTACTCCGACCTACAAAGTGTAAAATTCCTTACTATAGTGATATCAGTTGCTCCTCTCGGGGCCGTGATTTTTTTCCTTATTAAAAGGGTTTTCCACGTAAAAATATTGGTGTCGTTGTTACCCTTTTATTCTTGTTAATTACCGTATCTAGGTGCTACATTATTATTCCGATTTTATTACCGTGAATATTATTTCTGTTGGGGTTTATTCCCAACAATGACACCAAGATTGATGATGTTCATCTCATTGAAGAAGTATTAGGCATGTGCCTAATAAAAGTTTCTTTATTTTGGTAGCCAACCTTGTTGACTTAGTTTGGTTAGGTAGCCAACCTTGTTGAATTAGTTTGGTTTGGTAGCCAACCTTGTTGAATTTCTTTGGTTTGGTAGCCAACTTTGTTGAATTGTGAAAAGTGTGTGTAAATTGTCAAATATTGTAGGTTTTAGAGAGTGAAGCTTCGGCTATAAAAGGAGAGCTTCAACTCTCATTTCTTCACACCAACAAAGAGAGAAAGAAAGAGTGAGGTTTCATAGACAGGGTATAAGAAAATAGTCTGTGAGGAAAATAGAGAGTGAGCGATATTGTAGTGAGGTGGGAATATCAAAAGAGGGTTATTTCTTTTGAGTGTTGTAGTGGTCTTTGGAGTATTTATCTCCGACCTACAAAGTGTAAAATTCCTTACTATAGTGATATCAGTTGCTCCTCTCGGGGTCGTGGTTTTTTCCCTTATTCAGAAGGGTTTTCCACGTAAAAATCTTGGTGTCATTGTTACTCTTTTATTCTTGTTAATTACCGTATCTCGGTGCTACATTATTATTCCGCTTTATTACCGTGAATATTATTTTGGTAAGGGGTTTATTCCCAACAACTGGTATCAGAGCACAGGTTCTGCTCGTTCACTGAAATACTATTCACTGTCGGTAGTACTATACTTGGTGAAAAATAAAAATGTCCGGAGTAAAGTACGAGGTAGCAAAATTCAACGGAGATAACGGTTTCTCAACATGGCAAAGAAGGATGAGAGATCTGCTCATCCAACAAGGATTACACAAGGTTCTAGATGTTGATTCCAAAAAGCCTGATACCATGAAAGCTGAGGATTGGGCTGACTTGGATGAAAGAGCTGCTAGTGCAATCAGGTTGCACTTATCAGATGATGTGGTAAATAACATCATTGATGAAGACACTGCACGTGGAATTTGGACAAGGTTGGAAAGCCTATACATGTCCAAAACGCTGACAAATAAATTGTACCTGAAGAAGCAGTTATACGCCCTACACATGAGTGAAGGTACGAATTTTTTGTCACATTTAAATGTGTTTAACGGACTAATCACACAGCTTGCCAACCTCGGAGTGAAAATCGAGGAAGAAGATAAAGCCATCTTGCTATTGAACTCGTTGCCATCTTCGTACGATAATTTGGCAACAACCATCCTGCACGGTAAGACTACTATTGAGTTGAAAGATGTCACATCGGCTCTTCTACTCAATGAGAAGATGAGAAAGAAGCCTGAAAATCAAGGACAGGCTCTCATCACAGAAGGTAGAGGCAGGAGTTATCAAAGGAGTTCGAACAACTATGGTAGATCCGGAGCTCGTGGGAAGTCAAAGAACCGATCCAAATCAAGAGTCAGAAATTGCTACAACTGTAATCAACCAGGTCACTTCAAAAGAGATTGCCCAAATCCAAGGAAGGGCAAAGGTGAAACCAGTGGCCAGAAGAATGACGACAACACAGCCGCCATGGTGCAAAATAATGATAATGTTGTCCTCTTTATAAATGAGGAAGAGGAATGCATGCACCTGTCAGGTCCAGAGTCGGAATGGGTGGTTGACACAGCGGCATCTCACCATGCCACACCGGTAAGAGATCTTTTTTGCAGATATGTAGCAGGTGATTTCGGCACAGTGAAAATGGGTAACACAAGTTACTCAAAGATTGCGGGGATTGGTGACATTTGTATCAAGACAAATGTCGGATGCACATTGGTTCTAAAGGATGTGCGGCATGTACCTGATTTGCGGATGAACTTGATCTCGGGAATTGCTTTAGACCGAGATGGATACGAGAGTTATTTTGCAAATCAAAAGTGGAGACTCACTAAGGGATCATTGGTGATTGCAAAGGGAGTTGCTCGTGGCACGTTGTACAGGACAAATGCAGAAATATGCCAAGGTGAATTGAACGCGGCACAAGATGAGATTTCTGTAGATTTGTGGCACAAAAGAATGGGTCATATGAGCGAGAAGGGATTGCAGATTCTTGCCAAGAAATCACTCATTTCTTATGCCAAAGGTACAACGGTAAAACCTTGTGACTACTGTTTATTTGGTAAGCAGCATAGAGTCTCATTTCAGACATCGTCTGAAAGAAAATTGAATATACTTGATTTAGTATATTCTGATGTTTGCGGCCCAATGGAAATTGAATCAATGGGCGGTAACAAATATTTTGTTACTTTTATTGATGATGCTTCACGAAAATTATGGGTTTATATTTTGAAAACCAAAGATCAGGTGTTTCAAGTTTTCCAGAAGTTTCATGCTCTAGTAGAAAGGGAGACGGGTCGAAAGCTAAAGCGTCTCCGAAGTGACAATGGAGGTGAGTACACTTCAAGGGAATTTGAAGAGTATTGTTCAAGTCATGGGATCAGACATGAAAAGACAGTTCCTGGAACCCCACAGCACAATGGCGTAGCCGAGAGGATGAACCGCACCATTGTGGAGAAGGTGAGAAGCATGCTCAGAATGGCTAAACTGCCTAAGTCATTCTGGGGTGAAGCAGTTCAGACAGCCTGTTACCTGATCAATAGGAGTCCATCAGTTCCGTTGGCGTTTGAAATCCCAGAGAGAGTCTGGACCAACAAGGAGGTGTCCTACTCGCATCTGAAGGTGTTCGGTTGCAGAGCTTTTGCACATGTACCAAAAGAGCAGAGAACAAAGCTGGATGATAAATCTATTCCCTGCATATTTATCGGATATGGAGATGAAGAGTTCGGGTACAGATTGTGGGATCCTGTAAAGAAGAAGGTCATCAGAAGCAGAGATGTAGTCTTCCGAGAAAGTGAAGTTGGAACTGCTGCCGATATGTTAGAAAAGGCGAAGAATGGTATAATTCCTAACCTTTTTACTATTCCTTCTACTTCTAAAAATCCCACAAGTGCAGAAAGTACGACCGACGAGGTTGCCGAGCAGGGGGAGAAACCTGATGAAGGTGTTGAGGAAGTGGAGCACCCCACTCAGGGAGAAGAACAACCTCAACCTCTGAGGAGATCAGAGAGGCCAAGGGTAGAGTCACGCAGGTACCCTTCCACAGAGTATGTCCTCATCAGTGATGAGGGGGAGCCAGAAAGTCTTAAGGAGGTGTTGTCCCATCCAGAAAAGAACCAGTGGATGAAAGCTATGCAAGAAGAGATGGAATCTCTCCAGAAAAATGGCACATACAAGCTGGTTGAACTTCCAAAGGGTAAAAGACCACTCAAATGCAAATGGGTCTTTAAACTCAAGAAAGATGGAGATGGCAAGCTGGTCAGATACAAAGCTCGATTGGTGGTTAAAGGCTTCGAACAGAAGAAAGGTATTGATTTTGACGAAATTTTCTCCCCCGTTGTTAAAATGACTTCTATTCGAACAATTTTGAGCTTAGCAGCTAGCCTAGATCTTGAAGTGGAGCAGTTGGATGTGAAAACTGCATTTCTTCATGGAGATTTGGAAGAGGAGATTTATATGGAGCAACCAGAAGGATTTGAAGTAGCTGGAAAGAAACACATGGTGTGCAAATTGAATAAGAGTCTTTATGGATTGAAGCAGGCACCAAGGCAGTGGTACATGAAGTTTGACTCATTCATGAAAAGTCAAACATACCTAAAGACCTATTCTGATCCATGTGTATACTTCAAAAGATTTTCTGAGAATAACTTTATTATATTGTTGTTGTATGTGGATGACATGTTAATTGTAGGAAAAGACAAGGGGTTGATAGCAAAGTTGAAAGGAGATCTGTCCAAGTCATTTGATATGAAGGACTTGGGCCCAGCACAACAAATTCTAGGGATGAAGATAGTTCGAGAGAGAACAAGTAGAAAGTTGTGGCTATCTCAGGAGAAGTACATTGAACGTGTACTAGAACGCTTCAACATGAAGAATGCTAAGCCAGTCAGCACACCTCTTGCTGGTCATCTAAAGTTGAGTAAGAAGATGTGTCCTACAACAGTGGAGGAGAAAGGGAACATGGCTAAAGTTCCTTATGCTTCAGCAGTCGGAAGCTTGATGTATGCAATGGTATGTACTAGACCTGATATTGCTCACGCAGTTGGTGTTGTTAGCAGGTTTCTTGAAAATCCTGGAAAGGAACATTGGGAAGCAGCCAAGTGGATACTCAGGTACTTGAGAGGTACCACGGGAGATTGTTTGTGCTTTGGAGGATCTGATCCAATCTTGAAAGGCTATACAGATGCTGATATGGTAGATGATATTGACAACAGAAAATCCACTACTGGATATTTGTTTACATTTTCAGGGGGAGCTATATCATGGCAGTCTAAGTTGCAGAAGTGTGTTGCACTTTCAACAACTGAAGCAGAGTACATTGCCGCTACAGAAACTGGCAAGGAGATGGTATGGCTCAAACGGTTCCTTCAAGAGCTTGGATTGCATCAGAAGGAGTATGTCGTCTATTGTGACAGTCAAAGTGCAATAGACCTTAGCAAGAACTCTATGTACCATGCAAGGACCAAACACATTGATGTGAGATATCATTGGATTCGAGAAATGGTAGATGATGAATCTCTAAAAGTCTTGAAGATTTCTACAAGTGAGAATCCCGCAGATATGCTGACCAAGGTGGTACCAAGGAACAAGTTCGAGCTATGCAAAGAACTTGTCGGCATGCACTCAAACTAGAAGACAGTGCTACCTCCTCTAGATGAATGAGACTGGAGGGGGAGATTGATGATGTCCATCTCATTGAAGAAGTATTAGGCATGTGCCTAATAAAAGTTTCTTTGGTTTGGTATCCAACCTTGTTGACTTGGTTTGGTTAGGTAGCCAACCTTGTTGAATTAGTTTGGTTTGGTAGCCAACCTTCTTGAATTTCTTTGGTTTGGTAGCCAACTTTGTTGAATTGTGAAAAATGTGTGTAAATTGTCAAATATTGTAGGCTTTAGAGAGTGAAGCTTTGGCTATAAAAGAGAGCTTCAACCCTCATTTCTTCACACCAACAAAGAGAGAAAGAAAGAGTGAGGTTTCACAGATAGGGTATAAGAAAATAGTCTGTGAGGAAAATAGAGAGTGAGCGATATTGTAGTGAGGTGGGAATATCAAAAGAGAGTTATTTCTTTTGAGTGTTGTAGTGGTCTTTGGAGTATTTTACTCCGACCTACAAAGTGTAAAATTCCTTACTATAGTGATATGGATCACCTTATACTTTTTCAAAAAGCAATAAATTTGTCTCTAAGTATACTTACGAACCCTCGTGGGTTGGCCTGGTGGAAATTGACTTGAGCCTTGGGGTTTGCTCCCTTTCAAGGTCTCAAGTTCGAAACCCACTGGGTGCAAACAATTTTTGAGGGTGATCGGACTGGTTAAAACCTGAATTAACCGTGGTGTACTTGCAAAAAACTCCTTGCCGAGGGCCTGTGCACCCCCAGGATTAGTCGGGGCTCTTAGAGACTTGGACACCCGGTGCAAATAAAAAAAAAAGTATACTTATGAAAACATCGTCTTTATATATAGTCGTTGTCCTGTGTTTCCATTGCACCTAATGAGAGTATCATGTGCGCATGATTTGTGAGAGATCATCATCGAACACTTGGCCTCCTCAAGATCTAAAACATGAAATAATACTTCCAGAACTGTATTTAGTCATTACACGCAAACATGTAGGTGCATATTTTTCTCAACTTTATATCTATTGAATCATTTTTTTTCTCCTCTCTTCTAGGCTGCAAGATAATGACGCCGGAAGGGAAACAAAGGCGTCTGTAGACGAAATAAGGTAGAAAAAAAGAAGAGGAAACTCGTTCATAAAAATGTCAATAATGAAAGTCGTACTGTTATATTATCTTTGATAACTTATTATCTCGCTTTATTTGTTTGTTTTTGATTGGAACCTTAATTTGTGTTGAACTAGTTATTTTTTCTTTACTTTATTTTTTATAACTATAGTATCCTATTTTCTTTATTTCTCTTTAATATCTAGGGAACATCTTCATAAGGAAGAGAAGAAGGAGGATGGTAATGGTGATATTCATATGAAAGAGATAGATGCTGCTGCTGCTATGAAAAGGTGCATTTATAATAGGACACTACAGTTATAATTTACAATAACTTTATCGTGTACAAATTAGACATTGGATTTATTATTTACTTGGGCAGACAAACAGGCACATACATGTTCTCACTTTTATTTGTTTGCTTATTGATTTAGAATTTTATTTTCTGTTGAATTAGTTTCTTTTTTTAGTAGATACCTTAAGAAAGCTAAAAGGAAAAAATGTGCCCCAAATTAAAAAACTAGGAAGGAAAAAATGTGCCCCAAATTAATTGTCTTAATTTCTAGTTTAGATTATTCTCAAATCATGTTTTAAAGAGGGAATCCTTTTTTATACAATTTGAAGAAATTTCAATTTTCTTTAATAAAAAGAGCCTTGAAACTATATTTTACTCTTAAATGTTTATTTTTTCTAATATTATTAAGTACTCCAGTTGAAATTGCAATTTAATGAGAACTTATATAAAATGATATCAATTAATAATAATATAATGAACATATGCATATAATCTACATAAATTATCAATTGTTTACAAGACTGCTTCTTTCCCTGTTGATTTTCTCAACAAGGTTAGATTTTTTGAACCACAATTATAATTCCATTGATTGATAATGTAGTTCAATAGAGTAGGACTTGTGAAGTGATGTGGCGAGTGGAGTCTGAACAAGGACACCAGAAGTAACAATTTCATTATAATATCTTCCTTTTCCGGACAATAATAATAATTAAAAAAAGTGTGCTCGTTTTTTCTTTGGTTCTTGTTGTTTGCTACAGTGTTGTTTAAGGCTTGCTTGAGGCCTAATTTGTTTGTATTTAATGAAGGTTTGAATTTTATTTATTCAGATCTCAAACATTAAGTGTATTTATTTTTAAAGTTTGAATTTTAATCATTAAGTATATTTTGTTTTTTTTACTTAACAGTCATTTAATGGATTTAAATAAATGTGTATGATTAAGATTTATAACATAAACTTAATGCTTAATACTTTAACGGGGCAGGAACGATGGGTCAAAACACATTTTTAGAAAATTTTAAACGGTGCAGGACAAAGTTAGGTCAGGAGTTTTGCTTCATTAGAAAAGTCAAAAAGTTTAAACAAATTGAATAGAATCTTGCAAAATGAAAAAGAAATTAAAAAAAATGAATGACATTCTAAATGGGCATGGCAGGGTTTGATAGGTGGGGCACGGCAGTGCAGGCAAAATTTTAGAAAAAGACTAAGTGGACGTTTGGACATAAGAATTGTAAAATTTCAAAAGAAAGTGGAATTTTTTTCAACTGAAAATAGTATTTAAAAATTAGAGTTGTGTTTGAACATGAATATAATTTTGGTTTTTTTTTGAATTTTTATGAGTGATATGAATAAAATTTTTGAAAAATTAACTTTTTGGAATTTTTTAAATTTTCAAAAAATTCTAAAATAAATCTTCAAGTAAAATTTAAAAATTTATGGCCAAATATTATATTCGAAAAAAAGTGAAAAAATAAACAATTTCCTCCAATTAAATACATGAATTTACATGTCTGATAAACAACACGCCAATGAATGGTGTCCACACATTTTCACTATGCTTATACTCACTATGATCTCAAATACTGATGTATTTCCACTCCCACCGGAGATTGAACAATTTCTACATTCATTGCTTAGAGAACTGGCTATACTATTTAATTGTCATAATTATTGTTTCTGCTCAATCTTAACATTGATATTCTTCAACTTTCCACAAGTGCTTTATTGAGGTAAATGGAGAGGGAACATAAGTTGCATCTTGAATGAAAAGATTAAGCCAATTTGAAGTAATGGAAGTAGACTTTGTTGCTGCTCAGGGTCGGCACCTCCTTCCTCCTTGCTCCTTATGAATTTCTTTTGAAGCTTTCTATTACTAATAAACTTTCCACTCCCACTTATAAATTATTGGGTATATTTTCTTAAGATTATGTAACTCGAATTCTAAATGATAGAGTTAAAGGGCTACTGTTGAAATTTTAATGTGGTTGCCTTCTTAAGCAAATTGAATATCATATGATTTGAGTGGATATATGTATGTACGTGGGTAAGGCCGGTGTCGACCTTTTAATTGTGGAATTGAAATAACCTGATTTACCACTGGTAATTGAAAAATAGTTACAGTTGTAGAGGTAATTGAAATCTAGTCATTTTCTCATGTAAAGATAAAATCCGCACAAAAACGTCCTTAAAAATTTGGAAAATTTTCATTATAATATGTTTGGAGTTCGAGTTTTTTACATAGGAAAATTCCATTCCAGAATAATATGCTAGAATTTCATAATTTGTTGGAAGTTTATACGCAGGAACTTCCTAATCCAACATATTATGCGGGAACTTTTCGTGTTTCAGTTAGGCTATATTTGTCCAAATTTTATCTCCGCATAAAATAGTGACTATTTTTGAATGACTATGCAAATGTAACTATTTTTTGATTACGAGTCTGAAAACTGGCTAGCCCATGCTATTTTCACATTTCTTCAGTTGATAGGCGGAGTGTACTGATAGGGGGAAAATCCGCATAAACCCTCAAAGACTTTAAACCGCATTGCACCGGTCCACATTTAATTTTGCCATATAGTGAAAACAGTGAAGACCATGATATGTGGCTATAATTCATAGTTTAACACATTATGTGCCTTGCATTTTACATGCTTTAATGATAAATTACGCATTGTTTGAGCGCAATGGAGTATATTTTATGTGTAGGTGAATTGGAGATAAAAGAAGAGCTAAAGGGATACTTAAACATCGAAAGTGCACTCGAGAACGGTGAAAAGGAGAGGCCAGACAAAAGCCAGCTCGACCAGGATTTAGCCTGGCGAGGCCAGCCAAAGGCCAGGCCCAACCAGGCGTTAGCCTAGCGTTAGCCTGGCGAGGCCAGCTTAAGGCCAGGCTGAGCCAGGCTTTAGCCTGGCGAGGCCAGCCTAAAGCCAGGCTGAGGGTGGCGTTAGCCTGGCGACGCCAGGCCTAGGACCAGGTCCAGTTCGAGTTTTGAAGACTTAAATTGTTTCCCCTCTTTACTAGGATGTGACCTACATATTTAGGGTTTGTCCCAAACATATAAATAGACCCAAAAACGTCACTTTGAAGGAATTTTTGCAACTGGATGCAAGAATAGCTCGTGGAACACTACTTGGGAGTTAGAATCATCGATTTCTACATCCCTTTATCTTTACTCTGTAATTTAATTATGCAAATTACTTTGGATATTGTTACTATGAGTATGAGTAGCTAAACTCCTAATCTAGGGTTTTGATGGAACCTGTTGAAGGATGATTTTCTCGTTACGTTAATATAGATTTGCAATAGTATTCTCTCTATTTGTTCAACTATATGCTTATTGTTGTTGATTGAAGGGCCCTCAATTAACTGTTCATATTTAGTGCGTATTGCTCAGGAGAGAGTGCATATTTAGGTAGTTATTGAACAACATCATTCCTAACGTATATGAGAGATCAATACGAAGGGTTTAAATGTGGGATTAGGGATAACAAAATCTTGGGTGTGATCTAAGTGAGCTGTTGTCAAGATCCCAAAACCAACCCGGTCGTGATGACGCCTATCATGAAACTAGACCAGCCGACACAATCCCAAATCGAACCAATATTTCAAAAATTAAGACGTTTAAAGCTATTAATTAAACTAAATCCCATAGCATGAATCTAAATAACAAGTGCGGAAGAAACATAAGCCCGACATCGGGGTGTCACAAGTCACGAGCATCTACTAAGGTCTGAATACAACAAAGACTGTCATAGTCTGGAAATTACTAAAAACAGTCTAAGGAAGGTAAGAGGGAGAAGAGAAAGGCTGCAAACGATATGCAACTACCTTGCCGACTCTGAAAGACCCGCTATATGAAAGATCAACGCTCGCTATCACTATCCGCAACTCCTGGATCTACACACAAGGTGCAGGAAGTAATGTGAGTATGCCAACTCAGTAAGTAATAAAAGTAAATAAAGACTGAGCAGTAAGAAAACACATAATCCACGTCATAACACCAATAGTAAGTACATGATGTTTCCAAAATAGTATATAAATCAAGTCATCTCGTTAAAAATCCGATTTCAGTAAAAATCCTTTGGAAAATTTCTTTCCAACAGTTTCAACAGAGATTGAATGAAGTTTAAAATAAAAATGATGAAATTCATAAATAGCCCCTAGGCCAGACATGTATCATAAACCGCCCCTCGGGTATAACATCAATCAGAACCAACCCCTCGGGCTACCTCACAATCACTCGTAATCAGCCCCTCGAGCACAACATGGTTCAAGATCAGCCCCTCGGGCAACATTATATCACTCACTCAGGGTACCCGCACTCACTGGGGGTGTACAGACTCCGGAGGGGCTCCTACAGCCCAAGCGCTAAAATCTGCACGGACAACTCACGTGCTATCATATACCTGCGCTCATTGGGGGTGTGCAGACTCCTAGAGGGGTTCTTACAGCCCAAGCGCTAAAACAAGACACCTCGTGGCATAATCAATCAGGCCCTTGGCCTCACAATATCATGAATCAGTAATAACTTGCTGCGGCGTGCAACCCGATCCCATAATATCTTCACAACCCGATCAAAATAGTGAAACAATGTAAAATCCGGGGTTTCATACCCTTAGGACAAGATTTACAATCATTACTTACCTCAAACCAGACAAAACTCTAACCCGCGATGCCCTTGCCTCTCGACTCGGCCTCCAAATGCTCCAAATCTAACCAAAATCAGTATCACATTATTAATACATGCTAAAGGAACAAAGCCCATGCGAAAATTATCAAATTAACTCAAAAAACCCGAAATTGGCCAAACCCAACCCCCGGGCCCACGTCTTGGATTCCAATAAAAATCATAAAACCAGAATCCTTATCCTCTCACGAGTCCATACATACCAAATTTACCAAAATCCGACCTCATTTGGTCACTCAAATTCTCAAAATCCGCTCTCCAAATTCAAGCCCTAAATTCCCAAATTTCTAGTCCAACTTCTCAATTAGAAGATGAATAAGATCATAGATTCATGATATTTAAACCATTATAGGTTAGAATCACTTACCCCCAACGTTGCTCCTTCAAATCCCTTGAAATATTGCCTTTCTCCCGAGTTCCTTAAGCCCAAAATCGGAAAATGAAGAACAAACCTCGAGCTTTGGATTTCTGTCCAGCAAAAACCGCACATGTGGTCTAATACCCGCTTCTGCGGCACCGCACCTGCGAAGTTTCCATCGCAAGTGCAGAACCCACTTAATGAACCACTTTTCGCATCTGCGGTCAAACCATCGCACCTGCGGTGCGCGCCTGCGACTCATCTTCCACTTTTGCGGAATGGACCAAACTCCACAGCATCCGCACCTGCGGCTCTGAGCTCGCACATGCAACCTCGCACCTGTAGTCCCCAATTCGCAGGTGCGGAAATGATAGAAGTAGCAAAATCAGCAGCATCAACTCAAAGCCAAACTTTTTGTCAACCACCCAAATCCATCCCGAGACCCTCGAGACCTCAACCAAACATGGCAACAAGTCACATATCACCATTAAAACTTATTTCAACCTTCGGGACACTCAAAACAACATCAAAACACCCAATTACCCTCGGTTTCAAGCCTAAGGATTTTCAAACTTCCAAATTATGCAAACGATGCCAAAGCCTATCAAACCTCATCCAAATGACCTGAATTTTTGCACACACATCACAATTGACACTATGGACCTACTCCAATTTTCAGAATTTCATTCCAACCCCGACATCAAAATTTTCACTGCCGATCGGACAATGCCAAATTTCCAATTTCGGCAATTCAATCCTAGTTCTACCACGGACCTCAAAATCACATTCAGGACGCCCTCCCAAGACCAAAATTGCCTAACGCAGCTAACCAAATCATAAAAATCTAAATCCGAGATCGAATACTAAAAAGTCAATACTGGGTTAAACCTTTCAAATTTAAAGCTTCAAGTTGAGAATCATTCTTCGTATCTATTCCAATTAACCTGAAAATCAAACTGACGATTTACATAAGTCATAATACATC
This sequence comes from Nicotiana sylvestris, assembly GCF_000393655.2. Lineage (NCBI taxonomy): Eukaryota > Viridiplantae > Streptophyta > Magnoliopsida > Solanales > Solanaceae > Nicotiana > Nicotiana sylvestris. Next base: position 16,765,427 of record NC_091062.1, on the reverse strand, counting down.
ATAAAGGGCTAGTCATGCCCGAGAACTGACTGTTGATACTCAATTTTTCCCTCATATATTTTAAAATGTGCACATACACTTTCAAAATATTGTACATGAATTTAGAAACATGCACAAGTGTTTTCATAATTTTTCTAAAATCTTTAAAGGCCCTAAATCCATTTATTTCTGTATTTTTAATTACATAAATGTTCAAAATTATCCTTCATATTATTTTATGATGATTTAATCATCTAAATTCATTCTTTATGTTCATATGAATGTTCAAATATTTTAATTATATTTTTGTAATTACATTTGCATTTTTTGAGACTATAATTGCATATTTTGCAAAAATAGCCCCTATATATGCATAACTACTTTATCTACACAGAAAATGACTTTTTATATTTTTATAATATTAAGTAATTATTTCAAATCACCTTCATACATGAAAATTATTTTTTATCATTTAATTAGCTATTTTTAAAATTATTGTTATTTAGTAAATTGTATATTTATCAAATAACCCCTAATTATACCCAAAATCAGACCCCCCTCCCACAATCCAATTCAATTAAAAATCAGGCCCAAATCAACCTAACCCAAACCCTAAAGACTTCTACCCGGCCCTAAACCTCTATAATCTCGGCCGTTGATTATAGAGATTAACGACCACCATTCATTCTTTCCTTTTTTTTATTCCAAATGACCCCTAACCCTAATCATTCTTCACACACCAGCTGCCCTTGAATCCCCTCTTCTCCGGTTCTGTCTGAGACCAACCCTAACCTTAATCGCCGCCACCTAAACCTATCTCTAATCCCTTTGATTCTTACCTGTTCCATGGGATTCCATGGCTGTTTTAGACCTCTACTGGTCTCCTACTTCTTCTGGTTGTTCGATTTTGCTATCTCATGAAAGAGATCTCAAAGAGATCTAGCCCAGATCTTGTTCGAGACTCTTTAAGAGTCTGTCTATAGTCACCTCCATTTGTGAGTGTTATTATCTTGAGTTATATAGTTCGAATCTTTGGTTCAAAACTAGATTCTCTTTACCCCACCCCTTTTCCTCAAAACCCTAATCTTTTAGACATGAATCTGTCCAGATCTTTGTAGATCTTGAGTGATTCTGAGTTTGTCAGTGATTTTTCTTTAAAGATCTCTTGTTTCTTTACTATTAATCGACTCTAAATGTTTTTCAAAATTAGGGTTTCACTTCGTCTGTTTTTGCAACGGGTTTTTTGAAATTCCTTATGTGTTTAATTAATCTTTCTTTAATGACTGTATTTCAGTCTTAGTTGTTTGATTGTTCGTTGTTCCCTTTAACATTTTGCCCATTATTTTTTGAATAGTTGATTTACTAACTCAATCGTCTAAGGTTTCATGTTTTGCTGAGATGATTTATTGTATTTTGCTTGCTTTCCTTAATTCTGAGATTCTTAATTGATATTCCTTGTCTATTAAGCTTAAATTAGGGGGTGTTTGACCCCAGATTGGTCTCTAATTACTTCTGTTACCTTATTTGTGTGGTTAATTGATTGATTTATGGTGTTCTGACCCTAATTGGCCGTTAGACTCACTTCTTACCTTATTTGAAACTCAATCCGAGTTATTTTTGGGTATAACTCCCTGATTTTCTGCCCTGTCAAGCTTGATTGATTGTTCTATTGTTTTCCTTACCTTATTTGCAATGTTGAACCACCTTGCCTTATTTACTTTTGCACTACTCGACTCATATAAATACATGACTCTGTTCAAACACACACACATAGACCTAAGGAAAAACACCTCTAAAAACTCTTGCTCTCTACTACTATTTGTCTATTGCACTGTCTAGCCGGTTGAAAGCCAAGGCTAGATCTTGGATCCTATTTACTTCACTCTCCTACTGCAAATTCCTAACTGGTATGCCTCACTTTATTATTATTCAGACATCTGTATGATTTAGTTTATGTACTTCCTGCTCAACATGATCACTTGCATGTTACTAAATCAGTATGCTTCTTGTTCTCAACATGCCTACTTTCATGTCATTGAATCAGTATGTTTCCCTGATGTTAGCATGCATGCTCTTAACTAAGACCTATGTGGTTTTTCCCTGCCTTCAATATGTCTACATTGTCTATTTCCAAGGCACGTGTGTTTTCCTGTTCCTAGCATGTCTAGTTTCATATTGTTTGAATCAGTATGTTTCCTTGGTATTAGTATGCCTATTTCTAAGATTTATGTGCTATATGCTAATGCCTTAATAAACATGCTTACTCACATATGTTTAAACCTAGAGGGTCCTATTTTCAGCATGTCAACCTGCCTGTTTCTATTCACTAGACTTATGTGTTGTCCTGCTTACAACATATCTATGTGTCTACCCCTAATGTCATTAGACCTATGATTGCTGTCCTATTATAGATGTTCATCCCTAATAAACCCCTAATTAAATTATGGTATCTATGTCCTCAACTTGCTTGCCTTTATGTGTATCCAACATACTACCCTATGATTGGTACAAGGCTGTATGTTCACCTAGAATAAATTAATGGACCAAGGCCATAAGAAACCTTTGTTGATTGAGTTCAAGGCTGAAACTCCTTTTGCTGACCCTGGGCAATGTGAATTCTTGCTTTGTGACTATGTTGCTGTTCTCAGAATAATTTTGATTGTTCTTTTCAGTCCTAAACTGTTTTACTCCTTAAATGTTTCCACTTCTGAGTTGTTTTCCCTCTGGAACCTCTGAACTATTTTACTCCTAAATTATTTTCCTTAAACTATCACTACTCTTTTAAAGCACTCTCACTCCTATTCTTAGAATACCTAGGGTCCTAAACTCTGACACACTGGGGCTGGCCATTCCACACTGCACAAATCTGTTGCTCTTTAAGGAGGATCTTGGTGTGAGCATTGCCCGGAGTCCCTGAGTCCCTTGGGAACTTTGACACATGAGGGTACCCTCTCTCGGATAATATGGGATATGGTACTTTGGACTGTTTCAAGGGCTGGTTTTTCCCAGGTTTACTTTGGGCCTATCCAGACTCCCTATAGTATAATATCATTTATTTCTGTAATTCATTTATGATTGGTTTGTAATAGTAATTTCCTTGTAAATAGATATTGGGATATTACTAAAACTGGGAGGGATTCTTATATATATATATATATATATATATATATATATATATATATATATTTTATTGGGAATGAGTAGATATCATGCCTATAGGGTTTAATCAGTTCCTACACTTAGAAACCATGCCTATAAGATATTGTGACGTTTGTCTGATTATGTGCATTTAGACACCACGCCTATATGTGCTAAAGTCAATCATGCATTTTTAGATACCATGCCTATAAGTTTTAAATTAATTCATGCACTTAGAATTCATACTAATAGGATTTCAACATATTTCAGCACTTAGAAATCATGCCTACAGGGTTTAAGATAAAATCAGCCTCTAAAATCAGCAGTCAGTTCACAGTTTAGACATCTAGTCTATAAAATCTCGTTTGTTCATCATTTAGGCAAATCTTGTATGTTCAAAATGGTTATTTCTTGCAGCCTGAAACTGCCTAGATCAAGAAGTAATAAAATCAGTAGGCAAACTAATTAGGTACTTGCTGCCCCACTTAAATAAACATTGCATATGTTCTGCTTTGTACTCATCTAGATATCCTGCTTTAGGACCCCTTGAAATATCTGAAATCTTGCTGTTTGAGTATTGTCTGCTTATGTGAGGAGGTAAATGTGAGCCTTTAATTTTCCGTTTATATGAATGTGATGTTAGGCCAAAAATGTATATTTACCCATTGTTGCCTCACATTCTAGCACTTTTTAATCATTTTTTGAGTATTAGTTATATTATTTTGTGTTTAATATTATATTTTAATTGTGTAGGAATAAAGCGGTATGAAGATGAAGAGATTTGGAGCAAAATTGGATAAAACGAGGATGAAAAAGAAAGAAAATTAAAAAAATAAAATAATAATAGTGGGACACCCTTTATCTTTTTGTCCCCCAAGTGGAGACAACCAAGGAAAAGTTTACAATTCAAAAGAAGGAAGGCCAATTTAGTTGAAAGAAGAGATGGAATTAGCGTGCAAAAGCATTCTGCTTTCAGCGCCAAGACCAGCGCTTGGCGCTGGCTTGGACACCCGGGGCGGGATTTTCCTATTTCATCCGGGACAATGTTATTTCAGCCCTACATAACCCCAACTCGTATAAAAGAGGTCTAAACCTATTTTGGAGGAGGATGACGTTTTTGAGAGGAAAACACAAGCATAGAGCCGCCGTGGAGGCCGGAATTCATCAAGTTCTATCTTTCTTCCACCAAACTTAGTAATTTTTATGTTTCTTTGTATGATTTGTTATTTGGCTACCATGTCTATATGGAACTAAACTTCACGTTCTAGGAATGTGGTTCTTTCATGACTATTGTTATTCGGATATTGATTTTGATTTCTTAATTTATCATATTTGTTTATTTATTCAATCCTGCACTTAATTATTTGATTGCTTGATTACCAATTGAATACTATCTACAAATCTAGAGTTGAACTTGAAAGTGGGAATTCTAGATTGTATATAGGATTGAGTAGAGAAAGTACTTAAACCTGGGCATCGGGGAATGAATTCGCCGTTACGATAGACATATACCTAATTACTTTGTTTGGTTGATTTACAGGAATTATTAATGTATTCTTGTTATTTCTAACTCCATAGTCATATAGGCTTTAGGTTAGCTTGAATAGGCGAGTAAGAACTCGACAGATTGTTATGAGCAATATTAACCCTGTTAACCAATAAACTAGATAAATTAGTTAGTCAATTCAATTTAAAAATACGATAGGAATGTTAGATAGCCCATAACCCTAGATCGTTTTCGTTACATTGATATCAAAAAAATCTACTCTTCCTTTGTTCAGAGTTTATTATTTGTTTTCTTTTCATTTTAATTAGTTTAGAGTCAACTACTTCTAGTTTTAAGTCTTGTTTAGATAACTAGGATAGTCTAATTTAGTTAATAGTTAATCACAAGTCCTCGTGGGTTCGACATCCGACTTTTAGTCACTTTATTACTTGACGACCGCGTATACTTGCGTGTGCGTTAGGACGCAACAAGTTTTTGGTGGCGTTGCCGGGGACTTAAAATTAGCTATTTTTCTAGATTAGACTTTTACTTTTATTTTTACAGATTTTGTTTTTTTCTCTTTCTGCAAATATTTTAATTTTCATAACAATTTGATTTTTCTCTTAGTGTGTTCCTAGTTCTCTCAACATGACATCTGGAGATGAAATACCCAGAGGTAAGGTTATTGATGAAGACGCTTAGTTGATGGGAGACTTTTATGGCCTGTCTTTTTGGGCTTGTCATAACCTGAATTCTAGGAGGTCTGAATTTAAATATGGGAGTAAGGGTTGGTATTGGGATGGATATTCTAGATTAGACGAATATGCGGAACGACATTGTCTTCTAATAACGTTGGTGAATGATTAGTCTAAGGAGAGAGATGAACTTGCACATAAAATTGATAATTTTGGCTTGGTTGTACATAACTTAGATGCATATTTGAGTGCAAAGGTTGATGCGTGTAACACCCAACAATTTTTTAATAATTGTGTGAAGCTGAAAAAAATCTTCTAGACCAAATTGAGGAGCTAAAACGAGAATACCAATCACTAGATCATGTTTTTCTTAAGGATGCCAATATTGAGAAGAGTGCTCTAGAGTCATGTGAGGGAGTAGATAACATTACTTTGGGAGACTTGAGTGTGTGCAAATATGGGGATGCTAATAGTAGTAAAATTCATGAGTTATGGCGCATTAGACCTCATTCCAATCATTTTTTCACATTGTGTTTAGATAGTAAGATAATAATCGAGCCATCTGAGCCTATGAGGGAATCAAATGGTGAGTATGAGAGTGTCTATATGGTTGAATTTATTGTGCCAAAAAGCAAAAATTACATTCCTCATCTAAAGGTCGAGAAGTGTAGAGTGAAAAATTTATTACTTGACCTAGTTATCTTTGTAGCCCCACCAAAGGAGCATAGCCACATACTGCATGCCATGTTAGGGGTACAACTCATAAGTTCAAGGTGGAGGCAAAAAGTGGTTCAAGTCGTGCCGCGACTTTAAATTAGGTGCTTGTTGGGAGGCAACCCAACTTTACTGATTTCTTTTAATTTTGTTTAAAATTTTTTTTTTTTCTATATTTTTGTATTGTTTTTTTATTTTGTAGGATTATGAGCATAGGAAGAAATCCATTGGAAGTGTGCAAAAGTGAGCTAGTCGGTTGGAACTAGTGTGAGGTACCCGCACAGAGGACCATCATTTGGAGAAGTCTGAGTATCCCGTGAGATACTATTGCCCCCGCCTTTGGCCTTTCAGGGAGTTTCTTGTTCACCCTTGTTATTTTTATTTTATTTGTGTATTGGAGACATTGCACTCTTTTAAGTGTGGGGTGGAAGATTCTCTGTAGTTTGTATAGTATTATATTAGTATACTATTAGTTTCTTATCTTTTAATTGTTAGCTAGTCTCTTGTTTTTATTTGCATAGTTAATAGAATTAATGGTATAGTATAATAATTGTAGTTTTGGCAGCTTAATTAAAAAAAATAAAAAACAAATTAGACTTTTCCCGACGATGAATTTTGTGGCACTTTTCTTGAGGGATTAAAGTCTAAACAAAAAAAAATTAAAATAGAAAAACACAAAAACATTTTTTTTTGTATCAATAATCCCCCGCGGTTTTTCGTTGTACATCGGTTCTTTTCCATGAGATGTAACTTGAACCGGGTAATTTTTATTTTTATTTTTTTAGGATTAATTTTTTTTAGGAGTAGTAGAAGAGGAAGAAGAAAACCTTTGTGCCTTATTTGATACTGCATATTTAGGCCTGAGCTTGAATAGTACTTGTCGTTGAGTGCTTGAGTAATGAATAAAATAGCAGACTTTCTGGCACCTAAGCTCATGGTTGTGACTCTGTATATAGCTTATTCTTATTTTCTCGTTCAGATGATCCTGTCTGTTTTAGAGTAGAATTGATCCATCTTGAGTGATACTTGTGCCATGTGTGATGAGGATTTCTTACATATTCCATGTTATGCATCTTAGTCTAGAACTTGCCCTGCATGTTATTGAAGCGAAATAAAAGTGTTGCTCTATTTAGAAGATGATAATGGACTTTCTTTGATATGTCTTGTGAATTTTAACCTTTTCACATATTGTACCACTAGTTAGCCCTTTGAGCCTGCAGCCTTTTGTTTGGAAGCCGTATTTTCGCCTTGATCCTTTTATTGAATCCCTAATTTTTGCACCCTGCTTCATTGAGCATTTTTTCTTAGACCGTGATATTAATTGATAAATTTGAAGAATGGGATGGTTAAGTGAAAAATGATGACCAATGATGGCTGAAAGATAATGAAAAGGCTTTCTTGAGAAGGAATGTGACATAAAAAAGAAAGGAAAAAGAGAAAGAAAAAAAATTTCTTTTAAAAAAATGGAACGTTCTTGTTGTGAGGAAAAATACTTGTGAAACAATTGACGAAGAAAGGGCTGAAAAATAATGTGAAGAGTAGAAAATAAGGGGTGATGAAGTCTAAATGTGCAAAGTGCTTTGGGAAGAAGTCACTATTATATAATTCTCATACCCGTCCCGTAGCCAACATTACAACCCGTTAAAGTCCTATTTGATTCTATTCGAACATACTTAATTAGTAGAGATATACATAATGGGCAAGCCTATGGTTCTTTGTGCATACATGTGAATTCGTTTGTGAGTGCAACTGTTGTTCTTTGATGCTAAGTCCTTAAATTATATTCATTATTTGATTTGAGCGTATGAACTATTTATTCTTGTGAGGGAACTTGTTTCATGATAGATAGGTGATGTTATTAGCTTCTTTGACAGAGTAGGTGAGCGAGCTTAATTTTGGTAAGTTAGAGTCCGTCTCTGAGGTTATGAGGTTAGCAGTTTGTTGTTTGTTTGTAACTTATATATCTTGCACGATGATAAGGAAGTGTATATCTTATGGTTTGAGTTGCTATAGGGCCTAATTGTTAGTATCTACTGAAGTGGTGGTGTTTCTAGGCTTGATTTATTGAGAGTGGTTTTAATGCTTACTCGAGGACGAGTAAGAGTCTAAGTGTGGGGTGTTGATGTTAGGCCAAAAATGCATATATTTACCCATTGTTGCCTCACATTCTAGTACTTTTAATCGTCTTTTGAGTATTAGTTATATTATTTTGTGCTTAATATTATATTTTAATTGTGTAGGAATAAAGCGGTATAAAGATGAAGAGATTTGGAGCAAAATTGGATAAAACGCAGAAGAAAAAGAAAGAAAATTAAAATAATAAAAAAAAATAAGGGGACACCCTTTGTCTTTTTGTCCCCCAAGTGGAAACGACCAAGGAAGAGTTTACAATTCAAAAGAAGGAAGGCCAGTTCAGTTGAAAGAAGAGAAGGAATTAGCGTGCAAAAGCATTCTACTTTCAGTGTCAGGACCAGCGCTTGGCATTAGCCTGGACGCCCAGGGCGGGAATTTTCCTATTTTATTCGGGACAATGTTATTTCAGCCCTACATGACCCCAACTCGTATAAAAGGGATCCTAAACCTATTTTGGAGGAGGAGAATGTTTTTGAAAGGAAAAGCATAAAGCCATTGTGGAGACTGAAATTCATCAAGTTCCATCTTTCTTCCTCCAAACTTAGTAATTTTTATGTTTTTTTGTATGATTTGTTGTTTGGCTACCATGTCTATGTGGAGCTAAACTTCACGTTCTAGGGTTGTGGTTCTTTCATGACTATTGTTTTTCGGATATTGATTTTGATTTCTTAATTTATCATATTGATTTATTTATTCAATCCTGCACTTAATTATTTGATTGCTTGATTACTAAATGAATACTATCTACGAATCTAGAGTTGAACTTGAAAGTGGAAATTCTAGATTGCATATAGGATTGAGTAGAGCAAGTTCTTGAACCTGGGCATCGGGGAATGGATTCGTGGTTAGGATATACATATACCTAATTGCCTTGCTTGGTTGATTTACAGGAATTATTAAAGCGTTCTTGTTATTTCTAACTCCATAGACATATAGGCATTAGGTTAGCTTGAATAGGCGAGTAAGAACTCGACAGATTGTTATGAGCAATATTAACCCCGTTAACCAATAAACTAGATAAATTAATTAGTCAATTCAATTTAAGAATACGATAGGAATGTTTGATAGCCCATAACCCTAGATCGTTTTCATTACATTGTCACACCTCCTTTTCGCGCGCCCGTCCCCTAAGGGTTAAATGCGCGGGTGGGGAGTTTTTCCAATTTAAGTGACAATATTCGAAATGGGATTATTTATTTAATTCAGAGTCGCCACTTGGGAAAGGTTTGGTTTTTGGTGTCCCAAGTCACCGGTTTATCTTGAATCCCAAATCGAGGAAATTTTCGACTTTTCCAAATGAAGTCTGCGAACCAGAAATTCTAAGTAAGGAATTCTGTTGACCCGAGGGAAGGTGTTAGGCACCCTCGAATCCCGTGGTTCTAGCACGGTCGCTTAAATTGTTATAATGGCTAAATATCTGATTTAAATACATGTTGTGACTTATGTGCTTTTATTAAGCTTAAACCGCTTCTATTATTATCATTTATTTTTATGGAATTGCAACGTCATGAAAATGCATCTCGGACCACGTCACAATCAATGCACCCGTAGTTGTTAACACATTTTGACTCCGTTGAGACTTGGATTTGGGTCACATCAATGTGCACCCGTGTTTAAGAATATAATTTACTTAAAATCGCGCTTAAAGAATCTAAACGCGTTATTATCTTTGGGGAAGGCAGTGGAATTCACTAAAACCGTCCCTCCCAAACTCTAAATATTTATCATTGTCAATTATTGAGGGCCCCGCAATTTGTATTTTTATTTGGCGAGGCTCGTCTCATTATTTCAGAAGTGCATCCTACAGTGACTACATTTCTATTATTTTGTTTCCAGAGATAGAAGAACGAAAAATATATGCTAATTGAAGTATATGTCTTGGCCTAAATCGGACTCCTATCAATTTCTGATTAATTACTTATAAAGTAAAAAAAACATCATGCCTTACGAAAAACTTTGGTCGAACAAAAGATTACATATGAGATTGATGAAATGCAATACTTAATCCGAACATTACATACGAAAAGATTTCTTGTTGAACTTAACTGAACTTATTTGGGCTAGATTAAAGGATAACTGGCAAAGTAAAATGTTTTAATTTGACAAACAATCATGTACTAGTTAACGAAATACAATACTTAATCCGAACACTTCTCGAGTTGAACTTAAATAAACTTACGTGGACTAATCTTGACTAAAAAAAACTAAATGAAACAGGAACAGTATCGTATAAGGTCGAAATATACATGCCCATATTAACAAACAAGCTACCGAGCTAAAACGCAACAGGATAAACTTAGTCGAATATCAGTACATGCTTTCGAAACTGCTGAATTATAAACTAATCAATTTTCACATGCCTGTTAATGTACTATGAATATTACAGCAAATGCTTGAACTTCTTCAACCTTTTTCATTTCATGCTTTCAAACTGTTTCAATTACATCAATATGGGACTTGAAATGTGTACCTGAAAATGCTGAAAGTGCAAAGGAGAAGAAGAAGAAGATGGGGGAATCAGCAGCAGCAAAAAGCAGAATTAACAGTAGCAGCAGGACAAAAATGCAGCAGCAATAGTGAGCAAGATAGCAGCAGCAATCAGAACAGCACAACAGGAGGGATTCTGTTGCGAGATGGAACTAGAGTTGAAGAAGAAACAGCACACAGTGTGATACTCCAGACAGTCCAATTCCGGAATATACCAAATGCAACAGAACACTAACAATAATCTCGATTGAAATTTAGAAGAAAGAACACTGCCTAACGTATTGACAATAAATGAACTTCAGACAAACAAGACCAAGTTTCTGATTTCTTAATCTGTTTTTATCTCTTTCTTGCTCTCTTTCTATTCCTGCCAACTCTTTCTCTTTCTTTTCTATCCTCACAATGTATGTATTTCAAGATTTCTCTTCCAAAACTCCTCACAGTGTGTTTTTCTTTTACAACCTTCAAAGTCAGTCCTCTTTCTGTATGTCTATCTCTCCTTTTTTCCTTCCAGGTTCAGTCCTTTTATAGGCCTCAAAACTATCTCTTTTAACAACCTGTTTTCAGAATATCCCAGTACCCTTCCCATGTGCCTTCCATTTCAATTCCAACTTTAGCTAATCAAGTATTAAACCCCATCAACATTCCCTGACAAACTTACTTTTAAAAGGTTTAACATTTTTTTAAACTTAAAGCAAGGTATGGGCAGTAGAATATATCTGACAGCATATGCTGTCAAATTGTTTAAAACTTAAAAGCCTTCTTAATGCAGAAAAACAGGCTGTGCACAAAGCACATGAGGTGCACCAATGCACATGCTGTGCACGAGTGCACATGCCTTCCAATTTAAACATAAACAATCCTTTTTACATTAACTGATCAATTCAAACAATCTATAAGTAAGCAAAATTGGTTTTTAATTGGTTCAACAAATGTTCAACAGAAGCAAATCGATTTACTATGCTCAGACAATTGAAACTAATTGACGACTCATGTCGACTCGACTATATTAGCATTAACATACACAATCGTAGCCAAAATCAGACATTCAGAAGTATGGGACACATGACTCGACTTATACTGATTAAAACAGAATTGTACTTCGAGGAATTAGTTAGTCAGTACAAATTTGGAATACAACCAATACACATGCCTTATCAGAATAGGAGGGGAGGGATTCAGACAAACACAGAGGTTCGAACAAAGTGGACAAACAAAAGTTGATAAAATTAAAACAAATATGAACAGACTTTTAAAACAATCATACGGACTAAAACAAATAAAGGAAAGAAAGAAACTCACCTTAAACCTTGAAAAATCAAAACCTCAAACTCGGACTCGGACAAACTTTCTTAAGGCTGAACGGACTTTAATCGAAGGGTTTCTCAAATGAGAAACACTTTGATTAAAGTCCATCAGACCTTAACCTCTTTGGTTTGAACCGGTTTGAACCAGTGACGAGGGACCTTGTGGTTTCAAAACTCAGATCTAATATTCGTGCTTCCCTGGTTAGATTCGGACCAAACCAAGTATGGTTTGGTCACGAGGAGGGTCCGGGGAGTGTCTGGTATGAAGCTGGGGTTGGTTGGTGTAGATCGAGTTTTGACTCGAATCTTCAAATGAAGATTCGAGGACCTGGGGGTGATTCGAACCAAACGGTTAACAGGTCTATGTTCAGGGTGGTGAGGGGGTTCTATGGTGTTCAGGGCGAGGTCACCGGCGTCCATGCCGCCGGTTTTCATGGTGAGGGGTACAGGGGCGGCTCTAGGGTTTGGGGATTATGGTGAAGACGATGAAGGCTGGGGTTTGGATAGGGGGGGGCAGGGTAGTGTTAGGAGTTTATATAGTTAGTGAGCAAATGGATCCTGGCCGTTGGATGAGATGAGATGAAGGGCCAGGATCCTTTGGCTAAACAGGGACGACGTCGTTTCAAGGACAAAGGTTTGGGGTCGGTCCGGGTGAGACGGGTCGGGTTTGTTGGTGGGTTACGGGGGACTGATCTTGGCCGTTGATCAATCTGAGATCAACGACCCAGATCATACTGGGCTAAAACATCGTCGTTTGGATGTCCTGGGTATCAGGTGGTGTTGGACCGGGCAGGCCTGGTTTTGGGTTGTTTGTTTGGGCCAATTTTGTTAAAATTGGCCCAAGTCCGGAAGGGAAAGGGTCCTTTCTTCATATATTTTTTTTATTTTATTATTTATTTCCTTTTATTTTAAACAAAACTAAACTAAAAATCACATTAAAATTAAATATGCACTCAATACAATTATTTGCACACACACTAAAATATTTCAAAACAAGTAAAATCAAACAAAACAAAATCACGGACAAAGATGCCTGTTTATGCCTTTCTATTTAAACCATGTTACGGTTCAAATTATGTATGACACGTACACATTTTTCAATTTTGTTTTAATAAAGTAAATAAATAAAATGGGCCAAAGTCACAAATAAATCAACAAAGTGCCGCACAGAAATCCAAAAATTGTACAGCAGGATCAATTTTATTTTTTACTTCCTTTTGGAGCGATTGTCGTGCGAAACAAAAATCACGTGCTCACAACTGCCCCTCTTTGTTCGGAAACACGAAGGGTTTTCGTGCAAAGATAAAGTGAGCGTGTATGAGCGATTTTTGCCTATAGACCACTCCGTATGAAGCATGTTTTTTTTTTGAAAGATCTGACCGAATCTTGCTTCAAAGATTTCCTACATATCCTGGGCTAAACAGGAATCAGGTCAATGTAGTTCGGGAAGTTTTGGTAGCTGGGACTACCATGGGATTGCAATGCTTGCTGCTACTGTTGCTGCTGTTGTCACTGCTACGTTACTGACCGCCTTATTACAACCAAATGGAAATTAGAAATTGAGCTAACTACTTATGTGTATCTCAACTGCTAGTTACAAGATTCCTATCTATGATTCTTTTACGACTTGATCTTGGGTCTTAGCTGATTCTGCTTGTAGACTCTGATCTGAATCTTGATGCTTGCGAGTTGTGGTGACCTGTTTAATCTTTGGGATACTGAGTGAGACACGATTGGCAAGGTTCATGCCCTCAATTAAACGTTGGAGTCAATCCTTTTTGCATTTATTCCGATAGCTCGGGACATCTTCTTTTTTTTCTTTTTTCTTCTTTGATTCCGAACTGGGATTCGCCTCGTGGGTCATTTCGATCCATGTGGCTCGAGGTCAGACCTGCGGGAGAAAACAAACGAACAAAATTTTCTGCCCCAGTTTCACAAGGAAAATTTCGTTAATTATTCAACAGGAAATTCATAAACTTGATGAAAGAGGATATGCATGCTCAGTTCAGGGTTGGAGCCCTAATACCGACTAGATGGGGAAATGTTCAGTTTAGGGTTTAAAACTCTAATGCTGACTAAAAGGAAAAAGTTCAGTTTAGGGTTTAAAACCCTAATGCTGACCAAAGGAAAATTCAGTCTAGGGTTTAAAACCCTAATGCTGACTAACAAGAAAATTCAGTTTAGGGTTTAAAACCCTAATGCTGATTGCATGAAAAAGCTCAGTTTAGAGTTTAAAACTCTAATGCTGGCTGAAAGGAAAAAGTTCAGTTTAGGGTTTAAAACCCTAATGCTGACTAAAAGGAAAATTCAGTTTAGGGTTTAAAACCCTAATGCTGATTGCATGAAAAAAACTCAGTTTAGAGTTTAAAACTCTAATGCTGGCTGAAAGGAAAAAGTTTAGTTTAGGGTTTAAAACCCTAATGCTGACTAAAAGGAAAATTCAGTTTAGGGTTTAAAACCCTAATGCTGATTGCATGAAAAAGCTCAGTTTAGAGTTTAAAACTCTAATGCTGGCTAAAAAGGAAAAGATTCAGTTTAGGGTTTAAAACCCTAATGCTGATTGCATGAAAAAAGCTCAGTTTAGAGTTTAAAACTCTAATGCTGGCTGAAAGGAAAAAGTTCAGTTTAGGGTTTAAAACCCTAATGCTGACTAAAAGGAAAATTCAGTTTAGGGTTTAAAACCCTAATGCTGATTGCATGAAAAAGCTCAGTTTAGAGTTTAAAACTCTAATGCTGGCTGAAAGGAAAAAGTTCAGTTTAGGGTTTAAAACCCTAATGCTGATTGCATGAAAAAGCTCAGTTTAGAGTTTAAAACTCTAATGCTGGCTGAAAGGAAAAAGTTCAGTTTAGGGTTTAAAACCCTAATGCTGATTGCATGAAAAAGCTCAGTTTAGAGTTTAAAACTCTAATGCTGGCTGAAAGGAAAATTCAGTTTAGGGTTTAAAACCCTAATGCTGATTGCATGGAAAAGCTCAGTTTAGAGTTTAAAACTCTAATGCTGGCTGAAAGGAAAATTCAGTTTAGGGTTTAAAACCCTAATGCTGATTGCATGGAAAAGCTCAGTTTAGAGTTTAAAACTCTAATGCTGGCTGAAAGGAAAATTCAGTTTAGGGTTTAAAACCCTAATGCTGATTGCATGGAAAAGCTCAGTTTAGAGTTTAAAACTCTAATGCTGGCTGAAAGGAAAATTCAGTTTAGGGTTTAAAACCCTAATGCTGATTGTATGAAAAAGCTCAGTTTAGAGTTTAAAACTCTAATGCTGGCTAAAAAGGAAAATTCAGTTTAGGGTTTAAAACCCTAATGCTGATTGCATGAAAAAAGCTCAGTTTAGAGTTTAAAACTCTAATGCTGGCTGAAAGGAAAAAGTTCAGTTTAGGGTTTAAAACCCTAATGCTGACTAAAAGGAAAATTCAGTTTAGGGTTTAAAACCCTAATGCTGATTGCATGAAAAAGCTCAGTTTAGAGTTTAAAACTCTAATGCTGGCTGAAAGGAAAAAGTTCAGTTTAGGGTTTAAAACCCTAATGCTGATTGCATGAAAAAGCTCAGTTTAGAGTTTAAAACTCTAATGCTGGCTGAAAGGAAAAAGTTCAGTTTAGGGTTTAAAACCCTAATGCTGATTGCATGAAAAAGCTCAGTTTAGAGTTTAAAACTCTAATGCTGGCTGAAAGGAAAATTCAGTTTAGGGTTTAAAACCCTAATGCTGATTGCATGGAAAAGCTCAGTTTAGAGTTTAAAACTCTAATGCTGGCTGAAAGGAAAATTCAGTTTAGGGTTTAAAACCCTAATGCTGATTGCATGGAAAAGCTCAGTTTAGAGTTTAAAACTCTAATGCTGGCTGAAAGGAAAATTCAGTTTAGGGTTTAAAACCCTAATGCTGATTGCATGGAAAAGCTCAGTTTAGAGTTTAAAACTCTAATGCTGGCTGAAAGGAAAATTCAGTTTAGGGTTTAAAACCCTAATGCTGATGGCATGGGAGAGCTCAGTTTAGAGTTTAAAACTCTAATGCTGGCTGAAAGGAAAACTCAGTTTAGGGTTTAAAACCCTAATGCTGATGGCATGGGAGAGCTCGAGAATTCTACACGATCTATATATTTTTTTTTAGTTTTCTTGAAGATAAAAGGGAGTTTGCGGGAACTTACCTTTTGAGTGAATTCCTTATTGCCGAAGTACTTCCTGTACCCGTGTACCTTCTTCTTTGGGCGACACCTGCTCCTTGCACGGTTGTTTTGGATTAGACCTGTTTCAACCTTCCAAACAAAGAATCATTTGTTAGTTCGGGAATGACGGCCGGTTTGGTGACCTTGATCGTTCCTAGTTGCTTTCTCGCGTCTTGGTTTCTGTTGTGAAATTCCGCCATTGATTTGATTCGAATGGCGAGACCCTTCTAGACTGTTCAGGCTTGTATTTCCAGATTCTGTGATGATTTGCCTCGTAGGGCCTCTCTCTTTTTTCTTTTTGTCCCATTTTGATTGAAGGTTCTCAACGGGGATTTTATTGGATGTGTTCTGTGGGAATTTGTACAAAAGGAAGCTCTGTGGGGGGAATATTTACAAAGTGGATTCTTTGTGCGGATTCCGTACAATGGGGTATGCTGGGTTTTTGTTTCAAAACGGGTTCCCCAGGGTCTGTTGGGGTAAGCTTATTGGGGAATATTTACAAAAGGACTCGCTGGGGATGTGCTGATGAAATTCCAACGGGGATTTTTTATTATTTTTTGACTGGGGAGACTTTGTGGGAGATTGTACAAAAAAGAGAAACTCTGTGGGGTTTTGTACAGGGGAAAACTCTGTGGGGATTTGTCCAAAAGTGGACTTGCTGGGGAAGATTTCAAGATTTCTCTTGTTTTCTTTACTCCGGAACACCATCAAACGTCATGATTCATCATGCTTGGGTAATCATATCAACGAGATGAGGTGCTTTCCTTCGTGAGACGGGATTCCGTGCAAACAAACCTGCCACCTGTCCTTTCCGGTGTGTTTTGAACTCGGGGTAAAAATGCAAAAAGGGATTCGAAAAGAAACAAAGAAAGGGGAAAACAAATCAGAAAAGGGATACCCTTTTCGGGACGAGAAAGACTTATCTGAAGAAGATAACGCTGGCTTTAAATGACATGACATGCTCTTTGGACTGGACGTCTGACCTTTCATGAACTTGCGTTTCCCTGAACCAGAACGGATCGGTGATTCCAAACCGGTGGCACTCTGCCGAAACTTTCTTGGGGTGGCGTCATTCTTTTTCGGCCAACAACGCCCTTTGCGGGTTTTCGCTGGCTGACCTCTCTCATTTCTCTTCCTGTCATCGCTTGATAGCACTCTTTGCGAGTTTTTACTAAATAAGCTCTCTCATTTTGGTTTCTCTGCTCCCGTCGCCTCGTGGTGCCCGAAGGTTTTCACCGCCGAGACTCTCTCAGTTTATCTCTCTCAATTCAGAGTGTGCTGGTCTCCATTTATGACGCTTATTGGTTTCCCACCATATTTGGTAATTGATTTGAAGGCTTGTGCTTGGTAACTTCTCAACTGCTCGACGTGCCCCGGTTTCAATTTCAGGGTGGATGAGATTTTATTGTTGGTGTGACTGAACCTCAGGGAGAGGCTGCCTACGTATCCTTTCGGAATCAAGTCAAACGTAGTTCAGGCCTCAATCAAATTTGTTTTGTTTTGTTTTCTCTTTTTTTTTTGTAGAGAGGGTTGGGTAGTGTTTGGGGAGTAGTGGGGAATAAAACCTTCGCCATTTTCAAACGTGTCAGGACCACTGGAGTATGACTTAGACGTAGTACCTCTTGACTGCATCTACATTTACTGCTGTGTCGGGGTCATTTCCTTCGATATCACCTAAATACAATGCTCCTCTTGGCAATATTTTCCTTACGATGTATGGGCCTTTCCAATTTGGGGCAAACTTTCCTTTTGCTTCTTCATGATGCGGCAGAATACGCCTCAGTACCAGCTGACCTACTTCGAAATTCCGGGGTCGGACTTTCTTGTTGTAAGCACGGGCCATCCTTCGTTGGTATAACTGTCCGTGACAAACTGCGGCCATTCGCTTTTCATCAATCAACGTCAATTGCTCCAATCGAGCCTTGACCCACTCGCTGTCTTCGATTTCTGCTTCGACAATAATTCGAAGCGAAGGAATTTCTACCTCTGCCGGTATTACAGCCTCGGTCCCATAAACCAAAAGATAAGGAGTCGCTCCCACCGATGTGCGTACCGTAGTGCGGTACCCCAATAATGCAAAAGGTAACTGCTCATGCCACTGTCGGGAACTTTGGATAGTCTTCCTCAAAATCTTCTTGATGTTTTTGTTTGCTGCTTCCACGGCACCATTGGCTTTCGGCCGATAGGGAGTGGAATTCCTGTGCGTTATCTTGAATTGCTTGCATACATCTCCCATCAAGTGACTGTTCAAGTTCGCTGCGTTATCTGTAATGATAGTCGCAGGAATACCGAAGCGACAGATAAGATTTGAGTGTACAAAATCCACCACAACTTTCTTAGTGACCGACTTGAGAGTGACGGCTTCTACCCATTTTGTGAAGTAATCGATGGCAACCAGTATAAACCTGTGTCCATTCGAGGCCTTTGGTTCAATTGGTCCAATGACGTCCATGCCCCAGGCGACAAATGGCCATGGTGCGGACATGGGATGCAGTTCCGTGGGAGGTGCATGAATCAAATCACCGTGCACCTGACACTGATGACACTTCCGAACGAAACTAAAGCAATCCTTTTCCATGGTCATCCAGTAATAACCTGCTCGAAGGATTTTCTTCGCCAAGACATACCCGTTCATGTGAGGTCCACACACACCTGCGTGTACTTCGTGCATGATCTTTCTTGCCTCCTCGATATCGACGCATCGTAAGAGATTGAGGTCCGGGGTCCTCTTATATAACAATTCACCGCTTAGAAAGAAACCACTTGCATGTCGCCTAATGGTCCTCTTCTGATCTCCAGTAGCATGCTCTGGGTATTCTTGCGTCTTCAAGGAACCTCTTGATGTCATGGTACCAAGGCTGCGTATTTGATCCCGCCTCGATTACACTGCAGTAACCGTGTCTTTCCTTGATTTGGATTTCCAAAGGATCGACGTGGGCGTTGCCCGGGTAGGGTAGCATAGAAGCCAGAGTAGCAAGTGCATCTGCCAGTTCATTGTGACACCTCGGAATATACCTGAACTCTATTGAGGTAAAGCGCTTGCTGAGGTCCTCCACATGTTGTCGGTATGGGATAAGTTTGACATCCCGAGTTTCCCACTCGCCTTGAACTTGCCGGATGATCAGGTCAGAATCTCCCATAATCAGTAAGTCTTTGACATCCTGATCGATTGCCATATGCATGCCCATAATGCAGGCTTCATATTCAGTTGTATTATTTGTGCAGAAGAAACGAAGTCTAGCTGTGGCGGGATAATGCTGACCGGAAGGCGAGATCAAAATTGCCCCAATCCCTATACCCTTGGCGTTCACGGCTCCGTCAAAGAACATCTTCCAAACATGAGCTTCCTCCGAGATCACTTCTACGGTGTTTACCTCTTCATCTGGAAAGTAGGTATCCAATGGCTGGTATTCCTCATCGACCGGGTTTTCGGCCAAATGATCTGCTAACGCCTGGGCTTTCATTGCCGTGCGAGTGACATAAACTATGTCGAATTCCGTAAGCAAGATTTGCCATTTAGCCAGTCTCCCAGTAGGCATTGGTTTCTGAAATATATACTTCAAGGGATCCAACCTGCTTATGAGGAATGTAGTGTGGGCTTGGAGATAATGTCTCAGCTTTTGAGCAACCCATGTGAGAGCGCAGCATGTCCTTTCCAGCAGAGTGTATTTGGCCTCGTAGCTGGTGAATTTCTTGCTCAGGTAGTAGATTGCTTGTTCCTTCTTTCCGGTTATGTCGTGTTGCCCGAGGACGCAACCGAAAGAGTTCTCCAAGACTGTCAGATACAAGAAAAGTGGCCTCCCTGGTTCTGGAGGGACCAAGACTGGGGGATTCGAAAGGTATTCTTTGACTTTATCAAAGGCTTCTTGACACTCCGTTGTCCACTTAATCGCCGCATCTTTCCTTAACAGCTTGAATATGGGCTCACACGTGCTTGTCAGCTGGGCAATAAACCGACTGATGTAGTTCAACCTGCCCAACAGACTCATCACGTCTTTCTTCGTTCTCGGGGGAGGTAGATCTCTGATGGATTTTATCTTAGTTGGATCTAGCTCAATTCCTCTCCTGCTTACGATGAAACCCAAAAGTTTGCCCGACGGAACTCCGAAAGCGCATTTGGCCGGATTTAGCTTCAAGTCATACTTCCTTAGCCTCTCGAAGAATTTCCTCAAGTCTTGGATGTGATTATCCTGCGTCCTGGACTTGACTATTACATCGTCCACGTACACCTCTATTTCCTGGTGCATCATGTCATGGAAAATGGCAGTCATGGCCCTCATGTAAGTAGCCCCAGCATTCTTCAGACCAAATGGCATGACCGGGTAACAGTAGGTGCCCCAAGGCGTGGTGAAGGCGGTTTTCTCGGCGTCCTCTTCATCCATCAGTACCTGATGATACCCAGCATAACAATCTACAAAAGACTGTATCTCGTGTTTGGCACAATTATCAACGAGGATGTGGATGTTGGGCAGCGGGAAATTATCTTTAGGACTTGCTCTGTTCAGATCTCGGTAATCTACGCATACTCGAGTTTTCCCGTCCTTCTTTGGTACTGGAACCACATTCGCCAACCATGTTGTGTATTGGACTACCCGGATCACTCCTGTTTTCAGTTGCTTGGTGATCTCCTCTTTAATCTTGTCACTGACCTCGGTTTTGAACTTTCGTTGCTTTTGTTGAACTGGAGGACAATCAGGATGAATCGGCAATTTGTGAACCACTAGATCGACACCTAGTCCCGGCATGTCATCATATGACCAAGCAAACACGTCTTTGAATTCAAAAAGAAGTTGAATTATCGCCTCTCTCGTTTTCTTGTCCGTGTGAATGCTTATCTTGGTCTCCCGGATTTCTTCCGGGGTTCCTAAATTTACCGGTTCAGTGTCATTCAGATTTGGCTTAGGTTTATTCTCGAAATATTCCAACTCTCGGTTTATCTCCCTAAAAGCCTCTTCCGCATCATATTCTGGTTCTGGGTTCATTAATTCGCAGTTAAATAACTCATTGTGATCTGGGCGTGAAGTCCGCAAGCATGTCATATTTAAAGCCGCATTATTAGGACTGAAAAGGAAGATAAGAGGAAAAGTAATAAAAATCAGAACAAAAGAAAGAATAGGAAAGCAATGATGATTTTTTTTTGTATTTTGTATATTTTCTTTGGAAAGTTGGAAGACAACAATGTTTACAACTAGGAATTCAAAACAACAAATGAAAAGAAGAAAACGTTCAAGTTATGTCCCGGAGATAACTTGTGACACAGGAAAGGTGGCAGGGCAGGTCTACCCGGACTTCCGTCTAGTCGGGAATGGCGTGGCCTCCCAGTTTTGAAGTTGGGCATTCGGTCCCATGTACAGCATCTCAGCAGTGCTTGTGCCTTCACCTGGTTGAACCATGTGGACCTCGTAAAGCATTTCTCTCATCGCCCCACATATTTCCTCGATTTCCTCAGCTGTGAAGACCTCATCATCTTCTTCTTCAGCGTACCTTGGCCTGACGAAAGTCGCATGTAAATCCGGCAGTGGTTGAGGCAACTTCCAGCCCTCATTTCTCCTTTTCTTTGCCCATTTTTCGTCTGCTGGAGTAGGTTTGAAACCTAGTCCAAAAGGTTTCTTGATGACTGGTAAAGTAATGGGTTCCGTCATTCCCTGAAGGGTTCGTCCAAGTCCCTTTCCTGGCCTAAATCCGTGCCGGATCATCTCTTTGGCCACCATGACCGAAGCGTTAGACAAGAAAGGCTGGGGGCAAGGTACTCCCTCTTCGTGCTGCTCTGCCAGTACCACCTCGAAAGCTTGATAGACCGTATGTTCGCTCCCTTCTCTCGGTTCAAGATACGGGATGGATGGGTCCCGATAAATGGCGTGTTCGTTTTCCCATGGACCACGATCTCTTGGTTTTCGTACTCGAACTTCACCATCTGGTGAAGAGTGGAAGGCACGGCTCCTGCCGCATGGATCCAAGGTCTACCAAGGAGAAAATTGTAGGATGTGTCCATGTCGATCACCTGGAAGGTTACTCGAAATTCTACTGGTCCTATGACCAACAACAGGTCTATTTCTCCCATGGTATCTCTCTTGATGCCGTCGAAAGCTCTTACGCAGACATTGTTGGGTCGGATTATTCCGGTCTCAATTTCCATTCTTTGCAGCGTGGAGAGCGGGCAAATGTCAACACCTGATCCTCCATCCAACATTACCCGCTTGACATAATAGTCTTCGCATTTAACTGTTAGATGCAGAGCCTTGTTGTGTGCCGCTCCTTCCGAGGGTAGATCATTCTTGCTGAAAGAGATTTGGTTGACGTCGAAGAATCTTTCTGTCATCCGCTCTAGTTGCTCCACCGAGGTTTCAACCGGTACATATGCTTCATTCAGGGTCTTCAGTAAGATCTTTTGATGCTCGGCCGACCTTATCAATAATGATAGCATGGACACTTGCTCAGGGTGCTTGCGCAGCTGATCTATCACTTCGTAATCCGGCATCTTCATTTGTTGGAAGAACACTTCCGCTTCTTCAACACTCACAGGCTTCTTTGGAGGGAAGCGCCTTTGTGTGGCGTTGTTCAGTTCTTGGGTATTTGAGTACCCTCCAATGAAAGTATTTTCTGGAAGTTCTCCCATGACCTCTTTTCCTTTGTACATTACCAAAGTCTTTTGATAATTCCACGGCACTGTGGACGGGTTGGTCATTGGCTTTTGTGGCACGCGTCCGATAACCACTGGCTCATTCAGCCGAGGTGGTTGAGTCGTCCCCCGGACCACATAGGCCCCTTTTGGCACGTACATAGGTTTTGTCTTTTTGATCCCGAATTTCTGCGTCCTCTCAGCTTGACCTCGTGGTATGTAAAGAACTCCGTCCATTGCTGGTACCACTTTCTTCTCCACCTTCTTTTCAGGCTTGCTCTCTGCAACCTTGGCCTCCTCCCCCTTTTCTGATTTTTGGTCTATTTCAGGCCTCTTCCCCGTGTCGACAATGGCAATTATGGCTTTCAAAGCAGGGTCGAACTCTTTGTCTTCACAAATCATGCCGATCAGCGGCCCATTATTGTGAGCGGGCAATGGATTGTTAGTCACATTTGGGATCTCTTCGTCCCTTAGCACTATTTTCCCCTGCTCTATCAAATTTTCGACCACTCTTTTCAATGACCAGCAGTCGTTTGTATCATGTCCCTCAGCCCCTGAATGATAGGCGCATCTGACTCCGGCTTTGTAAGAAGGCGATGTTGGGTTTTGCCTTGTTTGGGGAATTGGTTGCAAGAAACCCAATTGGACTAGCTTAGGGAACAAAGTAGAGTATTGCTCACCGATGGGCGTGAAAGTCCGCCGTTGAGGTGGCTCCTGGGGGCGGTAGTTATTCTTCGGGGGTTGCGGGTTATAGCGGTTGCGGTAAGGAGGCTGATTTCTGGGAAGTGGAGCTGGGCCTCAGTTGGCTTGTTGCGGTGGGTGGTTATAAGGTTGGGCATTCATGACCATATAAGGTTGATGAGCATATGCCAAATTTGAGTGGGGGTAGTAGTGTTGTGGGGCCCTTTCCGGAAAATGGGGCCTGAGATGACGATACTCCCTTGCTTCAGAGGCTGCCATAGCCGTTTCTTCCTTCTTCTTCCCCCTTGTCGTTCCTCCAGACCCGCTTTGGACAGCCTGAGAGGTTGCCCTTATGGCTGCTTGACTCAAAATCCTTCCTGTTTTCAACCCATTCTCCACCATCTCTCCAATCTTGATCGCTTCCGCGAATGGCTTACCCATGGCCGACATCATGTTTTGGAAATAGTCAGACTCTTGAGCCTGGAGAAAAGTAGTAACCATTTCCACTTCATCCATGGGAGGCTTCACTCTCGACGCCTGTTCACGCCACTTAATAGCATACTCTCTAAAGCTTTCCGAAGGCTTCTTCTTCAAATTCGACAGAGAGTTTCGGTCTGGCGCAATGTCGATGTTATATTGGAATTGTTTTACAAAATCTCTGGCGAGATCATCCCATATATGCCATCGGGACATTTCCTGATCCATATACCATTCCGAAGCTATCCCTACTAGACTTTCCCCAAAGTATGCCATTAGCAGTTCTTCTTTTCCGCCGGCTCCCCGCAATTGGTTGCAGTATTTCTTAAGATGTGCAATGGGGTCACCGTGCCCATCGTATTTCTCAAACTTGGGGGTCTTGAAACCCGTTGGCAGGTGCACGTGAGGGAACATGCACAGGTCGGCGTAAGAGACGCTCTTTTGTCCGCTCAATCCTTGCATATTCTTCAAACTTTGTTCAAGGCTTCTCATTCTCTTGGCAATCTCATTTTGTTCTGCAATTCTGGGGTTCTGATCCTGCCCGGGTGCAAGCTCGCACTGAGGCGGTAGAGGATTAGTGCTGGTAGCGAACCTAGTTGGTTCCATTGAGAACGATGGTGCTTGGAATGTAAAAGAGGATGAGTCAAAGCTTGGCTTGTACGTGGTAGGCTGTGCTGTAACCGGGCAAGGTGATGCAGTAAAGATGTTCATGCTTGCATCAGTGGCCGACATTCGGGGATGAGGCTCAGAAGGCGATCCAGCAGAGAAGGCCGAGGTGGCTGGGTGCCCGAATGGGGTAGCAGGGTAATTTATGGGGACATTAGAAGTCCCACTTGACCTGGAGAATAATTCAGGGAATCCGGGGACGACACTTGGCGGTTCTTTCCCATTGTTCCAGTCGTCCAGCATTTCCAACATGCGGAGCCGTAGGATTCTATTTTCCTCCGCGGTTGCGGATTCAAGGTGTGAGGACGGCTGAGATTGAGCTTTCCTCAGAAACAGGGATCGTTTGCAATGGAATTTCTGAAGACATTTCCACACTTCCTTTTGACCTGGTGAAGTAAGTGTGAGTACTGCTTCTGGCCCTAACAACAGGTAGTTGAACACTTCTCCTTGACCTCGTGAAATATGAGTGCGAGGCCAGACTTTCACCAAACCAACCGTCCTTTCAAAACCCTGGGATATACTCAACGACAAACGCATGGTTAATTTGTAGCAAATAACAGATAGTTAATCTCACGTTGGGCATGATGCACCTATACAGTTAAGTGGATTACTATATGTTTGCTACGAGAGCATGCGTCATTCCGGCATTTTTCCTTTTATTAGTTTTTCCTTTCTTTCCTTTTCCCTTTTTTTTGTTTTGTTTTTTTTTCTTTTTGTTTTTTTTTATATTTTGCAGTAAAAGAAATGCGACCGGATCCGATGAGGATTGCCTACGTATCACGATGCCTACGTGAATCAGATCATTACGTAGTTCGAAAAACACAAATGAGCGTGAAAGAAGCAAACTCTTTATTATTGAAGCAGTCTATTACAAACTACATTCTGCAAAAATCAAACTTTGAAAAAATAAACCTAGACTCAAAAATAGACTAAAAAATCACCCTGATGGAAAAACAAACAGAAGACGCTAAGATACAGGCTTGACTTATGAGTGCATTATGGTTTTGAAAATTGGTGTCCGCGGGGCATCATTCGGCCTCGCCGCGGTCCTAGGCGTGAAATCCCTCTCAAGTTGCTCCAGCTCATGCATAGTCTGCTTGACATAAACCATTACTGCCGAGGGGAAGGTAACACTGGACATGTTCTCACATCGCAGACATCGTCTGGTGATGGCATGGGCAATGGCTTTGATCCTATCTCTGGTTTGCTTCTTTTCTATGAGTAGGCGTTTTATCTGATCGCTGCATATCTCGAATACTTGAATATCCTGTATATGCTGATGCTCCAATCGCCGTACTTCCAGCTTCATCTGGGATATTGAGTCATACCAGTATCTGCTCTCAATTTGGAAATCCTTGGCCTGACTAGCTGCTTTGATCTCAAGTGCTGCCATCTCTCTCTTTATCTTAACAACAGTCTTCTCGTGGTCGCCTTCCAATTGATTCAGGTATCTGCGATGCTTATCTGTTCTTGTATCCCACTGTGCTTTGAGCTCTGCTATGACGTTTTCAGATTTCTCCAAACCATCTTGCCACTCTCTGATCTCGCTTTTTAGCCTTTTTATCAGGTGCTCGTCTGATCGACGCCTTGGCTGTTTATCTGCATCCAACCTTATCTGTTTGATCTGGGCTCTGAGCTTTTCATTTTCTTGAATCAACCTGTTCCGCTCTCCCAGATCGGTAGCAACTTGCACGTTGTGTTCATATTTCAAGTTTTCCACTTGTTGCTTTAACCTGCTGATTTCGGCGCAATAGCCTCTTTCTTTTGCTAACCAATCCCACTGCTTTTGTGATGATTCGGTAAAATTCCGGATGTGGGGTCTCTTAGCTGGCCTTTCATGCTCGAGTTCCCTTCTGTACCATGCAAGGTAACCTGGCGCCGTTTCTCCTTTGGCTCGATCCCGCACGCAAGTATCTGATTTCAAATATTGACCCTCATTCCAGATTTGGCGAATCTTTGCTTCTGGGAACTGTCCGTTAGGACTTATCTCAACTGCTTGAGTGCTTAGATCTTCCTCATGAGGTACTGTCTGGCATCTTCCGAACTGTCTCAAAACTCGGCCGGGTGCGTAAGGTTGAATGCTCTTAAGCCCCATCAGCAAGAAATGAGTTTTAGCCGCCGACATATATAAGATCTCATCAACAGGCAACCATCCCAACGTCCATTGTATTTGGCTGGCAGTAAGAGCTTGAAAGAACGAGGTCCATGCCAGGACTCCTTTGGGCAAAATGATCCCTTTGGTTCTCGTGTAAGATTCTTCTATGCGGGTCTTTTCCGGGGAACCATGGCTCAAAATCTCGGAATGATGGCAGAGGTGCTCGGTCATCCATAGTTGTAGGAGCAAGTTACAACCTTCGAAGAAATTTCCCCCAGCTTTACAAGCTGTGAGAGCTCGAAAGATGTCGGATACCACCATAGGCGCGAGAGTACTGTCACTTTGCGTGAGTAAAGTGCTGACGACCCCAGATATCTTCAAATCAATGTTTCCATCTTTCCTTGGAAATACCAGAAGGCCCAGGAACATCATCATGAATGCTACCCGTCTGTGCTCGTCCCACTTCTGACGAACTCCTTTGCTGCACAGTTTGTTGATTGGATTATTGAATCCCCCTCATGACCGTACCTATCATATATGAAGCATGGAGTACAGAATCCGGCTGCTAGATCCGGGTTGTGGACTGTTCTAGGTATTTTCAATGAATCTAGGAACCGATGTACCGTGACGACTCTTGGGGCGACCAAGTATTTTTCCCTCAAGGGAAGCTCAGTATTCCCGATGTATCCGGCCATTTCTTCCAAAGTCGGGGTGAGTTCAAAATCAGAGAAATGGAAAACATTGTGCGCCGGGTCCCAATAGGTAACCAAAGCTCTTATGATATCTCCCCGAGGCTGGATTTCCAACAGACCCACAAGACCTTTCAGATATTTCTTAACCTCATTTTGCCCTTCAACACCTAGATCATTCCACCATAGCCGTAACTTGACAGGGATTTTGGTCATTATTGAAAAATGTTCATTTTGCATCGTGCTCATCCTGCACATTTATTAAGGTGATTTTAACAAAAATGACTGACTCAAAATATTTTACAGAGGGGACCAAGCTTTGAACACGGCCTTTAAGCACTTCGGGGACGAAGATTTTAAGGCTGTGTGGGTCTAAAAATGATAAACAAAACCCAAAAGTGGCCATTTATGCAAAGTCAGCCTTCCGGCGTCCCTTTCGGGAACATTCGGCTATTCATGTCAAAACAGCGTCACCCTATTCATTTACGACTTTTTTTTATCGTTTTTTTTAAATTAGGAAACTCAATATTGCTAACACGACCTTTCAACGCCTAGGGGACGAAGATTTTAAGGTTGTGTGGGTCAACTGGACTAAACCTTAAAAATGACCCAAAGGTGGCTGTTTATGCAAAGTTAGCCTTCCGGCGTCCCTTTCGGGAACATTCGGCTATTTATGACAAAACAGCATCACCTGACTTATTTATGACTCTTTAAAAATTTGAAACATATTTTTTGATTTTGGCTATTTTAGCAAAATGGGGGTTGAACCCGACGAGGGTTGCCTACGTATCTCACATCCGGTGAGAATCAAACCGGCGTAGTTCGGGATATCGTAAAATAGGAAAAAATCGAATAAACCTAGAAATCAGGAATGCGTATTTTTTTTGAAAAGAGATAAAGATTAAAGAAACTATTTATTTTTTTTATATTATTTTTTTTTTAGGAAAAATTTGGACTATTAGTCTGAATTCATAAAAGGGGTACTACGAAAGAAACAACACATTTTTTTGAATTATGAATTTTCGATTTTTTTTTACTTTCAAAATAAATACCTTTTCTTTTTTTTTGATTTTGAAAGTGATAAAAGAAAATTTTTATATATATTTTTTTTAATAACTCTCAATAAACAAGACAGTTTTTTTTTAGAAAAATTCAGGCGAGGTTTTGACACTACTTGGACATTGGTTTTATTTTCCAAAAATAAGTAATTATCTCTCCTACGCTGCTATTTCCCCCCCCCCCTTTTTTTTTTAAGAACCGGTCGACATGCGGAACCGAAGCAAATAAATGCACAACACAGATAGGAATGCAGCATGATGGTCTTTTCCATTTCAGGTTGCCTGTCCTAGACGGACCCAACCCCTGTGTTGAGTCCCCTAAGTCAAATGCAATATGATGCAAATAAGCGTTCCTACTAGGGATCCGGCATGAAGTTTCGTTATACTAGGTTTAAACCTTGGTATTTGTTCTAGACTGTGTACCCGAGCGGACAACTCGAGTCGAGGAGGGGGCTACGTACCGGGGACCCGCGAGATCGTCCGGCTTTGTAACTTGTCCGACCTCTTTCTTATTTCAGGTATTGACACTAACAGAATAGGGAGTCTCGACCAGCGAGCTTCTCCCCGGAGGTAAGAAAAGAAGGGTTTCGGCACAGTTTATATACAGTTCAGATAATATCAAAAGCGGTAAAAGACAACATTTAGCACTTTTATGCAAAACATATAATAAAGATCAGATAATAAAGCCAAATATAACAATTATTCTAAGCTCGAATTCTTGGACCCTGAACCAGTGGTTCTGGGTCACAATTCCCCAGCAGAGTCGCCAGAGCTGTCACACCTCCTTTTTGCGCGCCCGGCCCCGAAGGGTTAAATGCGCGGGTGGAGTTTTTCCAATTTAAGTGACAATATTCGAAATGGGATTATTTATTTAATTCAGAGTCGCCACTTGGGAAAGGTTTGGTTTTTGGTGTCCCAAGTCACCGGTTTATCTTGAATCCCAAATCGAGGAAATTTTCGACTTTTCCAAATGAAGTCTGCGAACCAGAAATTCTAAGTAAGGAATTCTGTTGACCCGAGGGAAGGTGTTAGGCACCCTCGAATCCCGTGGTTCTAGCACGGTCGCTTAAATTGTTATAATGGCTAAATATCTGATTTAAATACATGTTGTGACTTATGTGCTTTTATTAAGCTTAAACCGCTTCTATTATTATCATTTATTTTTATGGAATTGCAACGTCATGAAAATGCATCTCGGACCACGTCACAATCAATGCACCCGTAGTTGTTAACACATTTTGACTCCGTTGAGACTTGGATTTGGGTCACATCAATGTGCACCCGTGTTTAAGAATATAATTTACTTAAAGTCGCGCTTAAAGAATCTAAACGCGTTATTATCTTTGGGGAAGGCAGTGGAATTCACTAAAACCGTCCCTCCCAAACTCTAAATATTTATCATTGTCAATTATTGAGGGCCCCGCAATTTGTATTTTTATTTGGCGAGGCTCGTCTCATTATTTCAGAAGTGCATCCTACAGTGACTACATTTCTATTATTTTGTTTCCAGAGATAGAAGAACGAAAAATATATGCTAATTGAAGTATATGTCTTGGCCTAAATCGGACTCCTATCAATTTCTGATTAATTACTTATAAAGTAAAAAAAACATCATGCCTTACGAAAAACTTTGGTCGAACAAAAGATTACATATGAGATTGATGAAATGCAATACTTAATCCGAACATTACATACGAAAAGATTTCTTGTTGAACTTAACTGAACTTATTTGGGCTAGATTAAAGGATAACTGGCAAAGTAAAATGTTTTAATTTGACAAACAATCATGTACTAGTTAACGAAATACAATACTTAATCCGAACACTTCTCGAGTTGAACTTAAATAAACTTACGTGGACTAATCTTGACTAAAAAAAACTAAATTAAACAGGAACAGTATCGTATAAGGTCGAAATATACATTCCCATATTAACAAACAAGCTACCGAGCTAAAACGCAACAGGATAAACTTAGTCGAATATCAGTACATGCTTTCGAAACTGCTGAATTATAAACTAATCAATTTTCACAGGCCTGTTAATGTACTATGAATATTACAGCAAATGCTTGAACTTCTTCAACCTTTTTCATTTCATGCTTTCAAACTGTTTCAATTACATCAATATGGGACTTGAAATGTGTACCTGAAAATGCTGAAAGTGCAAAGGAGAAGAAGAAGAAGATGGGGGAATCAGCAGCAGCAAAAAGCAGAATTAACAGTAGCAGCAGGACAAAAAATGCAGCAGCAATAGTGAGCAAGATAGTAGCAGCAATCAGAACAGCACAACAGGAGGGATTCTGTTGCGAGATGGAACTAGAGTTGAAGAAGAAACAGCACACAGTGTGATACTCCAGACAGTCCAATTCCGGAATATACCAAATGCAACAGAACACTAACAATAATCTCGATTGAAATTTAGAAGAAAGAACACTGCCTAACGTATTGACAATAAATGAACTTCAGACAAACAAGACCAAGTTTCTGATTTCTTAATCTGTTTTTATATCTTTCTTGCTCTCTTTCTATTCCTGCCAACTCTTTCTCTTTCTTTTCTATCCTCACAATGTATGTATTTCAAGATTTCTCTTCCAAAACTCCTCACAGTGTGTTTTTCTTTTACAACCTTCAAAGTCAGTCCTCTTTCTGTATGTCTATCTCTCCTTTTTTCCTTCCAGGTTCAGTCCTTTTATAGGCCTCAAAACTATCTCTTTTAACAGCCTGTTTTCAGAATATCCCAGTACCCTTCCCATGTGCCTTCCATTTCAATTCCAACTTTAGCTAATCAAGTATTAAACCCCATCAACATTCCCTGGCAGACTTACTTTTAAAAGGTTTAACATTTTTTTAAACTTAAAGCAAGGTATGGGCAGTAGAATATATCTGACAGCATATGCTGTCAAATTGTTTAAAACTTAAAAGCCTTCTTAATGCAGAAAAACAGGCTGTGCACAAAGCACATGAGGTGCACCAATGCACATGCTGTGCACGAGTGCACATGCCTTCCAATTTAAACATAAACAATCCTTTTTACATTAACTGATCAATTCAAACAATCTATAAGTAAGCAAAATTGGTTTTTAATTGGTTCAACAAATGTTCAACAGAAGCAAATCGATTTACTATGCTCAGACAGTTGAAACTAATTGACGACTCATGTCGACTCGACTATATTAGCATTAACATACACAATCGTAGCCAAAATCAGACATTCAGAAGTATGGGACACATGACTCGACTTATACTGATTAAAACAGAATTGTACTTCGAGGAATTAGTTAGTCAGTACAAATTTGGAATACAACCAATACACATGCCTTATCAGAATAGGAGGGGAGGGATTCAGACAAACACAGAGGTTCGAACAAAGTGGACAAACAAAAGTTGATAAAATTAAAACAAATATGAACAGACTTTTAAAACAATCATACGGACTAAAACAAATAAAGGAAAGAAAGAAACTCACCTTAAACCTTGAAAAATCAAAACCTCAAACTCGGACTCGGACAAACTTTCTTAAGGCTGAACGGACTTTAATCGAAGGGTTTCTCAAATGAGAAACACTTTGATTAAAGTCCATCAGACCTTAACCTCTTTGGTTTGAACCGGTTTGAACCAGTGACGAGGGACCTTGTGGTTTCAAAACTCAGATCTAATATTCGTGCTTCCCTGGTTAGATTCGGACCAAACCAAGTATGGTTTGGTCACGAGGAGGGTCCGGGGAGTGTCTGGTATGAAGCTGGGGTTGGTTGGTGTAGATCGAGTTTTGACTCGAATCTTCAAATGAAGATTCGAGGACCTGGGGGGTGATTCGAACCAAACGGTTAACAGGTCTATGTTCAGGGTGGTGAGGGGGTTCTATGGTGTTCATGGCGAGGTCACCGGCGTTCATGCCGCCGGTTTTCATGGTGAAGGGGTACAGGGGCGGCTCTAGGGTTTGGGGATTATGGTGAAGACGATGAAGGCTGGGGTTTGGATAGGGGGGCAGGGTAGTGTTAGGAGTTTATATAGTTAGTGAGCAAATGGATCCTGGCCGTTGGATGAGATGAGATGAAGGGCCAGGATCCTTTGGCTAAACAGGGACGACGTCGTTTCAAGGACAAAGGTTTGGGGTCGGTCCGGGTGAGACGGGTCGGGTTTGTTGGTGGGTTACGGGGGACTTATCTTGGCCGTTGATCAATCTGAGATCAACGGCCCAGATCATACTGGGCTAAAACGTCGTCGTTTGGATGTCCTGGGTATCAGGTGGTGTTGGACCGGGCAGGCCTGGTTTTGGGCTGTTTGTTTGGGCCAATTTTGTTAAAATTGGCCCAAGTCCGGAAGGGAAAGGGTCCTTTCTTCATATATTTTTTTTATTTTATTATTTATTTCCTTTTATTTTAAACAAAACTAAACTAAAAATCACGTTAAAATTAAATACGCACTCAATACATTTATTTGCACACACACTAAAATATTTCAAAACAAGTAAAATCAAACAAAACAAAATCACGGACAAAGATGCCTGTTTATGCCTTTCTATTTAAACCATGTTACGGTTCAAATTATGCATGACACGTACACATTTTTCAATTTTGTTTTAATAAAGTAAATAAATAAAATGGGCCAAAGTCACAAATAAATCAACAAAGTGCCGCACAGAAATCCAAAAATTGTACAGCAGGATCAATTTTATTTTTTACTTCCTTTTGGAGCGATTGTCGTGCGAAACAAAAATCACGTGCTCACATACATTGATATCATAAATCTACTCTTCCTTTGTTCAGAGTTTATTATTTGTTTTCTTTTTCTTTTAATTAGTTTAGAGTCAATTACGTCTAGTTTTAAGTCTTGTTTAGATAACTAGGATAGTCTAATTTAGTTAATAGTTAATCACAAGTCTTCGTGGGTTCGACATCCGACTTTTAGTCACTTTATTACTTGACGACCGCATATACTTGCGTGTGTGTTTGGACGCAACAAGTTTTTGGCGCCGTTGCCGGTGACTTAGAATTAGCTATTTTTCTAGATTAGATTTTTACTTTTATTTTTACAGATTTTCTCTTTCTGCAAATATTTTTATTTTTATAACAATTTAATTTTTCTGTTAGTGTGTTCCTAGTTCTCTCAACATGGCATCTGGAGATGAAATACCCAGAGGTAAGATTATTGATGAAGACGCTTGGTTGATGGGAGACTATTATGGCCTGTCTTTTTGGGCTTGTCGTAACATGAATTCTGGGAGGTCTGAATTTGAATATGGGAGTAAGGGTTGGTATTAGTATGGATATTCTCGATTAGGAGAATATGCGGAACGACATCGTCTTCTAACAACGTTGGTGAATGATTGGTCTAAGGAGAGAGATGAACTTGCATATAAAATTGATAATTTTGTCTTGGTTGTATGAAACTTAGATGCATATTTAAGTGCAAAGGTTGATGCGTACGCCGTACAATTTATTAATGAGTTGTGTGAAGTTGAAAAAAATCTTCTAGACCAAATTGAGGAGCTAAAATGAGAATACCAATAACTAGATCATTGTTTTCTTAAGGATGCCAATATTGCGAAGAGTGCTCTAGAGTCATATGAGGGAGTAGATAACATTACTTTGGGAGACTTGAGTGTGTGCAAATATGGGGATGCAAATAGTAGTAAAATTCAAGAGTTATGACGCATTAGACCTCATTCCAATCATTTTTCCACATTGTGTTTAGATAGTAAGATAATAATCGAGCCATCTGAGACTATGAGGGAATCAAATGGTGAGTATGAGAGTGTCTATATTCTTGAATCTATCGTGCCAACAAGCAAAAATTACATTTCTCATCTAAAGGTCGAGAAGTGCAGAGTGAAAAATTTATTATTTGGCCTGGTTATCTTTGTAGCCCCACCAAAGGAGCATAGCCACATACTGGATGCCCTGTTAGGGGTACAATTCATAAGTTCAAGGTGGAGGCAAAAAGTGGTTCAAGTCGTGCCGCGACTTTAAATTAGGCACTTGTTGGGAGGCAACCCAGCTTTACTGCTTTCTTTTAATTTTGTTTAAGTTTTTTTCATTTTGTTATTTTTCTATATTTTTGTAGTGTTATTTTATTTTGTAGGATTATGAACATAGGAAGAAAGCCATTGGAAGTGTGCAAAAGTGAGCTAGTCGGTTGGAACTAGTGTAAGGTACCCGCACAGAGGGCCATTATTTGGAGAAGTCTGAGTATCCTGTGAGCTACTATTGCCCCCGCCTTTGGCCTTTCAGGGAGTTTTTTGTTCACCATTGTTATTTTTACTTTATTTGTGCATTGGGAACACTGCACTCTTTTAAGTATGGGGTGGAAGATTCTCTGTAGTTTGTATAGTATTATATTAGTATACTATTAGTTTCTTATTTTTTAATTTTTAGCTAGCCTCTTGTTTTTATTTGCATAGTTAGTAGAATTAATGGTATAGTATAGTAATTGTAGTTTTGGCAGCTTAATTAAAAAATTTAAAAAATTCAGAAAAATCAAAAAAAAATTTAGACTTTTCCTAACGATCGATTTTGTGGACACTTTTCTTGAGGGATTAAAGTCTAAACAAAACAAAAAAAAATTAAAATAGAAAAACACAAAAACATATTTTTTTTGTATCAATAATCCCCCGTGGTTTTTCTTTGTGCATCGGTTCTTTTCCATGAGAAGTAACTTGAACCGGATAATTTTTATTTTTATTTTTTAGGAGTAGTAAAAGGGGAAGAAGAAATCCTTTGTGCCTTATTTGATACTAGCATATTTAAGCCTGAGCTTGAGTAGTACTTTTCGCTGAGTGCTTGAGTAATGAATAAAATAGCAGACTTTCTGACACCTAAGCTCAGGGTTGTGACTCTGTATATAGCTTATTCTTATTTTCTCGTTCGCTATGATCCTGTCTATTTTAGAGTAGAATTGATCCATCTTGACTGATACTTGTGCCATGTGTGGTGAGGATTTCTTGCATATTCCATGTTATGCATCTTAGTCTAGAACTTGCCCTGTATGTTATTGAAGCAAAATAAAAGTGTTGCTCTGTTTAGAAGATGATAATAGGCTTTCTTTGATATGTCTTGTAAATTTTAGCCTTTTCACATATTGTACCACTAGTTAGCCCTTTAAGCCTGCAACCTTTTGTTTGGAAGCCGTATTTTCGCCTTGATCCTTTTGTTGAATCCCTAGTTTTTGCACCCTGCTTCCTTGAGCATTGTTTCTTAGACCGTGATATTAATTGATAAATTTGAAGAATGAGATGGTTAAGTGAAAAATGGTGACCAATGATAGCTGAAAGGTAATGAAAAGGCTTTCTTGAGAAGGAATGTGACATAAAAAAGAAAGAAAAAAGATAAAGAAAAACAATTGCTTTGAAAAAAATGGAACGTTCTTGATGTGAGGAAAAATACTTGTGAAACAATTGACGAAGAAAGGGCTGAAAAATAAAGTGAAGAGTAGAAAATAAGGGGTGATGAAGTCTAAAAGTGCAAAGTGCTTTGGGAAGAAGTCACTATTATATAATTCGCATACCCGTCCCGTAGCCAACATTACAACCCGTTAAAGTCCTATTTGATTTTATTCGAGCATACTTAATTAGTAAAGATGTACATAATGGGCAAGCCTATGGTTCTTTGTGCATACATGTGAATTCGTTTGTGAGTGCGAGAGTTGTTCTTTGATGCTAAGTCCTTAAATTATATTCATTCTTTGATTTCAGTGTATGGACTATTTATTCTTGTGAGGACACTTGTTTCATGATAGATAGGTGATGTTATTAGCTTCTTTGACAGAGTAGGTGAGCTATCTTAAATTTGGTAAGTTAGAGTCCGTCTCTAAGGTTAGGAGGTTAGCAGTTTGTTGTTTGTTTGTAACTTATATATCTTGCACGATGATAAGGAAATATATATCTTATGGTTTGAGTTGCTATAGGGCCTAATTGTTAGTATCTACTGAAGTGGTGGTGTTTCTAGGCTTGATTTATTGAGAGTAATTTTAATGCTTACTCGAGGACGAGTAAGAGTTTAAGTGTGAGGTGTTGATGTTAGGCCAAAAATGCATATATTTACCCATTGTTGCCTCACATTCTAGTACTTTTAATCGTCTTTTGAGTATTAGTTATATTATTTTGTGCTTAATATTATATTTTAATTGTGTAGGAATAAAGCGGTATGAAGATGAAGAGATTTGGAGCAAAATTGGATAAAACGAGGAAGAAAAAGAAAGAAAATTAAAATAATAAAACAAAATAGGGGGACACCCTTTGTCTTTTTGTCCCCCAAGTGGAGACAACCAAGGAAAAGTTTACCATTCAAAAGAAGGAAGGCCAATTCAGTTGAAAGAAGAGAAGGAATTAGCGTGCAAAAGCATTCTGCTTTCAGTGCCAAGACCAGCGCTTGGCGCTGGCCTGGACGCCCGGGGCGGGAATTTTTCTATTTCATCCGAGACAATGTTATTTCAGCCCTACATGATCCCAACTCGTATAAAAGGGATCCTAAACCTGTTTTGGAGGAGGAGGACATTTTTGAGAGGAAAACACAAGCATAGAGCCACCGTGGAGGCCGGAATTCATCAAGTTCCATTTTTCTTCCTCCAAACTTAGTAATTTTTATGTTTCTTTGTATGATTTGTTGTTTGGATATACCATGTCTATGTGGAGCTAAACTTCACGTTCTAGGGTTGTGGTTCTTTCATGACTATTGTTATTCGGATATTGATTTTGATTTCTTAATTTATCATATTGGTTTATTTATTCAATCCTGCACTTAATTATTTGATTGCTTGATTACCAATTGAATACTATCTACGAATCTAGAGTTGAACTCGAAAGTGGAAATTCTAGATTGCATATAGGATTGAGTAGAGCAAGTTCTTGAACCTGGGCATTGGGGAACGAATTCGTAGTTACGATAGACGTATACCTAATTGCCTTTCTTGGTTGATTTACATGAATTATTAATGCGTTCTTGTTGATTCTAACTCCATAGACATATAGGCGTTAGGTTAGCTTGAATAGGCGAGTAAGAACTCGACAGATTATTATGAGCAATATTAACCCTGTTAACCAATAAACTAGATAAATTAGTTAGTCAATTCAATTTAAGAATACAATAGGAATGTTAGATAGCCCATAACCCTAGATCGTTTTCATTAAATTGATATCATAAAAATCTACTCTTCCTTTGTTCAGAGTTTATTATTTGTTTTCTTTTTATTTTAATTAGTTTAGAGTCAACTACTTCTAGTTTTAAGTCTTGTTTAGATAACTAGGATAGTCTAATTTAGTTAATAGTTAATCACAAGTCCTCGTGGGTTCGACATCCGACTTTTAGTCACTTTATTACTTAACGACCGTGTATAATTGCGTGTGCATTTAGCCGCAACAGAATGTCCTATTTATTTTTGCTTGTCGCTTAGATTTTCTTTTTTTAAACACCTTAGGAGAGTCTAGAACTGCCTTAATTAGAGGTCTTAAATACCTCCAAGGCCATACTAAAGGGACAGGTAATGCACACATCGAGTACGTTTAATTAGAATCGCTTATATAACCACAAAGGGGAGAGTAATTGGGTAGTAAAGGATATGATGGACTGTGCGCTAATGCTATGTGTAGTTCCCCAACTTGGGGACGATTACCAAGCATTGTACAGAAGTGATCCTGTAGGCTAATAAACCTAGGACCCCTCTTTACTCCTTGTTTAAATATAATGTCCATTTGTCTAATTTGCTTTATTTGTTTATAAGACTAATTCACATGATTTGAGTTAGGCCGGGACCCACCGTTATGGACCTCGAGGGGTGCCTAACACCTTCCCCTCAAGGTTATTTCGAGCCCTTACCCAATCTCTGGTAATGCAAATCGATTTTTATGAGTTACTTGCTTTAGGTGCCCTAACGCACCTTAAATCCATTAGGTGGAGACTCTTCAAATCGCATACCTAATTCCCAAAAGGAAATGAGTTGTTCCCACCGAATGTCAAAACCTAGACTCCGCGAGGAAAAAGGGGGCGCGACAACATGGCGACTCTGTTGGAAATATTTTAGGCTCTTACCATAAAGAACTTGTTTTTTTAATTAGTCTTAAGCATGCTCTATTCTGTTAATACATGTGCACCCTTTCCTTTTCCCTTTTACTTGGATTTAATTGCTTATTTATCAAGCATTTACAATTTACTTTATTTCTTGAAATTGACTTGTCTCCTTGTTTTCTTTTTTGTAACTGTCTTTCAATTGTTTAAATACCACATTTATCATTTTTAAACGTGCAAATACTTGACAACCTACTATTTATTATTGAATAAATCATGCTCAACATCATATTCCACTCATGCATAATCAATATTATAGAAACGCTTGATGAGTGTTTACGCTCTTTCTATATATATCACCCACTAAATGTGGAAAGACGTATTTGCGGTAAAACTAGTCGATCAGCGGTGCAGTCGACGATTCCAAGCCTTTCCCCTCAAGTTGTCTGCTTGAGAGTCCCAGTCTAGACCTCTATAGAAACCTTACTCTGATTAATTGTACATGCATCATGGTCAAACTTAGCCAGGTTAATATGTTGTCCACATAATAACCCTTTAAGACAAGCCTCATCCAAAGTCCACCAGGTTTTTCATAATCCCAATAGATGCAACCACGATTGTGTGCATTAATTTTGGAGAAATAAGTGCCAATGTGCTAATCATTGTTGTATAAATAAACGAACTTGGAGGGGGAAAGGGCCTAATCATATTTTGTTTTGCAGACATGAGGCACAAAGTCCCCAGGTTTGGCATGGTCGGTAACATACCATCACTTTTTCTAGATTGGTGGATGGATCTTTCGTCAAGTGACCAAAATCATGTGAAAAAGGGTCTTAAGAAATCTGCCTTCTTTATTGGACATGCATCCAAACATAATGTTGATCGAGGCTGCCACCTGTTCTGGGACAAAGAAAGGGCTGTGTTCCGCTTTGGAAACATAGAAATGACCCCTCTCTTGGAAGAAATAGGGGGATTCGCTGGGTTGCCTTAGGATAGCCCAGGTCTATTGGTACCTGAAAATCGCACCACTAGGGGATTTCTTAAGATGATGGGGATGAAGAAGAATGATGACTTGGAGTGCCTGAAAAACTCCTACATACCTTTTGACTTCCTCTATGAACGATACGGTTACAGCAGGCCTTACCGTATTTTTGATGATGAACTCTCCATTAGCTCCTTGGGTTGGATTCACCTTAGGGTCTTTGTGTTCATTGTATGTTTCTTGGGCATGCTTGTGTTCCCTATCCAAGGGGACAAAATTCACACCAGGCTGGCCATGGTGGCCAAAATTTGATGGACGGGAGGGGCATACATATACCATTGTCCCTATGATCATCGCAGACCTGTACCAGGCCTTGGAGCATTTTCAGAAGGGGCACAAATACTTCAAGGGTTGCAACCAAAGGATGTTGTAGGGTGGGTGCAGTTTTTCAACAATTTAACCGGGGACCAGGTTCAAAGGATGTTCGAGTGGTTCCGTATCGAAGAGTTCAACATCAGATCTAGGGATGTTCCCCACTTAGTACTGATTGGGTTAAGGGGCATATACCCTTATGCTCCCCTCAAGGTTATGAGACAGGCAGGCAGGAGACAGGTCATACCGCGAGTTGCTAAAATGTGTTACTTCATAGTTGATTTCCAAGGTGACGCCATTCCATACAAAAGTGAAGCACAACACATGTGGCACTTGAAGATTATTGTGGAAAAGGATGCCATCGATCCGGATCGATATCATGCTAGTCATGCGTACTTCTACCCCTCATGGTTGGATGATAACATATCAGTACTATTCGAGCCTAGGGGTTGGTCCAGGAAACAGGGTCATAGACGAAGTTGCCTAAGCACAAGTGAAGTATAACAAATTGCGCAAAAGAGTTCGCGAGTCTGAAACTAAGCGTATAGATCTACATAAAGCCGACATGGAAATGATCAATGAATGGAAAGAGAGGGCTGTTAAATCCAGCAAAAGGATGGAATATCTGGAGTACAGTCTTATGGAATTGGAAGGAAGAATGAGGAAGAGAGTCACCGATTGCCAGAACGCTGAGGGAAACGAATGAGGACATTTGGCAAGGGCATTCTTACTGCTGAACCTGCGCGAACTCAGGGATCTGATCGACAAGAGCATCCAGCCTGAAGAAGGTCCTTCTAGGACCAAGTAGATTAGGTTTACTTGCTTTTCAAATATAATAAGGCCAAGTGCCATTAGTGACTTATCTTATTTAATGTCGTTTTGGGTCGTCTATTTTTACATTAATGAAATGAGGCAATTATTGGCACTAAATTTCTCCAAATCTATTTGTCACTAGGCCAACCTCGGGCACGACGGGGATCCCAAATTAGGACACAAATTTACATTCCCGCAATATGTGTTTAAATACTGTAAACTTTTCAGAACACTTACTAACTTGTTTACCTTTTGTTTTTCTTTATTCTTTATTATTCCCACCCCCTAAGGTTGGTTCGCACATACTAGCATCATCAACATATCACACAAGATCTAGAGGCCCTCCTTCTCCTCCAAGTAATATGAGAAGCAAAAGGAAAGCTATGATGGATGACTTAAGTGGTATTCGAAAGGAAAATGCTGAGAATGCGGAATCTTCAGACGGTCGGACTACTCCAGCACCAAATGATTTGGTTTTGCGGTTGGAACAAAAGATACTAGAGTTATAGGGAGAACTTGAGTAGGTCCACAACTTAGAAAACCTCTCCCTCACCTTGAACGTCCTCGATATCATCCAACAAAATACTAAAAACCCAGCACCTCCCCAAAATATGGCAAACCAGCATCCACAAAATCCTCCCGCACCCCATCAATGTGCAACTCCACCTCAAAATTCCAATCCTTTACCAATACCAACTCCACCACAACACCATCATCAACCAATCCAGTACCCACAAGACACTACCTATCACACTCCTCAGAATATACCACAACCCATTTCTGACCCTCAAAACTATACCAACGACCATCACTATACCCAAATCCCTGGCACTCACAAAACAACCCTATATATGTGGAAACCGTACATCACTCTACTCAACCAATCTCCTATACACCAGAATCCGCTGAGAATGACCTGCTCATCAAGAACATGGCCAGGAACTCAAGAAATTGACAAGTCGAGTTCAGGGTATCAAAGGAGTCAAAGGGGTAGAAGGTCTGAATTATGAGGATCTGTGCATACAACTAGACGTGGAACTGCCGGAGGGTTACAAACCTCCCAAGTTTGAAATGTTTGACAGAACAGGTGATCCCAAGGTTCATTTGAGAACTTACTGTGACAAGCTCGTGGGGGTTGGAAAAGATAAAAGGATCCGAATAAAATGCTTCATGAGGAGTCTTACCGGAGACACCCTATCCTGGTACATAAGCCAGAACCCTAAAAAGTAGGCCAATTAGGTAAGCATGGGGTCAGAATTTATGGACCGGTTCAGGTTCAATATGGAGAACGCACCGGATGTCTTTTACATCTAGAATCTAAAGATGAAGCCAACTAAAACTTTCTACGAGTATGATACTCGGTGGAGGTCAGAAGTAGCCAAGGTCAGACCAGCACAAGAAGAAGAGCAAATGAACAAGTTCTTTGTCAGGGCACAGGACCCACAATATTATGAAAGGCTAATGGTCATTGAGAATCATAAGTTCTCCGATATCATCAAACTCAGAGAAAGAATTGAAGAGGGTATTAAAAGCGGGATGGTGACAAATTTCGAGGCACTACAGGCCACGAACAAAGCATTATGACCAGGCGGCATATCAAATAAAAAAGAAGTAGGGGCAGTAATGGTGGCTCAAGGCCCAAAATCTCCGCTAACATATCAAACACCTCCACCAACATACCAACACTCATCTCCGAAATATTCTCAACCTGCCATCTCCTATCACACTTATAACACCCAGCCAGCCTATTATCATTCCCCTCCAACTCGTCCAAATTACCAGAAACCTAGACCTAAATTTGATTGAAAACTACCCAGACAATACACCGCTATCGCTAAACCCATCGACCAGCTGTACGAAAGGTTGAAGGCCACTGGTTATGTCACTCCTATTCCTGCTGTGGCAGTGGATAACTCATTACAATGAGTCAACCCAAACAAAACTTGTGCATATCATTCCGGTATAAAGGGGCATACCATTAACGAGTGCCGAACATTGAAAGATAAGATCTATACATTGATTGATAACAAGGTCATACAGACAAAGGAAGCTGCGCCCAACATCCGTAACAACCCTCTCCCGGATCGGGGTGACGGGGTCCATGTTATAGAGATGGATGAAGAATGGGATCCCGAGGAGTCAATCGGGCTTATTCGGGAAGGCGATGAATTTAAACATGCAGTCACACTCACTCCTATTATGGTGTAGATACAACTATCAGTCGAGGTTGAGGTAACTACATCGGTTCCATTTGAGGTAGAGGTAGCTCCGCCTACAACCACACCTGCTCCATTTGAGGTAGAAGTGGCCACACCTTTCACAGTGACAGTATCAACCACACCTCCTTTCAA
Source organism: Nicotiana sylvestris (assembly GCF_000393655.2). Lineage (NCBI taxonomy): Eukaryota > Viridiplantae > Streptophyta > Magnoliopsida > Solanales > Solanaceae > Nicotiana > Nicotiana sylvestris. The sequence continues at coordinate 16,722,531 of NC_091062.1, read as the reverse complement.
TTCCAAGGCCATACCTTGGGATTATGTTGCCGAATCTAGGAGAAAAGGAAAATAATAAATGGACAAATCTGATGCTGCACAAGGAATGACCAAAACAGAAAGGATCTATACACCTGAACACTTGGGAGGATCGAGCAAGGAGGCTGCTACTAAGCAATCTGTTATTGAAACTAGACCGGATGATCTTTGGAGGAAAGTACATGCGAGGGAATACTCCATTGTCGATCATTTGAACAAAACCCCCACCCAAATATCCATCTTATCACTATTGCAAAATTCAGATGAACACAAGAATGCTTTGATGAAGGTGTTAAATGAAGCTTATGTGCCCAACAATATCACCTGCGGTGAAATGACTAATATGGTAGGGAAAGTGCTGGAGAGTCATAAGTTCACTTTCCACGAGGATGAATTACCGCCTGAAGGGTTAAGTCACAACCAGGCATTGGATATTACGGTACAATTTGAAGACAAATTCATTGCCAGAGTCTTGATAAATGGAGGTTCAAGCCTCAACATTTGTCCATTGACTACTCTGAAATGATTGGGCAAAGGTTTTTATGAGATACATGCAGGAAGTATGAACGTGAAAGCCTTTGATGGGTCTCAAAGGGCCACAATCGGGGAGATTAATCTTTGCTGACCGGAAATCGCCTCATGGCGTCGGACCACCTCCAAACCGCCTCGAAATTATACCATATAATCCTGATCCGCTCCCAAACATCAATATCTCATTAGCTTTTCCCAAATCACCACCCAAACCTTCCGATTTCAAATTCAAAAGTCACACCCTAAACCCTAGGTCGCCCAAACAACCCCAAATTCACATCATAGGACCCTCAACTTCCCCTCACCACTAATCTACCAATGATTCCCCAAACCCCCCCTTAAATTTTCTCAAATTTTAGATATCAGGAAATCAGAAACCCAAATACCCATTTTCTTGATGCTGGTCATTTTTTCTGGCCTGATTTAGTTCGAAATTTATGTTAATCAATCGTTTCCAATAGGAACAATTGATTAGCATATGTTGAAGCTATTTCAAAGGAGCTCCGGCTTGCCATAAAACCTCTCTAGTATATTTCTTTAGCTTATTTTACCTTTCATTGTGTGTTGTTCTTATTTTCTGAAGATTTGAGTGCATGTGTTAGTTTGGTCTATCCGTTTTAGGTTAATTGCTAGTTTAGCTTTAAATTACGTCCAACATGTTAACTAAAATTAATTTCATTGTTAATTTGTTGATCTAATCACTCGTAGATTAATTAGGCTAATCTTCTGGTTTTTCATTGCATTTTTCGTTTCAGTTCTTTATCTAGTGTACTGATTTGCTATGTGTGTTTGAAAACAATTTTTGCATAAAGTTTGCCTAGTTTAATCCTGTGATTCACTATAGATCAGGGCTGTTTGGTTTAAAGGTCAGACTTAATTCTAAGTTTTGAATGATAGTCAAGCCTCTAAGAATTATAATTAAAAACAGTTTTCAGAAATTAAATATTGGAATCTCCTACATTGTTCTACGAGTTTCCCATAAGGATTTTGAAATCAAAACTTAGGTAGGAATTGGAATAATCAGTAATTGAAGGGGTAAAAATTGTATAGCTGTCCCTATTTCTAGCATGAAAAATGCTGGAATTGGGCTGAAAAAGGACAGACAACTGTCCAAATATATTGTACTAGCTGACACTTAGGGAATTTAGGGTAGAAAATATCATTTTGATGCTGTTTTGGCATACCCTATAAAAGAAAAGGTTACTCCCTCATTCTAGACCGAATTAATGAGCGTATCTTGACCTAAAAAAACTTCAGAATACAAAGAAAAAATCCCTGAAACTTTTCAGGCTAAAAAACTTAAGTTTTCTAGTTAGATTTCTAGGCTGGTTTTTCTGGTACTCTGATTTTTGAGAAGTTTGAGTGTTGGTTCTTGGTTTTCTGGGCTGGTTTCTACTGTTGTTGTTTGGTTTTGGTTGCTGCTCCATCTCTAAGTTTTCAGTTAGCATTTTACTTGTTTTTGGTGCTGGTTTTTGCTATTGTTAAGGTACTGATTTCACCTTTCTTAATATATTGCCTGTTTGAAAGGTTATGATATCAAAAGATGCAATTATATGTGATAAATGAATGTCCTTTTTATATAGTTGTTTGATTACATTGTTATAGATCAAGTTAATCTATTGTTATGTTGGGTTTAAGGGTTTGAAATAATCTGGTATGAGTAGCTTGGTTGATACATTGATGCTTGTAGTTTTCCTCTTGAAAGTAACCTTGTTTGAAGACGCTTCTTTAGTTAAATGTTCACCATGTTAACACTGATTCTGAATATTAGTTGTTGAAGTCATTTCTTCTCTTCTTCTTCTATTGATGAACAACATAATGTTTTGCTTGAGGTCATATTGCCTATGGGCTATAACTTGTGAATTTGGTCACTAGTTGGCCAAATCAGCATATTTTGAAAGCCAAAAGCTGGAATTTGGTGGTTGTTATTATGCTGAAATTAATGGTTTCAAGTGGTGAACTAAGCTTGATGGATCAATTATATCCAAAAGGAGTGAGTGTTCACTAGGCTGTCCATTCCAGAAAGATTGTAATAGAGTTTGTTGACATCTTTACCTTTTAAAAAATGGAATTTTAATCTAATAGATTAGTTATTGTTGTAGTAATTCATGTATCAAGTACTCCAATGTAATTGCCTTTACATTATTTATTATAGAAATGCTTCTTTATTAGTGTAATTTGTAATGTCCCAATAGTTAAGGCTATGGGCCAATTGCTAAAATTAGACTTCTGCTTCTGCGATTCAGATTGGGCCAGACTCGCAAATGAGCCCAGTTGGGAAAAATGTTCTCAAACGAGTCCGGGCCTAGGCCATTGGGCCTGGGCATTAAACCCAATAGCTTGACCGCCCAGCTATGGACTTACCTTTTGAACTATAGCATAAACTTATTTCTTTTATGTATTGTAAATCATGTGTAGTGTAATTAATTTTAAAACTCTAATTTTATTATGATTTTTACATTGAAATGAACTAGACTCCAACTTTGGATAAATGTGTTACAGATGGACTTTATTGGTATTAAGCACAAACTCGTAACATGCCCAGTCCTTTAAGAGTAGCGACTCGGCCAGCCTTTGCCAAATAGCTCAATTGGGCTGCTTCATTTTATCTTGGGCTTATAACCTTTAAAGTTATGATTTAATTAAGTAGTTGATACCTTTTATCATTAAATATTGCTGTAGATGCTGGGAACGATAAAAGATAGCTAGGAAATAATTTGAACATCATAGTTTGCTTTAGGCACGAAATTAAATCATCATAACTATGTGTACGGTTCCTGTGACATAGTTATGATACCTAATCCCAAAAATCGGGTGTGCATTTCATGTGATCCGGTCCTAACAACTTTGAACAATAATAAAATAAATGTATCGCGAATCGCGGGTACATTTCATGTAGCATGGTTTGCGGTGTGTTCCAAAACGGCAAGTGTATGACAATGGTAACTTGTTCAAAAAATAATTCCATAAATCCTAAAAGCGGTTATAAATAATTAAAAGCGGTATAAAAGGTAAAAATGCACAATAGATTCTAAATATATTATTAATTAGATAATTAGGCCAATTATTAATAGTTAAGAGACCGTGCTAGAACCACAAAACCCGAGAATTCCTAACACCTTCTCCTGGATTAACATAATTCCTTGCCTAGTTTTCTGGTTTTGCAGACTTTTAAATAAAGTCAAAATTCTCCTCGATTTGGGATTTAAAATAAACTGGTGACTTGGGACACCAAATAAACTATTCCAAGTGGCAACTCTGAAAAATAAATAAATAATCTCATTTCGAATAATGTCACTTTAATTGAAAAAACCTCATTTATATCCCCCCGCGGGTAAAAAAGAGGTGTGACAGTTCTGGCGACTCTGTTGGGGAAAAGAACCCAAAACTTTTGGTTCAGGGTTCAAGAATTCGAGCTTAGAATAACTGTTATACTTGGCTTTATTTATTATCTGATTTTTACAAGTTTGAGCCTAATGTGCTAATTGCCGCTTTTTACCGCTTTGATATCGTTTGGACTATATATAAATTATTACGAAACCCTATTCTCTTTGAGTCTTCTAAATTATCTGGGAAGTGTGCACTTCATGTGACTTCTTTTATATTAGAGTCATATCCCAATTTTAGAACAAGGTTCGGACAAGTTGCAAAGCCGATGAAGCTTCTGCATTCCCGGTACGCCGCCCCCCTCGGCTCGAGCTGTCCGCTTGGGTAAGCCAGGTCTAGAACAATACACCCAGGTTTTAAAACCTAGAATAACATAGTCTCATGTCGGATCCCTAGTAGGAATGCTTGTTTGCATCACGTGCATTTGACTTTGGGGACTCAACACAAGGGTTGGGTCCGTCTAGGACAGGTGCACCCGAAATTAAAAGACCATCCTGATGCATTTTACCTGCTACTTGTACAATTATTTGCCTCAGATTGCATATTGACCGGATTCTAGAATAAGGGAGAAAAGCTGAAAAAATCAAATTGAGGTATGAGAGAGATAATTACCTGCCTTTGAAGAATCTGGTGTTCAAAATATCCCGAAACTCTGCCGAAATTTTGAAAAAAAGAGAGAAAAATAAAAAGAAAAGAAAGGAAAATTGTTTCAAAATATTTTATGTTTTTTCTATTGTGTCAAAACTTCCTGAACTCCGCAGGTTTGATTCTCACCAGATGTGGGATATGTAGGCAACCCTCATCGGGTCCAACCCCATTTTTGCAAAATAACCCAAAAATATGAAATGTTGTCATTTTTGTCATAAATAAAGTTAGGTGATGCCATTTTTGTCTAAATAGCCAGAAATGTCCCGCCAGGACGCCAGAAGGCTATTTTTGCAAGAATAGTCACCTATGGTCTTTTTAAACTTTTGGCCAATTAGCAAACACAACCCTAAAATCTTCCTTCCCGAAGTGCTGAAGGGCGATATTTCCAAAGGTGTTTTGTTTTGAGCAAGTTGTTTGAGTTGCAATTTTGCAAAAATAATAGTCTTCCTTTTGGGTTAAAATAAATCATGGGTTTTTAACCGATCACTTTAAATAAATGCGCATAATGAGCACTATCGAAAATGAACCTTTCAAAGTTGTAGAGGAAATCTCGATAGGACTCCATATGTGGTGGAATGACTTGGGGGAGGTCAGCAGAGGCGCTGCAATAAAAGCTTTAGGCAGGCTTACCGGTCTCTCGAAGATTAAACCAAGGGTGGACATAATTGAAGCTTTGATACCGTTTTGGGACCCGACGCACAATGTGTTCCATTTCTCTGATTTTTACTTAACCCCTACACTTGAGGAGATAGCAGGATATGCTGGCCTTAACGAGAATCTCAAGGTCGAAACCTAGTGGCTCCAAGAGCTGTGACCCCTCACAAGTTTCTGGATCTTCTGAGTATCAGTCGGGAAGTCAAAGATGGAAATTTGGCTGAAGGATTTTGCACATTCTACTTCCTATACCACCAATATGGGGACCCCCAACGGTTTTGAGGCGCCAGATATCGGTTTAAGTCATCAAGGGAATAAAGGCAAATGGGAAGCACACCAGGGATTGGCCTTCATAGTGGCATTCTTAGGCACTCTAATCTGCCCAAGGAGTTATGAACATGTAGAGTTAGGGCTCGCAGGAGTGGCTGATTTCATGATCAAAAAGGCTGATGGCACCATTACACCAATGATCCTAGCAAAAATTTATTGAGCTCTAACTGTTTGTCGAGCAGGGGGAAAGTTCTTTGAGGGTTGCAACTTGCTCTTACAGATTTGGATGGTAGAACATCTTTGCCATCACCCGGGTTACATGAACTATGGTCTGATAAGTCTCAACTGCATTGAAGAAAACGAAAACCGGGTAGACTGTCATGAGTTTTTGGACGGTACAAAAGCATGGTTTGCACATTTGGGTTCCTTGATTGCAAGACAAATTGAGTGGACATTCGACTGTCTCCCGGTCAACAAAGTTATTTACATATCGGTCAGAGTGTGTTTTCTTCTATTAATGGGCCTTCGGAGTATTCAGCCGTATGCTCCACATAGGGTTCTATGCCAGCTGGGCAGGTACTAAACTGTCCCTCATGATGAAGATTTGAGTCGACAAGTCATTGAACTATGTCCAAAAGCTGCATTCCCAGAAGAAAAGGTTCGCCAGATTTGGCATCAATGTAGGTTTTTGGAGCCACAGACTCGAGTACGGGATTTGTCCAGGGGTGAGGTAGAGCCTAGCTACACATCCTGGTATGGAAAAAGGGTTTGAGTCTATCAAGAGCCTGAACAGCCCGCCAAAAGGCCCCATGTACAACAGTTCACTGATGGGGCACAAGAACAATAGAATTAGTTAGCAAAAGAGAAAAGCTATAGGGCTACGATAAGCAGATTAGAAAGGCAAATCAGAGACCTTAAATTTAATAGCAGTTTACAGGCCGCTGCAGATGAAGGGGAGAAGAAAAATTTGTCTCGAGAAAACGAGGCCCTCCAAGCCCAGATTCAAAGGATGAAGATAGCTGCTGAAAACCCGGAGAGGAGCAGAATAGATAAAAAACTTATAAACGGTCTTAGGCGAAAAGTGTGCGATTATGGGACCGATTTGGAAAAAGCCGAAGATAAATTGATAAGAACCCGAGAAAAATTGGCAAAGAATACAGAAGAACGGGCAAAGTTTGTTCAGCAGCTAAAAGGAAAGTATGACAAAGAAGTCACAAGTTTAAAGAAAAAGCTAACCACTCTTGAGAACAAAATGGCTCAGCAAACAAAGAACTTTAAAGAGGAAAGAGAGCATTGTTATGCATTGATGTCTCAATTGGAAGAAGACATGCAGTAGTTACAAGAGCAAAACCATACAACCACCCAAGTTCTAGAGGCCAGGTCTCAGCAGATTGGACGCCTACTACAAGAAAATGGCATCATTAGAGAAATGATTAGAAGAATTGCTGATTATGTCGTCATGAAATGCCATAAGTGTGAGGATATGACAAGATCCATGTTCTACACTGCTGTGATGATTTTTGTTCATCAGATAATAGATGGCCTATAGTGCCTCCAAGAAGATATGGCATGCAGGCCCGCGGTGAGATCGACTGATGTCCCGCGGGCCTCTAGAGTAGTATTAGAGGCACTTATGTATTCCTGATTTTCTTTTCGAGTCTGTATTTCAGTTTCTTTTAAAGTCTGTTAGTCTACTTTGAGTCTGTTTTGGTTTTTTCAAGTTCTTAAGTATGTATGTCGGAGTCGTTGTAATAGAGGAAAATCAGAAGCTTTTATTTAATGAAAATTTGAAAACCCAAAAAATGTTTCTTTCTTTTATTTCGCATTTATCCCCTGGACTACGTAATGATCTAATTCACGGGGCGTCGTGATACGTAGGAAATCCCCATCGGATCCAGTCATAGCTATAGATAATTCAAATAAGAGGGAAAATGATGAAAAAGGGCACAAGAAAAAGAGAGAAAACAATGCAAAAGAGAGAGCACAAAGAAAAGAGAGAAAATAATGAAAAAGCGCAAAAGAAAAGAAATGATTCAAGATCTGGGAGATAACAAAAGCCAGGATGAGACACACAACCATTGCAAAACATGTAGAAAAATGTTTAACTGTCTAGGTGCATTGCATTCCTCCAACGTGCGATCCTTATGTGTTAAATGTCTCAAACTAACCGGTTTGTTATGTATGCTATTGAGACCAGGTTTTGTTTTTAGGTGGTTGGTTTTGTGGTAACTAGGCTTCGCACCCTTACTTTACAAGATCTAAAGAGAGTGTTAAGATGACATCAAAGAGTCACCTACAAATCATTAACCCCTCAGAGGATAGCCCGATATCGATTATCCCAATGTCAGAGTCAGTAACTGCTGAAGAGAACGGGATACTATGCCTCCGCATATTGGAGATGTGGGATGCTTGGTCTAACGATAGAGAACTACCCAGTGCAATCCCTGGTTTTCCCGAACTAATTTCCAGAACAAGTGGAACCTCCAACATCCCTATAACTTACCCGGCCACCCCGTTCGATTACCCCACTATGTCAACCCATTTCACCAGAACGCCTTTTGAGGTTCGCCCCTAGGCATTATTTTTGGGAGTGTCTTCTAACATATTCATCGCACCACCAGCCTCAACTATGACACAGCCAACAATGACCAGGCCAGGTTTCGAGTCGTCAACCTTTGCTTTCCAAATACCATCATTTTAACTGGACACGACTCATGTCACACCAAACTCCTATCCTCAGCACCCTCGGTATGAATCTACCATGGAACAAGAGAGAACTGTGAAGAACCCTGAGCAAGAAGAGATTAATCGCAAAATAAAAAGCATCGAACAAAGTCTCAAGAACATGCAAGGCCTGAGTGGCCAGAAAAGTGTCTCCTACGCTGACTTGTACATGTTCCCACATGTTCATCTGCCCATCGATTTTCAAGACTCCCAAATTTGAAAAGTATGATGGACATGGAGACCCCATAGCCCACCTGAAAATGTATTGCAATTAGTTAAGAGGAGCGGGCGAAAAAGAAGAACTCTTGATGGTTTACTTCGGGGAGAGTTTAGTCGGAATTGCATATGAATGGTATATGGACCAAGACATCTCCCACTGGCACATATGGACGACTTAGCCCGAGACTTTGTTAGACAGTTCCAGTACAAGGTGGACATAGCTCTAGATAGAAACTCTTTGTCCAATTTCAAAAACAAATCTTTAGAAAGCTTCCGAGAGTATGCTATCAAGTGGCATGAACAAGCTGCCAGGGTAAAACCCCCAATGGATGAGACTGAGATGGTCAGTGTCTTCTTGCAAGCCCAAGAGGCTGATTATTTCCAGAACATAATGTTCGCTATGGGTAAGCCATTTGCAGAAGCCATAAAGATTGGGGAAATGGTGGAAAATAGGTCGCATTCTGAGCCAGTCGGCTATAAGAGCCACTTCTCAAGCAATCCAAAGCGGGTCGGGGGGTGTAGCAAATCCGAAAAAAGAAAGAAGAAGTATCAATGATGGCCTCAAGTCTGAGAAACCCCCGTCAACCTCGAGGTTACTTTAGTTCCTCTTACAACACCCTGCAACATTACTAGCCTCACCAAGATGTGACATATGCCATGAATCCTCAGCCTTAAGTAGTAATGAACGCCCAACCATACGCTCGGCCGCAATAACATTATAACCAGAACTGAGATCCACTTCCAAGAAACAACCCTCCTTACCAAGCCTCGTATAATCCATGCCCTCCACAGAATAATTATCCATATAACTCCCGTCCCCGTGAGCTACCCAGAAAAACTAACTTCACACCCATTGGTGAATCATATTCCAGCCTCTTCCCAGAATTAGTCCAAATGGGTTTGTTACAACCCGTACCTCCAAACAGGAAAAACCCAGAGTCACCCTTCTACCGACCTAGTACCCGATGTGCTTATCATTCAGGGGCAGAAGGGCACGACACTGAAGATTGATGGACCCTTAAGACGGCGGTCGAAAATCTGATAGAATAGAAGTGGGTAGTGTTGAGGGATGAGGAAGTTCCCAATGTAACTAATAACCCATTGCCGGCTCACAATAACGGCCAGTCATTGGGATGATCTGTGAGGACAAAGAATTTGACCTAGCTATGAAAGCTATCATTGATATTACTGACATAGAAAAGAAACCCAAAGCGGCAACAAAGAAAGCTAATGATGAGAAGAAAAGCAACTCCACTCCTCAAAGCACAGAAAAGGTTGTGGAAACCAAGGTAGAGGAAGTACCTCGTAAAGATTCCGTTCTCTATGTTCCCAGGGCCCCCAGAAAAGAACAGTTTGTGTTGAGTCCCCCCAAAAGGTTTGAGCAAAATAAGGTTACACTGAAGGTACCAAAGATGTACCTACCAAAAGGGACTTATATGGCACGGGGGCTGATAATTTCACCCAGGCTGACTAAGCCCGTGGTTATCAGCCACGCACCACAAAATCCCATGAAGGACCCCACTGTCGTCCCCTGGAACTACAATAAAGCAGTGGTGACGTACAAGGGAAAGGAAATCATGGGGGAGGTGAATGAAATGAACCCGTTTGGGAAGTACCTCAACTTATAAGAATTGAACAAGATGAAACAGAAGCATTTTCTGCTCCAAAAAGCAAGTCAGTGCTGAAGAGGCAGATGAATTCTTCCAAAAGATGAAAACCTCAAACTGCGCCGTGATTGATCAACTCAGAAAGTCCCCCTCTCAGGTATCACTTTTGTCCCTACTGATAAGCTCGAATGAGTATCAGAAACTGATGTTAAAGCGCTTAATGAGGCATATGTTCTGGTCGAGACCACGGTTGAGCAATTGGAAAGAATGCAAAACAATTTTTTGAAGTCAACCAGATCTCATTCAGCCGAAATGACTAGCCTCCGGAAGGGGATGCCCACGACAAAGCTCTTCATTTGACCGTTAAATATGAAGGATACTACGTGAAAAGAGTTATGTTGGATGGTGGATCTGGGGTTGACATCTGCCCTCTCTTGACCTTACAGAGAATGGAAATTGGGACTGAAAGGATTAGACCAAACAATGTTTGCGTACGTGCTTTGACGACATCATGAGGGATACGATAGGGGAGATTGATTTGATCCTAACCAACGGCCCTATGGATTTTGATGTAACATTTCAGGTTTTGGACATGGACACCTCCTACAATTTTCTCCTAGGAAGGCCTTGGATCCATGATGTAGGAGTCGTACCCTCTACTCTCCACCAAATGGTTAAGCTTGAGCATGAAGACCAAGAAATCGTGGTCTATGGAGAAGATGAGCAATCAATCTATAGGGATCCATCAGTCCCATGTCTGGAGGATAAGGGAGGTAGTGAGCACATAGTCTACCAAGCTTTTGAGATCGTGGTTGCGAAACAGTGTGAGGAAGGAACCCCGTGTCCTTAACCTTTCTTATCAAACGCGTCAATCATGGTCGCCAGTGAAATGATCAAACATGGATACAAGCCCGGGAAAGGGCTCAGGGCATCTTTACAAGGCATTACAGAGCCCATCACTTTGACTGCCAGTGAGAAATTCTTTGGCGTCGGTTTCCAAGCTACAGAAGCTGACATAAAATGGGCTAATGAATGTAAGAACAATGGGTGGGTTCTGCCTCAGCTAGTCCCGCATCTCACCAGAACGTTTGTTAAGCCAAGGTACATAGAAGAAGAAGAAGAAGAGGCCTTCAAGACCGAAGAAATTGAGGACATCTGTGGGGCAATGAGGCAAATGTTATATGAGGCTCACATGGTCCAACCGGGTAAAGGCTCAAGTACTGCTGAGGTGAAATATATGGGGCCAAATGCCAAACTTAAAAATTGGAAGGCTACTTCGTTCCCAGTTAGGCGGGAATCCCGGTAGTTCAGTCTTGCCATCTTTTCTGCATTCCGAGTTATTTCAGGGTGTAACTCAAATGTTTTTAGTTTATTGTCTTTTAAATTCCAATGTAAATCCTTCTATCTTCAAATTCAATGAAATAAAATCAATATTTTATCGTCTATGAATCCCTTTATTTATTCTTTCTAATTTTTGTTATTTTTCTCTTATCTCTCTTTTCAGTTCTAATAATACGGACTTAAATAACATGACATGCTTGCGGACTTCATGCCCATATCTTAATACGTTGTCTAACTATGAAGTAATGAGTCAAGAACTAAAATATGATGAAGATGAGGCTTTTAGGGAAATAAACCGAGAACTGGAACAATTTGAGAATAAGCCTAAGCCAAAATTAAATGAAACTGAGCCAGTTAATTTGGGTAGTTCGGAAGAGGTCCATGAAACCATGATAAGCATTCACGCTGATGAAAGAACTATCGATGCATTGATCCAACTTTTGTTCGAATTCAAAGACGTGTTTTCCTGGTCCTATGATGATATGCCAGAACTGAGTGTTGATTTAGTAGTGCACAAATTGCCAACTTACCCCGGTTATCTCCCTATCCAACAAAAATAGAGAAAGTTTAAAACAGAAATCAGATGACAAGATCAAAGAAGAAGTCACCAATCAATTGATAGCCGGTGTGATACGAGTAGTCCGATACACCACATGATTGGCTAATGTGGTCCAAGTGCCAAAGAAAGATGGGAAAACCTGGGTGTGTGTTGATTGTTGGATTTGAACAAAGCAAGCCCCAAGGACAACTTCCCATTACCAAACATCCACATCCTTATTGACTACTGTGCCAAACATGAGATACAATATTTTGTGGAATGTTATGCTGGGTATCATTAGGTTTTAATGGATGAAGAAGATGCAGAAAAGACAGCTTTCACCACACCTTGGGGTACTTACTATTACAGGGTCATGTCGTTTGGTTTAAAGAACGCTGGGGCAACTTACATGAGAGTTATGACTGCTATATTTCACGACATGATGCACCTGGAAATTGAGGTATATGTGGATGATGTGATCATTAAATCTAGAATGCAGGACGACCATGTGCGGGATCTGAGAAAGTTCTTTGAGTGTCTATGTAAGTATGACTTGAAGTTAAATCCAGCTAAATGTGCATTCGGAGTTCCATCTGGGAAAATTTTGGGGGTTATAGTCAATCGGAGGGGCATCGAGCTAGATCCAACAAAGATAAAATCTATTCGCGATTTGACACCTCCAAGAACCAAAAAAGAGTTTATGAGTATGTTGGGAAGGTTGAATTACATCAGTAGATTCATTGCGCAACTGACTACTACCTGCGAGCCCATATTTAAGTTGTTGAAGAAAGATGAGCCAATTAGATGGACAGATGAATGTCAAGAAGCTTTCGACAAAATTAAAGAATATCTGTCGAATCCACCAGTGTTGGTCCCACCCGAGCCTGGAAGGCCTTTGTTCTTGTACTTGACAGTGTTGGAGAATTCTTTTGGATGTGTTCTTGGGCAATATGATGTGACCGAGAAGAAAGAACAAGCCATATACTATTTGAGCAAGAAGTTCACTAGTTATGAAGCCAAGTACACTTTGTTGGAAATAACTTGTTGCGCCTTAACTTGGGTCACTCAGAAGCTCAAGCATTACTTGTTGGCTTATACCACCTATCTCATAACCAGGCTAGACCCCTTGAAATACATATTCCAAAAACTGATGCCCACAGGGAGGTTAGCTAAATGGCAAATCCTGCTTACCGAGTTTGACATAGTCTATGTCATCCGCACAGCAATGAAATCTCAAGCCTTGGCGGATCACCTAGATGAGAATCTTGTTATGATGAATATCAACCCTTGAGTACTTACTTTCCGGACGAGGAGGTAAATTCAGTTGAGGTAATTCCAGAAGACACCAATGCTTGGAAAATGTTCTTCGACGGAGCTGTGAATGCTAAAGATGTCGGGATTAGGCCAATTTTGATTTCGTCCACTGGTAAGAACTATCCGACCATAACCCAGCTTCGGTTTCTTTGTACGGACAACACTTCCGATAATGAAGCCTACATTATGGGCATGAATATGGCAGTCGATCAGGATGTGGAAGAATTGTTAATCATGGGAGATTCTGACCTGATTATTCGACAAGCTCAAGGTGAATAGGAAGCTCGATATATCAAGCTTATTCCATATAGGCAACATGTAGAAGATCTTAGCAAACAGTTCAAATCCGTCGAGTTTAGGTATAACCCTCAGTTCCACAATGAGTTAGCTGATGCACTGGCCACTTTAGCTTCAATGCTGCCGTATCCAGGTAATGTCCACATTGACCCACTGGAAATCTAAATTTGAGAAAGACATGGTTATTGCAATACAGTTGAAATGGAACCATATCTTCAGCCATGGTATCATGATCTCAAAAGATTCTTGAAAACAAAGGAATATCCCGAACAAGCTAGTAGAGACCAAAAGAGAACCATCAGAAGGCTCGCCAGTAGTTTCTTCTTGAGCGGAGAAGTCTTGTATAGAAGAATTCCAGATTTGAACCTTTTAAGATGCGTGGATGCCCAAGAGATCGGAAGAATCATGAATGAAATACACGCAAGAGTATGCGGACCCCATATGAATGTATACGTCCTTGCAAAGAAAATCCTTCGGGCAGGTTATTATTGGATGACCATGGAAAAGGATTGTTTTAGTTTTGTCCGAAAATGTCATCAATGTCAGGTACATGGTGACCTGATTCATGCACCGCCTTCAGAATTGCATCCTATGTCGGCACTGTGGCCGTTTGTTGCTTGGGGTATGGATGTCATTGGGATAATCGAGCCAAAAGCTTCAAACGGGCACAGATTCATCTTAGTTGCCATCGACTATTTCACAAAGTGGGTTGAAGCAATCACTCTCAAAGCCGTCACCAAGAAAGCAGTGGTGGACTTCATGCATTCCAACATAATCTGTCATTTTGGTATTCCTAAAACTACCATTACAGACAATGCTGCAAATTTGAACAGTCATTTGATGAGGGAGGTATGCAAATAATTTAAGATCGCGCATCGGAATTCTACCCCTTATCGGCCCAAAGCTAATGGTGTTGTTGAAGCAGCGAACAAAAACATCAAGAATATCCTCAGGAAAATGATTCAAAGTTCTAGATAATGGCAGAAAAGTTTCCTTTTGCATTATTGGGATACCGCACAACTGTGCACATATCAGTTCGAGCAACACCCTATCTATTGGTTTATGGCACTGAAGCCGTAATACCTGCAGAAGTTGAAATTCCCTCTCTTCGAATCATCGTTGAAGCTGAGATTGAGGATAATGAATGGGTCAAGACCCGTCTAGAATAGTTAACCCTGATTGATGAAAAGCGGATGGCCGCAATTTGCCACGGGCACCATAAAAGCGGATGGCCGCAATTGGAGGATGTGATTACTTGGATCTGATACAATCAAATGACAGAAATAAAATTAGAGAGTCTTATTGGTGAAAACCAACATGGGCACCATAAGGCGATGGTAAGTAGAGAAATTGAAAATGAGAGAGTCTTGTTAGTGAAAACTCGGAAAGAGCACTATAAGACGATGTTGAGAAGAGAAATGAGGAGGTCAGTTGGTGAAAACCCACAAAGGGCGCCACTGATCGAAAAAGGGATCCCTTACAACCATTGGTACTGATAGAGTACTAGCAAGGTTTCTCAATTTTGAGGTATGGGTTATGATGGGTTTATGAGAGTTGTATGGTTTGCACAGATCGGGTATCCAGTCCAAAAAGCGTGTCATATCTATTGAAGTCTGTGTGCACTCCAGATAAGTCCTTCTTTCCTTTCCCCGAAAGGGACACTTCTCGTTTAAATTCATTGTCCTGTCCGTTGTTTACTTTTCTTTGAATCCCTTTCGGTCTAATTCTCCTCCGAAACTAATACAAACAAAAGATGGAAAGATTGGTTTTACATGGTTTTGTTTGAGAAAAATCTAATATTCAAGAAAGCTCCCAGCTTCAGCAGGTGAATCAAATTTTCCTCAACTGGCCATAATGACCGATGCTCCAGAGTCAAAAACTCTTGAAAAGAAAGGAAATCAAAGTCAAGTGCCCATAAAGGCAAAATAAGTTGGAAAAAGTCCAAGATCCCCGGGTGTAGAAATGAAACCAATTTCCAGAGAGCCAGCGAGCAATGGAGATTTTTATTGAAAGAGCTAGGCCAAGATCAAGTGATTGAAACAATCAAGGCCACAAAACCAACCACCATTTCAAACTGACAAATTGCTCTTTGATTTGAAAACAGGAAAACAGGGGCAATCCAAAACAACCTCGCAAGATGCAGGTGCGATAAAAGCAAAGTACGCAGAGACCAAATTGGTTCTGCAACAAAAGTTAAACCAAAAAAAGGGAAGTCCCTTCCAAACTCTTTATTCATTCTCCTAAATAAAATGAAAAGTGAAATGAAAAGAAAGAAGAAGAAAAATTCAAAATCATGGTAGTATAGGGTCTCCAATCCCTAGTTGCGTCTTTTCCAATATAGGGTCCCACTCACTAGTTGATGCCGACATAACCCGATGACTTTTCCAACATAGGGTCCCACTGCCTAGTTGATGCCGACATAACCCGATGACTTTTCCGGCATAACCTGATGATTTTTCCGGCATAACCCGATTACTCTTCCAGCATAACCCGATGGCTCTTCCGGCATAACCCGATAACTTTTCTGGCATAACCCGATGATTCTTCCGGCATAGCCCGGTCACTCTTTCGGCATAACTCGATGACTTTTCCGGCAAAACCCGATGATTTTTCAGGCATAGCCCGATGACTTTTCCAACATAGGGTCCCACTCCCTAGTTAATGCTATCATAACCTGATAATCTTTCCAATATAGGGTCCCACTCCTTAGTTGATTCTAGCATAACCTAGTATTCTTTCCAACTAGGACCTCAAATCCCCAGTTGTTTTCATTTTAGATATAGGGTCTCCAACTCCCTAATCTCTTTTTCCCCAAGGATACAAAATCCTGATTTTATTGCTTTCAATAAAGAAGTAGTTTAGATTTTTATTATAATAACTCGCAAAATTTTCCTAGTAAAAATCGGGGCAGAAAAATTTCGTTCGTTTGTTTTGGTGCCTGAGCAAGTTTTTGCCTTGAGGCGGCCAAAAGAAGAATTCTCGATCCAGAATAAAAGAAAAAGAACAAAAGAAAATAAGTGAAGCAAAGTGCAGAAAAGATATGGACTGTTTAAGACATGATTGAAGTCGCAAGCCTTGCAAGTCCCATTTTGTTTCAAAAACTGAAGAAGAATGAACTAGCACCTAAAATTAACAAGCATCAAGATTCAGATCAGAGTCTGCATCCAGTCAAGACTCAAGATCAAGCTCCAGAAGGTTTATAGATATGAATCTTGTAACTCATAGCTGATAGGCTTAGTTAGTTTAGTTTTTCATTTTGACTTTGGTGTAATAAGGAGATCAGCAAGCAGAAACAGCAGCAACAGCAGTGAAATCATAGCAATTCGGTAGTCCTAGCTACCAAAACTTCCAGAACTACACTGACCTGATTCCTTTATAGCCAAGGATATGTAGGCAGCCTCTGAAGCAAGATTCAGTCAGACTTTTCCAAACAATGCTTCCTAGGGAGGATCTAGACGGGCAAAAATCGCTCATAATTGCTCATTTTAGCTTTGCCCGAAAACTCTTCATGTTTCCGAGCAAAGAGGGGTAGCTGTAAGCATGTGATATTTGCCCTATCAGAATTACTCCTACAAAATTAAAGAAAATAGATTTTTCTAAATTGTTTTCAATTTTATAGGATTTTATTGGATTTTTATTAATTGTTTGCATTCTTGCGCATGTTTAATTTTGTTAAAATCGTGAAGAATACCCCAAAAAATGTCCAAATATCATGCATTGCATATTAGATTTTATGTTCATATTTTAGGATTAATTGGTTAATTACTTTCTTTATTAAATGAAAAATCACAAAAAATGTCATTCATTTTCTACATTTTTAGTTTTAATTTTGGATTAGTAATTTCCTCTTTATTAATTTAAGACTAATTAATTGGTAGATAATACAAATAGATGATTAGCTTAATTTTATAATTTAGGATAACTTACGGTTAAAATTAGAATTTAATTAATTAGGTTAAATTTTTTTAATTAAAGAAAAAGCAAAGAAAAGAAGGAAAAAAGCAAGAAACAAAAAGGCTGGTTTTTCGAATTTGGGCCACCCAGAGATCAAATCTGGTGGCCCAATTGCCCCTTTACCTCGTTCAAGCTCCAAGCCAAAGACAAATATACCCAGTCCAAACCCTCACTCCCCAAAAACGACCCCGTTTTAACCCCCAAGCCATCCCAGCCGTTGATCTATACAGATCCAACGGTTGGGAACTGATCCCTCATTCCCATATAAATGTCTGAATGAGACCACCCCTATAGACCCCCCCTCTCACTTCCGTCTTCCTCTTTCATCTCTCTCAATGAAAACCCTAGCCGCCCTAGTATACCCCTCCGCCTCCGCCGTGGTCCGCCGATCGGAAATCGCCTCACGGCAGCGGACCACCTCCAAACTGCCTCAAAATTACACCATATAATCCTGAGCCCCTCCCAAACATCAATTTCTCATTGGGTTTTCCCAAATCACCACCCAAACCTTCCGATTTCAAATCCAAAAGTAACACCCTAAACCTTAGGTCGCCCAAGCAACCCCAAATTCACACCAAAGGAATTTGGTTCAAAATTTATGTTAATCAATCGTTCCCAATAGGAACGATTGATTAGGATATGTTGAAGCTATTTCAAAGGAGCTCCGGCTTGCCAAAAAACCCCTCTGGTTTATTTTTTTTAGCTTATTTTACCTTTCGTTGTGTGTTGTTCTTATTTTCTGAAGATTTGAGTGCATGTGTTAGTTAGGTCTATCTGTTTTAGGTTCATTGCTTGTTTAGCTTTAAATTACGTCTAGCATGTTAACTAAAATTAATTTCATTGTTAATTTGTTGATTTAATCACTCGTAGATTAACTAGGCTAATCTTCTGGTTGTTCATTGCATTTTTCGTTTCAGTTCTTTATCTGGTGTACAAATTTGCTATGTGTGTTTGAAAACAATTTTTGCTTAAAGTTTGCCTAGTTTAATCCTATGACTCACTATAGATCAGGGTTGTTTGGTTTAAAGGTCAGACTTAATTCTATGTTTGAATGATAGTCAAGCCTCTAAGGAGTTATAATTAAAAACAGTTTTCAGAAATCAAATACTGGAATCTCCTAGACTGTTCTAAGAGGTTCCCATAATGATTTTGAAATCAAAACTTAGGTAGGAATTGAAATAATCAGTAATTGAAGGGGTAAAACTAGATTTTACATTGAGTAAAAATCAGAAGGTTCTAGCATTTATATAGTTGTCCCAATTTCTAGGATGAAAAATGCTGGAAGTGGGCTGAAAAAGGACAGACAACTGTCCAAATATGTTGTACTAGCTGACACTTAGGGAATTTAGGATAGAATATGTCATTTTAATGCTATTTTGGCATACCTTATAAAAGAAAAGATTACTCCCACATTCTGAACAGAATTAATGAGCATATCTTTGACCTAAAAAAACTTCAGAATACAAAGAAAATATCCCTAAAACTTCTCTGGCTAAAAACTCCAGTTTTCTAGTTAGATTTCTAGGCTAGTTTTTTTGGTACTCTGATTTTTGAGAAGTTTGAGTGCTGGTTCTTGGTTTTCCGGGTTGGTTTCTACTAATGCTATTTGGTTTTGGTTGCTGCTCCATCTCTAAGTTTTCAGTCAGCATTTTACTTATTTTTGCTGCTGGTTTTTGCTGTTGTTAAGGTACTGATTTCACCTTTCTTAATGCACTGCTTGTTTGAAAGGTTATGATATCAAAAGATGCAATTATATGTGATAAATGAGTGTCCTTTCATGTAGTTGTTTGATTACATTATTATAGATCTTGTTAATCTATTGCTATGTTGGGTTCAAGGGTTTGAAATAATCTGGTATCAGTAGCTTGGTTGATACATTGATGCTTGTAGTTTTCCTCTTGAAAGTAACCTTGTTTGAAAATGCTTCTTTAGTTAAATGTTCACCACGTTAACACTGATTCTGAATATTAGTTGTTGAAGTCATTTCTTCTCTTCTTCTTCTTCTATTGATGAACAATATAATGTTTTGCTTGAGGTCATGTTGCCTATGGGCTATAACTTGTGGATTTGGTCACTAGTTGGCCAAATCAACATATTTTGAAAGCCAAAAGCTGGAATTTGGCGGTTGCTGTTATGCTGAAATTAATGGTTTCATGTGGTGAACTAAGTTTGATGGATCAATTATATCCAAAAGGAGTGAGTGTTCACTAGGATGTCCATTTCAGAAATATTGTAATAGAGTTTGTTGACATCTTTACCTTTTAAAAAATGGAATTTTAATCTAATAGATTAGTTATTGTTGTAGTAATTCATGTATCAAGTACTCCAATGTAAATTTTTCTGATTGTCAAATTGCATTTACATTATTTGTTATAGAAAGGCTTCTTTATTAGTGTAATTTGTAATGTCCCAATAGTTAAGGCTATGGGCCAGTTGCTAAAATTATTCTGCTTCTGCGATTCAGATTGGGCCAGACTCGCAAATGAGCCCAGTTGGGAAAAATGATCTCAAACAAGTCTGGGCCTAGGCCATTGGGCCTGGGCGTTAAACCCAATAGCTTGACCGCCCAGCTATGGGTTTACCTTTTGAACTATAGCATAAACTTATTTCTTTTATGTATTGTAAATCATGTGTATTGTAATTAATTCTAAAACTCGAATGATATTCTGATTTTTTCATTGAAATGAACTGGACTCCAACTTTGAATAAATGTATATTTAAGATGGACTTTATTGGTATTAAGCACAAACTCGTAACATGCCCAATCCTTTAAGAGTAGCGACTGGGCTAGCCTTTGCCAAATAGCCCAATTGGGCTACTTCATTTTATCTTGGGCTTATAAACCCATGCTTTCATTAAGTAGTTGATACCTTTTATCATTAGACGTTTCTGTAGATGTTGGGAACGATCAAGAATAGCTAAGAAATAATTTGAACATCGTAGTTTTCTTTAGGCGCAAAATTAAATCATCGTGACTATGGGTACGGTTCTTGTAACATAGTTATGATACCTAATCCCAAAAATCGGGTGCATGTGACACTATCGTAACAACTTTGAACAATAATAAAATAAATGTATAGCGAATCGTGGGTGCATTTCATGTAGCGTGGTTTGTGGTGTGTTCCTAAACGGCAAGTGTACGACAATTGTAACTTGTTCAAGAAATAATTCCATAAATCCTAAAAGAAATTTTAAATAATTATAAGCGGTATAAAGGTAAAAAAAGGCAAAATAGGTTCTAAATATGTAATTAATCAAATAATTAGGCCAATTATTAATAGTTAAGAGACCGTGCTAGAACCACAGAATCTGAAAATGCCTAACACCTTCTCCTGGGTTAACAGAATTTCTTACCTAGTTTTCTTGTTTCGCAGACTTTTAAATAAAGTCAAAATTCTCCTCGATTTGGGATTTAAAATAAATCGGTGACTTGGGACACCAAATAAACTATTCCAAGTGGTGACTCTGAAAAATAAATAAATAATCTCATTTCGGATAATGTCACTTTAATTGGAAAACTCCTTTATATCCCCTTGCGGGTAAAAAAGGAGGTGTGACAGTAAGGAGACAACGCAACATAAGGATAGTGACTCAGAAGAAGATGATGAAATACCTGAGGAAATTGTCAGGGAGGTTGAAAGCTTTGAGAACAAACCTAAGTCCAACCTGGACGAGACCGAAGCAATAAATTTAGGAGACGCCGAAACCATTAGGGAGACTCGCATAATCATTCACTTATCACCGCCAGAGAAGGAAAAGTACATTCGTTTCTTGAAGGAATATGAGGATATCTTTGCATGGTTATATGATGACATGACCGGTCTGAGCACATCCATAGTGGCTCACAAATTGCCTACCAATCCAATGTGTCTGCCAGTGAAGCAGAAACTCAGAAAATTCAAAGCAGACATGAGCTTGAAAATCAAGGAGGAGGTCACTAAGCAGATCAAAGCCAAAGTCCTCATGGTAGTTGAGTACCCAACCTGGTTAGCCAACATTGTACCAGTTCCGAAGAAAGATGGGAAAGTCAGGGTGTGTGTTGACTATCGAGATTTAAATAGAGCAAGTCCCAAGGATGATTTTCCACTGCCAAATATACACATCCTGATTGACAATTGCGCCAAGCATGAACTCCAATCCTTTGTATATTGCTTCACGGGTTATCACCAAATCTGGATGGACGAAGAAGACGCAGAGAAAACAACTTTCATTACACCATGGAGAATATACTGCTACAAGGTGATGCCATTCGGTCTGAAGAAAGTCCAAGAGGGTCGCAGATCACATACCGGATTTGAGAAAGTTCTTTGATAGGCTAAGGAGGTACAATCTAAAATTGAACCCTGCAAAATGGGCATTCGGGGTTACCGCAAGAAAGCTACTGGGATTCATTTTCAGCCGCCGAGGAATAGAGCTGGACCCGTCCAAAGTTAAGGCTATCCCGGAGTTACCACCACCAAAGAGCAAAAAGGACGTGATGAGCTTCTTTGGACGTCTCAACTACATTAGCTGCTTCATAGCACAGTCCATAGTTATATGTGAACCCATCTTTAAAATGTTGAGGAAAGATGCTGGAACAAGTTGGACCGAAGATTGTCAGAAGGCTTTCGACAAAATCAAGGAATACCTGTCTACACCGCCAGTCCTAGTCCCTCGAGAACCTGGGAGACCTTTGCTACTCTATCTATTTGTATTAGATTGGGATTTCGGATGTATTTTGGGACAACATAACAAGACAGGAAGAAAGGAGTAAGCCATATACTACTTGAGTAAGAAGTTCACACCTAACGAAGCGCGATACTCTCTGTTGGAACGCATTTGCTGTGCTTTGACCTGGACAACTCAAAAATGAGGCATTACTTTTGTGCCTATACCACATACCTCATATCCAGGATGAACCCTCTTTAGTACATCTTTCAGAAGCCCATACCAACCAAAAAGTTAGCCAAGTGGAAAATATTGTTAAGTGAGTTCGATATCATCTATATAACCCAGAAGGCAGTCAAAGGACAAGCATTGACAGACCACCTTGCTGAAAATCATGTGGGAGGAGAATACGAACCCTTAAAAATGTATATTCTTGATGAATAAGTATTGTTCGTAGGAGAAGACATTGATGAAGCCTACGACGGTTGGAGAATGTTTTTCGATGGAGCTGCAAACTTCAAAGGAGTGGGAGTTGGAGCAGTTTTGGTATCAGAAATAGGCCACCATTACCCAGTATCCGCAAAGCTTAGGTTTCCATGCACCAACAACATAGCAAAATACGAGGCTTGCATCATGGGGCTTAATTTGGCCATCAATATGAATATACAAGAGATGCTCGTAATTGGCGATTCAGATCTTCTAGTACATCAGGTTCAAGGAGAATGGGCTACGAACAACACCAAAATACTACCATATTTGCATCATGTGCAGGAGTTGATGAAAAGATTCAAAAAGGTAGAATTCAAATATGTACCCAGAATTCAAAATGAGTTTGCAGACAGACTGACCACTTTGTAATCAATGATACAACATCCAAACAAGAATTTCATTGATCCCGTCCCGGTGAGGATCCACAATCAACCGGCTTACTGTGCTCATGTTGAAGAGGCAACAGATGGAAAACCTTGGTTCCACGACATTAAAGATTATTTGGCAAGAGGAGAATATCTAGAGCAGGAAAACCACACTCAGAAATGCACGTTGCGTAGGCTATCCAATCACTTCTTCCAAAACGGAGGGATCCTGTATAGAATAACTCCTGATCTAGGGTTGTTAAGGTGTGTCGATGCAAAGGAGGCTTCTAGATTTCTCGAAGAAATACATGCTGAAACTTGTGAACCACATATGAATCGTTTTGTTCTAGCCAAGAAAATACTCAGAGCTGGATATTTTTTGATGACCATGGAGACGGATTGCATCCGGTACGTACAGAAATGCCACCAATGTCAGGTACATGCAGACATGATAAGGGTACCACCCAATGAGCTCAACATAACAAGTGCACCTTGGCCTTTTGCTGCCTAGAGAATGGATGTCATCGGTCCGAACGAGCCCACTGCTTCAAATAGGCATAGGTGCATTTTAGTGGCCATTGACTACTTTACAAAATGGGTAGAGACTGCATCCTACAAAGTTGTAACCAAGAAAGTCGTCGCAAACTTTGTCAAGGATCGTATTGTTTGCCGATTCGGAGTTCCCTAGTCCATTATCACGGATAATGTTTCCAATCTCAACAGTGACCTGATGAAAGCCATGTGTGAAACCTTAAAAATCAAGCACACAAACTCTACAACATACATGCCTCAAATGAATGGAGTTGTGAAAGTTACTAACAAGAACATCAAGAAGATACTAAGTAAGATGGTAGAAAACCACAAACACTAGCACGAGAAGTTACCCTTTGACCTATAGGGGTACCGCACTACGGTACGCACATCAACTAGAGCACCTCCTTATTTGCTGGTCTATGGTACCAAAGCTGTCATTCCAGCAAAGGTAGAAATTCCTTCTTTAAGGAACTTACAGGAAGCCTAACTCAGTGATACAGAATAGATAAGGAGATGCTATGAGCAACTAGCCCTTATAGACGGGAAAAAAATGAAAGCAATATGTCACGTTCAGCTTTATCAAAACAGAATGTCCAGAGCTTTCAACAAAAGGTTCAAACCAAGATAGTTTGCACTGGGACAGCTGGTGCTGAAGAAGATCTTCCCGCATCAAGATGAAGTCAAAGGAAAATTCTCTCCCAAATGGCAAGGTCCTTACATGGTTCATCGGGTGCTAACAGGAGGAGCACTCATACTTGCAAAAATGGACGGAGAAGTTTGGACGAAACCAATTAATTCAGACGCAGTCAAGAGATACTATGTTTAGATTATTTACATTCCTCCATACGATGTAATTGAACTATGCTTGACCTGATTCCCGTTTAAGATGGGATATGTAGGAAGCCCTGCGGGTTCGGTCATATCTTAATAAAACTTTCATGTCCCCCAACACCAGAAATTAGGGCAGAATTTTGAGGAGGACCATCAAAATTCTAGAGAAAGTCCAGCCGACACCATCATATGCCAGACAGTCAGAAATTGATTAAGAAATTGGGGCAGAATTTTGAGAAGGATTCTCAAAATTCCGAAGAAGGTTCAACAAGTTTCATCACGCGCAAAACGGCTGAATGATCATTTACCAAATTGGGGTAGAATTTTGAGGAGGATCCTCAAAATTCTAATACAAGAAAGTTGCGATGTCCCTGAAATGTGTTATAGTCATTAGTTCATCTAATATTATTTAATAGTTCACTATGTTTTCTTAAATAACTCTATTTTCATCAATAAGTACGTATTTTTGAAAATCATATTTCCGTGACAGCCAGGTGTTACCCAGGGCAACTCAAACAAGGCCTCCAGAATGGAGCGAAGTAAAGCCAGGAGATGAAGGCACGAACCAATCTCCCCTAACAAAATTTACAATTTTTATTTGGACGCAGGCATAGTGAACATAACAGAAGTATTCGCAAACATACACATACCAAAGTCCTAACAATCAGGCCACCAAACGCAAATATATTTCCAGTTAAGAAATATTCTACTCTTATTTGCTACTTGTTCACTGCATAAGGCTAAGCACTGCCTTATTTTAGCATGAGACTAAGCCCTGTCTCAAATCTTGCATGAGGCTAAGCCCTGCCTCCACATTTGCATAAGGCTAAGCATTGCCTTCTCTTTGCATGAGACTATGCCCTGTCTCAAATCTTGCATGAGGCAAAACCCTGCTGTTGATATCCAATTTTTTCCTATATATTTTTATATGTAAAATACTTTCAAAATAGCAGGTATATGCATATATAAGTATGCCCAAGGTTTTACTATGTTTCTCTTAATTTTTATAGATTTTTAAATCTATTTATTGCCCTATTTTATCAAGAAAAACCCAATAATCATCCCCAAAATTATCATTTTGGGTGATTCACTTATTGGATTCTAATATTTATATTAAAATATAGCTGGCATAATATTTTCATATTTTTACAAATTTGTTTAGTATTTTTAAAGCTAAATTGCGTATAATTGCGATATTAGCCTATTTTAAGATTTAATTGTTTTCATAACTATAAAATTGACTCCAGTATTTTTAGTTTGCTAATTATGTATTATTAATAATTTTAGTACCTTTAATGTATTTCCACAAATTATTTTACTATTTGTTATAAAATAAATAAGGGAATAGTGGCTATTTAAATACTAGCCCTATTTCATTTCAATTGTAGCCCAAATCAACCCCCCCCATTTGAACCCAATTGCAATATCAATTCCTCAACTCAATTTTAATTTAAACCTGCCCCTGACCCGATTAAATCCTACCCGACCCAAACCCCTCTCATCCTGGCCGTTGATCTCAGAGATCAACGACCCCTATTCACTCTTACATTTTTTAACCCAAACGACCACCCTAACCTTCTCATTTCTCACCTACCATCTGCCTCTGAACTCTCAAACTCTCTCAAACCCTCTCAAACATTCCCAAACCCTAACCGCCTCTTACCATCACTTCTACCTTGAAACCCTCCGGAATCCATGGCTTCTCAGGCTGTGGGAGTCTTATACTCACATTCTCTTGCTCCCACGCGCCTAATACCTAAAGATTCGAGGCCTGAACTCAAAGGTTTGCACCCAGACCTCTGTCGATTCATGGTTCCACGGCCATCTCCGGCTTTACTCCGGCGTACCATGGTGGTTTGAGCCTAATTCCGACCTCTCAGACTCAGATCGAAGCCTATCTCACTTCTAGGGTTCTTTTGAAACCCTAACCCTTCAAGGTTTTCTCCGATTTCCTTATATATGTTATGTATCTGTGCTCTCCTTGAGTTTTCACACGATTTCTCTAACTTTTCTTTCAAAAATTACTTTCAAAACTGCTTCGTTTCCGATCTAGGGTTTTCTGGAAATGCTTAAGTGTTTCTATGACTTTCTTTTCCTTTTATTTTGTGTGTATTTGCCTTTACTTTGTTCTATGTTTTCCTCCTACTATTACACCCCGCAATATTACTTCAATATTACGTCCTGCAGTATTAAGTTAGGACAGTGTTCTACCCAGCAATATTACATTATGGAGATGTTACGCTTCGCAATAATAAATTACAACAGTGTTGAATCCATATTACATTACGGTGATGTTGCGCTTTGCAGTAATAAGTTACGACAGTATTGCACCTACAGTATTTTACGTTGAGTTTGTCATAAGATAATTGACATCAGTCCAAGGAAAAGATTATTTGGGGATTACAAGGATTTTGCAATTTCACAAGTGATTAAATTCATGAAGGTGAAAAGGGGATCAAGTCTAAGAAAACGAATTTTGTCAAAGTTTGGCATTTTGGAATAAAATACGGCCCGGGTTAAAATAGCCGGTATTTATAGACTAGTGTCATATAAGGTACTACATGGACATGATAGTAAAGTGTACAAGGTATGTTAAAAGTGAGTAATATTTTAAGTAAGTAGGAGTAATTCTCAATTTTGCGGGTAATTGATTAATTAACGGTAACGAAATATTACCCTGTTAACTAATAAGCGGACAAAATTTAATCAACTACAAAAGAAAAACGTGGCACAAGGCCACTAATTTGCAAGAATGACTCATGAATATAGGTATATGTGTCTTAAATTGAAAGAGTCCAAAACTTAAAGTCTTAAATAAGACTTGAATCTTAAACGTTATCCAGGAATGTTTGATATCATTTCTTGGTAAAAAGGGTCTAAAACATCAATTTGCTTGTGGTTTGAAACCAAAACGTAGGAACAGAATCCAGTTCAATTTCGTCCAAATATTCAAGCCCAACACCAATTTCGTTCCTCAAGATTCAAAAGTGCACAAGCTTCAATCCAATCTTTGGGTTTTAAATTCAATCCACAAAGGTTTCCAATGGGATAATTATACGGAGTTGTTCCTACTCCAGGTATGTTAAGGCTATCCCTTCTTTCTTTTGGCATGATCTCTACGATATGAACGAAACGTGCAAATGCACAAATTCCAAAAGTGACTCTACTCATAGAAGTAATAGAAATATTTATGCTCTTTAATTTCCAGGTGTCATAATATTTTATCATTTGTTCATGGGTATCAGAAAAATACGAAAGTTGAAAGGATGTTACTTTGTGATATTGCTCAAGGGGCAAAATGGTCTTATGACATTCTGAATGGTTTTATTGACGTACTTTTCATGCATTGCATCCACGTTCATTGACCCATGACCAGATGGCGTTATATACGCATATATATGTAAATATATGTATATGGGATATGGGAAAAGGTTATGGCGTTATATACGCACCACCACCTGATCAGCTGGTATATGATGATGATGTTGCCCACAGTGGCTGAAATATGATTCAAACGGCGTTATATACGCATATATGGGTATGTATTCAAATGGCGTTATATACGCATATATATATGTATGTATTGAAACGGCGTTATATACGCATATATATATATGTATATATATGTATATGGGATATGGGAAAGGTTATGGCGTTATATACGCACCACCACCTGATCAGCTGGTATACGATGATGATTTTGCCCACAGTGGCCGATATGATATGATGGGATGCCCTCAGAGGCTGATGATGTTATGAAACATATACCTATGCACGACATGACATTCATACGCATATGCATGACGCTGAAAGTAATTTATGATTTACAAAGTTATTCAGACGTACGGGTTGAGTCATGTACTCCATATGTCTTCCATGTCTCCTATGTATTTATTTATGTGCCTTACATACTCGGTACATTATTCGTACTGACGTCCTTTTTGCCTGGGGACACTGCGTTTCATGCCCGTAGGTCCTGATAGATAGGTCAAGAGCCTTCCAAGTAGGCTATTAGCTCAGCGGAAGATGTTAGTGCGCTCCATTTGCTTCGAAGATGCATATTTGGTTAGTATGATTTAGACGTCTATTATTTGGTATGGCGGGACTCTGTTACGACCTTTGTGACACTTATGTACTCTTAGAGGCTTGTAGACATATGTCATGTACGTGGAAGATTGTATGGCCATGTCGGCCTATGTTTGAGTTTGTAAATGATTATGTTAGCCTATTAGGCCCATATGTCGCATGTATATAATGATGTAATAAGAAAGGTACATTACGTTGGTACTCAGTCAAGTAAGGTACTGGGTGCCCGTCGCGGCCTATCGGTTTGGGTCGTGACAAAAGTGGTATCAGAGCAGTTCTATCCTAGGAAGTCTACAAGCCGTGTCTAGTAGAGTCTTGTTTATGGGTGTGTCGTGCACCACACTTATAAGCAGGAGGCTACATGGCATTTAGGATTGTCACTCTTTCTTCTTACTCTAGATCGTGTGGTAGAGCTCACTTATAAAAATCCAAGTTCTGAAATTCTATTTTATTCGTAATAAGATGATGCCTGCTAACAACGTTTGTAATTGAGGCAGAGGAACATAAGCCTTTTGAGTTATAGTCAATAGTAACAGAGGTATATATAATTGGTCGCACCCATTCCAGATATGCCCTATGGGGATTAACAGAAGTAGTATAATAAGATATGATGGATGAATTGTTTGCGTCAGTTGACATTTCCGAAAGACATTACAAATATTCTAATAGATCTCTTTATGAGACACCGGATGATGCCCTCTGAAATAGTGCAGCCAGCTATGAGTACCACAAAGACATGCACTATAAGCCTTGACGGAATAAATATTACCTTAGTGTGGCTCGCGTCTCAAGTAAAGCGAGAACGTTAAGCAACTTGAAGAACCATTGGATAGAGCAAAGGGAAGCTAAGAGCAAAAGAATCTCTTGTTCAAGTTTTTAAAATAAAGTAATAAGCATAAATGTTAGCAGGAAATTATAAAAGAGTTAATAAAGCATTACGAGTAAGATGTGATACATGGATGATAACGGTATATCAAAAGATAACAATGTTACAAAATCTATAGTCAAGTGAAGGAAGAAATGAGAAGTGACAGGCCTTAGGAAAACAAAAGAGTATAGGCCATAAAGTCATATCCTCACTTCGAGAAACAAGTTCGCGACGCTAATGTGATTCAGAAGAAAAAGTTAGACCCCTGAGTAATTGAATTCAGCATGGACTGGTGGAAAAAGACGAACTAAATATGAATTAGGGACTGAGTAATTTGATGGTGGTCGGTATTATGAGAACTTCATATTGCTTTCCGGTGATAATAGAATGGACCACAGAGGAAGATTCATGAGAAATCCAGAGAATGGTTATTCAGGAAGACGCTTCCCTACAACAAGCAATGTGAGCAAAGTTCAGCTTAAGGGATTGTATGTGCCAGCTATACTAAATTTTACCATCGCGAGTGAGGAACTTTGTTATCCTTGGTACAGAAGGATTGCCGCAAGGAGAGTAAGGGTCATTGATAATGTGAAAAGACGCCAATGATGAAGAGGTAACACATCTATTCATCTCTTAATACACCTCTAAAAGGGGGGGGGAATATGGAATGATGTGGTATTATGTCAGAATTAAGTGGTTCTAGTGACTATGGAATGGTAAAGGAAGAATGCGATAAATAAAAGAGGAATGAAACGACACTTATCCAAATCTTACAGATACACTACGATTCAAGAATATTGTGCAAGCATGATGTCAAGGAGAGGAAGTAAAGGTTCCTGCCCGAACTATTATTAATAAATAAAGAGCCCGTGCGAGATGTAAGTTAAGACAAAGGAAATAACCCAAAAAATATTACAAGGAATATTGATATGAGAATAGGGCCAACGAATAGTTAGTAATTGGTCAGGAAGATCCCAATTATGGCTAAACAGGAGGTTACAGACAAGTCATCAGACCGTGTGAGATAAACAAAGTAGAACCCAACATGGAGAGTTTAGCCTCGAAGAATACCATTATAATACTTGAAATATATTCAAACAAGAGTCGAGGTAGCTAAAGATACCGTATGAGTGTTACGGGGATAAAAGAAGGTGCCATTGAGAAGGCAGTCAAAATATCAGTTTAGAAGCAACCATACGAGCACAAGGGCATGGAGGTAAGAAACTACGGATGATTACATGCAAGTAAGGACATCAAAAAGGTTCGTAATAAGCTCACAACTTTACGAGAGTCAAGGGTTATCCCTAAATACTACAACAAAAGACTAGCTGAAGAGATAAGAAAGAAGGCTTCAACCTAAGCACAACGACCTAAAGAGGAAATGGTCGTGTAACAACAATCTCGTAATAACATTGTAAGCATTCCAAAGGAAAATGGCACTTAACGTGGATAATGAATGGGAAGTATGAAATCAAAGTAATATTCGAGATCATATGAGTTATATGAAAACTATGGCAAGTGTGGGCACTAAGATAAGCTAAGTATGGACGCAACAAGGGGGCAAAAAAACCAGGAAGAGTAATAGCTTACGTTGAAAGAAAGATAAGACGGAACGAAGGAATTATTTGATCAATGATCCAGAGTTAGTATGTTATGGACACACTCAAGATTTTGGAACATTATCCAAGCAGCATATTTGTTGACAATCATACAGCCATAGAAGACTCCGGTATAAGTTAAAAGAAAGAATTTAGCCCAGGGCATAGACAAAGGATTGAATTATTAGAAGATTCTATCAAGGATATTCCATAACGCCCACGAAAGACTAAAGTAATAACTAATACCAGGAGACACAGGTCGGAAGATATCTTAAGCCTACATAGAGGTTGATCAGAAAGAAGAGGAGACTAAAGAGTTACATCGACTAAGCAAAACAGGAGGGACTAAGAGAATTATAGACCTCAGGATCACTCTTAAGTAGCAGAGGTATAAGAAAGATAGTACAGTAGCCATATTTTATAATAGCTTTATGAAGAGTACCAGTCTTATAAGAAGTCAGTACGAAGCTCCCACCGGATTTTATAGGCATCAGAGGTGCAAGTATTATAATAGAGCTCCAAGTTATGGATGTGAATTATACCTATGTGAAAGGGAGGTCATGAAAGTGATAAAATACACGATGAGAAATTTTAATGTAAGTAAGGTAAAGATGAACAACGTACGAGATACTCAAATGCAGAAAGTTGTAAATAGTTCATACTTCGGATAGAAGGTTATAAGCACAAGGATTCAATATCTAGGAATGATAGAGACATCGTTAGTGGCATATCTTCCAGCCTATGGTTTCTACGTATCGAGAGGTGTAGTTAAAAGAGTATAGAAGAGTTAGAAATGATGTGATGTATCACTTGACATTCCAGAATAACATAAGAAAATCTATGATGCAAGCAAGTTGAAGGAAAGTTGCGAGTATTATAAATGGATATTTATAGGTTGCAAGGTAAAGTATTGTAGAGCGACAAAGTTTTAAGAAAACATGAGTAAGAATGAGGAAAGGCGAGTGAGAACGTGACGAGAATGGATAAGTCCTCGGGATTGAGCCCATGAAAACAAGAAGAGCTGATGGTTTCTCTAAGTTACAGAAAGCTCAGTACAACCTGAATTAACTCAAAGGAGTCTAAGACTAGTAGCATTTAGAAAAGATGGAACGCTGCCCTAATAGTACAATGACGGTGTAATTGTGATGGATAAAGGATGACGTTTTGGCCTTCGAGTGAGTAATGATTTGAAGAGGATTTCATGGATTGTATGAGATTAAAATACCCACATAAGTGAATCTCATTGGGATGCTATAAAATACGATCATTGAAGTATAGTATCACCCCTAAGTGGATTAGGAAAATCACTTCAAATATTCCTCGATGGAACGTAAGCCCTAGTGGCAAGTTATGACGTAAGAAGTTTAATGTTATCAGTGGTATATTGTAGATTAATAGTGACGTAAATCAATGATGGATAGACAAAAGTCACAAAGGATAAGCAACAAAAGTAACAGGGAGCTTGGTAAGCATACCTCAATAGAGGTAGATTGAAGTAAAAATTATGGTATAGTATAACCCATGTAAATGTAGTAAAGTCATATGAATGGATAATCAGATCTATGAAATATGATATGACCATATTCGCAAATTCTACAAAGTATCGAGCAAAGGACTTCAGTATACCTATAGAGGCCCATAGAGGCATCCTATTAAGCCTTGTATATACAAAGTAAGTCCTACAGATCGACTAAAAGGTAAAAAGAAAAAGGAAAGATGAATCACATAAGTGCACCTACAAGCCAGGGTCATACAGGCCGCATGACAAGAGGTAACAGAAGTTGCATGATTAGGAAGATTTCGACCACAGGTCATGATATAGGCAAAAAGACTAAAGAGAGGAATACCCTAGACTTTGGATTAATTCACAGAGCAACTGCTTGAATGGCAAGTAGAGTATTAATGTATTCACAAGAGCTATAAGTTACGAAAATGATAAGAGCACCAGTCATCATTCGAGGACGAATGCTCCAAAGGGGGGAATGATGTTACACCCCGCAATATTACTTCAATATTACATCCTGCAGTATTAAGTTACGACAGTGTTCTACCCAGAAGTATTACATTATGGAGATGTTACGCCTCGCAATAATAAATTACAACAGTGTTGAATCCGTATTACATTACGGTGATGTTGCACTTTGCAGTAATAAGTTACGACAGTATTGCACCTGCAGTATTTTACGTTGAGTTTGTTGTAAGATAATTGACATCAGTCCAAGGAAAAGATTATTTGGGGATTACAAGGATTTTGCAATTCCACAAGTGATTAATAAATTCATGAAGGTGAAAAGGGGAGCAAGTCTAAGAAAACAAATTTTGTCAAAGTTTGGCATTTTTGGATAAAATACGGCCCGGGCTAAAATAGCCGGTATTTATGGACTAGTGCCATATAAGGTACTACATGGACATGATAGTAAAGTATACAAGGTATGTTAAAAGTGAGTAATATTTTAAGTAAGTGGGAATAATTCTCGATTTTGCGGGTAATTGATTAATTACCGGTAATGGAACATTACCCGGTTAACTAATAAGCGGACAAAATTTAATCAACTACAAAAGAAAAACGTGGCACAAGGCCACTAATTTGCAAGAATGACTCATGAATATAGGTATATGTGTCTTAAATTGAAAGAGTCCAAAACTTAAAGTCTTAAATAAGACTTGAATCTTAAACGTTATCCAGGAATGTTTGATATCATTTCTTGGTGAAAAGGGTCTAAAGCATCAATTTGCTTGTGGTTTGAAACCAAAACGTAGGAACAGAATCTAGTTCAATTTCGTCCAAATATTCAAGACCAACACCAATTTCGTTCCTCAAGATTCAAAAGCGCACAAGCTTCAATTCAATTTTTGGGTTTTAAATTCAATCCACAAAGGTTTCCAATGGGATAATTATACGGAGTTGTTCCTACTCCAGGTATGTTAAGGCTATCCCTTCTTTCTTTTGGCATGATCCTTATGATATGAATGAAACGTGCAAATGCACAAATTCCAAAAGTGACTCTACTCATAGAAGTAATAGAAATATATGTATATGGGATATGGGAAAAGGTTATGGCGTTATATACGCACCACCACCTGATCAGCTGGTATATGATGATGATGATGTTGCCCACAGTGGCTGAAATATGATTCAAACGGCGTTATATACGCATATATGGGTATGTATTCAAATGGCGTTATATACGCATATATATGTATGTATTCAAACGGCGTTATATACGCGTATATATGTATGTATATATATGTATATGGGATATGGGAAAGGTTATGGCGTTATATACGCACCACCACCTGATCAGCTGGTATACGATGATGATTTTGCCCACAGTGGCCGATATGATATGATGGGATGCCCTCAGAGGCTGATGATGTTATGAAACATATACCTATGCACGACATGACATTCATACGCATATGCATGACGCTGAAAGTAATTTATGATTTACAAAGTTATTCAGACGTACGGGTTGAGTCGTTTACTCCATATGTCTTCCATGTCTCCTATGTTTATTTTTATGTGCCTTACATACTCGGTACATTATTCGTACTGACGTCCTTTTTGCTTGGGGACACTGCGTTTCATGCCCGCAGGTCCTGATAGACAGGTCGAGAGCCTTCCAAGTAGGCTATCAGCTCAGCAGAAGATGTTGGTACGCTCCATTTGCTTCGAAGCTATGTATTTGATTAGTATGATTTAGACGTCTATTGTTTGGTATGGCGGGACTCTGTTCCGACCTTTGTGACACTTATGTACTCTTAGAGGCTTGTAGACATATGTCATGTACGTGGAAGATTGTACGGCCCTGTCGGCCTATGTTTGAGTTTATAAATGATTATGTTAGCCTATTAGGCCCATATATCGCATGTATATTGTGACCACGTGATTTTTGCCTTACGAAAAACTACTCCAAAATAAATCAAAAATAAAATAAATTTCTTTTACTGTGCAATTTTTGAATTTTTGCGTGATGTTTGTTAAATATTTGTTTTATATCCGTAAATGTTTACTTTGTCATAACAAAATGAAAATAAAAATAAAAATATATGTTGCAGGCATATCTAGGATTTAATTATGCATTTAATAATTGATTCAAAAAATAAAATCACAAAAATATGTGTCTGTTCTAATTTTAATATTTCACTGTGTGATTAATGTTTTGTCTATGTGTTAAATAATTGTTATAAAGTAATTAATATTTTTTATGAGGTTAAAAATATTTTATAATGAAAATTAGGAATTTTAATTAGAAAATGAAAAAATAAAAAATATATATAAATGAAACTCGGACCTGGATTAAAATCCAGGCCCAAATCAAGATACCCCCCCAGCCCAATCCAGGCAACCCAAGACCGGTCCAATTCAAAGCCAAGACCAAACGACGACGTTTGGTCACATTTTATCAAGGACCGTTGGATCAAAGCCAACCAACGGCTGAGATCCCACGAACCGTAACCCATAGCCCTTACCCGACCCAATGCCCCGGTTCAGCCCGACCCCATCAGTAAACCAAACGACATCGTTTGACTAAATGAACTAATCCTGGCCCTCTATTCTCCTAAATCTAACGGCTAGAATCAACCCACCCCGTCCCTTTTATAAACCCATAAACCTTACCCCGCCCCCCTCCTAACTAAACACCCCCTCCTCTCACTGTTCATCATCGTCCTCAGACCCACCCCTAACCCTAGCCGCCCTAACATCCCATCGCCTGAAACCCGACGGCATCAACGCCGCCGGTCACCAAAATAACACCCTAGAACCCCCTGAACATCCTCTATCCAGATATGCTAGCCACTTGGCTCGAATCTTCCTGAAGGTTCTCGAATCTTCATTTGAAGATTCGAGCCGAGCTTAGATCTAAACCAAACAACCCCTAGTTAACACCATAGTACCCCCTAGCATGCCTCGTTATGGATCTGGTGTTTGTTTGGTTCGAATCCCGTCAGAACTCTTCGAATCTTCTTTTGAAGGTTCGGACCAAACAAGAACAAACTCAGATCTGTTCTAAACTGACACCAAATGACCCCTAGGCTACCCTCACCCTTGTGTCGTATTTAGTCCCCCTCGAATCTGACCAGAAACGGTTAAGTCCCAAATCGAACCTTCAAGAACCCTAGAAATACCAGACTTTTGGATTCTGCCCAAATTAAATAAAGATTGAGGTTTAATCGACCTTAGTCGAAGTATTTTCAGTGGAAAATACTTCGACTAAGGTCTGTTTGATTTCAAACAAAGTCCAAATCCAAGTTGAGTTCGAGTCCGGTTGAATTTAAAGATTTAGAGGTACTTTCCTTATTTCCTTTTTGTTTCTTACATGAATAATTGTTTGTTTAATAACCTGTTAATTTTTCATGTTTTTATTTGATTAATTCTGTCATCTTTGTCTCATGCCCGTATGATTAGTCAAATAAATGAATTGTTTCTATTGGTTGTGATTAATTACAATGTGTGTGATCGACTCGATTAAGTTCGTCGATCAGTTGTGTTATAAATCTTGTTTCTGAAAATGCTGATTGAAACAGTCTGTCTCTTTTGTTTTAGACTGATTATGGACAAATGTTGTAAATAGACAACTGATTAATACTCGTTAATTAAATCATGTTTGTTTGCAAACCAGTAAATTCAAATGAATGTTGTGTATATATTGTTTTCTGAACAGGGCATTGTCAGTATATTGACAATGCTCCTGTGTGTGTTTGATCTTGGTTCAATGTTGAAGTCCAGTCTGAATTGTTATAATAATTTCAGTGATATGTTGTTATGATGTTAGTTCTGAATTCAAGTTTACAAAGGTTGGGTAAATACAATTGTATTAGGAGGTTAATCATTAGGAATTGGTTGTTAGCTGCTAGACAAGTTTAGATTCAGATAACTTGTTAAAATTTGAGACAGTAATTACAGTAGGAAATCTGGGACATTTCCGGGAATGAAACAGTTAAAACAATGAGGATAATATGTTAATAGCATAATGGGCTGAAAGTGGAAAGTTATTGGCTATTATTTAAAGTGATAATGGGAAACAAAGGGTAATGGGGCTGCTTAAAATCAGGATAAGATCACTTAAAGTATTAAAAAGCAGTTTTAATGGAACTTTCTGATTTTTAAAGAAGAAAGGGGGTCCAGGCAGCACTTAAAAAGATAGGACCGGACCTGTATAAGTACAGGAGACCATCAGATTTGAGAAAAGAAGAAAAAAAGGAGAGCTTTCAGAGAAGAAAAAAAATAGGAAGAGATTGAGAGATTTGAGGATCAGATTTTAAAAGCAGATTTTAAGAGGGAATTGAGAGAGAGAAATGAGTTTTCAAACAGAATTTTAGATCAGATTTTGAGAGAGAATTTAAGAAAAATACACCTAGAGTGAGATAAAAGAAAAAAAAATCAAGCAGAAAATCAGATTCCTCTTGGAATCTGAAGAGGAAGAAGAAATAGAAAAGAAACCAAAAGAGAGTATTGGCACACACACACACACAGTGAAGCTGAAACAGAAAAATAGAAAAGAAAAGAAAAATTCGAAACCTTGTTGTTCTTTTGGAATCTGTCCGGGTCTGTGTATTGATACTATTTGGTTTTAAAATCTGAAATTCTTTAAGAAGCTTTGCTCTTGTGAATCTGGGTTTCTCGGGTCTCATTATTGCTCAAGTCTGTGGAAAGACTGCTATTCTGCTGATTTTGTTACTGCTGCTACTGCTGAAATTTACTCCTTATACCTTCATTTCCAGGTACATATCCTTTTAAACTCATGTTGTGAAAAGCTTCAACACGGCAAATAAATGAAGTTTGGAGTTATGATTCTGCTTTCTACTCATCTAAGCCATTTAGTTTAAATTTCAGTTTTATTTTGTGTTGGTTAATTAGTGGTGAATTCAACACCATGGCTATAAGTTATTTACCTTATTTGAAATTCGTATAAGGTTTGTAATAATGTTATCCATTTCGAAATCTCATTAGTATAGGTATATGTGAGTTGTCAAAACAGGGAGTATGGCATAAAAATGGGCCATTGATTACATCCCATAATACCTTTAGCTAAATGTAAAGTAGAATGGAAGTATTAAGAAGTTACATTAGTGGTATATCTTGTAAAAAATATGATTTTGTTTAGATTGATATAAGTTATTATATGGCATGATGACAGGTATATTTATAATCATATGAGTAAGGTGAGTTGGTATAGCTCGTCATGATGTTAAGAATATTATGAATGTTTAGGCGCACAACTATGTTGTATGTAATACAATTCGAATTGAATCAATTCGAATAATAACTCCTTTCTCATCAATTTGATTATTTATCGTTATAAATAAACTAAGCAATTATAATTTTGGATTAAAAACAAGCATGTGAGAATGAGATGATACGTATAAGCACAAATTGCAGCACTTTATATCAATGGTAATTAGAAATAGAATTTGTTAGTTTCATATACAATTCATTCTTTGGCATACATATATATGTTGTAGTTGCTAAAAATCGAATTTTGATTCTTTTCTTTGAATTTGGATAGTTGGGATGAATATAATCTATACCCGGAAATTATAATCGACGGGCAACGTTTAATAATTTGTGAATTCTTTTAAAAGAATTTAAAGGCATCCTTAAAAATGTGAATTTCTCAGGATTTTCATATAAAATGTGTAGATATAATAAACAATTTGTGGACAATCCATAATACCATTACAAATATTTCGCGTAATTAGGGATGCGTTTGCGTACCCTGATTATATTTTAAAAGCAAATTCGGATTATGCGTACGCGCAATTTCGAATGAATATTTTAATAAAAAGGATTTCTCCGACGATGTCAAAATAATTTCATGCAACCCGAGATGTGCGCTTCATTGTATAAATACAAAAGTGACGATGTTCCTAATTTTAATTTAAATTTTGAACATATGATTTTTTAATAAAAACTATAACATGAACAATTTTATTGTGTACACGTATGCGTGACATGATACCCGTAATTATGAAAGATATATAATACGAATATACGTACGCGCAATTCGTTTATATAATTGTAAACAATAAGTAAAAGCGATAGTAAAATCATGCAATAAAAACGTATTTAGTAAAAAATCAAGATAACTAAGCCAATAATAAAAACAGTTGAGCGACCGTGCTAGAACCACGGAATTCGGAAATGCCTAACACCTTCTTCCGGATTAACAGAATTCCTTACTCAGGATTTCTGGTTCGCAGAATAATAAACAGAGTCATATTCTCTTCGATTCAGGGATTAAAACCGGTGACTTGGGACGCCTTAAAATTCCCAGGTGGCGACTCTGAAATAATTAAATAAATCCCATTTCGACTGTCCTTCAATTGGAGAAAACTCCCCACGCACCCCGCGGGCACGGTAAAAAGGAGGTGTGACATATATAATGATGTAATAAGAAAGGTACATTACGTTGGTACTCAGTCAAGTAAGGTACTGGGTGCCTGTCGCGGCCCATCTGTTTGGGTCGTGACACCTACCTTGTATGTTCTTCTACTGAGTTTTTGCACTCCGTTCTTGTATGCTCTTCTACTGAGTCTTTACACTCCGTTCTTGTATGTTCTTCTACTGAGTTTTTACACTCCGTTCTTGTATGTTCTTTTACTGAGTTTTATATACTCCATGCTTGTATATACTTCTACCATGTTTTCCATACTATGCTCTCATATGCTGTTCTACTGTGTTCTTATATTTTTGTCTTCTACTATGTTCCCGCATGTTTCTCTTACTGTATTTTTCTTTTAAGTTCTTAAGTTTCCTTATTTTACTTCTATTAATCCCTGTTTAAGTTTCTTCTGAAAAATCTCTTAAGCATGTTTCTTTTACTGTTCCTATTAGTGTTTTTCTTTTGAGTGCTTCTATTGTGTTCCGCATGTTACTTTGCTATCATGTTTTTCTCATGAGTTTCTGTTGATGAAAGAAGCATGCAAGAGGTTTCAACTCTGAAACCTCTGAGCCTGTTTCAACTACTTGCCTTCTCATCTATACTAGATTCACTACTGACTTTACAATGACACTACAGTCTTCCTTCATGCTTAACATGTTCGTATGCTCCTTATATATGATAGACTTCCCTTTAAAATAGCTTTGGAATTTGCAATTAGTGCAAACTTCCTTTTGAATATAGCTTGATTGATTTCTTTCCATCATTTTACTGATTTCCTCTGTTACTCGACTTAAGTAAAACCTTTCTTTATCTTTTTTTGACTTGGTTCATTCATACCAAATCTCAGACCTTGTGATT
Organism: Nicotiana sylvestris; assembly: GCF_000393655.2. Lineage (NCBI taxonomy): Eukaryota > Viridiplantae > Streptophyta > Magnoliopsida > Solanales > Solanaceae > Nicotiana > Nicotiana sylvestris. Next base: position 16,682,366 of record NC_091062.1, on the reverse strand, counting down.
TACTGGCCGTTAATTGATCCTCTTACCTTATTTGCACAAACCGTGTATTTTAAAACCCTGTATTTAAATAACTTTTATGTATTCACCCTTAATTACCTACTTTGCACAAAGTATTTGATTAATTTCTTTCCTTAATTGGTTTATACCCATTTGAATCTGAATCCCTTAATTAAGGGAAGCCTTGTGTAATTTATTGACAATCAGTTTTCAAAATATTTTCTTAACTTGTTTTCTCATGACTTTCACACTATAAAAGGCACGACCTTTCTTCACTACACTTCAGACTTCACAATATCAGAATCTCTTCTGATTTCTCACTCTCACATAATAGAATTCTTCCTTCTTGTCTGCATTCTGACCTTTACAAGACTACTGATTTTCCCTGTTTATTTCTTTGAAACTGGTATGTCCTGATTTAACTTCAGCATCACCACAATGTGTTTACTTACAGTTTTCTGCATCTATGTCTACTTTACGATACCTGCAGAAGTTAAATACTTAAACTAGCATGTTGATTTCCTTTTGCTTGTTTCTGCTATGAATCCTTATTCCCTATTTCCCTTTATGTGCTTTGAGTTACAGTTTAAAACATGGCAATATGCAAGTTATTGTCTATAGTTTGAACTTGATCCCTTAGGGGATCTTAACCTCTAAACAATGTGTTCCAGTAGGCTTATGGGTGTGCCAGCATCTCCCATTGTTGGGTTATGCCCACTAACCTGCTTTTTACCTCTTGCAACTCCCCATTCCCTACATCCCTATGTGCACTATTTTTCTTCCCCTTTCCCCCTTTCAGAATTCTGCACTTGCACTCTCTCTTAGTTCTTAAGTTCTGCCCCCTCTTGTGGGCCTCACCTTGGGACCTTGAGTTCCCTCTGAACTTGGAAACCTGAGGGTTGGCCCTTCCACACTGCACTTTGTCTTAATATGGTGATACATTTGGGTGTAAGCACTGCCCGGAGTTCTTATGAAACTCATAGGGAACTCTGACACACCCAAATGGGAGAAAGGCTTTGAAACATGATCTTTGGAGTTGGTTTACTTCATACTTCAGACAGGAAGTCTGAATCAGGCTCTCCTTGGTTTTAATTTTTAACTTCTGATGTATTTTCTTTACTTTATTTTTCTGAACTGTAATAACTTTGTAATAAACTATTGGGGATGACTAGTGAAAAAGGGGGGAATAACTATGTATGTAAAGGGGTAGATATCCTGCTTATAGGGAATTTGTGATTTCTGCATATCACATAGATATCCTACCTATAGGAGTTTCTGATTTCTACATATCACATAGATATCCTGCCTATAGGAATTCTGCACTTTCATATGTGGATACTATGCCTATAGGAAGTTCTAATTCGTACATATCACATAGATATCCTGCCTATAGGAATTCTGCACTTTCATATATAGATACTATGCCTATAAGGAATTGTGCACTCATATAGATATCCTGCCTACAGGTTTCTGAAATTCTGCATTCATATGGATATCCTGCCTATAGTTAAATTTTTGTATCTGTCATATAGATACCATGCTCATAGTTAACTGGAAATCTGAATCCTGCATATGCATCTGTCACTAGGCAAACCTGTTTATAGGGCTTAAATAACTAATTGCATTTAGATATCATGCACATAGGCTTAAACGAAGTACACCTTTTAGATGCCATGCCTATAGGATTTATGCACTCTTGTTATGTCTGTAAAAGTGTTTAAAGTCAACAACGCCTAGAAAGCATGCCTATAGGAATTAATAACCAAGTCTGAAATGTCTCAAATTTAAAATCATTGTTTAATGTCTGCAGAACTTATGATCTTTTGTCAAAACTCGTCTTTCCTGAATAACTGACAATCTTTTCTAAAATCAGTATACTTTATCTTTTCTAAATTTAGTAGACATCATGCCTATAGGTTTTCGTCTAACACTTAGGCAAGCCATATGACAGTTTATGAACTGAATCAGATTTTATTAACTACAACCAACAGACAGGCCTGATTCAGGCTTTTTATCTGAAATATGCAATAAATCAGTCTGCCCCAACTTTTAAGTTTAATCAGACCCTAATCAGTACGTGTAAGACATGCTAAACTATATGCTTTTCTTTGATTTAAGGAGGTCTGTTTGAGCCTTATTTGTTTTATGTGCTTCCTCATACTTGCTATATATATATATGTTTTTGCTTGTCACCTTAGTATTTTTACCTTTTGAAACCACAAATAAGCCCAATACCTCCTCCCTTTAGGATTAGTAGTCCCAAGTGCCTCCGGGGCTGATAAGATGGGGACGGGTAATAGCATGCAATAAGTAAACGAGACCATTCCGCGCTTTAATATCCCAACGGGGTGGGAAAGGGTAGATATGGATATGATGACCACACGATAACATCACATGTAGCCCCTCACTGAGGAGTGATTACTAGATGTTGTGTGGGGTGATCCATATTATTAATAAACCTAGGACCCCATTTCCCTTTGTTTTCTTTGTTTCTTTTAAATCTCTTTTTTATCATTTCCTTTAAGAAAATCAACTCTTTTAGTTCCTTTTTCTTACTTTTGTTTATTTGTAACCATTACATGAAAATCCCCTCTTATTTGAAGCCTTTATTTGCCTATGTGTTATTTGCATTTAAGTCACAACAATAGCTTGGCCGGGAACCACACTAGTGGATCCTGAGGGGTGCCTAACACCTTCCCCTTGGGATAATTTCAAGCCCTTACCCAATCATTGATTACTCAAAACAAACCCCTCCTAGTGTCCTAATGCACTTAAATCATTAGATGGAGACTATTCAATTTAAACCCAATTCTCGAAAGGGAACGAGTTGTCCTCCCAAATGTCACAAACCCGATTTCGCGAGAAAAGGAGTCGCAACAGCGTGGCGACTCTGCTGGGGATATCTTTAAGGCTTCTACCATTTCAAGCTATTACTGTGACTTTACATTTCTTATGTGCTTTATTTGTTTAATACCTTTCGGCATTTAATTCCTCTTCTACTGCAAAAACTAACTTGTCTCTTGTTTCTTTCACTGTTTTTCTTTACTGCACTCCTTTATTACTATTTTAAATTATTGTAATTATTATTTTATGAACGTGCAAATACGTGACAACTTGTTTTAATTATTGCATAAGCATGTTTTCAACATCATATTCCACTCGTGCCAAACAAATACCATAGCAACACTTATAATGAGCAGTTGCGCTCGTCCGATATTATCACCCTTTAAATTCGGCAAAGGCGTATTTTCGGTAAAACCAGTCGATCAACGGTGTAGTCAACGGTTCCATGCATTTTCCTCTTGAGTTGTCCGGTCAAGTGTACCAGTCTAAAACCCCATAGAAACCTTACTCTGTTTAAATTGTGCATGCATCATGGTCAAACCTAGCTGAGTCAGTTATGTTATCGGCATAATGACTCTTTAAGATAGCCTTGTCCAAAGTCCACTAGGTTTCCCAAAAAACCCAAATGGACACTATCACGTTTTGTGCATTTATTTGGAGAACTAAATGTTTTATGCCAATTATTGGTATTTAATAGTCGAGTCTGGTGGGGGTAAGGGCCTAACCCTTTTGTCTTGCAGAAACATGAGGCACGAGGTCCCCAGCTTTGGTATGGTTAGCACAACCTCACTCTTGCTGGACTGGTGGAGGATTCTTCCATCAAATGATCAAATCAACGAGTGGAAAGAGAGGGCCACCAAAGCTAGCGAAAAGTTGGAATATCTGGAGTACAGTCTGCTGGAATTGGAAGGGAAAGTAAGGAAGAGAGTCACCGACTGCCAGAGCACTGAAGAAAATGAAGGAGAACACATGGCAAAGGCATTTCTACTAGTGAACCTACGCGAGCTGGAGGGTTTGATTAACGAGAGCATTCAACCTGAGGAAGGTCCTGCGGGGATCAAATAGATATGAATCTTTTCTTTTTGCTTTAAGAAATGTAATAAGGCCAATGGCCACCAGCGACATTTTATTCCTTGTTATTTAGTGTCGTTTTGGGATTCGTCTACTTTTTATCAATAAAATGAGGTATTTAGCATTCTAAGTTCTCCAAATCAATTTGTCTCTAGGCCTACTTCGGGCGCAATGAAGCTCCCAAATTAGGACGCGATTTACATTCTTTCACTATGTGTTTAAATATCGCAACACTTTCTTATAATCCCCACTGACTTGTTACCTTTTTTTTTTTACTTTTTGTTTATTTACTCCCCTCCCCAAAGGTTGGTTCGTGCACTCTGGCATCGTCATCATATTTCCCAAGATCAAAGGGTCTTCCACCCACTCCTCCTCCTAGTCCTATCAGAAGCAGAAACAAAGGACAGATGGAAGATTTGAACAACACCAGAAAGGAAAACTTAACTGAACGGGTAGAGGTCACTCATGGTGCTCAGGTCTCCAAAGAAAATGCATCCGAACTCGAGCAGAAACTGTTGAAATTTCAGGAGGAACTTGATCAGGTTCGGAATCTGGAAAACTTGTCATTTTCCCTCACCACTCCAGATATCAATTTTCCAAACGCTCAGAACCCCACGCCTCCACAAAACATCCCAAAACCACAAAACCATCCCGCTCCTCACCACCACTGTAATACTTGCCACACTCCACTACTCATCCCAGAACCTTTGAATTCCACAAATGACCATTTCCACTCCCACCATAACACCCCCATCTATGGGGAAACCATGCCACACTCCACCCAACCTGTCTCCAGCACACCCGAGTCTGATGATAAAGACTCACTCATTAGGAACCTAGCTGCGAAACTCAAGAAAATGACAAGTCAAATTCAGGGTGTCGAAGTAAGTAAGGGGATTGAAGGATTGAACTACGAAGATCTTTGTATACAACCGGATGTCGAACTGCCCGAGGGGTACAAACCTCCTAAGTTCGAAATGTTTGATGGTATAGGGGATTTGAGAGTCCACTTGAGAACATACTACGACAAGCTGGTCGGAGTAGGGAAAGACAAAAGGATTAGCATGAAGCTTTTCATGAGGAGTCTGAAGGGAGATGCTTTGTCTTGGTACATTAGCCAAGACCCCAAGAAATGGTCGAGCTGGGTAATTATGGCATCCGACTTTATGGACAGGTTCAGGTTCAACACAGAAAATGCACTAGATGTGTTCTACATTCAGAACTTAAAGAAGAATCCCACGGAAGCATTCCTCGAGTATGCCACTCGCTGGAGATTAGAAGCTGCTAAGGTCAAACCTGCTTTAGAAGAAGAACAAATGAAGAAGTTTTTCGTCCGAGCTCAAGACCCGCAGTACTATGAAAGGCTGATGTTGATTGAGAGCCGGAAATTTTCCGACATCATCAAGCTAGGGGAAAGGATCGAGGAAGGCATCAAAAGTGGTATGGTTACGAACTTTGAAGCTTTGCAAGCTACCAATAAGGCTTTACAGTCTGGTGGTACGTCCAAGAAAAGGGACGTAGGTGTCGTAATGGTTGCACAAAGAGCCAAATCCCCTATCAAATACCAAGTCTATCCGATACCTCCACTCACATATCAGCCTACCCAGAATTACCAAGCACCCACACTCTTACCAAGCTCCATCACCTACTTACCAATCACCCCTACCTCCTACATATCAACATACTTCACCCAGATATTCCCAACTCGCACATGTCTACAATGCTCAGCCATCCCACTATAAATCACCTCACACACGTCAAAACTTTCCTAGACCTCAACCAAATTTCGACCGCAGACCCCCCAAATAGTGTACCGCCATTGCTGAACCGATTGACTAGCTGTACGAAAGGCTCAAAGCTGCTGGTTATGTCACCCCCTATCCCTGCTATAACCCCCGAAAACCCTTTTCTGTGGGTCAATCCAAATAAATCATGTTCATACCATTCCGGCATGAAGGGACATACCATGGATGAATGCTGCTCTCTAAAAGATAAGATCTAGATTCTGACCGATAACAAGATCATTGTAGTAAAGGAGCCTACTCTAAGTGTCCATAACAACCCTCTACCGGACCATAAGGGTGGAGGTGTTCACATGATTGAAATAGAGGATGATTGGGATCCCAAAGGATCGATCGGTTTAATCACAGAAGGTGACGAACCAAAGAAACCAATAGTCACCCTCAATCTGATGGTAGTCCAGATTCAGCCTTCTGGGGATGCCAAGGTAAACATGTCTGTACCATTTTAATTTGAAGCACCACCCCCTACAAAGACGCCAACACCAATTGAAGTCGAGTTTGGGTCTCCTACAAATGCACCCGCACTGTTTGAAGTTGCGGTTTTACCCTCCAAAATACATGCTCCATTCGGAGTAAAGGTGCCCATCCCAGTAACAATGTCGGTTGTAACACCATTCCATACAAATGTCATACCTTGGTATTACACAGCCGAGGCGAGAAGGAAAGGGAAAGCTAAATTCGGGGAAACAGTTGCGGCACAGGGTATGACAAGAACCGGCAGGGTTTATACTGAGAAGCATTTAGCTGAGTGGAGTAAGGAGGCCTGTGGTCGGCCGACCATCACTAAAACTGGACCCGATGATCTCTGGAGAAAGATACAAGACAAGGGACACTCAGTTATTGATCAGCTGAAAAAAACGCCAGCACATATTTCTATCCTAGCTTTGCTGCAAAGTTCCGACGTACATAAGAATGCCTTGTTGAAGGTGCTGAGTGAGGCATATGTATCAAGCAACATCACCGGAGGAGAAATGGCAAACATGGTAGGGCATGTATTGGAAAGTGACACGATCACTTTTCATGAAGATGAGTTGCCACCAGAAGGGTTGAATCACAACAAAGCGTTGCATATCACCGTGCAATGCGAAGATCATTTTATCACTAGGGTCCTGATTGATGGAGGGTCTAGCCTCAATATTTGTCCGTTGGTAACACTCAGAACATTGGGAAAGGGTGTGTATAAGAACAAGGATGGGGCCATCAACGTCAAAGCTTTTGAGGGTTCCCAAAGATCCACCATTGGGGAAATCAGCTTGTGTTTGCAAATGGGTCCTACTTGGTTCGACGTTGATTTTCAGGTTATAGACGTGCCGGCATCTTACAACTTGTTGTTGGGACGACCATGGATTCATGCCGTTGGGGCTGTAGCGTCAACACTACATCAGGCAGTGAAGTTTGAGTGGAATCATCAAGAGGTGATCATTCATGGTGACGGTAGCAATCCCATATACAGTCGCCAAACCATCCCAGCGATTGGAGGAAGAATAAAGATAGGCGGGGAAACCTATAACCACATCAAGTGAGTCAACGCCGTTGACAAAGACAAATCGTGGGGCAATAAAATTGAAATCATATTGAACTAGAGCGGATATGAGCCTGGCAAGGGACTTGGAAAGAACCTCTAAGGAATCACCAAGCTTATCAAACTGAAGAAACATGGCACCACCTTTGGTCTGGGATATGAGTACATTTGGGATGAATTCAACAACTGGTCGCCACCATGGCGCGGCCCATACTACCCACTGGAGCAGCCAATACCATATTTGGAGCAGACTTTCCAGTCGGTCGATGTTATCTATGGGTCGGAAGAAGAGGAAGCACTAGCAGCAGTGAGAAATTTGTTCCTAGAAGAAGATGACATGGATTGTTGTGTCATTTTCGATGAGGAGGGGAGGAAGGCCCTTCCATATAGGCCGTAAGTCGAGGATCACGCCTCGACAATTAGACCATCAGAACCACCAGAGCTCGGAAAGCCTCGGGGTAGCAAGGCTGAACAAAGCATCATGCACTATCTTTTATTTTTACTAGTTGATTTTCCTTTCGCATTTTTGAATTTTTGCAATAAGATCTTCCGATGTTCAAAATAGTTATGAAATTAATCAAAGCATTCCGGTTTCCTTACAAATCTTACTCTTATTATTTTCTCTCATTACTTTACTTATACAACATTACTATTACCTATCTTGATGAACCAATGGCTGTGACATGCAATAAGATAACGCAACAAATGGATACAGATTCAGAGAAAGATGAAATACCGGAAGAGGTTGTTAAAGAAGTCAAGAATTTTGAGAACAGACCTAAGTCCAACCTGGATGAGACCGAGATTGTTAACCTGGGAGATGCAGAAAATATCAAAGAAACTCGGATCAGCGTTCATTTGTCACTGTCAGAAAAAGGAAGAATACACAGAATTTCTGAAGGAATATGAGGACATATTTGCCTAGTCATATGATGACATGACTGGTTTGAGCACATCTATTGTGGCCCACAAACTGCCAACTAATCCGATATGTCCACCGATAAAACAAAAGCTCAGAAAGTTTAAACCCGACATGAATCTGAAAATCAAGGAAGAAGTCACTAAGCAGGTCAAAGCTAAGGTCCTCAGGGTAGTAGAATATCCTACATGGTTAGCCAATATTGTGCCGGTGCCGAAGAAGGATGGGAAGGTCAGAGTCTGTGTCGACTACCGGGATCTCAATCGGCCCAGTCTAAAGGACGGCTTCCCCTTGTCGAACATACACATCCTGATCGACAATTGCGCCAAGCATAAGTTGCAATCATTTGTAGATTGCTTCGCTGGATATCATCAGATCTGGATGGACGAAGAAGTTGCTGAGAAAACGGCTTTCATTACGCCGTGGGTGATGTACTACTATAAGATGATGCCATTCGGGTTAAAGAATGCATAGGCCACCTACATGAGGGCCATGACTACTATCTTCCATGATATGATACATGAGGAGATTGAGGTATATGTAGATGATGTCATCATAAAGTCCAAGAAAGCCACTGACCACATGGAAGATTTGAGGAAGTTCTTCAACAGACTGAGAAGATACAAGCTGAAACTGAATCCCGTAAAATTTGCATTTAGGGTTCTTATCGAAAAACTACTTGGGTTCATTGTGAGTCACCGAGGAATATAACTGGATCCATCTAAGGTCAAATTTATTCAAGAACTGTCACCGCCAAAGAACAAGAAGGACGTAATGAGTTTCCTGGGAAGACTTAACTACATCAGCCGGTTCATAGCATAATTTATGGTCATCCGTGAGCCGATCTTTAAGATGTTGAAGAAGGACGCCGCTACCACATGGACTGATGATTGCCAAAAAGCTTTCGACAGAATCAAGGAATACCTATCAACATCACCAGTCTTAGTACCGCCCGAGCCGAGTAGACCTCTATTACTCTACCTTGCAGTATTGGATGGAGCGTTCGGTTGTGTTCTGGGGCAGCATGATGAAATAGGGAGGAAGGAGCAGGCCATCTATTACCTTAGTAAGAAGTTCACCCCGTACGAGACTCGGTATTCTCTGTTAGAGCGCATCTGTTATGTTTTGACTTGGGTAGCTCAGAAGTTGAGGCACTACTTCTGTGCCTATCCTACATATCTCATATCAAGGATGGATCCCTTGAAGTACATCTTTCAGAAGCCCATGCCCACTGACAAGCTGGCCAAGTGGCAAATCCTGTTGAGTGAATTTGACATTGTCTACGTGACTCAGAAAGTAATCAAAGGACAGGCACTAGCAGATCACCTTGCTAAAAATCCCGTGGACGGAGAATACGAACCCCTGAAAACATATTTTCCTGATGAAGATGTATCATTCATAGAAGGAGACATTGCAGAATCCTATGACGGTTGGAGAATGTTTTCGATAGAGCAGCAAATTTCAAAGGAGTTGACATAGGAGCGGTCCTAGTATCAGAAATCGGTCAGCATTGTCTAGTGTTTGCAAAACTCAGGTTCCCCTGCACCAAAATATGGCCGAGTATGAAGCCTGCATCCTAGGGCTTAAGATGGCCATTGACATGAACTTCCAAAAGTTGCTAGTAATTGGGGATTCAGACTTGCTTATACATCAGGTCCGAGAAGAATGGGCGACCAAGAACTCCAAGATACTCCCTTATCTGCATCATGTGCAGGAGTTGAGAAAGAGGTTCACAAAGACAAAATTCCAGCATGTTCCCAGGGTCCAGAATGAATTCGCTGATGCACTGGCTACCCTATCATCCATGATACAACTTATAGAAAAGAATTTCATTGATCCCATTCCGGTAAAGATCCATGATCAGCCCGCTTACTATGCTCATGTCGAAGAGGAGGTAGACGAAAAGCCTTGGTTTCATGATATCAAAGAATACCTAGCAAAGGGAGAATACCCAGAGCTCACAAACGCTATTCAGAAGCACACGCTTCGGAGGTTATCCAACAATTTCTTTCATAGCGGAGGAATCCTGTATAGGAGGAATCCTAATTTGGGATTATTAATATGTATCGATGCAAAGGAGGCATCCAGGCTATTAGAGGAAATTCATGCAGAGACTTGCGGTCCACATATGAATGGCTTTGTTTTAGCAAAGAAAATACTCTGAGCTGGTTACTTTTGGATGACTATGGAAAAATACTGCATCCAGTATGTCCGAAAGTGCCACCGCTGCCAGATACATGCAGACATGATAAAGGTGCCTCCAAATGCGCTCAATGCAACAAGCTCGCAGTGGTCGTTCGTCGCCTGGGGAATGGATGTTATTGGACTAATCGAACCCGCCACATCAAACGGGTACAGGTTTATCCTAGTAGCAATTGATTATTTCACCAAATAAGTTGAAGCAACATCTTACAGGGCAGTGGCTAAGAAAGTCGTGGCGGATTTCGTCCGCGACCATATTATGTGTCGGTTCGAAATTTCAAAGTCAATCAATACTGATAATGGCTCCAGCCTCAACAGCGATTTGATGAAAGCCATGTGTGAAACCTTCAAGATCAAACACAAGAATTCTACAGCTTACAGACCTCAGATGAACGGAGCCGTTGAGGCCGCCAACAAGAATATCAAGAAGATACTAAGGAAAATGATAGAGAAGCATAAGTCATGGCACGAGAAGCTATTGTTTGCTTTATTGGGATACCGCACCATAGTCCGCCCATCGACAGGAGCAACCCCCTATATGCTGGTCTACGGTACAACGGCAGTCATTTCGCCGAGGTGGAAATTCCCTCATTAAGAATCTTACAGGAAGCAAAGCTAGATGATGCAGAATGTGTGAATAATTGTTAAGAGCAGCTAGCTCTTATAGATGAAAAGAGAATGAATGCAGTTTTCCATGGTCAGCTCTATCAGAACAGAATGTCTAGAGCCTTTAACAAAAGAGTCAAACCGAGACAATTCACACCGAGGCAGCTGGTGTTAAAGAAAATTTTTCCGCATCAAGACAAAGCCAAAGGGAAATTCTCTCCCAATTGGCAGGGTCCGTACATGGTTCACTGGGTTCTGACAGGAGAAGCCCTCATGCTTGCCGAAATGGATGGAGAAGTTTGGCCAAAGCCGATCAATTCAGAAGTAGTCAAGCGATACTATGTGTAACCTGTATGCTTTCTTTTATGATGTAATTTGAACTACGCCTGACCTGATTCCCGTTTAAGAGGGGATACGTAGGCAGCCCTATGGGTTCAGTCACAATTCAATAAAATTTCCATTCCCCCCACTATTGGAAACTGGGGAAGAATTTTGAGGAGGACCCTCAAAATTCTGAAGTCGATTCCATCCATTTATCATTAACAACCATTAGAAGCAACAACCCAGTAAACTGGGGCAGAATTTTGAGGAGGACCCTCAAAATTCTGGAGCAAGAGAAGTTGCAATATCTTGAACCACGTCGCAGTCGTCGGTTCATCTAAAGAGAACTATAGGACCTAACTAGTGGCCCCACCATTGTTCCGGACCCCATGTAGAAATAGGATCCATATGGAGTTTTATTTAATCTCTAACCCCTCCTTGATCTTATTTTTTGCTTTTAGCATTGAGGGCAATGCTAGTTTTTATTCGGGAAGGGGTGGGGGGAAGGTGGTCCTATTTTGATGATTTGAACTAGATTGTAATTATGATACTGATTTTTCTTTATTGTTATTTTTCACTTTTGGTATGTATATAACTTTGCCATTATTTTTCAATTTCGGTATGTATATAAAGTTACTTTTTCATGTATATATTTATTCCCTGTTATGTATATTCGTCTAAATCCCCTATTGTACATATTCAGTTTACTTTCCGTATTTTGCTTTATAACTTCTTTTGCAATTTTTCTTAATAGCATAACTTCTTATTTCATTTAGTAGCTTCTTTTTCAATTTGTAGTTTCTTACTTTTACAAGTTTTCGTGATCAATAAGCCTTTGGTTTTCTTAATACCATGGTTCTTTCCAAATGTGGAGTTTGTGTGAACTGGGTGGCTCTTCCCGATGATGGATGGCATGACAACCTTCTTAAGGGTTTGGGTCCGTTTTCTTTTTATTTTTGTGTAAATAGTAGTAATGTACGAAAGTGTCTCAAGCAAAGCTTCATTTGAGCCTAATACATTTTCCTTTTACCTAATTGTCACGTCCTTAGTTGTTATCTAAGTACACGTGCGGCACTTGACAACTCATTCACGATCTTGTACAACTTGCTTACGTTCTTATGTACTTATGTTATGCTTTTACTAAATCATGCATATTTATTACTAAAATTTCCTTGTTTAGAAACGCTACCCCAGTGATATATATGGTATCGCCGGATCAAAGCCGAGCAGGGCAAGCAAAGACAGCGATGATACGAACTAACATTTTCCCCTGTAATTTTTCTTTGGATGCAGGCACTTGAGTTGCAAAATCATCAAATATACTATACACTCACTCACAAAGTTCATAAATACAACTCTCCGAACCGTTGCACTTGCTCGCAACTGCTATCCGCACAACAGTGTCCCCAGCAGGCACAATATCCCCAGCAATCACGATACCGCAATCTGCTATCAGCTAATAAGACTCTATTGCCATTTGCCATTTTTACTTCCTGCATAAGGCTACCATTTTGCCTTCCGAGGTTAAGCTCTACCTCCATCTGCATTCTCTACATTGCATAAGGCTACCATTCTGCCTTCCGAGGTTAAGCTCTACCTCCATCTGCATTCTCTGCATTGCATAAGGCTACCATTCTGCCTTTCGGGACTAAGCTTTGTCTCCATCTGCATTCTCTACATTGTATAAGGCTACCATTCTGCCTTCCGAGGTTAAGCTCTACCTCCATCTGCATTCTCTGCATTGCATAAGGCTACCATTCTGCCTTCCGAGACTAAGCTCTGTCTCCATCTGCATTCTCTGCATTGCATAAGACTACCATTCTGCCTTCCGAGACTAAGCTCTATCTCCATCTGCATTCTTTGCATTGCATAAGGCTACCATTCTACCTTCCGAGGTTAAGCTCTACCTCCATCTACATTCTCTACATTGCATAAGGCTACCATTCTGCCTTCCGAGGTTAAGCTCTACCTCCATCTTCATTCTCTGCATTGCATAAGGCTACCATTCTGCCTTCCAAGGTTAAGCTCTACCTCCATCTTCATTCTCTGCATTGCATAAGGCTACCTTTCTGCCTTACGAGGTTAAGCTCTACCTCCATCTTGCATGGCTGAAAGATCACCACTTCATTTATATCTTGCATGGCTGAAAGATCTCCACTTCATTGGCATCTTGCATGGCTAAAAGATCGCCACTTCGTTTACATCTTGCATCAGCCGAAATATCGCCATTTCATTTACATCTTGCATGGCTGAAAGATCACCACTTCATTTACATCTTGCATCGGCTGAAAGATCGCCACTTTATTTACATTTTGCATTGGCTGAAAGATCACCACCTACTACACCTCATAGGCTGAAAGATTGCCACCTACTACACCTCATAGGCTGAAATATTACCAAATCATCCGAAGGCGTCATTGTTCGGAGGCACCATTTTCATAGCCCGAGAACGCCATGCCATGGCCTGAGGACCCCTTTTATCTTTTGCATATCATTATTCAAAGGCGTCATAGTTCGGAGGCATCATTCTCATAGCCCGAGAGCACCACTCCATGGCCTGTGAATCCTTATCATATGCTTCATGACCCAGGATGTCATGGTCTGAGGACGTCATCCTAACCGTTCAAAGACAACTTTTCATGGTCTGACGGGAACTTGCATCATGTTTAAATGTCCACACAACATATTGTTCATTTGCAGGTAAACCGGTGAGCAACGGTCGTCTCAGCAGGAGCAATCCCGCTCCAGTTTCCACAGGCCTATTAGACTTTAACCATCCATCTTAACCCAAATATCGCGTCCATCTTGGAAAATCTCCATCGGCATACTCCGTCGACGGATCCTGAACTACATATGGCCTGATTCCTGTATGAACAGGGATATGTAGGCAGCTCAGGAGCCAGAGCTCGATCAAATACATCAAACCATTTCATTCGGTCAAAATTGGCCATCATATCTTTACCCGACAACTCTTTCATCCTTCCGGGTAAAGAGGGGCAGTTGTTGATACCCAATTTTTCCCTATATATTTTTTATATGCAAAATACTTTCAAAATAGCAGGTATATGCATATATAAGTATGTCCCAAGGTTATTAGATTTTTAAATCTATTTATTGCCCTATTTTATCAAGAAAAATCCAATATTTATCCCCAAAATTATTATTTTGGGTGATTCACTTATTGCATTCTCATATTTATATTAAAATATTGCTGGCATAATTTTTGCATATTTTTACAAATTTGTTTAGTATTTTTAAAGCTAAATTGCATATAATTGCGATATTAGCCTATTTTAAGATTTAATTGTTTTCATAATTATAAAATTGACTCCAATATTTTTAATTTGATAATTATGTATTATTAATCATTGTAGTACCTTTAATTTATTTCCAGAAATTATTGTACTATTTTTTATAAAATAAATAAGGGAAAAGTGGCTATTTAAATACTAGCCCTATTTCATTTCAATTGTAGCCCAAATCAACCCCCCGATTGAACCCAATTGCAATCTCAATTCCCCAACACAATTTTAATTTAAACCCGCCCCTGGCCCGATTAAATCTTACCCGACCCAGACCCTTCTCATCCTAGCCGTTGATCTCTGAGATTAACGGCCCCTATTCACTCTTACCTTTTTTAACCCAAATGACCACCCTAACCTTCTCATTTCTCACCTACCATCCGCCTCTAAACTCTCAAACTCTCTCAAACCCTCTCGAACATTCCCAAACCCTAACCGCCTCTTACCATCACTTCTACCTTGAAACCCTCCGAAATCCATGGCTTCTCAAGCTATGGGAGTCTTATACTCACCTTCTCTTGCTCCCACGTGCCTGATACCTGAAGATTCGAGGCCTGACCTCGAAGGTTTGCACCCAGACCTCTGTCGATTCAAGGTTCCATGTCCACCTCCGGCTTTACTCCGGTGTACCATGGTGGTTTGAGCCTAATTCTGACCTCTCCGACTCAAATTGAAGCCTATCTCACTTCTAGGGTTCTTTTGAAACCCTAACCCTTCGAGGTTTTCTCTGATTTCCTTAGATCCGTTGTGTATCTGTGCTCTCCTTGAGTTTTCAAACGATTTCCCTAACTTTTCTTTCAAAAATTACTTTCAAAACCACTTCGTTTCCCATCTAGGGTTTTCTGGAAATGCTTAAGTGTTTCTCTGACTTTCTTTTCCTTTTCTTTTGTGTCTATTAGCGTCTACTTTGTTCTATGTTTTCCTTCTACCTTGTATGTTCTTCTACTGAATTTTTACACTCCGTTCTTGTATGTTCTTTTACTGAGTTTTATATACTCCATGATTGTATGTTCTTCTACCATGTTTTCCATATTATGCTCTCATATGCTTTTCTACTGTGTTCTTATATTTTTGTCTTCTACTATGTTCCAGCATGTTTCTCCTACTGTATTTTCCTGCTAAGTTTTTAAGTTTCCTTATTTTCCTTCTATTAATCCATGTTTAAGTTTCTTCTGAATGTCTTAAGCATGTTTCTTTTACTGTTCCTATCAGTGTTTTTCTTTTGAGTGCTTCCACTGTGTTCCGCATGTTACTTTGCTATCATATTTTTCTTATGAGTTTCTGTTGATGAAAGAAGCATGCAAGAGGTTTCAACTCTGAAACCTCTGAGCCTGTTTCAACTACTTGTCTTCTCATCTCTGCACTTGATTCAATGTGGAAACCCTAGAATTTGGGGGTTCCGCCAAGCTTGATCATGTGATTTAATTTAACTTAGGGTTTATTTCAAAACTCCTAACTCTCTCAGACCCATTCCTTGCTTTCATATGACTCTGACCTTTTGCTAAAAAAATTTATACTGGATTCTCTACTGACTTTACAATGACACTACAGTCTTTCTTC
This sequence comes from Nicotiana sylvestris, assembly GCF_000393655.2. Taxonomy (NCBI): domain Eukaryota; kingdom Viridiplantae; phylum Streptophyta; class Magnoliopsida; order Solanales; family Solanaceae; genus Nicotiana; species Nicotiana sylvestris. The sequence goes on along the minus strand of NC_091062.1, from coordinate 16,666,220 downwards.
ATGCTTAACATGTTCGTATGCTCCTTATATATGATAGACTTCCCTTTAAAATAGCTTTTGAATTTGCAATTAGTGCAAACTTCCTTTTGAATATAGATTGATTGATTTCTTTCCATCTTTTTACTGATTTCCTCTGTTACTCGACTTAAGTAAAACCTTTCTTTATCTTTTTTTGACTTGGTTCATTCATACCAAATCTCAGACCTTGTGATTTACTGGCCGTTAATTGATCCTCTTACCTTATTTACACAAACCGTGTATTTTAAAACCCTGTCTTTAAATAACTTTTATGTATTCACCCCTAATTGCCTACTTTGCACAAAGTGTTTGATTAATTTATTTCCTTAATTGGTTTATACCCGTTTGAATCTGAATCCCTTAATTAAGGAAAGCCTTGTGTAATTGATTGACAATCAATTTTCAAAATATTTTCTTACCTTGTTTCCTCATGACTTTCACACTACAAAAGGCACGACCTTTCTTCACTACACTTCAGACTTCACAACATCAGAATCTCTTCTGAATTCTCACTCTCACATAATAGAATTCTTCCTTCTTGTCTGCATTCTGACTTTCACAAGACTACTGCTTTTCCCTGTTTGTTTCTTTGAAATTGGTATGTCCTAATTTAACTTCAGCATCACCACAATGTGTTTACTTACAGTTTTCTGCATCTATGTCTACTTTACTATTCCTGCAGAGTTAAATACTTAAACTATCATGTTGATTTTATTTTGCTTGTTTCTGCTATGAATCCCTATTCGCTATTTCCCTTTATGTGCTTTGAGTTACAGTTTAAAACATGGCAATATGCAATTTATTGTCTATGGTTTGAACTTGATCCCTTAGGGGATCCTAACCTCTAAATAATATGTTCCAGTAGGCTTATGGGTGTGCCAGCATCTCCCATTGTTGGGTTATGCCCACTAACCTGCTTTTTACCTCTTGCAACTTCTCATTCCCTATATCCCTATGTGTACTGTTTCCCTTCCCCTTTCCCCCTTTCAGAATTTTGCACTTGCACTCTCTCTTAGTTCCTAAGTTCTGTCCCCCTCTTGTGAGCCTTGCCTTGGGACCTTGTGTTCCCTCTGAACTTGGACACCTGAGGGCTGGCCCTTCCACACTGCATTGTGGCTTAATATGGTTATACATTTGGGTGTAAGCACTGCCCGGAGTTCTTATGAAACTCTTAGGGAACTCTGACACACCCAAATGGGAGAAAGGCTTTGAAACATGATCTTTGGAGTTAGTTTACTTCATACTTCAGACAGGAAGTCTGAATCAAGCTCTCCTTGGTAGTAATTTTTAACTTCTGATGTATTTTCTTTACTTTATTTTTCTTAACTGTAATAATTTGTAATAAACTATTGGGGATGGCTAGTGAAAAGGGGGGGAATAACTATGTATGTAAAAGGGGTAGATATCCTACTTATAAGGAATTTCTGATTTTTGCATATCACATAGATATCCTGCCTATATGAGTTTCTGATTTCTGCATATCACATAGATATCCAGCCTATAGGAATTCTACACTTTCATATGTATATACTATGCCTATAGGAAGTTCTGATTCCTGCATATCACATAGATATCCTGCCTATAGGAATTCTGCACTTTCATATGTAGATACTATGCCTATAAGGAATTTTGCACTCATATAGATTTGCCTATAGGTTTCTGAAATTCTGCATTCATATGGATATCCTGCCTATAGTTAAATTTCTGCATCTCTCATATAGATACCATGCTCATAGTTAACTAGAAATCCGAATCCTGCATATGCATCTGTCACTAGGCAAACCTGTTTATAGGGCTTAAATAACTAATTGCATTTAGATATCATGTTCATAGGCTTAAACGAAGTACATCATTTAGATGCCATGCCTATAGGATTTCTGCACTCGTGCTATGTCTGTAAAAGTGTTTAAAGTCAACAACGCCTAGAAAGCATGCCTATAGGAATTAATAACCAAGTCTGAAACATCTCAAATATAAAATAATTATCTAACATCTGCAGAACTTATGATCTTTTGTCAAAACTCGTCTTTCCTGAATAAATGACAACCTTTTCTAAATCAGTATACTTCATGTTTTCTGAAATTAGTAGACATCATGCCTATAGGTTTTCGTCTAACACTAAGGCAAGCCATAAGACAATTTATGAACTAAATCAGATTTTATTAACTAGAACCAGCAGGCAGGCCTGATTCGGGCTTCTTATCTGAAATATGAAATAAATCAATCTGCCCCAACTTTTAAGTTTAATCAGACCCTAATCAGTATGTGTAAGACATGCTAAATTATATATGCTTTTCTTTGATTTAAGGAGGTCTGTTTGAGTCTTATTTGTTTTATGTGCTTCCTCATACTTGCTATTTATATGTTTTTGTTTCGCCTTAGTATTTTTACCATTTGAAACAACAAATAATCCCAATACCTCCTCCCTTTAGGATTAGTAGTCCCAAGTGCCTCCGGGGTTGATAAGATGGGGACGGGTAATAGCATGTAATAAGTAAACGAGACCATTTCGCACTTTAATACCTTAACGGGGTGGGAAAGAGTAGATATGAATATGATGACCATATGATAACATCACGTGTATCCCCTCACTGAGGAGTGATTATCGAATGTTGTATGTGGTGATCTATATTATTAATAAACCTAGGATCCCATTTCCCTTTGTTTTCTTTATTTCTTTTAAATCTCTTTTTTATCATTTCTTTTAAGAAAATCAACTCTTTTAGTTCCTTTTTCTTACTTTTGTTTATTTGTAACCATTACGTGAAAATCCCCTCTTATTTGAAGCCTTTATTTGCCTATGTGTTATTTGCATTCACAACAATAGTTTGGCCGGGAGCCACACTAGTGGATCCTGAGGGGTGCCTAACACCTTACTCTTGGGATAATTTCAAGCCCTTACACAATCTCTAGTTACTCAAAACAAATCCCCCCTAGTGTCCTAATGCACTTAAATCATTAGGTGGAGACTCTTCAATTCAAACCCAATTCTCGAAAGGGAACGAGTTGTCCTCCCAAATGTCACAAACCCAATTTCGCGAGAAAAAGGGGGCGCGACATCTGCCTCCACATTTGCATAAGGCTAAGCATTGCATTCTCTTTGCATGAGACTAATCCTTGTCTCAAATATTGCATGAGGCTAAGATCTGCCTCCTCATTTGCATAAGGCTAAGCATTGACTTCTCCTTGCATGAGACTAAGCCCTGTCTCAAATCTTGCATGAGACTAAGCCCTGCCTCCACATTTGCATAAGGCTAAGCACTACCTTCTCCTTGCATGAGACTAAGCCCTGTCTCAAATCTTGCATGAGGATAAGTCCTGCCTCTATATTTGCATAAGGTTAAGCATTGCCTTTTCTTTGCATGAGATTAAGCCCTGTCTCAAATCTTGCATGAGGCTAAGCCCTGCCTCTATATCTGCATAAGGATAAACATTGCCTTCTCTTTGCAAGAGATTAAGCTCTGTCTCAAATCTTGTATGAGTCTAAGCCCTGCCTCTATAGCTGCATAAGGCTAAGCACTACCTTCTCTTCGAATGAGACTAAGCCATGTCTCAAATCTTGCATGAGGCTAAGCCCTGCCTCCATATTTACATAAGGCTAAGCACTGCCTTCTCTTTACATGAGACTAAGCCCTGTCTCAATCCTGCATGAGGCTAAGCCATGCCTCCATATCTACATAAGGCTAAGCATTGCCTTCTTTTTTCATGAGACTAAGCTCTATCTCAATCTCGCATGAGGCTAAGCCCTGCCTCCGTATTTGCATAAGACTAAGCATTTTCTTCTCGCTACTAAGCATTGTCCCTCCCGGCATAAGTGTTGCTCCATTCTAAACTTAACACTATCTTCTTCCCTCAGGCTAAGCTCTACCCCCAAACTCCGCTCAAGACTAAGCTTTGTCTTGCTATCACTTTCAGTATCATATCTCTGCTCTTTATAGGCTGACATATAGCCAACCTGTCCAATGGCGTCATAGTCCGAAGGCATCATTCTCATAGCCTGAAGATTCCATGTCATGGCCTGAGGATGTCTCAATACTCTCACATCATTATTCAAAGTCATCATGGTTCAGAGGGACCATCCTCATGGCCCAAGAACATCATTCCATGGCCTGAGAATCTCCTATCTCACAATTCATGGCCCAGGACATCATGGTCTAAGGACATTACCTGCACTGTCCAAAGACAATCTTTCATGGTAAAGGGGAATTCACATCACGTTTAAATTCTCGTAGCAATCTATATACATGCATGCGTCATATTTTGAGTTTTGCAGGTAATTCTGGAGGTAACCGTTCTTCAAACAGGAGCAACCTTCGCTTCGGTTTATGTTCATACCATTTTCACTTTGCCATTATAGCCGATTCCCATCAATTACCTACCTTACTCTGTGACCATTCAAATATTTGTCCCATAATGCATTCACTACCTTCCAAACTCACAATCATAACCCCATCCGACACAACACTTCACAAAAGAACCTTTTCTATCGGCTTCATTCACCGTTGGGTGCAGAACTATACATGGCCTGATTCCTGTAAAACCAGGGATATGTAGGAAACTCAGAGACCAAGGTTTGGCCTCTATGTTTTCAAAAAAAAAACCATTCGGTCATCATTTCTTTACCCGAAAACTCTTTCGTCCTTCCCGGGTAAAGAGGGGTAGCTGTTGATACCCAATTTTCCCTCATATATATTAAAATGTGGACATACACTTTCAGAATATTGTACATGCATTTAAAAACATGCACAAGTATTTTTACAATTTTTCTACAATTTTTAAAGGCCCTAAATCCATTTATTACTGCATTTTTAATTACATAAATGTTCAAAACTATTCCTCATATTATTTTATTATGATTTAATCATCTAAATTCATCCTTTATGTTTATATAAGTGTTCAAATATTTTAATTACATTTTTATAATTACATTTGCATTTTTAAGACTATAATTGCATATTTTGCAAAAATAGCCCCTATATATGCATAACTACATTATCTACACAGAAAATGACTTTTTATATTTTTATAATATTAATTAATTATTTTAAATCACATTCATGCATGAAAATCATTTTTATCATTTAATTATCTATTTTTAAAATTATTTTTATTTAGTAAATTGGGTATTTAACAAATAGCCCCTAATTATACCCAAAATCGGACCTCCCCCCCCCCAATCCAATTCAATTAAAAATCAGGCCCAAATCTACCCAGCCCAAACCCTAAAGACTACTACCTGGCCCCAAACAACTTTTAATCTTGGGTGTTGATCACAGAGATCAACGGCCACCATTCATTCTTTCCCTTTTTATTCCAAATGACCATAACCCTAATTATTCTTCACACACCAGCCGCCCTTGACTCCCCTCTTCTACGATTCTGTCTGAGACCAACCCTAACCCTAATTGCCTCCACTTAAACCTATCCCTAATCCCTTTGATTCTTACCTGCTCCATGGGATTCCATGGCTATTTTAGACCTCTACTGGTCTCTTACTTCTTCTGGTTGTTCGATTTTGCTATCTCATGAAAGAGATCTCAAAGAGATCTAGCCCAGATTTTGTTCGAAACTCTTTAAGAGTTTGCCTATGGTCACCTCCATTTGTGAGTGCTATTATTTTGAGTTTTATAGTTCGAATCTTTGGTTCAAAACTAGATTCTCTTTACCCCACCCCTTTTCCTCAAAACCCTAATCTTTTAGACATGAATCTGTCCAGATCTTTGTAGATCTTGAGTGATTCTGAGTTTGTCAGTAATTTTTCTTTAAAGATCTCTCGTTTCTTTACTGTTAATCGACTCTAAATGTTTTTCAAAATTAGGGTTCCACTTCATCTGTTTTTGCGAAGGGCTTTTCTGAAATTCCTTATGCGTTTGATTAATCTTTCTCTAATGACTGTGTTCCAGTATTAGTTGTTTGATTATTCATTGTTCACTTCAACATTTACCCCGTTATTTTTTGAATAGTTGATTGACTAACTCAACCGTCTAAGGTTTCATGTTTTGCTGAGATGATTTACTGTATTTTGCCTGTTTTTCTTAATTCTGAGATTCTTAATTGACATTCCTTGCCTATTAAGCTTAAATTAGGGGGTGTTTGACCCCAGATTAGTCTCTAATTACTTATATTACCTTATTTGTGTGGTTAATTGCTTGATTTATGGTGTTCTAACCCTAATTGGTTGTCAGACTCACTTCTTGCCTTATTTGAAACTCAATCCGAGTTATTTTTGGGTATAACTCCCTAATTTTCTGCCCTGTCAAGCTTGATTGATTGTTTGATTGTTTTCCTTGCCTTATTTGCAATGTTGAACCACCTTGCCTTATTTACTTTACATTATTCCACTCTTATAAATACATGACTCTGTTCAAACACACACACATACAAACCTAAGGAAAAACACCTCTAAAAACTCTTGCTCTCTACTACTATTTGTCTATTGCACTGTCTAGCCGGCTGAAAGCCAAGGCTAGATCTTGGATCCTATTTACTTCACTCTCCAAATGCAAATTCCTAACTGGTATGCCTCACTTTATTATTATTCAGACATCTGTATGATTTAGTTTATGTACTTCCTGCTCAACATGATCACTTGCATGTTACTAAATCAGTATGCTTCTTGTTCTCAACATGCCTACTTTCATGTCATTGAATCAGTATGTTTCCCTGATGTTAGCATGCCTGCTCTTAACTAAGACCTATGTAGTTTTTCCCTGCCTTCAATATGTCTACATTGTCTGTTTCCAAGACTTGTGTGTTTTCCTGTTCCTAGCATATCTACTTTCATGTTGTTTGAATCAGTATGTTTCCTTGGTATTAGTACGACTATTTCTAAGACTTATGTGCTATATGTTAATGCCTTAATCATCATGCTTACTCACATATGTTTAAACCTAGAAGGTCCTGTTTTCAGCATGTCAACCTGTCTATTTCTATTCACTAGACTTATGTGTTGTTCTGCTTACAACATATCTATGTGTCTGCCCCTATGTCATTAGACCTATGATTGTTGTCCTATTATAGATGTTCATCCCTAATAAACCCCTGATTAAATCCTGGTATCTATGCCCTCAACTTGCTTGCCTTTATATGTGACTGTTTGATCCAACATACTACCCTATGATTGTTACAAGGCTGTATGTTCACCTAGTATTAGTTAATGGACCAAGACCATAAGAAACCTTTGTTGAACCAATGGATCTTGTCTGTTGTTGATTGAGTTCAAGGCTAAAAATCCTTCTGCTGACCCTGGGCAATGTGAATTCTTGCTTTATGACTATGTTGTTGTTCTCAGAATGCTTTTGATTGTTTTTTTCAGTCCTAAACTGTTTTACTCCTTAAATGTTTCCACTTTTGAGTTGTTTTACCTCCGGAACCTCTGAACTATTTTACTCCTAAATTATTTTCCTTAAACTGTCACTACTCTTTTAAAGCAATCTCACTCCTATTCTTAGAATACCTAGGGTCTTGCCCCTCCAGTGTGAGCACTACTTAGGAGTCCACAAGACTCCTCTGAACTCTGACACACTGGGGCTGCTATTCCACACTGTACAAATCTATTGCTCTTTAAGGTGGATTTTGGTGTGAGCATTCACCGGGGTCTCTGAGGCCCTTGGGAACTATTACATATTAGGATACCCTCTCTCGGACACTATGAGATATGGTACTTTGGACTGTTTGAAGGCTTGGTTTTTCCCAGGTTTACTTTGAGTCTATCCAGGCTCCTTATAGTATAGTATCATTTATTTATGTAATTCATTTATGATTGGTTTGTAATAGTAATTTCCTTGTAAAAAGATATTGGGATATTAGTAAAATTAGGAGGGATTCTTATATATATATTGTTGGGAACGGGTAGATACCATGCCTATAGGGTTTAATCAGTTCCTACACTTAGAAACCATGTCTATAAGTTATTGTGACTTTTGTTTGATTATGTGCATTTAGATACTATGCCTATAGGTGCTAAAATCAATCCTACATTTTTAGATACCATGCCTATACGTTTTAAATTAATTCCTGCACTTAGAATTCATGCTAATAGGATTTCAGCATATTTCAGCACTTAGAAATCATGCCTACAGGGTTTAAGATAAAATCAACCTCTAAAATCAGCAGTCAATTCACAGTTTAGACATCTAGTCTTTAAAATCTCGTCCGTTCATCATTTAGGCAAATCTTGTAGGTTCAAAATGGTTATTTCTTGTTGCCTGAAACTACCCAGATTCAAGAAGTAATAAAATCAGTAGGCAAACTGATTAGGTACTTATTGCCCCGCTTTAATAAACATTGCATGTGTTCTGCTTTGTGCTCACCTAGATATCCTGCTTTAGGATCCTTTGAAATATCTAAAATCTTGTTGTTTGAGACGTGCTATTGTCTGCTTGTGTGAAGAGGTAAAGGTGAGCATTTAATTGCCCCTTTATGTGAATGTCCTATTTGTTTTTACTTATCTCTTAGATTTTCTCCTTTTAAACACCTTAGGAGAGTATAGAACTGCCTTAATTAGAGGCCATAAACACCTCCAGGGCCATAAGAAAGGGACGGGTAATGCACACATAGAGTACGTTTAATTAGAATCGCTTATATAACCATAAAGGGAAGGGTAATTGGGTAGTAAAGGATATGATGACCTGTGCGCTAATGCTATGTGTAGCACCCCAACTTGGGGACGATTACCAAGCATTATACAGAAGTGATCTTGTAGGCTAAAAAACCTAGGACCTCTCCTTATTCCTTGTTTAAATATAATGTTCATTTGTCTAATTTGCTTTATCTGTTTATAAGACTAATTCACATGATTTGATTTCGGCCGGGACCTACCGTTGTGGACCTCGAGGGGTGACTAACACCTTCCCCTCAAGGTTATTTCGAGCCCTTACCCAATCTCTGGTAATGCAAACTGGTTTTTATGAGTTACTTGCTTTAGGTTCCATAACGCACCTTAAATCCGTTAGGTGGCGACTTTTCAAATCTCATACCCAATTCCTAAAAGGAAATGAGTTGTTCCCAATGAATGTCTAAACTCGGACTCTACGAGAAAAAAAGGGGGCGCGACACTGGCGAGCAAAGTACAAATGTTCAAAACGATCGATCGGGTCGTTACAACCGTACTTAAGGCTAGCTAGCGTAATTCAGGAGAATATGTCTAGTATATTGTTGTAATTACTCGGGAGAGAGTTAAGATAGTCAGAGTGCTCATGATCGATAGAGAAGACTTAGGCAAATTTATAGGAAACGTAGTGGAAAGGATTCTGGCAATAGAGGAAATCAGATTCTTAGATCATTCAAATTCTTGTCTACAACCCGTTCATAGTTAGTTCTTAATTATTGCATTTTCATTATGTAATATTTAGTTAGTAAACATCCTATCTATTATTTAAATATCTCCGAAGGTTGAATACATGAATTTGAGTAAGTCCAATAGTTGTGATTGATAGGTTAATTCCTTGTGGGATTCGACTCCGGACTTGTTAACCGGAATATATTTGCAGCGATCGCTTTGTCCTTTTTATAAGGCATAGTTGAGCGTGATCAAATTTTGGCGTCGTTGGTGGGGATATAACGATGTTATTAATTGCAGTTAAAAGAAGTGCAAAAATTCTTAGTGTAGTCAATTTTCTTCAATTTAAACTGAATACATTGAAATTCTAACCTTTGTAGTCTTGGGTGTTACGGGTGCATGCCTAGAAACTCCTTAAGAACTGGTGAATTGTTCAAAGCATTATCCGATCCTGAAAAAGTTTTCAAGGCATTGAATCGTGCAAACAAGAAAGGCAAACAACAACAAAACTCTACAGAACAAATCGAACAAGACATGGGAGACAAAGTAAACAACACAAATAATGGGAATGATCCGAACAATCAGGGTGTGGTGCCGTTTGTGCCAGAAGCAGCATTGTACGATTGGGCATAACCCATCGTTGACAACTTAGCAACCACAATTGTAGTCCCTCAAATACAAGCAGAATAATTCCAAATCACAAACAACATGCTACATTTGTTGTAGAACAAGGGACTATTCTCAGGGTAATACGTTGAAGATCCTCAGCAGCATTTGAAGAATTTCTTGTCGATCTGTGCCACACAAAGGCAACATAATGTGACAACAGAAGAAATACGACTGTTGTTGTTTCCCTTCTTAGTGACGGGAGCGGCTCAGACTTGGCTTAATTCACTCCCCATAAACTCCATCACTACTTGGGAGGAATTAGTCAAGCAATTTAAGACTGCCTAACAAATTGATGAGATATTGAGTTTTATACAAAAACCAACAGAGATATTACAAGAAATATGGGAGATATTCAAGGGTTTGTTGGTTACGTGTCCACATCATTGTATTCCGGAGCAGATGTTGGGGCTGAGGTTTTATATGGGTTTGGCAGATAGCTTGAAGGCCAATGTGGATGCTTTAGCAAGTAGAGCATTTTTGAGCAAAACATTCAGAGAAAGCAAGATCCTACTTGACAAGATGGCACAAAACTCAGGATAGACGACAAGAAATGCTCCAATCACTCAAGTGATTCACTTAGTGGATTTAAACCCAACTAACTCCATTGCTGAAAATATGGCCACTCTAGTGACACAAATGAGCATTCTCACCAAAAAGGTTGATGAATTAGGCCAGAAGCACAGGTACACATAGCTAATGCAACTAATGAGGGCTTATGTACATTATGCATTAATCAACCATATGTCTTCTCGTGGAGTGCGGAAGGTGATAACCAAAAATATCAGGAGAACATGAATTATGTGGCCAACTATGGGGGACAGAGGCAAGGTGGTCAGAATTAAGGTCGGCAGAATCAACAATATAGACCAGCTCCACATCAGTACTACAACAACAACAACAATAATCTTGGGGCTATGCGACCACAGGGTCAAGTGGTGCCTTACCAAAGGCAACAAGGTTATAACTAGCAAAATCAGCAGCATGCTTATCATCAACCTCAACAACAACAGATTGTGAGACATGAAGATGGGTTTGCTAAACTTGAGGGAATGATGCAACAATTGATTGGGTCCACTGGAAAAATAACTGAAAGAGTAGACTCACATGAATTAGCGATAAAGAATATTGAGATCCAATTAGGACAGATTTTGATGGCTTTAAATAATCGTACCTAGGGGTCGTTACCTGCAAACACACAAATCAATACAAAAGAGTAGGGCCTGAAACAGCTTATGGCAGTGAGTCTCCGAAATGGTAAAGACCTAGATCTGGAGCAAGAAATTGCTCACAAAACTAGACCTACTGAGACACTGGTGCCAGTACCTATTGAGATAGATGATTCAGCAGGGTTAACTGAGGTGACGGTACAACATGCACAAGAGAACACAAGAAAAGAAAAAGAGGTTGTGAAAGAGACCGAGGTAGCACAAGAACTGATAGTAGAAGTAGTGCCTGAATATGAAAAAAATCAAATCACAGGGAAGAAGCGACCTCCAGCACCATTCCCATAGAGATTGGCCAAGTATCATAAAGATGAGCAGTAAAAGAAATTCTTATAGATGTTCAAGAAAATTTAGGTAAACATTCCATTGATTGACGGTTTAAAGGAGATGCCTAGTTATGCAAAAATGATGAAGGACTTGATGTCCTGCAAGTTCGACTTTCAAGACTTGGCCACGGTCACACTGACTCAGACTTGCAGTGTTGTTGTGACGAGACCCATAGATGAGAAGGTGTCTAACCTAGGGAGTTTCACTAGCCCATGCACAATAGGCAACTATGCATTTGCTAAGGACTGTGTGGTCTGGGAGAAAGCATAAACCTAATGTCCCTGGCTATCTACAAAAGGCTAGGCATTGGAAGAGCTTGACTATCGAATTGACAAAGAAATTCCCATAATTTTGGGAAGACAATTCTTGGCCACTGGGAGAGCTTTGATTGACTATGAAACTGGAGAGCTCAAAATGAGATTAAATGATGAAGAGATAACATTTAACGTGCAGAAATCTATGCGACGACCAAGTGAATTTGCTAATTGCTCTCTAATAGATGTTGTGGATGTAATTTTGGAAGAGGAAGATGAGACATTGAACACTAAAAACCCTCTAGTAGCCTGTCTCATGAACTTAGATGAAGCCAACGGAGAAGACTTGGCAGAGTGGGTACTTGCTCTTGAAGGCCAAGGTTTTTGGAGAAGGGAGCTCGAATTTGAGCCTTTGAACTTAGAGGAAAGAAAAACTCCTTCAGCTAAGCCATCGATAGAAGATCCACCAAAGTTGGAACTGAAGCCACTACCATCTCATATCAGGTATTCCTTCTTAGGACCTAACTCAACTTTACTTGTTATTATCTCATCTAGTTTTTTAGAAGTACAGGCAGAACAGCTTTTGTAGGTACTGACGGAGTGCAAGACTGCAATTGGTTGGACCATTGCAGACATTAAGGGTATCAGCCCGGCCTTCTGTATGCATAAGATTATACTGGAAGATGGGCATAAATCTTCCAGAGAACATCAAAGAAGGCTGCACCCCAACATGAAAGAAGTGGTAAAGAAAGAAGTGATTAAGTGTTAGATGTAGGAATCTATTCCCTATCTCTAACAGCAACTGGGTCAATCCAGTTTAGTGTGTTCCAAAAAAGGGAGGTATGACGGTAGTGAAAAATGATAAGCGCGAATTGATCTCTACACGAATATTTACAGGTTGGAGAATTTGTATGGATTATAGGAAGTTGAACTTGGCCACCCTGAAAGACCATTTCCCACTGCCATTCATTGATCAGATGCTGGACAGATTGGCAGGGTGGTCCTACTTTGGCTTTCTGGATGGGTACTCGGGGTATAATCAGATCTCTGTTGCCCTGGAGGACAGAGAGAAAACATCGTTCACCTGCCCTTATGGAATCTATACTTTTTGAAGAATGTTGTTTGGCCTATACAACGCACCTGACATATTTCAAAGGTGCATGATGGCCATCTTCACAGATATGGTAGAGGAAATAATGGAGGTATTCATGGATGACTTCTCAATGGTGGGGAATTCATTTGATGATTGCCTTATGAAATTGAGAAGAGTATTAAAGAGGTGTATTGAGACGAATCTGGTACTCAACTGGGAAAAGTGTCATTTCATGGTATAGGAAGGTATAGCCTTGGGGCACCTAATGTCAAGTAAAGGCATTGAGGTAGATCATGCAAAGGTTGATGTGATAGAAACGCTTCCACCACCCACTTCCGTTAAAGTAATAAGAAGTTTCCTTGAGTACGCCGATTTCTATAGGAGATTTATAAAATATTTTTCCAAAATTGCTAACCCCTTGTATAAGTTGCTTGAAAAAGATCACCCTTTTGTGTTTTCGGATGACTGTAGGGTAGCGTTTAAGGAATTGAAGAAGAGACTGGTAACAACACCTATCATAGTTGCCCCCGACTAGGAGCAACCATTTGAACCGATGTATGATGCGAGTAACTATGCTGTGGGAGCAGTTCTTGGGCAACGAAAAGATAAAATTATGCATCAAATATACTGCACAAGTAGAACGTTGAGTGGAGCCCAGCTAAATTACACTGTGACCGAGAAGGAGATGCTGGCAGTGGTGTTCGTATTTGACAAATTCAGATCATACCTGATAGGCTTGAAGGTAATTTTTTATAAACCATGCTGCTCTCAGGTACTTAATCGAGAAGAAGGAGTCAAAACTGTGCCTGATTCGATGGGTGCTATTGCTGCAAGAATTTGATTTGGAAATCCGTGATCGGAAGGGAATGAAGAACCACGTAGCTGATCATTTGTCTAGACTGGAAGGAGCTGAGAAGAAGCTTGAGGTAGAAGAGATCCTGGAAACTTTTCCAGATGAACAACTATTAGCCACAAGTCTTGAGGAAGCGCCATGGTATGCAGACAATGCAAACTACCTGGTGAGCGATATTATTCCTTATGACCTTTCCTTTGTCCAAAAGAAAAAGTTCTTTCGTGATTATCGCATGTATTATTGGGGCCTTATCCGTTCAATATTTCTATTGATAACATGATCAGGAGATACATCCCTGAGATAGACCAGTCTTCTATTTTGCAGGCATGTTACGCGTCACCATATGGTGGGCATTTCGGGGGGAGTAAGGACAGCAGCGAAAGTCTTGGAGTCAAGCTTCTACTAGCCAACATTGTTCAAAGATGTACATATATGGATAAAGAGCTATGATGAATGCCAATGAACCGGGAATATTTTCTGCCGGCATGAGATGCCCTGAACCCAATTCAGGAGGTAGAAGTGTTTGATGTATGGGGGATCGATTCCATGGGGCCTTTTGTCAGATCATATGGAAACAAGTACATACTCGTCGTTGTGGACTACGTGTCTAAATGGGTGGAGGCTGTAGCGCTCCTTACAAATGATGCAAAGGGGGTAATTGGTTTTTGGAGAAAGAACATATTCACCCGATTTGGCACTTCAAGGGCAATAATCAGTGACGGAGGCACTCACCTTTGTAATCGAGCCTTTGAGAAATTGTTAGAGAAGTATGATGTATGCCACAAGGTTGCCACCCCATATCATCCACAAACGAGTAGGCAACTGGAAGTTTTGAACAGAGAGATAAAGAGTGTGTTGACTAAGACTGTGAGTGCTACTAGAACAGATTGGGCGAGAAAGTTAAATGATGCATTTTGGGCTTATCGAACCGCTTTCAAAACTCCAATCGGCATGTCACCATACAAGTTTGTATTTGGGAAGCGTGTTACTTACCGGTAGAGTTGGAGCATATAGCGTGGTGGGTGTTGAGACAGTTGAATCTCTATATTGAAGTTGCAGGAACAAGTAGAGTCACGAAGTTGCACGAGCTTGATGAGTTTCGCTATCACACTTTTGAGAGCACAAGATTATACAAGGAGAGAATGAAGATGATACATGATAAAATATTATTGAGAAGAGTTTTAAACTCTGAGATATGGTATTGCTATACAACTCAAGACTGAGGTTATTCCTGGGCAAATTAAAGTCACGATGGTCAGGGCCTTTTCGTGTGGTTGAAATTCACCCCACTGGTGCCGTAGAGATTGCTGCAGAAAATGACTCTCGCATATTTAGAGTTAATGTGCACAGATTAAAACATTATGTGGGTATGGATGAAGCAAAGGTAGTGTCAGTGACCCATTTGATTGAGCCTCCAGCATTGAGCATACCTTAAATATGCTTACATGCGTCATGACGCAATGTTAAATCAGGCGCTGCATGGGAGGCAACCCATTGGACTGTTGTATCCGTCATGCCACGACGTTAACTAAGGCGCTTGATGGGAGGAAACCCAATTCGTAGTTGATTTTTAGTGTAGTTAGAATTTTTGTTTTTGTTTTTTAGGTACTAACAAGTTTGCAGGTGAGTTTGGGAGAGTCGAGTAGGGTTTAAGCATCACGCGAAGCCAGGATAAAGCCAGGGTCGACCAGGGCTTAGGCTGGCGACGCCTGACTAATGCCAGGGTCAACCAGGCCTTAGGTCGGTGACGCCTGACTAATGCCAGGGTCCACCAGGCCTTAGGCTGGCGACGCCGGGCCAACACCAGGTAAGTATTTTCGGCCCTCTTTAAGTTCTTTCTCTTTATTTTGGTCGAAATAAACCTCAAAAACACGCCCTTACAGACTGAACACACTACAAAGCAAACCCAAAACCTCACTTAAACCAACACACAACAAGCTCTACATGAAATTTCACAATAACACAAACACATTGCATAAATTGCTTACGTACCCACAAACAATCACCAGCACATTACCATCCACATAGAGGTCAAGCTTAATCTTGCTTGTCTTTCACACTCATCCGAAATTCTCAGGCAACCTACTCCTCATAAAGCTTCAAAGGTATGATTCCATCTCTTTCCTTTGTAATTTCGAGTTGGGTACAAGTATTGAGTGGTAGTTGTTCTTCATTGTTGGTTGTTCTTCATTATGGGTGGTTGTTCTTCATGGTCATATTGTGTTTGTGTGCCCCAATCCCATGAACCCCTTAGGAATAGTGCTGCGATTGTGAAAATATGTGGTAGTACGGAACCCTCAAGCCGATTTGGGAGGATGAGGCAATCCCTCATTTCCGTAAGAACTCCTATGGCACTAGTGATTGTCAAATGTTTGATGTAATGCCTCAATGACATTCCTAGTCCCCTTTGGAGCCCGAGTCTCCGGGATTAATAAACAAGTGTTATGTAGGCATGCACCACATTAAAATCTTAAGTTTGGGGTGGCTCACGGGTAGCCCATGTGTTGTGGTTTGATCCTAATGTTAAGAAAATACGAGGTGAAGTCTGAGTAACCTCAGCCAGTTGGGGAAGATTATGTGTGTAGTATGTAATGTAGCATTATCTGACTACTGCTTATTTTTGGGACAAAGATGCCTCCCAGAAAAGACACAGGCGAAGGAAAGGCCACTTCAATTGCCCAAGCTAAAGAAAAGGCAACCTCTGCACCCCCTCCAAAGAAAAGAAAAGGGGGAGAAGCTACCTTTAATCTGAGTGGTGCACAAGCTGTGGCAGCTGTAGCTGCCATGCGTCCACAACCCCAAGGCTAACAGGATTCGGCATTAACAGCATACCTTCACATACAAGGGATTGGTACAGGTGTTGTAGACCTAAACATATCCATCCAGAAGGAGCTATCCAGGAACGCAACGTAAAAGCGAAGTATCTGGCGATTTTGCAAGGCATCAGGATTTGGGGTTAAGCTATGTTTTTAAGAACACAGGGGACATCAATTTCAACCTAGTCAGGGAATTCTATGCAGGGTTTGACCAAGAGGACACTGAGGAGCTGGTGCGAATCCGTGGACGTTTGATAGATTTTCATCCAAGACCATATGCGAGTTTTTAGGTGCGACGAATGTTCCTATGTAGCATATGGACCAATTCATTCACCAGCCTACATATAGATAGTTGAGGCACATGATCTGTGGGGTCGACTCTACTACTGCATGGGTTCGGGACAAGGTAACAAACTGTCACAAGAGGTTCCCTAAGAAGAAGATGAAGGCGGGGGCTCAGGTGTGGCTCAAGTTGATAAACGCACGGCTCCTACCGTGCAATCATAATATGCTTGTGAGCCGTGAGAGGACCTATGTACTATACTTCCTTATGATAGGGCAAAGGGTGAATGTAGGTCACCTGATCCGCTACCAAATGGCATCAGTAAGAACGAGTAAAAAAATTAATCGAATGCCATTTCCGAATTTGCTGACTTGGTTCCTACAACATGAAGGGATTGAGGAAGAGCCTGACTTTGACCACTCTATCGATCAGCTCATCCGACAAACAGACATCACTAATCTCTGGCTGAAAGACGAGGCTGGTACGCCTTTATTGACAGGTGCTGAGCACAATGCACGTGATGATAGTTTCATGGCCCATCTTTATGGGATGATAGATTTGCAGCTGCGGATAGGGGGTCGCCAGGCTACATCTAAGGAGAGGACTGAATTGGAGCAGCAATACCCGCTCAATGCTCATGCTCATCAGCTGGTTGGTGTAGGAGAGGGCTACAGACTCCCCGCTGATGAGGATGTCAACACACCGGAGCAGTCTGAGGCTGAGCCAATGCAATCATATGTGAGGGAGATGGTGATGATGGCGAGGACGAACATGATGAAGAGTGGAGAGCGTTAGAGGATGACGACGTTGCTTGATCAGGGAGTTTTATTGCACCCTAATCTTTTTATTTCTTTTTTTGTCTAATTGTGCATGCACTGAGGACACTGCATGATTTAAGTGTGGGGTGGGAACTTGTAAATATTAGTAGTTGTTAGCTTGTTTTTATTTTTAGAATGTGTTAGAAGTTGTTTTGTTTTTATTATTATTGTGTTTTTCTTGTTAGTTGTTGTTAGGCAGGAATTATAACAAAAAAATTGAGCCTGAGAAAAAAAAACATAAATATGTTGGACTCTTCCCGACAATGGATCTCCTAGATAGTTTTCTTGAGGGAAGTAAGTCTAAAGAAAATAACAAAAAAAAGAATTAGGTAGTGTAGTAATTCCCCCTTGGTTTTTCTGTGGGTCGTGGTTCTTTTCCAAGGGTTTTTAGTTGAACCACGTGTCGGTAGTTTTAATTTTTAGGAGTAGGAACCACGTGGCTATGCATTTAATTGCAGCAATATCTATAAGCTTTGTGATGCCTTGAGAATAGTCAGTACTCTGGTTGTGACGCTTAGGCTCAAATTTTTACTCTAGGATAAATACCTTAAATCATGGATTCTTAAATTTGCTTAACTGCTTTGACTGGAGTGTTGTGATAAGAACCAATCCCGAATGAGGTATGTGCCATGTCTGCGTGAGGTTTGTATGTATTCTGTGTATTGCATTTGATGTCTAGAACTTGCCCTATGTGTGTGCAAAGCG
Organism: Nicotiana sylvestris; assembly: GCF_000393655.2. Classification (NCBI taxonomy): domain Eukaryota; kingdom Viridiplantae; phylum Streptophyta; class Magnoliopsida; order Solanales; family Solanaceae; genus Nicotiana; species Nicotiana sylvestris. The sequence goes on along the minus strand of NC_091062.1, from coordinate 16,647,881 downwards.
AAAGAGCAGTCTTGTTCAGTCTGAGAAGTGATATAGGCAGTTCTTTGTTAAGCCAGATATATATAGAGTGCCCACCTACCTAATCTCTACGACTAGGTAAGCCTAACAATTTGCGGAAAAGGAATTTAAAAGTACAACTACCCAACTAACAGGTAAATAAAGATGAAGTATTTAAAAATGTCGCTCGACATATACAATAATAACACTCTCGACTAATAGTAACACTCCCAAAATTCGGAATCTCACGAATTACAAGCTAAAGAAAAATACATAAGGTTTATAACTCCAGAAGTCTAATAACAAGGAAATACAGGGAAAAGCCTATAACTGAAGGAAGAATAGAGAGGGACTTCGAGGTCAGCGGACATGGAAGATATACCTTGAAGTCTCTGAATCGCCTCGCCTCATAGATAGTATGGCTGAGCAGAAGAACCTGGATCTGCACAAGAAAAACATAGGTAGGAAAGGGCATGATTACACCACAGCGGTACCCAGTAAGTGCCAAACCTAGCCTCGGTCGAGTAGTGACGAGGAAGGTCAGGGCCCTACTAGTTATATACATATAACAAGTTAAAAAAGTATGTAATGTGACAGTATAAGTAAAATACTAACAGTCGATAAAGAATGAAATCACAGAAAGAAATAACTCAGTACACAGAGATAGCAACAGGGGATCTCCGGATATCGTCCCGTAGTCCCAAACGTAAGTGTGCAGAGGATCTCCCTGGATATCGTCCCGTAGTCCAAATCATAAATATGTAGGGGAATCTCCCGGAATATTGATCTGTTGTCCCAAAGTAAATATCCAGTATAGGGGGATCTCTCGGGATATTATCCCGAAACGTGCAGGGAGATCTCCTGGAATATCAATCTGTAGTCCCAAAGTAAATATAGAACAGTATCAAGAAAGAATACTACAATTCTATTCAATTCGTATCAGGAAAACAGGAAATTTCTACTCTAAACATGCTACACAAAATCCAAGTAAGCAGTTAAAGCATGTAAGATAGTTAAGTCACATAAACATGCTTTCCTAAGCTAAAAAGAAGGTTTCACATACTAGTATTGCTCAATTAAAGGAGAAAAATAGATAAGTATTTAATGAAAATAGGGTTTTCCAACAATTAGCATGTGTAGGTACTCGTCGCCTCACATACACGGCATTCAAATAACAACAGTACCAAAATCCTAAGGGGAGTTCCCCCATACAAGATTAGGCAAGCCACTTACCTTGAACTAGCTCAAAATCAATCCGAAATCACACCCATTCACTCACGAGACCACTTGTCCAAAAATCACTCAATTCTGACGACCAAAACCCAATCAAAACCCAAACACTTGGTTGGGGAACTTTTTCCCCAAATCCCCATTCTTCCACTCAAATTCTTAGATTGAATGAGAAAACTAACAATAGATTAATGTAGTAGAACCAAATTAGAGTTAGAATTCATTACCCAGTAGTTTTCCTTCAATATCTCTTAAGAAATCGCCTCCTGCCGAGCTTTAAATCAATTTTAGAAGTTATAAACTCAAACCCTAAAAATTTCATATTTCTTCCCAGCGATTACCGCATCTGTGACCAGGGAACCGCTTGTGCGAAAACTCATTAAACCCCCAGGCGCCGCACCTACGTTCCTTTCCTCACAGATGCGCTCCCGCTTCTGCGATCCTTGAGCCACATCTAAGACCAACTGACCACATGCTTCAGACCGCATCTGCGGTCACAAAAATGCTTATGCAATGCCGCACCTACGGTCCAAAATCCGTAGGTGCGAAAACAACAGGTTCAACATTTCAGAAATTGCCTAAGTCCAAATTCCAATCCATTAAACATCTGAAACTCACCCCAGGTCCCCGGGACCTCAACCAAACATACCAACCAATCCTTAAACATCATACGAATTAAGTCAAACCCTCAAACCACATCAAACAACGCTAAAACCACGAATCACCCTCCAATCCAAGCCTAATGAACTTGAAATCTCAATAATTCTACAACTGATGCCGAAACCAACCAAACCATGTCCGATTGACCCCAAATTTTGCACACAAGTCACATTCAATACTACAGAACTATTTCAACTTTCAGAATCGTATTCCGAACCCGATATCAAAATCTCACTATCGATGCAAAAACTTCAGAAATTCAACTTTCGACATTTCAAGACTAGATAAGCTGCGGACCTCCAAAACACAATTCGAACACGCCCCTAAGACTGAAATCACCCAACGGAGCTAACGGAATTGACGAAATTCCCTTCCGAAACTGTATTCACACTGCTCCAACTACAATTCAAGTTCTAAAGCTTAAGCTCTCATTTAGGGACTAAGTGTCCCAAAACTTTCCAAAACTCAGAACGTGTCTTCCTGGCAAATCACAATAACAGAAATAAACACGGGGAAAGTAGTTAATAAGGGATCGGGGCGTTAATTCTCAAAATGACCAGCCGAGTATTACATCTTCCCCCTCTTAAAATATTCGTTCGTCCTCGAACGTCCACGACCCTGGTTCACCCTCCGTGAACCATCATGATGGCACCTAGTCTTTACAACTAGGTAAGCCTAAATTGCGGAAGATAACCAAAACTTGCGGAAGTAAACAATTTAAAAATAGAAATAAGGCAATAACAGTGTTTAAATGTGCCGCTCGGCATACACCATATATAAATCTCAAAACCAATATCCAAATCCAAGACCCCAGAAACCCACGAATCACAAGCTAAGAAAAGGAAATACTACATAGCTCTAACTCCGGAATTTGTCTAATAAGAACAGAGAGTACAGAAGGGCTAATACTAAAAGGTAGGAATAGAAAGGGACTCCTAGGTCTGCAGACGTGGCAGATGTACCTCGAAGTCTCTAAGTAGTCGCCTCCCTCAAAGATGGTAGACCTGAGTAGAAGTACCTAGATCTGCACATGGAAAACATACACAGAAAAGGCATGAGTACACCACAGTGGTACTCAGTAAGTGCCACACCTAACCTCGGTTGGGTAGTGATGAGGAAGGTCAGGTCCCTACTGAGATTAAATAAATATAAAGATGACAGGATAAGATAAGCAGTACAATTGAAAATCTACAATAAGAATATACGTAGGATAATAAGAGTACAATAACGGAAACAAAGTTGAAGGAAACCACAAGGAAGTAATCGGGGATCTCACAGTATCCCGAGGATCTCTTAGTACCATCAATATATGCCAGGGATCTCTTGGTATCTCGAGGATCTCTCGGTATCCTCAATATATGCTAGGGATCTCTTGGTATCCCGAGGATCTCTGGGTATCCTAAATATATGCTAGGGATCTCTTGGTATCCCGAGGATCTCTTGATATCCTCAATATATGCTAGGGATCTCTTGATATCCCGAGGATCTCTTGATATCCACAATATATGTGCCAGGGATCTCTAGGTATCCCGAGGATCTCCCGGTATCCTCAATATATGTGCCAGGGATCTCTTGGTATCTCGTACCTCAGTCCAGATCATAAATACGTATAGGGGATCTCCCGAGATGTCGTCCTGTAGTCCCAAATTAAAACACATAGAATCAACACAAGAATACTCAGTTAAATGCAAAATTTCATACCAAGTAAACAGTTAACTCTAGCCTAACATGCTTCACATAATGCAATTAAGGCAGTTTAAGCAAATAGGCAATTAAATCAACTAAACATGCTTTTCTAAACTACAATAGGCTAAATTCGCAAGTAGAATAAAGCAGGAAAAAGGAACTCAATTGAAATACTTAAAGTAAAATCGGATTTTCAACAATTAGCTTAAGTACGCACTCGTCACCTCACGTACAAGACATTTCAATTACCAAATATATCATATCCTAAGGCGAAGGTCCCCCACACAAGGTTAGACAAGTCACTTACCTCGAATCGTCTCAAAATCAACCCAACACCACATCTTTGCCACGAGTACTCGACTCCAAATGGCCCAAATCTATTCAATTAAATTGTATAATGTAAATAACACATCAAGTAACTGATTCTACAATTAAAGTCTAAGCTAATAGGCGAAATTATGTAAAATGACCAAAATGCCCCTTGGTCCCACGTCTCGGAATCGGGTGCAATTTATATTTTTAGAAACCTCGTACTCTCACGAGTCTATACATAACAAGAACACTAAAATCGGAGTCCAAATGGCCCCTCAAATCCTCATTTAAAGGCCTCTTAAACTCAAGCCCTAATTAACCATTTTTCCCAAATTTCTCACTACTAATTAGGTCTTTAATCACATAAAAATGAGTTATAAAGTCAAGGATATTACCTCTAAGTGATTCCCCTTTGTTTTCCTTGAGGACAAGCAAATAAGGGTCATCATATTGCCGCTCCCTGATACAAACAAATAAGGAAGACCGAGAAACCATGCAAGCTAGAACCCGACTAGGCTCTGAAAGATCCAATCTCACAAACTGGTTGGCTAATGCATGAGCATCCATCACCATAGGCCTCTCCGATGCTGGTAAATATGCCAAACTCTCCGCCCGGCGACTTAAAGCATCGGCCACCACATTGGCCTTGCCCAGGTGATACAAAATAGTGATATCATAGTCCTTTAGCAACTCCAACCACCTCCTCTGGCGCAAATTTAGATCCTTTTGCTTGAACAAGTGCTGTAAGCTCTGATGGTCAGTATAAATCTTACAGGGAACACCGTATAAGTAATGGCGCCAAATCTTCAAGGCGTAAACAATGGCAGCTAGCTCAAGGTCGTGAACAGGGTAGTTCTTCTCATGTATCTTTGACTGTCTGGACGCGTAGGCAATCACCCTACTGTCTTACATCAACATCGCTCTGAGGACAACCCTCGAGGCATCATAATAGACTGTATAAGACCCCAAACCTGTAGGCAGTATCAAAAACTAGAGTTGTGGTCAAAGCTATCTTGAGCTTCTGAAAGCTCGCCTCACACCCCTTCGTCCACTAAAATAGAGCACCCTTCTGGGTCAACCTAGTCATGGGGACTGCAATCGATGAAAACCCCTCCACAAAATGACGGTAATAGCCCGCTAAACCAAAGAAACTGAGGATCTCGGTAGCTGAGGATGTTCTTGTCCAAATCCACACGACCTCTATCTTCATCGGATCCACCTGAATACCCTCACTAGATACCACGTGGCCTAAGAATGCTATTGAATCCAACCAAAACTCACATTTCAAGAACTTAGCATATAACTTCTTCTCTCTTAGAGTTTGAAGCAGTCCTCAAGTGTTGTTCATGATCTTCCCGACTCCGAAAATACACCAGAATATCATCAATAAAGACAATGACGAACGAGTCAGGATACGGCCGGAACACACTGTGCATCAAATGCATAAAGGTTGTTGGGGCATTGGTCAGCCCAAATGGCATAACAAGGAACTCGTAATGACCATACCGAGTCCTGAAAGCAGTCTTCAAGATATCTGGCTCCTGAATCTTCAACTGATGGTAACCTGAGTGCAAATCAATCTTAGAAAACACATGTGCGCCCTGAAGCTGGTCAAACAAATCATCAATATTAGGCAAAGGATAACGGTTCTTCACTGTAACCTTGTTCAACTAGCGATAATCAATACACATACGCATAGAACCATCCTTTTTCTTTGCAAATAAGACAGGATCACCCCAAGGTGATACACTGGGCCGAATAAAACCCTTATCAAGCAATTCCTATAACTGATCCTTCAACTCAGGAGGAGCCATACGATACGGAGGAATAGAAATGAGCTGAGTGCCCGGCAACAGATTAATGCCAAAATCAATATCTCTATCAGGCGGCATGCTTGGAAGATCAGCTGGAAACACATCGGGAAAATCTCGTACTACTAGAAATGAATCAACTGAAGGGGTATCAATACTGACATCTCTCACATAAGCTAAATACGTGTCACACCCCTTCTCAACCATACGCTGAGCTTTAAGAAAAGAAATAGCTCTACTGGGAGTGTGATCTAAAGTACACATCCACTTAACACGCGATACACCTGGCATAGCCAGCATCACGGTTTTGGCGTGACAATCAAGAATAGCACAATGGGGCGAAAACCATTCCATGCCCCAGATAATATCAAAATCAAGCATACTGAATAATAATAGATCGGCTCTGGTCTCAAAACCACTAAGAGCAACCAAACATGACCGATAAACGCGGTCCAAAATGAGAGAATCTCCCATAGGAGTAAAGACATAAATAGGGGAACTCCAAGAATCCCGAGGTACACCCAAATGTAGAGTAAAATAAGAAGACACATAAGAGTAAGTAGAGCCTGGATCAAATAGAACCGATGCATTTCTATGGCAAACTAATATAATACATGTGATGACAGAATCGGAGGCAACAGCCTCGGTACAGGCAGGAAGGGCATAGTATCTGGCCTGGACTCCCCCTCTAGGGAGACCTCTACCTCCCCGACCTCCACCTCTAGCCGGCTGAGCAGTTGGGGTAGAAACTGGAGCTGTAATCATAGCCTGAGAACTCTACAGGGCACGTTGTGGCTGAGAAGTCTATGGAGGTGCACTCCTCCCAAGTTTAGGGCAATCCCTCACCACATGGCATGTGTCACCACACTCCAAATAAGCTCTGGGAAGACGTGGTGGTTGTGACTGGCTAGGGCCAAGTCTGCTGGACTGACCTCTGAAAGCACCCCGTGCAGGAGACGCACTAGAAACTGGAGGTGCATAATAAGGCTCCTGAGATCTAGGAGGAGCTGGAGCACTATTGGCTGCAGGAAGAGCTGAATGAATAGGGTGACTCATATAACCCCTACCATGGCGACCTGCAGCTGGGGTACGTGCACTAGAATAATGGCCCGACTCTCGAGACCTCTTGGCCTCCCTCTCCTCTATCTCCCTAGCATGCATACCCTCAATCCTCCTAGCAACGCTCACCACCTGCTGATACGAAATATCCATCTCCAACTCACGAGCCATGTTAGATCTGATGCTGGGAATAAGGCCCACAATAAATTGGCGAACCCTCTCATGGACAGTAGAAACCAAAGCTGGTGCATGCCTAGACAAACTAGTTTAACGGATAGCATACTCCGAAATAGTCATAGCACCCTGGCGTAAATGCTCAAACTCTGTGCGCCATGTGTCCCTGAGGCTCTGAGGAACATACTCCCTCAGGAACAAATTTGAAAACTGAGCCCAAGTCAATGAAGTAGCCTCATCTGGACTATCTAACTCATAGGTATGCCACCACTCATAGGCGGCTCCTAAAAGCTGGAAGGTAGTGAAAGAAACCCCGCTCGATCCTGAGATACCCATGGTACGGAGAATGCGGTAACACTCATCAAGAAATCTCAGAGCATCCTCCGATGCTAGACCACTAAATACAGGGTGCTTGTACTTTTTGAATCTCTCAAGCCTCAACTGCTCATCCTCGGAAGCCACTGCCCTATCCTCGGGCTGAACTGGCATTGCAGGCGGTACAGGAATAATCTCAAGGACCTACTCAACATGCACTCGCTGCTCAGGAGTATGGGAGGCAGGAGTCTGTGCTCCTCCCCTAGTCTAAGATATAGCTGCAGCAAGGGGAAGCAACCCTGCCCGAGCCAGAGTGGTGTACATGCTCATGAACTGTGCCAGAGTCTCCTGAAAAGCTGGAGTAGTAGTAGCAGCAGGCGTGTCAAGTTCCTGGACTCTGGCTGGATCTGCTGGTGGTACCTCGGCGGCAGCTCGTGCAGGTGCTCTAGTTGCACCACGTGCGCGTCCTTGGCCTCTACCCCTGCCTTACCCTCTGACGGCTGTAGTAGTGGGTGTGTGTGCCTGATCATCTCGAGTAGCATGTGTCCTAACCATCTGTGAGAGAATATAAGATAGAAGTTTAGATTTGTGATGTCAAAATATCGCACGACAAGGAAATCAAATGAAGTGCAATTTTCCTAATAGTTACATAGCCTCTTGTAGATAAATATAGACGTCTCTGTACCGATCAGCGAGACTCTAATAAACTGGCTTGTGATCCATGACTCCTATGAACCTAGAGCTCTGATACCAACTTGTCACGACCCCAGTTCGCCCTCCGTGAACCATCATGACGACACCTAGTCTCTACGACTAGGTAAGCCTAAATTGCGGAAGATAACCAAAACTTGCAGAAGTAAACAATTTAAAAACAGAAATAAGGCATCAACAGTGTTTAAATGTGCCGCTCGGCATACACTATATATAAATCTCAAACCAATATCCAAATCCAAGACCCGGAAACCCACGAATCACAAGCTAAGAAAAGGAAGTACTACATAGCTCTAACTCCGGAATTTATGTAATAAGAACAGAGAGTGAAGAATGGCTAAATACTAAAAGGCAGGAATAGAAAGGGACTCGTCGGTCTGTGAACACGGCAGATGTACCTTGAAGTCTCTAAGTAGTCTCCTCCCTCAAGGATGGTAGGCCTGTTGTAGAAGTACCTGGATCTACACATGAACAACATGCGCAGAAGAGGCATGAGTACACCACAACGGTACTCAGTAAGTGCCAAGCCTAACCTCAGTTGGGTAGTGACGAGGAAGGTCAGGGCCCTACTGAGATTAAATAAATATAAAGATGACAGGATAAGATAAACAGTACAATTGAAAATCTACAGTAAGAATACACATGATAATAACAGTACAATAACAGAAGCAGAGATGAAGACAAACCACAAGGAAGTAACCGGGGATCTCACAGTATCCCGAGGATCTCTTAGTACCCTCAATATATGCTACGGATCTCTTAGTATCCCGAGGATCTCTCGATATCTTCAATATATGTTAGGGATCTCTTGGTATCCTGAGGATCTCTCGGTATCCTCAATGCTAGGGATCTCTTGGTATCCTCAATATATGCTAGGGATCTCTTGGTATCCCGAGGATCTTTTGGTATCCTCAATATATGCTAGGGATCTCTTGGTATCCTCAATATATGTGTCAGGGATCTCTTGGTATCCCGCACCTCAGTCCAGATCATAAATATGTACAGGGGTTCTCCCGGGATGTCGTCCTGTAGTCCTAAATTAAAACACATAGAAGCAACACAAGAATACTCAATTAAATGTAAAATTTCGTACCAAGTAAATAGTGAATTCTAGCCTAACATGCTTCACGTAATGTAATTAAGGCAGTTTAAGCAAATAGGTAATTAAATCAATTAAACATACTTTTCTAAACTACAATAGGCTAAATTCGCAAGTAGAATAAAGCAGGAAAAAGAGCTCAGTCGCACAAAGCAAGGAAGAAGGATCCTCCTCTTCTTTAATTTCATTTCTCTTCTCTTCCATAAGCTGGATGGAAAAACCCTTGTAAACATTGCTACAAACTCAGTAAAAATGTAGCCATGAAAGGCCCAATATCCAGCTCCTCCCTCATGCCATTTTCACTATCAAAACAGCCCCAAAATCACCCAAATTAGTAGCCAAAAAACTCTGCTCAACTCCAGCCTTAACTTATCTCAAAATCCAACCCCAAACTCAGCAACAATAAGCTAAAACTTACCCCAAACAAGCAACAGAACAGCAGCTCAACCGCTACCAATTTAAGTTCAAAAATAGTCCGAAAATGGACATCAAACCCAGCGGATTTTCCATCAATTTTCAGCTACAAAAATAGTTCGTCTTCATCACTGTTAAAACACATTCGAGCCCGAGTTCGTCGACGAGTTTTGTTCGAACTCCGGTCACGGTTCAACTTCGGATGATTTGCAATCGAAGCTCACTATCGCACTTTTAAGTGAACCGGAGCATTTGTTGTACCTTTGCTTTGGTGTTTTTGCCATTTTTCAAATCTGAAAGAACTTTGCTACATTGAAAGGTTCAATTTTGCTTATCTTATTTCAAATTGATGCATGACTTTATAGTTTTATGTGCCTGGATAAAAAATGTCCTTGGTTTCATGATTATCAATTCCAGTTGTTGTTTATAAAAAAAATTTGAAATATTTAAAGTAAAACTGGATTTTCAACAATTAGCTCAAGTACGCACTCGTCACCTCACGTACAAGGCATTTCAATTACCAAATATAGCATATCCTAAGGGGAAGGTCCCCCACACAAGGTTAGACAAGCAACTTACCTCGAACCGGCTCAAAATCAACCCAACACCATGTCTTTGCCACGAGTACTCGACTCCAAATGTCCCAAATCTATTCAATTCAATTGCATAATGTAAATAACACTTTAAGTAACTGATCTACAATTAAAATGACCAAAATTCCCCTTGGGCCCACGTCTCGGAATCAGGTAAAATTTACATTTTCAGAAACCTCGTACTCTCATGAGTCTATACATAACAAGAACACTGAAATCGGAGTCCAAATGTCCCCTCATATCCTCATTTAAAGGCCTCTTAAACTCAAGCCCTAATTAACCATTTTTCCCAAATTTCTCACCACTAATTAGGTCTTTAATCACATAAAATGAGTTATGAAGTCAAGGATACTACCTCCAAGTGATTCCCCTTTGTTTTCCTCAAAAATCTCTCTTAAAAGATTCAAACCCGGATGAAAATGGTGAAAGAATCACTCAAATTCGCGAAGGCAACTATTTATATGTTCTGCCCAGCGATTTCCGCATTTGCGACCCTGGGACCGCATCTGCGGTCCCACTTCTGCGAAAACTATGTTGCATCTGCGACTTTCATTAAATGACCAGAAACTGCATCTGCGATCACCCTTTCGCAGATGCGCTACCGCTTTTGCGGTATTCCTTTCGCATCTGTGGAACCTGATGAAAGGACCAAAATTCGCTTATGTGATCTCTTTAGCCATTTCTGCGGCGCCGCATCTGCGGTCCCCAAACCGCAGATGCAAAAATACCAGAAGCAGCAAAAACACAGCAGCTGCAACATTTCCTCAACTTCTCGTTAACCATCCGAAATCACGCCGAGGCCCCCAGGACCTCAACCAAAGGCATCAACATATCCTAAAACCTTATTCGAACTTATACCAATCTTCAAAAGACCTTAAACAACATCAAAACAACCAAAACACATCGGATTCAAGCCTAAGTTTCTAAAATCTTCCGAATTCCGCTTTTGATTAAAAACCCAACCAAACCACATCCGACCGACCTGAAATTTTGCACACATATCCCAAATGACACAATAGAACTACTGCAACTCTCGGAATTCCATTCCGACCATCGGATAAAAATCTCGCTGTCGAACTAAAAACTTAAAAAACTCAAACTTCGGCATTTCAAGCCTAAATTGGCTACGGACCTCCAAAACACAATCTGAACATGCTCCTAACCCCAAAATCACCCAATTGAGCTAACGGAACCATCAGATTTCCATTCTGAGGCCCTATTCATACTGTTCTGACTACGGTCAACTTTCTAACACTTAAGCTCTCATTTAGGGACTAAGTGTCCAAAAACTCTCCGAAACTTAAAACCAAACATCCCGGCAAATCAAAATAGCAGAAATAAACTCGGGAAAAGCATTTAATAGGGGATCGACGCATTAATTCTTAAGACGACCGGCCGGGTCGTCACATCCTCCTACACTTTAACATTCGTTCGTCCTCGAACGAGCATAGAGACATACCCGAACTAGAGAAAAGATGAGGGTAACGGCTGCACATATCCTGCTTGGTCTTCCAGGTCGCCTCCTCGACCGGTTGGCCCTGCCACTAAACCTTCACTGATGCAATGTTCTTTGACCTCAGCTTTCTGACCTGACTGTCCATTATTGCCACTGGCTCCTCAACATAAGATAGATCCTTGTCCAACTAGACTGAATTGAAATCCAACACGTGCGATGGATCACCATGAATAGTGCGCTCGGACTATCCGTCCATCTGGGGGTGAAATGTTGTGCTCAACTCCACCCGAGTACCCAACTCATGTTGTACGGCCCTCTAGAACCGTGATGTGAACTGAGTACCTCTATTTGAAATGATGGAAACTGGAATACCATGCAGAAGAACAATCTCCCAAATAAAGATCTTCCAACCACTCCGAAAAATAGGTAGTGCACACAGGAATGAAGTGAGCGGACTTGGTTAGCCGATCCACAATCACCCAAATGGCATCGAATATCCTCAAGGTCCGTGGGAGTCCAACTACAAAGTCCATGGTGATACGCTCCCACTTCTACTACGGAATCTCTATCTGCTCAAACAAACCACCCGGTCTCTGATGTTGAACTTCACCTGCTGACAATTGAGGCACCAAGCTACAAACCCAACTATATTTTTCTTCATCTACCTCCACGAATAGTGCTGCCTCAAATCCTGGTACATCTTTGCGGCACCCAGATGGATGGAATACCGCAAACTGTGGGCCTCCTCTACAATTAACTCCCGAAGCCCATCAACATTAGGTACACATACCCGACCCTGCATCCTCAATACCCCATCATCACCAATGGTCACATCTCTGGCATCACCCTGCAGAACCTTGTCCTTGAGGACAAGAAAATGAGGGTCATCATACTAACGCTCTCTGATACAATCAAACAAGGAAAACCGAGAAATCACACAAGCTAGAACCCGACTGGGCTCCAAAAGATTCAATCTCACAAACTAGCTAGCTAAGGCCTGAACATTCATTGCTAGGGGCCTCTCCGCTGTTAGTAGATAAGCCAAACTCCATGAGCTCTCCACTCGGAGACTCAAAGCATCAGCTACCACATTGGCCTTGTCCGGGTGATACAAGATAGTGATATCATAGTCCTTCGGTAGCTCTAACCACCTCCTCTAGTGCAAATTAAGATCCTTCTGCTTGAACGCATGCTGCAAACACCGGTGATCAGTATAGATCTCACATGGAACACCGTACAAATAATGACACTAGATCTTCAAGGCGTGAACAATAGCAGCTAACTCGAGATCATGGACATGATAATTCTTCTCATGCACCTTCAGTTGTCTGGAAGTGTAGGCAATCACCCTATCGTCCTGCATCAATACTGCTCCAAGGCCAATCCTAGAGGCATCACAATAGATAGTATAAGACCCCGAACCTATAGGTAATATCAATACTAGAGTTGTAGCCAAAGCTATCTTGAGCTTCTGAAAGCTCTCCTCACACTCCTCCGTCCACCGGAACGGAGCATCCTTCTAGGTTAGCTTGGTCATAGGTACTGCAATAGATGAAAATCCCTCAACAAATCCACGGTAATAACCCACCAAGCCAAGAAAACTACGGATCTCTGTAGCTGAGGATGGTCTGGGCCAATTCTGCACTATTTCCACTTTCTTTGGATCCACCTTGATCCCTTCACTCGATACCACGTGACCCAAGAATGCCATGAAATCCAACCAGAATTCACATTTCGAGAACTTTGCATATAATTTTTTTTCCCTCAATGTCTGAAACACTATCCTTAGGTGCTGCTCATGATCCTCCCGACTCCAGGAGTATATCGGGATGTCATCAATATAGACAATGACAAACGAGCCAAGATATGGTCGGAATACACTATGCATCAAATGCATAAATGTTACTAGGGTATTGGTCAGCCCAAATGACATAACAAGGAACTCATAATGACCATACCGAGTCCTGAAAGCAGTCTTCGGGATATCTGGCCCCCGAATCTTCAACTAATGATAACTTGAATGCAAGTCAATCTTAGAAAACATTCGAGCACCCTATAAAAAGTCAAATAGATCTTCAATACGAGGCAAGGGATACCAGTTCTTTACTGTTACTTTGTTCAAATGGCAATAATCAATGCACATACGCATAAAACCATTCTTTTTCTTCACAAACAGGACGGGAGCACCCCAAGATGACACATTGGGCTGAATAAATCCCTTATCAAGCAATTCCTGTAACTGATCCTTCAACTCTTTCAACTCAAAAGGATCCATACAATAAGGAGGAATAGAAATGGCTGAGTTCCCGACAACAAATCAATGCCGAAACAAATATCTCTATCGGGTGGCATACCCGAAAAATCAGCTCGAAACATATCAGAGAAGTCCCATACTACTGGGACTGAATCAACTATAGGGGTATCAATACTGACATCTCTCACATAGGCTAGATACGCGTCACACCCCTTCTCAACCATTCGTTGAGCCTTAAGGAATGAAATAACTCTACTAGGAGTGTGATCTAAAGTACCCATCCACTCTACTCGTGGTACACCTGGGATAGCTAGCGTCACGGTTTTGGCGTGACAATCAAGAATAGCATAATGGGGCGACAACCAGTCCATGCCCAAGATAACATCAAAATCTATCATGATGAGTAATGATAAATCAGCTCTGGTGTCAAAACCATTAAGAGCAATCAAACAAGACCGATAAAAGCGGTCCACAATAAGAGAATCTCCCATAGGAGTAGAAACATAAACAGGGGAACTCAAAGAGTCCCGAGATACGCCCAAATGCGGGGCAAAATAAGAGGACACATAAGAATAAGTGGATCCTGGATCTAATAGAATCGATGCATCTTTATGACAAACTAGGACAATACCTGTGATGACATAATTAGAGGCAACAACCTTAGTACGGGCAGGAAGGGCATAGTATCTCGCCTCCCCCTCTAGGGAGACCTCTACCTCCCCGACCTCTACCTCTAGCTGGCTGAGCAGGTGGGATAGCAACTGGTGTTGTAATCATAGAGTGGGAACTCTATGGAGCACGTTATGGCTGAGAAATCTATAGAGGTGCACCTTCCTAAGCCTGGGGCAATCTCTCACCATATGGCATGTGTCGCCACACTCAAAAAAGCTCTAGGAGGATGTGGTTGCTGTGACGGGCTCGAAACAGGTCTACTATACTGACCATTGAAAGCACCCCATACAAGAGGCACACTAGATACTAGAGGTGCATAATAAGTCTCCTGAGGTCTACGCGGAGCTAGATTACCACTGGCTGCTGGAAGAGCTGAATGAATGGGGCGACTCATATAACCCCTACTATGACGAACTGCAGCTGGAGCACGAGCACTAGAATAATGGCCTGACTCTCGAGACCTCTTGGCCTCCCTCTCCTCTCTATCCCAAGCAAGCATGCCCACTACTCTCCCAGCAATGCTCACCACTTACTAATAAGAAATATCCATCTCCAACTCCTGGGCCATGCTGAACCTGATGCTGGGAATGAGCCCCTCAATAAACAGGCAAACTCTCTCACGAACTATAGAAACCAAGGCCGGTGCATGTCTAGCCAAGTCGGTGAAATGCACAGCATACTCCGAAATATTCATAGTACCCTGGCGCAAATGCTCGAACTATGTGTGCCATGCGTCCCTGAGACTCTGAGGAACATACTCCTTCAAAAACATATCTAAAAACCGGGTCCATATGAGGGAAGTTGCCTCAGTTGGACTGTCTAACTCAAAAGTACACCACCACTGATAGGCTGCTCCTCGAAGCTGGAAGGCAGTGAAAGAAACCCCACTTGATCCCAATATACCCATAGTGCGGAGGATACGGTAGCACTCCTCCAAAAATCCCAGTGCATCCTCTGATGCTAGACCAATGAATGTAGGAGGCTTGTACTTCTTGAACCTCTCAAGCCTCCACTGCTCATCCTTCGAAGTTGTTGTCCTGTCCTCGGGCTGAACTGGGGCTACAGGTGGTACCGGTATAACCTCTAGGATCTGATCAACTTGGACCCACTACTCTAGGGTGTGGGCAACGGGATTCTGTGCTCTTCCCCCAACCTGGGATGTGGCTGCAGCAAAGGGAATCAACCCTGCCTGAGCTAGAGTGGTGTACATGCTCATGAACTGTGCAAGGGTCTCCTAGAGAGCTGGAGTAGTAGTAGCACTAAGCGTATAAGGTGTCTGGGCTCCAGCTGGAGATGCTAGTGGCTCCTCTGTGGCAGCTCGCACGGGTGCTCTGGCTGTACCACGTGCGCGTCCTCGGCCTCTACCCGGCCCCAACCTCTGGCGGCTCTAGCAGGAGGCCCGGGTGCCTAGTCATCTCTGGTAGCACATGTCCTCATAATCTATGAGAGAATAGAAGACAGAGGTTTAGAATTTTTATATCAAAAATCTCGCACGACAAGGAAATCAATGAAGTGGAATTTTCTTAACAGTTACATAGCCTCTCGAAGATAAGTACAGACGACTCTATACCGATCCGCGAAACTCTAATAAACTGCTTGTGATTCATGACTCCTATGAACCTAGAGCTCTGATACCAACTTGTGATTACCCAACTTCTCCCTCTGTGAACTGTCGTGACGGCACCTAGTCTCTACGACTAGGTAAGCCTAACAATTTGCGGAAAAGGAATTTAAAAGTACAACTACCCAACTAACAGGTAAATATAGTTAAAGTGTTTTAAAATGACACTCGGTATATACAATAATAATACTCTCAACCAATAATAACACTCCCAAAACCCAGAATATCACGAATCACAAGCTAAAGAAAATACATAAGGTTTCAAACTCCAGAAGTCTAATAATAAGGAAATACAAGGAAAAGCCTATAACTAAAGGGAGAATAGAGAGGGATTTCTAGGTCTGCGGACACGGAAGATATACCTTGAAGTCTCTGAATCGTCTCGCCTCACGGATAGTATGGCTGAGCAGAAGAACATAGATCTGTACACGAAAAACATGTGCAGGAAAGGGCATGAGTACACCATAGCGATACCCAGTAAGTGCCAAACCTAACCTCGGTTAAGTAGTTATGAGGAAGGTCAGGGCCTTACTGTTTATATACATATAACAAGGTAAAATAGTATGAAATTTGACAGTATAAGTAAAATACTAATAGTCGATAAAGAATGAAATCACATAAAGAAATAACTCAGTACATAGAGATAGCAATAGGGGATCTCCTAGGATATCGTCCCGTAGTCCCAAACGTAAGTGTGCAGAGGATCTCCCAGGATATCGTCCCGTAGTCCAAATCGTAAATATGTATGGGAATCTCCCGAAATACCGATCCGTAGTCCCAAAGTAAATATACAGTACAGGGGGATCTCTCGGGATATCGTCCCGTAGTCCCAATTTTAAATGTGCAGGGGGATCTCCCGGAATATCGATCTGTAGTCCCAAAGAATACATGCAAGGAGATCTCCAAGAATACCGATCCGTAGTCCCAAAGTAAATACACAACAGTCTCAAGAAAGAATCCTACAGATCTATTCAATTCATATCAAGAAAACAGGAAATTTCTACTCTAAACATGCTACACAAAATCCAAGTAAGCAGTTAAAGCAGGTATGACCGTTAAGTCACATAATCATGCTTTCCTAAGCTAAACAGAAGGTTTCACATACTAGTATTGCTCAATTAAAGGAAAAACATAGATAAGTGTTTAATGAAAACAGGGTTTCCAATAATTAGCACGTGTACGCACTCGTCGCCTCACGTACATGGCATTCAAATAACAACAGTACAAAAATCCTAAGGGAATTTCCCCCACACAAGGTTAGGCAAGCTACTTATCTCGAACCAGATCAAAATCAATTCGAAATCACACTCTTGCCACGAGTATCCAACTCGGAGTGGCCCAAATCTAATCAAATCAATTACATAACATAAATAAAACTACAAGCAACTAATTTAACTAATGAATTTGAAGCTACGGCGAGAAATAAGAAAAACGCCCAAAAATCCTCTTCGGGCCCACGTCTCGGAATCGGGTAAAAGTTACCAATTTAAAATACTCATTCACTCACGAGACCACTCGTCCAAAAATCACTCAATTCCAACAACTGAAACCCAATCAAAACCCCAATATTTGGTTGGGGAAATTTTCCCCCAAATCCCCATTCTTCCACTCAAATTCTTAGATTGAATGAGGAAAATAACAATAGATTAATGTAGTAGAACCAAATTAGAGTTAGAATTCATTAACCAATAGTTTTCCTTCAAAATCTCTCAAGAAATCGCCTCCTACCGAGCTCTAAATCAATTTTAGAAGTTATGAAGTTAAACCCTCGAAATTTCATATTTATGCCAAGATATAATTGCCTCTGTGGTCATGTGGCCGCATCTGCGGTCCTGCTTCTGCGACCAGGGAACCACTCCTGCGAAAACTCATTAAACCCCCAGGCACTGCACCTGCGCTCCTCTCCTCACAGATGCGCTCCTACTTCTGCGGTCCTTGAGCCACATCTGCGACCAACTGACCTCATGCCTTAGACCGCATCTGCGGTCACAAAAACGCTTTTGCAATGCCGCATTCGTGGTCCAAAATCCGCAGGTGCGAAAACAACAGGTTCAGCAATTCAGAAATTGCTTGAGTCCAAATTCCAATCCGTTAAGCATCTGAAACTCACCCGAGGCCCCCGGGACCTCAACCAAATATACCAACCAATCCTAAAATATCATACGAACTCAGTCGAACCCTCATAGCACATCAAACAATGCTAAACCCATGAATCACCATCCAATCCAAGCCTAATAAACTTGACATCTCAAGAATTCTATAACCTATGCTGAAACCAACCAAACCATGTCCGATTGACCCCAAGTTTTGCACACAAGTCACATTCAACACTATGAAACTATTTCAACTTTTGGGATTGGATTCCGACCCCGATATCAAAATCTCACTATCGATCTGAAAACTTCAGAAATTCAACTTTTAGCATTTCAAACCTAAATAAGCTACGGACCTCCAAAACACAATCCAAACACACTCCTAAGCCCGAAATCACCCAATGGAGCTAACGGTATCGACAAAATTCCATTCTGAGATCGTCTTTGCATTGCTCCAATTACGGTCCAAGTTCTAAAGCTTAAGCTCTCATTTAGGGACTAAGTATCCCAAAACACTCCGAAACTCAGAACGAGTCTCCTAGAAAATCACAATAGAAGAAATAAACACGGGGAAAGCAGTTAATAGGGGATCGGGGTGTTAATTCTCAAAACAACCGGTCGGGTCGTTACACCTGATGGTGGTCACTTCTTATTTATTGGTGCTTGAAGTAGGGGGTGAAATATAGTGAATTTAAGGTGGAATCTTGGTTTGACATAAGTATGGGATTGAAGGTGGAAGTGTTTGTATTAAAGTGCTTAAGGGAGGTGTAGTCACTTATATCCAAATGTATCCTACCCGACCCACAGCGTACATTACAACCAATGAAAGTCCTATTTGATCTTAGACTGAATGAACTCGATTAGTGGAGTATTACACTAAGGGCAAGCTTATGGTACGTCATTTGGGGTATATGAATGTTATTTCTGAGAGCGAGTGAATTTTTCCTATCTTGAGTTCCTACATTATTAAAATTCGTGGTGTGTGGAACTAAGCTCTTTGATTGGGTGAGGTCACATGATTCATAAAGGAGAGGTAACGTTGTTGACCTCTATGTTAGAGTAAGTAAGTGAAATGTGAACAAAGCTCGGTATTTGTGAGTCGATTATTGAGGCGAGGATGTCACACCTTTGTGTTTAAACTGTTTTAAAGATTCTTGGTATAATGAGTTAAGGGAATTGCTTAATAGGTTGTGTCCGTGGGTGTAGTTTGATTTCTCGAGGATGAGCAAATGTTTAAGTGTGGGGTATTGATGTGTGGCTATAATTCATGGTTTAGCACATTATGTGCCTTGCATTTTACATGATTTAATGATAAATTACACTTTATTTTAGCATAATAGAGTCTACTTATGTGTAGGTGAATTGGAGATAAAAGAAGAGCTAAAGGGATACTTAAACGTCAAAAGTGCACTTGAGAACGATAAATAGGAGAGGTCAGGTAAAAGCCAGCTCGACCAAGCTTTAGCCTGGCAAGGCCAGCCAAAGGCCAGGCCCAACCAGGCGTTAGCCTAGCGACGCCAGCATAAGGCCGGGCTGAACAAGCTTTAGCCTGGCGAGGCCAGCATAAAGCCAGGCTGAGGCTGGCATTAGCCCAGTGACGCCAGGCCTAGGTCTAGGTCCAGTCCGAGTTTTGAAGATTTAAATTGTTTCCCGGTTTGACTAGAATTTGACCTACATATTTAGGGCTTGTTCCAAACATATAAATAGACTCAAAAATGCCACTTTGAAAGGCTTTTTGCAACTGGAGGTAAGAATATCTCGTGGAACACTACTTGGGAGTTAGAATCATCGATTTCTACATCCCTTTATCTTTACTCTATAATTTAATTATGCAAATTACTTTGGATATTGTTACTATGAGTATGAGTAGCTAAACTCCTAATATAGAGTTTTGATGGAACCTGTTGAAGGATGATTTTCTCGTTATGTTAATATAGATTTGCAATAGTATTATCTCTATTTGTTCAACCATATGCTTATTGTTGTTGATTGAACGGCCCTCAATTAACTGTTCCTATTTAGTGTGCACTACTTGGGAAAGAGTGCCTATTTAGGTATTTGCTGAACAACATCACTCCTAACGTATATGAGAGATCAATACGAAGGGTTTAAAGGTGGGATTAGGGATAACGAAATCTTGGGTGCGATCAAAGTGAGTTGTACTTAAGGCTAGCTAGCGTAATTCGGGAGAATATGTCTAGTATATTGTGGTAATTACTTGGGAAATAGTTACGACAGTCATAGTTCTCATGATCGATAGATAAGACTTAGGCAAATTTATAGGAAACATAGCGGAAAGGATTTCGACAATAGGGGAAATCAGAACCTTAGATCATTCCAATTCTTGTCTACAACCCGTTCGTAGTTAGTTCTTAATTATTGAATTTTCATTACGTAATATTTAGTTAGTAAACATCCAATCTATTATTTAAATATCTCGAAGGTTGAATACGTGAATTTATATAAGTCCAATAGCTGTGATTGATAGGTTAGTTCTTTGTGGGATTCGACTCCGGACTTGTTAATCAGAATATATTTGCAGTGACTGCTTTATCCTTTTTATAAGGCATAGTTGGGCGTGAACAGACACTGAAGAGCAATTTGTCATGTTGAGCTAAAAAATCTCAAATTGTTGTAAATGTAATTGAAACTTTAGTAGTTTAGTGCTTATGGTTAGGGAATTATGATCAAGACACTCGTGTTTTATTAGGCTATGAATTATGTACTTTCTTTGATCTTACATATTAATCGTTTCGTAAAATTTATTTCAAAAATAAATGATGTTTTTAATATTTGATATAAAGAATAGGTGAATAAATATCGTGTATAAAATAATGCTCTTCCATCTTTTCTTTGCTAGTCTCCTAAATATGTAATAACAAGACCTAAAAATTCGTACATGTTATATTTTGTTTTCTATTTGTAGGAAAAATTAGATTAAGGAAAATAAATCTTTACTAAAAATTCTTTAACTTGAGATTCGACATTACAAAAATGTTGATCCAAAATTGTGGCAGGGATTGTTATGGAATTTCTGTTTGACCAAAAAGTATAGCACTTTTTGCTAAACTAATTAAAAGATAACTAAGGTGAAAGGTGAATCCTAGTAAAGCATAATAATTCTTAGATCTAGCTAAGTGTTTAAATGGTAGCGTCTACTTAATGTCCGTAGTTGATTATTCAATTATTAAATGCACGCCCTTGCTGCCATCCTTAGAAAAATGGAGGAGATGGAGAACGAGAACAAAGCACTCTGCGACCGAATGAGAGAGCATCAAGAAAGGGTAGATATGATACCGGGCACCCCAAAACTCCTACCAAAGTGGGACACCATCTGGTTTGTGGAACAACCGTATAGCGACGAGGCCGCACCATATGCTATACCCAAACATTCAAGATGCCACCATACCTGAAGATATACAACGACACAACGGACCCTGAGGATCACATCACCCACTACGTAACCGCAGTGAAAGGCAATGACCTCGCTAAAGAGCATGTGCCATCTATATTGCTGAAAAGATTTGGTGAAACCCTAACAGGGGGAGCATTAACATGGTACTCGCAACTGCCTGCACGATTCGTACAGACATTTCAAGAAATGGCCGACAAGTTTGTCACCGCCCATGCAGGGGCCAAGAAAGCAGAAGCCATGGTGAATGACATATTCGCCATTAGACAGTCACCTGGCGAAGGGCTCAGGGACTTCCTCGCCCAGTTTAACAGAGTGAGAATGACCCTTCCAAATGTATCAGAGGGGATGGTAGTAGCAGCTTTCTAAAATGGGCTGAATTGGAGCGGGTCGAAGGCGAGCAAATACTATTCAACAGACTCATGAAGTACCCTCCCACCACTTGGGAAGAAATATATAATGCTTATTGTGTCGAGGTGAGAGCGGACGAGGACGACCTTAATGGGCCAACCCAGAAGTTGACATCAATCCAGATGGAGTCGAGAAAAGACCATAGAAATGATAATAGGAGAGATCATACAGGTCCACGCTTCAATAGCAAAAGATACCAGCCGTACACCAGAACGGCTGCCATACAACCTCCCCGTCACGGCGACGGTTCACCTAGGCCGCAAACAGGGACTCACCGAAGCGAAAGAGGTATCCCTTCACTGTTATCTGCTCATAAGTTATGTGTTTCTCCTTCATAGATAGTCTCTCTAGAGAAGTTCGGCCCTAAGGTGAAATGGCCACAAAAGATGAAGTCTGACCCAAATACCAAAAAATCAAATGCCCTCTGTGAATTCCATCAAGAACGAGGCCATAAAACCGAAGACTGTATTGCCTTGAGCGGGAAGTAGTAAATATTGTTACACCCCATATTTTCGTACATGAAAATACGCCATAAATAAATTAATGAAAACCCAGAAGTGAGATGTCACGTCCCGCAGTAGTACATTACCGTGATGTCACGTTTCGCAGTATTAAGTTACAACGATGTTGCACCCTGAAGTATTGTACGTTAAAAATTTTGGTTTTAGTTAACCGACGTAGAATCGGGAATGAGATCATCTTGACGTTAATGTACTTATGTTATTTATAACAAGCGATAAATAAGTATTATGAAGGATAAAGTGGTACATAGATTAACGAAAACAAGTTTCGTTGGAAGTGGCCAATTTGGAATGAAATATGGGTCGAGCGATAATACTCGATAATTATGAACTAGTACCATGCTAGGTACTATATGACCACAGTAGTATAATATATAAAGTATATATGAAGTATTTTAAAAATAAATAGAATTTTAAGTAATTTGTGATAATTTTTAAATTATGCGGGTAGTTGATTAATTATCGGGTAACATGATATTACCCAGTTAACTAATAAGTGGATAAAAATTAATAAATTAACTCCCCCCCCCCTCTCCCCCCAACATGGCAAGAAGCCACAAAGCTTGGAAAATGACTAAGAAGTCATAAATCTAGGTGTCTACCTAGGGATAACGTAATAGTGACTTAAAAGACCAAGTCTTATAAAGACTTGAAAAACTTTACCATTCTGTCTTTTGCGTCATTTTAATGTCTTGGCTTGAAACCAAGAACATATGAAGCAGAAGCAAATTTTAATTTCAAACAAGTCTCTATACCATGCAAATTCCATACACAAAAATGTTAGAAGTCTTAAAAACGTAAAAGCAGGATCAATTCGTCAAACTTCAACAATTTAAGTAAAGTTTCATCCAATTTCAGAAGCAGAAGCTTCACTTCAATCAAATAATTCAAGGAACATGTATGTTAAGGTTATCTCTTCTTTCTTTTGGCATGATCCATACGATACGAACGAAACGTGCAAATGCACAAATTCCATGAATGACTCTATTCATAGAAGTATTAGAGATATCTATGTTCTTGAATTTTCGTGTGTCATAATATTTTATCATATGTTCATGGGTCTCAGAAAAAAATATGAAAGTTGAAAAGAGTTTACTTTATGATAATACTCAAAGGCAAAATGGTCTTATGAAGCTCTGAAAGATTTTATTAACGTACTTTTTAGGCATTGCATTCATGTGCATTGACCCATGACAAGATGGTATTATACGCATATATATGTATGTATATGTATATGGGATATGGGAAAAGGTTATGACGTTATATACGCACCACCACCTGATCAGCTGGTATACGATGATGATGTTGCCCACAATGACTGAAATATGATTCAAACGGCATTATATACGCGTATATATGTATGTATATATATGTATATGGGATACGGGAAAAGTTATGGCATTATATATGTACCACCACCTGATCAGCTGGTATACGATGATGATTTTGCCTATAGTGGCTGATATGATATGATGGGATGCCCTCAGAGGCTGATGATATTATGAAACATGTACCTATGCATGACATGATATTCATATGCATATGCATGACGCTAAAAGTAAATTATGATTTACAAAGTTATTCAGACTTATAGGTTGAGCCATGTACCCTATATTTCTTCCATGTCTCTTATTTACTTATTTATGTGCCTTACATACTCGGTACATTATTCGTACTAACATCCCTTTTGCTTGGGGACACTGCGTTTCATGCCTGCAGGTCCAGATAGACGGGTCGAGAGCCCTCCAAGTAGGCTATCAGCTCATCGGAAGATATTAATGCGCTCTATTTACTTTGGAGTTGCGTGTTTGGTTAGTATGATTTAGACGTGTATTGCTCTTAGAGGCTTGTAGACATATATTGTGTATATGAAAGATTGTGCGTCCTTGTCGGCCTATGTTTCATGTTTATAAAAGA
The DNA here is from genome assembly GCF_000393655.2 of Nicotiana sylvestris. Classification (NCBI taxonomy): domain Eukaryota; kingdom Viridiplantae; phylum Streptophyta; class Magnoliopsida; order Solanales; family Solanaceae; genus Nicotiana; species Nicotiana sylvestris. The sequence continues at coordinate 16,623,463 of NC_091062.1, read as the reverse complement.
TCATGCTGGCCTATTAGGCCCGTATGTCACGTGTATATGATGATGTAATAAGAGCGATACATTACGTTGATACTCGGTTGAGTAAGGTACTGAGTGCCCTTCACGGCCCATCGATTTGAGTCGTGAAAAAAAGTGGTATCAGAGCAGTTTTGTCCTAGGGAGTCTACAAGCCATGTCTAGTAGAGTCTTATTTATGGGTGTGTTGTGCACCACACTTATAAGCAGGAGGCTATAGGGCATTTAGGACTATCACTTTTTCTTCTTACTCTAGATCGTGTGATAGAGCTCACTTACAAGAATTCAAGTCCCGAACTTCTATTTTATTCGTAATAAGACGATGCCTACATTCAGAAAGATGATCAATAAGAGATATAGCTGTGGAAGTGTTGAATTAAAGGAACTCGACTTTGTATCATGCTTATGATAAGTAAATGTAAGGCCTTCAGTAGATCATGTGTGGACTAATACATATAAGCCTCTTGATAAAGAGTTTTAAGGTAAGAATATCTATCCATCTTTATGGTGAAAGACAATAAGAGAGTCAAAATATAAATACAAGTTTCAAGAAGCAAAAGAAGCAAGATGAAGAAGGGTACGAGGCACCCAGTTAATGAAGGTTAACATTATTTACAACTTAGACAAAGGAATATAAGCCTTTTGAGTTACCTTCAACAGTAACGGAGGTATGTACTATTGACCGCACTGATCTAGGTTATGTTATATGGGAGCTAACAAATATGGTTTAAGAGAAGGACATAATAACGATCCGGCTGGGGTTAGAGTGACCCATAATGGTGGATGGATTGTTTGCGTTAGTTAACATTGCCGAAGAATATTGCAAATGTGCTAATAGATCTCCATGTGAGACACTCAGATAGTGCACTCTAAAATAGTGCAGCTAGATATAAGTACTACAAAGATAGGCACTAAAAGCCTGGAAGAGATAAATATTACCTTAGTGTGGCTCGCACCCCTAGTAAAGTGAGAACGTTAAGCAACTTGAAGAGCCATTGGATGGAGCAAAGGGAAGCTAAAAGCAAAAAAATGTCTTGTTCAAGTTTTCAGAATAAAGTGATCGGCATAAATGTTAGCGGGAAATAAGAAAAGAGTTAATGAAGCATTATGAGTAAGATGTGATACATGGATGACAATGGTAGATCAAAAGATGACAATATTACAAAATCTATAGTCAAGTAAAGGAAGAAACGATAAATGACATGCCTTAGGACAACAAAAGAGTATAGGCCATACAATCATGTCCTCATTTCGGGAAATAAGTTCGCAACTCTAGCGTGATTACCAAGAGGAAAGGATAGACCCCAGAGCAATAGAAAACACTATGGGCTGGTGAATAAGATAAACTAAATATGAATTAGGGACTGAGTGATTTGGTAATAGTCAGCATCATGAGAATTTCAGATCGCATTCCGGCAATAATAGGACGGACAACAGAAGAAGGTTCATGATGAATTTAGAGAATGGTCTTCAGGGAAACGCTTCCATAGAGTAAGAAATGTGAGCAAAGTTAAGCTTAAGAGATTGTATGTTCTAGTTACGCTAAGTGTCACCCTAGCGAGTAAGGTAATTTGTCATCCTTCGTACAGAAGGATTGCCGCAAGGCGAGTAAGGATCATTAATATTGAGAAACTACATCAAAGATGAAGAAGTAAAACATCTATAGGTTGATCCGCGTGGCTTCAGCTTTTAGTACACCCCTCAAGGGGAAATATGGAGTGATATGGCATTAAGTCAGAATTAAGTGGTTCTAGTGACTATGGAGTGGTAAAGGAAGAATGCAATAAATGAAAGAGGAATGAGATGACACTTATCCAAATCTTACAGATACACTACGATTCAAGAATATTGTGCAAGCACGATGTCAAGGAAAGGAAGTAAAGGTTCCTGCCTGAGCTATTATTAGTAAATAAGGAGCCAGTGCGAGACGTAAGTTAAAACAAAGTAAATAACCCAAGAAAGATTACGAGGGATATTGATATGAGAATGGGCAAACGGGTAGATAGTATTGGTCAGGAAGATCCCAGTTATGGCTAAACAGGAGGTTACAGACGAGTCATCAGATCGTGTAAGATAAACATAGTAGAACCCAACATGGAGAATTCAGCCTAGTTAAAGGTATCGTATGAGTGTTACGGGGATAAAATTAAGTGCCACTGGGAAGGCAGTCAAAATATCAGTTCAGAAGCAACCATACAAGCCCAAGGGCATGGAAGTAAGCAACTACGAATGATTATAGGCAAGTAAGGATATCAAAAAGGTCTATAATAAGCTCACATCTTTACGAGAGTCAAGGGTTCTCCCTAAGTACTACAGCGAAAGACTAGCTGGGGAGATAAGAAATAAGGCTCCAACCTAAGCACAACGACCTAAAGAGGAAATGGTCGTGTAATAACAATCTCGCAACAACATTGTAAGCATTCCAAAGGAAAGTGGTACCTACCGTGGCTAATAAACGGGAAGTAAAAATTAAAAGTAATATTCGAGATCATATGAGTTGTATGAAAACTCTGGCAAGTGTGGGCACTAAGACAAGCTAAGTATAGACGCAACGAGGGGCAGAAAGACTAGGAAAAGTAATAGCTTACGTTGAAAGAAAGCTAAGATGGAATGAAAGAATTATTTGATCAATGATCCAGAGTTAGTACATTATGGATACACTCAAGATTTTGGAGCATTATCCAGGCATCATATTTGTTGACAATTATATATCCATAGAAGACTCTGGTATAAGTTAAAAGAAAATATTGAGCCCAGGGCATAGACAAAGGATTGAATTTGTTAGAAGATTGTATCATGGATATTCCATAACGCCCATGAAAGGCTAAGGTAATAACTGATACCATGAGCCACAAATCGGAAGATAGCTTAAGCCTACGTAAAGGCTGATCAGAAGGAAGAGGAAACTAAAGAATTACATCACCCAAGTAAATCAGAAGTCTGATTATTGGACCTAGAAAAATTATAGAAATTGTGCTTGAGAACATGACAGAATCACTCTTAATATCAGATGTTCAAGAAAAATAACACAACAACTATAATCTATAATGGCTCTACAAGGAAGCCAGTTAGAAGAAGTACCAGCCTCATAAAAAGTCAGTATGAAGCTCCTATCGGATAGTGTATATAGTAGAGGTGAAGTATTATAATAGAGCTTCAAGTTATGGACGTGAATTATACCTATGTGGAGGGAAGGTCATGAAAGAGATAAAAGATACGATACGAAATTCTAAGGTAAGTAATGTAAAGGTGAACAACGTACGAGATACTCAAAGGCAGAAGATCATAAATAATCCATACTTCGGATAGAAGTCTATAAGCACGAGGATTCGATATGCAGAAAGGATAGCAGCGGTGTCAGTAGCATATCTTCCAGCCTATGGACTAGGTATAAAAAGCCTAATTATGAGAGTAAAGGATAGTTAGAGACGATGTGATGTCTCGCTTGATGTTCCAGTACAATATAAGGAAATCTATGGTGTAAGCAAGTTGAAGGAAGGCCGCGGATAGAATAAATAGATATGTATATGTCCCAAGCTAAAGTATAGTAGAGCGACAAAGTTTTAACGAAACATGAGTAAGGATGAGGAAAGGCAAGTGAAAGGGTGACGAGAACGGATAAGTCCTCGGGATGAAACCCATGAAAACAAGAAAGCTAATGGTTTCTCTAAGATATAGAAAATTTAGTATAGCCTGCATAAACTCAAAGGAGTCTAAGGCTAATAACGTTCAGAAGAGATGGAATGTTTCCCTGTTAATAGAATGAGGGTGTAATTATTATAGAAAAAAAATGATGTTTGGGCCTTCGATTGAGTAATGATCTGACGAATAAAAGAAAGGGATCTCATGAATTGGACAAGATTAAAATACCCACGCAAGGTAAATCATATTGGGATGACGTGAGATATGGTTATAAAAGCAGGGTATCGCCCCAGGTGGATCAATCTAATCATTTCAAATGTTCCCCGATAAAACGTGAATCCTAGCAGCGATATTACATAAAAGGTTAAGTTATCAGGGGTGGATTATGGATCAAAAATGAGGTGAATCAACAATGGGTGGATAAAAGTTATAAAGTATGAGAAAAGATTAGGTTGTCATTCTTAAGATGAACAGTAATGTGGAAGCATTAGAGAATATAGATTTATACGTATGGGATAAGCATGAAAGTAACCTGGGATTTGGTAGCAGACGTTAGTAACGAGAAGTCGAGGTAAGAGTTATGGTATAGTATGACCTATGTAGATCTAGAAAAGTCATACGAATGGATAACCACGTCTATAAAATAAGATATAGCAATATTCGTAAGTTCAACAAAAAGCGAAGAACTTCAGGATTGGTTAAAAACTGGAGGAAAAAGAAGAGGAGAATCGCATAAACACACTAACAAGGATAGTATCGTAGAAACTGTATGATGGGAGGTAGCAACAGTTATGAGATTGGAAGGAATTTGATCATAAGTCATGGCGTGGGAAAGAGGCCTAAAGGGGGGAATACCCTGGCCTTTGGACTTATTCACAGAATAGTTGCCTAGATGGCAAGAGGACTACTAAAGTATTCGCAAGAGCTATGGGATATGAGAATGATAAACGCATCAGTCAACATTCGAAGATGAATGTTCCAAAGGGGGAAATGATGTTACACCCCATATTTTTGTACATGAAAATACGCCATAAATAAATTAATGAAAACCCAGAAGTGAGATGTCACGTCCCACAGTATTACATTACGGTGATGTCACATTTCACATTATTAAGTTACAACGATGTTGCACCCTGAAATATTGTACGTTAAAAATTTCATTTTTAGTTAACCGACGTAGAATCGGGAATGAGATCATCTTGATGTTAACGTACTTACGCTATTTATAACGAGCAATAAATAAGTATTATGAAGGATAAAGGGGTACACGGATTAACGAAAACAAGTTTCGTTGGAAGTGTCCAATTTGGAATAAAATACGGGTCGAGCGATAATACCCGATAATTATGAACTAGTACCATGCAAGGTACCATATGATCATGGTAGTATAATATATAATGTATATATGAAGTATTTTAAAAATAAATAGAATTTTAATTAATTTTTGATAATTTTTAAATTATGTGGGTAATTGATTAGTTATCGGGTAACAGGACATTACCCAGTTAACTAATAAGTGGATAAAAATTAATAAATTAACCCCCCCCCCAACATGGCAAGAAGCCACAAAGCTTGGAACATGACTAAGAAGTCATACATCTAGGTGTCTACCTAGGGATAACTTAATAGTGACTTAAAGACCAAGTCTTATAAAGACTTTACCATTCTGTCTTTTGCCTCATTTTAATGTCTTGGCTTGAAACTAAGAACATATGAAGCAGAAGCAAATTTTAAATTCAAACAAGTCTCAATTCCAAGCAAATTCCATACACAAAAATGTTAGAAGTCTTAAAAACGTAAAGCAAAATCAATTCGTCCAACTTCAACAATTTAAGCAAAGTTTCGTCCAATTTCAGAAGCAGAAGCTTCACTTCGATCAAATAATTCAAGGAACAGGTATGTTAAGGCTATCCCTTATTTCTTTTGGCATGATCCATACCATACGAATAAAACGTGCAAATGCACAAATTTCATGAATGACTCTATTCATAGAAGTATTAGAGATATCTATGTTCTTGAATTTCCGTGTGTCATAATATTTTATCATATTTTCATGGGTCTCAGAAAAAAATACGCAAGTTGAAAAGAGTTTACTTTATGATATTACTCAAAGGCAAAATGGTCTTATGAAACTCTGAAAGATTTTATTAACGTACTTTTCAGGCATTACATTCATGTGCATTGACCCATGACCAGACGGCATTATATACGCGTATATATGTATGTATATGTAAATGGGATATGGAAAAAGGTTACGGCATTATATATGCACCACCACCTGATCAGCTGGTATATGATGATGATATTGCCCATAGTGGCCGAAATATGATTCAAAAAACATTATATACTCATATATATGTATGTATATGTATATGTATATATATATATGTATATGGGATACGGGAAAGTTTATGGCATTATATACACACCACTACCTGATCAGCTGGTATACGATGATGATTTTGCCCACAGTGGCTGATATGATATGATGGGATGCCCTTAGAGGCTGATGATGTTATGAAACATGTGCCTATGCACGACATGATATTCATACGCATATGCATGACGCTAAAAGTAAATTATAATTTACAAAGTTATTCAGACTTACAGGTTGAGTCATGTACCCTATATTTCTTCCATGTCTCTTATGTACTTATTTATGTACCTTACATACTCGGTACATTTTTCATACTGACATCCCTTTTGCTTGGGGACACTGCGTTTCATGCCTGCAAGTCCATATAGACAGGTCGAGATCCCTCCAAGTAGGCTATCAGCTCAGCGGAAGATGTTGGTGCGCTCCATTTGCTTTGGAGTTGCGTGTTTGGTTAGAATGATTTAGACGTGTATTGCTTGGTATGGTGGGACTCTGTCCTGATCTTTATGACATTTATGTACTCTTAAAGGATTGTAGATATATGTCGTGTACGTGAAAGATTGTGCGGCTTTGTCGTCCTATGTTTCGTGTTTATAAAAGATCATGTTGGCATATTAGGCCTGTATGTCATGTGTATATGATGATGTAATAAGAAAGATACGTTACATTGGTACTCGGTTGAGTAAGGTACCGAGTGCCCATCGCGGCCCATCAGTTTGGGTCGTGACAAATATGCTCAACCAGGGGCATTTGAGAGAACTGATAAGTGACCGAGGAAGAGCGAACTTCGCTCGCGGATGAGAACAACACTAGGGGCCGCCCAAACTGCCTTCCCTAGTTCAGACCATTCAAATGATCATTGGAGGAGATGGCAATGCATCTATTAACAGCGTGAATTTCACCACCACCCACAAACTCAAGCGATCAATCACCTATGAACGGTATGATGAATTAGAAGAAAGTATCATCTTCGATAAGTTAGATAACCGCGGTTTGGTCTTTCCTCACTATGACGCCCTTGTCATTACTTTACGTGTTTTTGATATTGTTGTAAGGCATATCATGGTCGATGATGGAAGCGACGCGTGCATCATTCATCCTCGAGTTCTCACCCAAATGAAGCTCGAGGATAGGATAGTGTCACGCCGCATTATGTTAACAGGTTTTAACAATGCAATTGAGCGGGCATCTGGATAAATCATGTTGCCTGTCTTGGTTGGCTGCATCACCTTGGAGACCACGTTCCACATCATGAACCAAGATACGGCATACAACGTCATCATAGGCCGACCGTGGATACACGCCATGAAAGTCGTCCCCTCCAGTTGGTACCAAGTCATTAGATTTCCCACCCCATGGAGTATTCAGCATCCGGGGAGAGCAACGCATGGCCTGAGAATGCTACCACATCTCCCAAGACTGCACATACACCTAACAGTTGAAAGGAAAAGCCGAGGAAGCATAGCAATTAATGAAGTCGGGGTTCGATGGTGACGAAAAGAAAGACGTCATCAGCAAACCTGAAATCATAGAAGCTACGGGATCAACTGTAGAGGACCTCGACCTCGTCCAACTAGATGATGACGACCCCAGCAAGAATGCTTTCATCTTCCATAAACTCCAAGATCTAGGTAAATTTCATCAATTCTTAAAAAATAACGTAGACCTATTTGCTTTTTCCCATGCAAACATGTCAGGTATCCCAAAGGAGATAGCAACTCACAAGTTGAACATCGACCCATTCTACCCCCAGTAAGGCAAATCAAACAAAAGTTCAACTTTGCAATAAAGGACGCAGTTCGTGAAGAGGTCGAGAAATTGTTAGTGAACAGTTCTATAAGAGAGTAGAAGTAACCTCAGTGGATCGCCAATGTAGTCATGGTGAAAAAAAAGAACGGTAAGTGGAGAATGTGTGTGGACTTCACAGATTTGAACAAAGCCTGCCCAAAATACTCGTTCCCACTGTCCCACATCAACCAACTCATCGAAGCCACAGTCAGGCACGAACTGATGAGTTTCTTAAATGCCTAATCAGACTACAACCAAATCCTCATGGTGGAGGAGGAACAGGAAAAAACCACCTTCATCACCCACCATGGACGTACTGCTACAGAGTGATACCGTTCGAGTTAAAAAAATGCAGGGACAACATACCAGAGGCTGGTGACCAAAATGTTCAAAGATCAACTTGGCAAGACCATGGAAGTATATATAGAGGACATTTTGGTCAAGTCAAAGAGAAAGGAAGACTATATCGACCACTTAAGGGAAGCCTTCGACATACTCAGAAGGTAAGACATGAAATTAAACCCCGAAAAATGTGTTTTCAGCGTGACATCTGGAAAATTCCTCGGCTTCTTGGTATCACAACGAGGCATCATGGTCAATCCCGACCAAATCAAGTCCATAGAAGGAATCCCAAAAAATCTAACCAGCAAAAAGTAAGTGCAAAAGATGACCGGCCGGATAGCCGCCCTATCAAAATTCATCTTGCGGTCCTCCGATAGGTGCTACAAATTTTTTGGCGTACTCAAAAATGATAACAGACTCTAATGGAATTCCGAGTGCGTCAACGCCTTAAAAGAACTAAATGCCTACCTGTCTTCGCCACCATTGCCCTCTAAGGCAGAACCCGGAAAGCGCATCCTCGTTTATCTGTCTGTGTCCAACGTTGCAATAAGTGTTGTCCTAGTACGAGAAAATAAAGGTACGCAATCTCCGATCTATTATATTAGCAAAACTTTGGTCGACGCTGAAATGAGGCACCCCCACCTCGAGAAGTTAGCTTTAGCCCGGGTCATAGCTTCACAAAATCTTAAACCTTATTTCCAGTGCCACCCCATCTCGGTTGTCATGACTTTTACTTTAAGGAGTATCTTGCACAAACCCGAATTGTCAGGAAGATTGGCCAAGTAGGCCATAGAGCTGAGCAAGCACAATATAACCTATTTGTCGTGAACAGTGATAAAGTTGCAAGTCCTTGCCGACTTTGTTGCAGACTTCAGTACGAAGATAATGTCCGAAGTCGAAAGGGAAACCGCCATTACTTCTACCAAAGTACACGACCAATGGGTTTTGTACACCGATAGGGCTTCTAACGTATCAGGATCTGGACTGGGACCCGTGCTCGAGGTCCCAACAGGCGAAATGGTTCGCTAGTCCATATAATGCCCTGATATGACTAAAAATGAGGCCGAGTATGAGGCGGTGATTGCAGGGCTAAACTTGGCACTCAAGTACGGAGCACGGCGAGTCATCCTTTAATGCGACTCGCAACTCGTCGTCAACTAAGTCACAGGAACATTCCAAATTAAGGAGCAATGGCTGCAAAAATACCAGGCTAAAATTTGCAAAGTACTACCCGAGTTCGACGAATGCGAGCTCGACCAAATACCTCGAGTGCAGAACATCGAAGCGTATGGCCTTGTCAAATTTGCAGCAGCCACCAAAAGCATAACCGGACAGGGGGCGTGGTCACTATCCTCCATTCATCAATAGATCAAATCGAGGTACGATATATAAACCTTACTTGGGACTAGCGCAATAGTATTATCTCATACTTGTAGGACGGAGTACTCCTACCGGAGAAAAAAAAAAGCCAAGAAGCTTCGAATGCAGGCGGCCAGGTACAGCATTGTCAATAATGATTTGTACAAAAGAACATTTGATGGTCCCCTGGCAAAGTGCTTAGGACCATATCCAACATAGCACGTCCTCTAAGAAGTACACGAGGGCCACTATGGAGCGCACACCGGCAACCGAGCCCTTGTCATATGCCTCATACGAGCAGGCTACTACTGGACCACAATGAAAAAGAAAGCAGCGGATTTCGTTAAAAGATGTGAACCATGCCAGAAGTACGCTACCATGATCCACCAGGCTGGAGAACACCTCCACTTAGTCATGTCTCCCTGGCCCTTCATCAAATGGGTAATGTATATCGTCAAACCCCTCCCCGTAGGATGAGGTAATGTGTGATTTCTTTTGGTTTTGACTGACTATTTCTCAAAATGGGTGGAAGCAGGTGCATTTGCTCATATATGCGAACAAGACGTGATCGCCTTCAATGGTGGAACATCATATGTTGCTTCGGCATTCCCAAGGAAATGAGTTCTGACAACAGGACTCAATTTACAAGGAAAAAGGTCACCGAGTTCTTCAAGAAATGGAACATCAAAAGAATACTCTCCACGATATATCATCCTGCCACCAATGGCCAAGATGAATCCTCCAACAAAACAATATTGAATATCATGAAAAAGAAACTGAAAACGCTAAGGGACTGTGGCCAGAAGTGTTATGGGCATATCGCACCATGCCAAAGACGAGCATAGGGGAAAGCCATATTCACTAGTCTATGGGGCTGATGCAATGATACCAGTTGAGGTCGGGGAACCAAGCCTAAGATACTCAAATAAAAGTGAGCCAAACAACGATGAGAATAGAAGGCAAGATCTCGACAAGGTCGAAGAACAAAGAGACATAGCTTACATAAGAATGGTGGCCCAGAAGCAACAAGTAGAGCGATACTACAAAAAATCCCAAGGTTAGGCCACTCAAAGTCGGGACTACATATTCAAAGCCAAAATGTAGGCAAGCAAAGATCTGCGAGAAGGCAAACTGAGGACCAATTGGGACGGCCCATACAAAATCACAGCGGCAGCAAGCAAAGGGTCATTCCAACTGGAAACAATGGAGGGAAAAGTGCTACCAAATAATTGGAACATCGCTTACCTCAAGTACTTCAACTTCTAAAAACAAGACGTCTTCCAAGTCGTACTCTTTTTCTCTCGCCTGAGTTTTGTCCCAATTGGGTTTTCTTGGGAAGGTTTTTTAACGAGGCGACGAAGAGGGCATCTCGAAGTTCAGTATAAGCTCATTGCCCGACCTCTTGACAACCTCTCCACGTCGGCCGATGAAGGGACTAGATAGACTGGGACTTCTCCAATGCATGTATGAACATAACAAAAACATGTAAACTTCTTCAATGAATGCACAAACAAAGCGAAATAAGCGAACACATGAGTTTCTCATTTCTCTGACAAGTTCATATATTATGCCAATCTCAGAGTCAAACATTTGACCTCACTCAAATCGACTCACAATCGACTATGTTCGAATTAATTAACAGTCAACTTCGCTCGAATCGACTTATATTGAACCTCGTTCGAATTATTTAGAGTTAAACATTCGACATCGATCGAATCGACTCACAATCGACTTTGTTCGAATTAATTAACAGTGGACTTCACTCGAATAGACTTATATTCGACCTCGTTTGAATCATTCAGAGTCAAACATTCGAACTCGCACGAATCAACTTACAATCAACTTGTTTGAATTAATTAGCAGACGACTTCGCTCGGATCGACTTATATTTGACCTCGCTCGAATCATTCAGAGTCAAACATTCGACCTTGCTCGAATTGACTCACAATCAACTTTGTTCGAATTAATTAACAGTCGACTTCGCTCGAATCAACTTATATTTGTCTTCGTTCTCATCAGAGTTAAACATTCGACTTCACTCATATTAACTCGCATTCGACATTATTAGTATCAATTTAAAATCAATATTTGACCTTGCTCGAGAAAACTTATGTTTCAACTTTGTTCGATTAAAAACTCAAGTCGACATTCAACCTTGAACCGGCTCGACTCGCAGTCGACCTAAGTAAAATCACAAGTGAAATCACAACCAAGGCAGAAAACATTCAAGGGAAAAATAAGAAGTTCAAGAACAGAAAACAAAAGTATTATCATTGCAAAATGTCATCTTATAGGGGCCAAACAAGTGCCCGCAAAACAAAAACAAAAGAGAAGACAACAAAAGTACAAAGAAAATCACACTATTCGGCCACATCTACCCCATCACCACTGACGCCCTCGCCATTTGAATACTCGTCATCTTATCAAGCATCTAGCTCAATCCTGTCCAAATCCTCTTTGTCATCATCCATCCCGGGTGTGCTAGGGTTATAGCTGCAAGTGGCATGAGATGCGCGTACCTTAACACGTGCGTCCTCAACTCCGCCTCAGAAGCTTTTTTGGCCACCATCAAACCCCTATATATGTCAAGATAAGCCTCAACATGGACCCACTTCTCATACAAGTCTTGTGGGATGTTGGTATAAGTGGAAGCATGAAAGGTAGACGACTGAGCTTGCTGCTGTGTTTTCTCGGCCTTGAGTACGGTTATATGCTCTTTCAAATCCAGGACTTCCCCTTCCAGTCCACCTATCCGGTCTTCGAGCCTTGCCTCTTTAAGAGTAGAAGTCTCTGCTTTACTAGCCCGCTTTGATCTAAGGACGTAGAGGGTGCCCGCTAGCGCCGCTGCCTCCACTACAACAGCCGATCTAGCTCTCTTAATTCTCTCCAACTCCGCAGCTTTGGCAGCCAACTCATCCCTTAAGTCGCTAGCTCTAGTTTCACTCTACTCAAACTCAGCTCATAAGGACGTCACCTGAGCTTGGAGGTCGATGCACTCGGCCATGACCCCCTTGCTCACCTTAAGCTCATCATTTTTGGTCCTTAATGTCTCTTCGAGCTCGTTGTGCCAGCCAATAACCCTCATGAGCTCATCATCCTTCTCCTTCAACTCCTTGTTCTTCTGTCTCAGCTCTTCATAGAGAGTTAGGAACAAAGCGTCCTCACCAAGCATGCGGACCAGGGCCTTGTGTTTGGTACGGTACTCTCTGTATTTTGACTCTATCTTCTCATAGAGAGTCGTCCTCTTCTCCTCCCGACAGGCTCTCTCAATCTCCAGGATGAGAGTCTTATAAAGAGACAAAAAAGGGGTCAGCAAAGGCAAATAACGTAAAGGAAAGAAAAAATCAAAACGCTAAGAGAGGACTTACTCGTAGGGCCATCCCGGAAATGCCTAATGACAGGTTTGCATCCTTCAACATCTACAAGGTCTTGTTCTCCAACTCCGCGCATAGGGGGCCAAATCCAGAACTACACGCTCCGAGTTGACCAACAAGTTGAAATCTAGGGGGATGACAATATTTTGAGTTGATCCCTCGGTCCTCACTTCCACTCGAGTAAATCTCTCCTCGAAAGTCCGCACCTCCTCAGGGTCAATATCAGAACTGGACCCGTCATCCTCCACATCGACCATTTTTCCTCTACCACTAGCAGACGAGGAGCCAACCTTGGTTGCCCTCGATGTTTCCTTTTCCGCTGCAGTCTCCGCCGTCTCCAACGGCCTAGCTTCCGCGATAACCTCTGATGGGGGAGTAGTCCTCATAGCTTAAGGGCACGCCATTTCCACATCCACAATCATTGCCCGCTCAGGTGTGGCATGGCCTATACTCGTCGCCTCTTCAATGGCATCATTTTCTCCTTGCCAGGGGAAGATTCGTCCACTAAATGAACTACCGGGCGGACCGAGACCTCCGCTGATGGAATGGCCGTCTAACGACCAGGTTCGTTTAATATTGGAGTCTGGGAAGAAGTATTTTGCACAGACTCAGCAACCACAAACTGTATCCAGTTTGACCAAAAAGTAAAGTGTTTCCCATGTGCTCGTCTTTGGCGTGGTGCGATATGCCCATAACACTTCTGGCAGCACTTTTGGCCACAGTCCCTTAGCGTGTTCGAGTTTCTTTTTCATGATATTCAATATTATTTTGTTGGAGGATTCAGCTTGGTTGTTGGCGGCGAGATGATATGCGTGGAGAGTATTCTTTTGATGTGCCATTTCTCGAATAACTCGGCGACCTTTTTCCCTGTGAATTGAGGTCCATTATCACAACTGATTTCCTTGGGAATTCCAAAGTGGCATATGATGTTCTTCCATATCAAGGCGATCACTTCTTGTTCGCGTATCTGAGCAAATGGACCTACTTCCACCCATTTAGAGAAATAGTCAGTCAAAACCAAAAGAAATCGCACATTACCTCGTCCTAGGGGGAGCGGGCCGACGATATCCATTCCTCATTTTATGAAGGGCCAGGGCAATATGACTGAGTGTATGTGTTCTCTAGCCTGGTGGATCATGGGAGCATACTTCTGGCATGGTTTGCATCTTTTAACGAAATCGACTGCTTCCTTTTTCATTGTGGACCAGTAGTAGCTTGCTTGTATGATGCATCTGATGAGGGCTAAGTTGTCAGTGTGAACTCCGCAATGTCCCTCATGTACTTCTTCGAGGATGTGCCGCATTTGATTTGGTCCTAATCACTTTGCCATGGGACCAACAAATGTTCTTTTGTACAAGTCGTTATTGACAATGTTGTACCTGGCCGCCTGCATTCGAAGCTTCTTGGCTTCTTTTTTTTGAGTGGAAGTACTCTGTTCTGCAAGTATGAGATAATACGATTGCGCCAGTCCCAATTCAGGTTTATAGATCGTACCTCAATTTGATCTATTGATGAATGGAGGAGAGTGACCATGTCCCCTTATCCGGTTATGCTTTTGGTAGTTGCTGCCAGTTTGGCAAGGCCATCCACTTCAATGTTCTGCGCTCGGGGTATTTGGTCGAGCTGGCATTCATCGAACTCAGGTAGTAGTTTGAAAATTTTGGCATGGTATTTTTGTAGTCGTTGCTCCTTAGTTTGGAAAGTTCATGTGACTTGGTTGACGACGAGTTGCAATTTGCATCGAAGGATGACTCGTTGCGCTTCGTACTTGAGTGCCAACTTTAGCCCTGCAACCACCACCTCATACTCGGCCTTGTTGTTAGTCATATCAGGGCATCGTATAGACTGGCAAACCATTTCGCCTGTTGGGACCTCGAGCATGAGTCCCAGTCCATATTCTTATGCATTAGAAGTGCCATCGGTGTACAAAACCCATTGGTCGTGTACTTTGGTGGAAATAATGGCAGTTTCTCTTTTAACTTCGGATATTATCTTCGTACTGCAGTCGACGACGAAGTCGGCAAGTACTTGCAACTTTATCGTTGTTCGTGACTAATAGGTTATATTGTGCTCGCTCAGCTCTATGGCCCACTTGGCCAATCTGCCCTACAATTCGGGTTTGTGCAAGATACTCCTTAAAGGAAAAGTTGTGACCACCGAGATGGGGTAGCACTAGAAATAAGGTCTAAGCTTTCGTGAAGCTACGACCCGGGCTAGAGCTAACTTTTCGAGGTGGGGGTACCTCATTTCAGCTTCGACCAAAGTTTTGCTAATGTAATAGATCGGAAATTGAGTACCTTTATTTTCTCGTACCAGGATAGCTCTTACTGCGACGTCAAACACGGCCAAGTAGATGAGGAGGCGCTCTCCGAGTTCTGTTATAGTGAGCAACAGTGGCAAAGACAGGTAGGCCTTTAGTTTTTTAAGGCACTGACGTACTCGAAATTCCATTGGAGTTTGTTATCCTTTTTGAGTACGCAAAAAAATTTGTGGCACCTATCGGAGGATCGCGAGATGAATCTTGACAGGGCGGTTATCCGGCCGGTCAGCTTTTGCACTTGCTTTTTGCTGGTTAAATTTTTTGGGATTCCTTCTATGGTCTTGATTTGGTCGGGATTGACCTCGATGCCTCGTTGTGATACCAAGAAGCCGAGGAATATTCCAAATGTCACACCGAAAGCAATTTTTTCGGGGTTTAATTTCATGTCGTACCTTCTGAGTATGTCAAAGGCTTCCTTCAAGTGGTCGATATGATATTTCTTTCTCTTTGACTTGACCAACATTTCATCTATATATACTTCCATGGTCTTGCCGAGTTGATCTTTGAACATTTTGGTCACTAGACTCTAGTACGTTGCCCCTGCATTTTTTATCCTAAACGGCATCACTCAATAGCAGTACATCCCCTGGTGGGGTGATGAAGGTGGTTTTTTCCTGGTCCTCCTCCGCCATGGGGATTTGGTTGTAGCCCGAGTAGGCATCCAAGAAACTCAGCAATTCATGCCCGGCTGTGGCGTCGATGAGTTGGTCGATGTGGGCCAGCTGGAATGAGTCTTTTGGGCAGGCTTTGTTCCGATCTGTGAAGTCCACGCACATTCTCCACTTACCATTCTTCTTTTTCACCATGACTACATTGGCGACCCACTAAGGGTACTTCGATTCTATGATAGAACCATTCACAAAAAATTTCTCAACCTCTTCACGAACCGCGTCGTTTATTGCAGAGTTGAACTTTCGTCTGATTTGCCTTACTAAGGGGTAAAATGGGTCGACGTTCAACTTGTGAGTTTTTATCTCCTTTGGGATACCTGGCATGTCTGCATGGGAAAAAGCAAATAGGTCTACGTTATTTTTTAAGAATTGATGAAATTTACCTGGATCTTGGAGTTTATGGCTGATGAAAGCTTTCTTGCTGGGGTCGTCATCGTCTAGTTGGACGGGGTCGAGTTCCTCTACAGTTGACCCCGTGGCTTCTATGATTTTAGGGTCGTTTATGACGTCTTTCTTTTCATCACCATCCGACCCCGACTTCGTTAATTGCTATGCTTCTTCAACTTTTCCTTTCAACTGTTAGGTGTATGTGCAGTCTTGGGCGATGCGGTAGTATTCTCGGGTCGTGTGTTGTTCTCCCCGGATGCAGAATACTCCTCAGGGAGTGGGAAATTTAATGACTTGGTACAAACTGGAGGGGACGGCTTTCATGGTGTGTATCCGTGGTCGGCCTATGATAGCATGGAACGTGGTCTCCAAGGTGACGCCACCAGCCAAGACGGGCATTGTGATTTCTCCAGATGTCTACTCAACTGCATTGTTAAAACCTATTAACGTGATGCAACATGGCACTATCCTGTCCTCGAGCTTTATTTGGGTGAGAACTCGAGGATGGATGATGCACGTGTCGCTTCCATTATCGACCATAATACGTCTTACATCAGTATCAAAAACACATAAAGTAATGAAAAGGGAGTCATAGTGAGGAAAGACCAAACCGTGGGTATCTGACTTATCGGAGATGATACTTTCTTCGAGTTCGTCATACCATTCGTGGATGATTAACCACTTGAGTTTGTGGGTGGTGGTGAACTTCACGCTGTTGAAAGATGTGTCGCCGTCTCCTCTGATGATCATTTGAATGGTTCAAACTGGGGAAGGTGGTTTGGGCAGCTCTTGGTGTTGTTCTCGTTCGTGAGCGAAGTTCGCTCTTCCTCGGTCACTCATCAGTTCTCTCAAATGCCCCTGGTTGAGCATATTTACTACTTCTTGCCTCAAAGTGATGCAGTTTTTGGTTTTGTGACCTCGTTCCTGATGGAATTCACAAAGGGCATTCGATTTTTTGGTGTTTGGGTGGGACTTCATCTTTTATGGCCATTTCACCTTAGGGACGAGCTTCTCTAGAGCGTAGACTATCTCTGAAGGAGAAACACAGAAGTTATGAGCATATAACAGTAGAGGCATACCTCTTTCGCCTCGGTGAGACGTCGCTGTGACGAGGAGGTGGTACGGTGGCTGTTCTAGTGTAAAGCTGGTGTCTTTCACGATTGAGGTGCGGACCTACATGATCCGTCCTGTTTTCATTTCTGCGATCTTTTCTCGACTCCATCTGGACTGACGTCAACCTCTGGATTGGCCCATTAAGCTCGTCCTCGTCCACTCTCACCTCAGCACAATAAGAGTTATGTATTTCTTCCCAAGTGGTGGGAGGGTTGTTCATGAGTTCGTTCAACAGTTTTTTGGTCGCCCTCGACCCGCTCCTGTTAAGCCCGTTTTAGAAAGCTGCTATTGGCATCCCCTCTGATACATTTGGAAGGTCATTCTCACTCTGTTGAACCGGGTGAGGAAGTCCTTGAGCCCTTTTCTAGGTGACTGTCTAATGGCGAATATGTCATTCACCTTGGCTTCCACTTTCTTGGCCCCTGCACGGGCGGTGACGAACTTATCAACCATTTCTTCAAATGTCTGTACGGATCATGCGGGCAGTTGCGAGTACCATGTTAATGCTCCCCCGGTTAGGGTTTCACCAAACGTTTTCAGCAATATAGATGGCACCTGCTCTTTAGCGAGGTCGTTGCCTTTCACTGCGGTGACATAATGGATGATGTGATCCTCAGGGTCCATTGTGTCGTCGTATATCTTCAAGTATGGTCGAATCTTGAATGTTTTGGGTATAGCATGTGGTGCGGCCTCATTGCTATATGATTGTTCCACAAACTAGCGTCTCGCTTTGGTAGGAGTTTTGGGGCGCCCGGTATCCTATCTACCCTTTTTTTATGCTCTCTCATTTGGTCGTGGAGTGATTTGTTCTCGTTCTCCATCTCCTCAATTTTTCTAAAGATGGTAGCAAGGGATTCCTTACCTGCATCAATAACAGAGTGAGCGATACCCATGTCTGCAAGATACTTGATGGCGTCGACGAGTTTTTCCAGCATGAGTTCGTCCTGCACTCCTCCCTGCTCACGGGCAACTTCTCTTGCCTGCACAGAGATCTTCCTCAATCTTGAGCATCATTTAACTCAAGAGCCTTGCGGCACTCCCACTTATACTGGATCTTTTTTTTTCGTTTTCATATTGAAAAAGTAATAAGAATGAGAGGTGTTAAGCTTTTTATCATCCTGGCATCGAGCTATTTTTCCGCATGACCTCCCCTACAGTATCGTTTGCTGCTACGGTTTGAGCAGCAAACGGTGTTCCTCTTCTCATACCTTTGAATCCAGAAGTATCGGTGGAGGTTTCGGCCTCATTTTAGGCCCTGACTCACCCTCCGTGGACGAACCTTGCGGAGGAACCCTTAGGTTCTCGGGGCATTGGATTCTCACTAATGTTTGCGTTACTCAAGCCGACATTCTCGCTTCCGCTTCGTCCACCACCGCTCGCGCGGAGGCTTTTCTTTTCCACATAATAGCGTCAACCAAAGACCGGAGCATCTTAGCAGACACTGGAGAGAAATCCCTAGTAACTTGATCCATTTTCTGCATCTCGAGTGGTTTAGTAACCCGCTCTTGTAGCTCTTTTCCTATGTTATGAAGCTAGGATTCCTCTTGTTCTTCTCTTGAGCTTGTAAAGGAGCCTCAACCTTGGTATCGATGAATCACCAGTCTTTCTTTTAGGGTATTATCCACTGGAGATCTGGTGTTGTAGTTTATTGTTAGTTGGGCTTAGGAGCCAACCCCGAAGCCAAGGTCGAACGCAAGCTCGAAGCGAACCCAAGCTTAAGGAGCTCTGAGCCCCAAGCCAGCACTTACTACTCTCTTGTTGGTGATCGTGTTTGGTAGCTCTTCGGTGTATCGACATCCCAGTTTTTCACTCGATAGATCCCGCAAATATGTTGTTAATTCGTGGTGTCGAGGGAGGCTGGGTGTGTTGCTCATTGGTTGTTGTGGTGATGTCGACTCGCACACCCTGTCTGCTCACCTTCTAAGCGGGTTTATCGAGTATATTGTTCAGTGTATTTGTTAGCCATGCTTCTAGTAGCTTTTTTACCGCTGGTGGTGCTTCTTCCGTAATGGACGTAGAGGCTCTCTTTCCATGAGAAGCGGTAACGCTGCCATGAAGAGAGGATGAATCACTTCGCCTAGGTGAGGTGCTTTGGTGTCACGTTCTCCTCGTCCTCTCCGTGAGTTTCATTGATGGTGTTTAGGAGATTAGTAGTAAGGCCTGCCACTACTTTTAGTCTTTCTTCTCCATTTTCTGCCATGTTAAATTATGCAAGTAGGGGAAAGAAAGTCATGTATTTTGCTATTGGTGTGTTTTTGTAGATCTAGAAAGACTATGATTTTGATTAGAAAGTCCACACAGACGGTTTCAATTTGTTTGACCAAAAAGTATAGCACTATTTGCTAAACTAATTAAAAGATAACTAAGGTGAAAGATGAATCCTAGTCAAGCATAATAATTCTTAGATCTAGCTAAGTATTTAAATGGTACCGTCTACTTAATGTCCAAAGTTGGTTATACAATTATTAAATGCACGCTTTGGAGAATAAATGAAGAATGAATGATGAGCAATAGATATGAAAAATGGTAGTAAATGTAAATAGGAAGAACAATTCACCCAAATATCAAATGATGTGGAAGATTATTCCTCCTGACAACAAAATATGGCAACAAGTAGGAAAATGAATAATGCTTTCTTGGATCGTGTGAGTAGAAAGGAAGAATAATCGATACAATCAATCACTGTAGAAAGATAAACTTTGTATTTTCTCTGAAGAGTCAACTTCTTATAATAGTTTTTCTCAGGATGAATCCCACGCCTCCCTTTTCTTATCTCCCCTTTTCTATTTATATGAGATGTTCTCTAAAAATCCTAAAAAAGTAAAACAAAGAGAATATTCCTATCGCTAGTCCCAAGACTACACTAGCCATTATTTCTACTCTTCGTTACTCGACCTCGGCTTCAACGGCTTGCCGGGTTTCGATGGACCTCGCTTGGCCGCCCAAATCGAAACACAGTCTTCTCACTTAACTACCCTCACACGCCTGATTTCCTAAGCCGGATTTTGACCTATACTAGGGGTGTGCATTCGAATCGGTTTATCGATTTATCGATTTCGATTTCGAAATTTTCCTTATCGAGTTATCGATTTCAATTTCGATTTCGATTTCGATTTTGTCCTCTTTGGTTATCGGTTTATCGATAAATCGATAAGATAGAGGATATTCTTGGCTTCTTTTACTACTCTCTTCAGGCCAATCACCCTACAAATTGTCGAATCTGTCATTAGTATGTTTTGGATGACAATCTTTATGCCTCGTCATTAGATAAGGAGAGGAGAGAATACTAATGGTTGATGCAACAGAAACCAAGATTTGTTGTCCAACTTCTAACTGAGAAGAAATCTTTTATATCCTAATTATATTTTGCTCTCCTGATATCTCTTTAAGTATCTCAGTCTTTAAAATTGTTACGGACATGAGAGTTATTGTTGATCGATCATCATACACCTCAAAGTCTTTCTGGTGTTTTGGTATTAGAGCCGCTATTCCCTAATGGGAACTACAGCGGTTTCTGATATGGCAAGACGTTTTTCTTGAAGATACTTTTTTTTTTACTTCGTCACATCTAATTTGTGAAAATTAATGACCAATTGATGATTGTTTACCATGTTTAGGCATTTTGGAGTAGTTAGATTTTGAAAAGATGTTTGAAGAATACATCACTTGTTGTTCAGCGATGCAATTTATAAATCTCATATTTTTCTGTGTTCTACCTATAGAATTTGGTTGATTCTCTTTCTTTTTTAATTTTCCTGTTTTTCAATTTCTTATAGCGATATATTTTCCGTGAAATCCCGCAAATTTTTTTATTGGTGTAATCGATAACCGAATCGATAAATCGAAATCGAAAAAATTGAAATCTTATTGAAACGATAACGATAAGCATTTGTACAAATCGATAATCGATAAGTAATTATCGATAAGGGTCAAAATCGAATCGATAAATCGAATGCGCACCCCTAACCCATACAATTTCCTCTTTCACTTTTAGCATGTGCCAAATTATATATATTGAGAGTGAAGAAAAAAAAAACTGCCTTGAACAACTAATTTCCAACGTTTTCTCCGCTACTTAATCTGTGGTACAGAACAGGTACAAAGTTGTTGTATAGTACCAAATTTGTCGTGATGACACTATAAAAGGGCATCAATGTATTCAGTTTACATTTCAGAAAACGTTAAAAACCTACCCCAAAAACTTCAAAAAAAAAAAACATAAAAAAGGAGGTTGGAGGGGCATGAAAAGATGGATTTGAAATTCAAGGTAAATTTTGCATTATTGGTGTTGCTATTTCTAGCACACTTTGGGGAATCTCAAACTGGAGTTTTTGATATAACTAAATATGGTGCTAATAGCAATGCAGATATTAGTGAGGTAAGTCATGCATTCTTTTCTCATTATTTGGTTCATTTGCGTTGTGTAACTTACTGTACCTACTTTCACCTAAGAAAATAAGCACCAACCATGTGGCTGAGCTAGGTGGACAGAAAGCGATTCAATTGAATCTCCTTCATTTGAAAATATAAGGGTAAATAATGTGAAAATGAAATCTTTTGCATATATATTTCCTTGACATAAAGAAAGATTGTAGGGTGGCGTAGGAGTTTTAGAATTTGCTTTAGATCATAGGTTCATATTTCAAGTTTTCTGTTGCGCAATCCAGTGGTAAATGAAATGAGTAAAAATCATGTAAGACTATCGTTGCATTCAAATCACATACAAAAACACGTTAAGTAATTTAATTTCTTTTCATCTGTCTAATCTTTGGATGGCATAGTTACATGGTACTTATGCTTGTGGAATGTAGCAGATATCGCTGAAATAGTCGAAATACATACAAGCTAACCAAATCAACACCACTGTTATTTTTTTCTATTTTATAAAAAAATAAAAAACGCAGCCCGGTGCACAGGCATCTCGCGTTCATGAAAGGTCCGGGGAAAGGTCGCAGTCAAAGGTTATGATGTAGATAACCTATCCTAATGCAACCATTAGTGACTCCTTCCACGCTCGAACCAGTAACGTATAGGTCACACAAAAATAACTTTATCGTTATTTTAAAAAAGAAAAAAGAAAACAAGAAACAACAAACAACAAACCACCTTACATATCTTCAAAACTAACTGTGATTCTTTATTATTATTTTTCTTTTTTTTTTTTTTGGTGCTTTAAAATCTTTTTTTTTTTTTTGCAATGTTTAGGCATTGTTGAATGCTTTTAAAGAAGCATGTCAATCAACAAGCCCAAGCACAATTGTGATTCCAAAGGGAACATTTACAATGAACCAAGTAAAGCTAGAAGGCCCATGCAAATCCCCACTTGAACTTCAAATCCAAGCCACTTTGAAAGCTCCTTCAGATCCTAGCCAACTCAAGGTTGGTGAATGGTTAACTGTAAATAAAATTGATCAGTTCACCATGTCTGGTGGTGGTATTCTTGATGGTCAAGCTGCAGCTGCTTGGGAATGCAAACAATCCAAAAAATGCAATAAACTTCCCAATGTAAGTCCAATGTTTTTCAATGGTTGCATAGTTTTAGTTGAGATGTTTAGCCTGTATGGCCAAGCTTTTATAATCTACTTATCTCAAAAAAGTTTACCGTTTAATGGAGTTCTTTAATATTTAAAAAGTGTTTGGTAATCGTTCCAAAAGTGATTTTGGATGTCAAATGATAGAAAAAAGTACAAGTTAAGTAAAATAATTAGTATTTTTCACTGAAATATTTTTTTAAAAATATTTATTATATGAGACTTTAGTAAAGTTTTTCAATTTTATTTAATAAACATGTACAAAATTAGAATCACAAAGTAGAGATCTAGACATAGAAAGTTTACAAGTCTTTGGTCATTGATGTAAAATAAATTTTAGTAGGGGTACTTTGTCTCGAAAGTTTTAAAAACTGCTTCTGATTTTACTGAGGAGAAGCTACTTTTTCCATCATTTTCTTTGCAACAAAAAAATGGATTCTGCTATTATTCAAAAACACTTATTTTTCCTCTAAAAGTTTCACCAAACTTATTAGATGTACCAAAACAAATTGAGGTATTATCACTTTTAGCCCGTGCAAAAAACTATTTACATCTGGTAATCAAAAAAGTGTGTGTATATATATATATATATATATATATATATATATATATATATATATATATATATATACACACAAAATGTATTACATTTTTTGACTATTATTTTTACAGCGGCTATACAATGTCGTTTTTCCAAACAAATTCCTTTTGAGTAATTGAAACAAGGGGATCTTTACACAAATAGCCGGCTGTATTTACCGTTTACTTTTTCTAGCCGGTGTATATATAAATTATGTAGTGATTATACACGATTATATATATATATACACACACTAATATATGCTGGCTATTTTTAGTTTAAGTGATTACTTGGGCGGCTATTTAGGTTAATTCATCTTTCAAACAACTCTTTGATTTTATTTTATTTTAATTTCTCTAACTTTTCCATGTGTGTAGAACTTGAGTTTCAACTCCCTCACAAATTCCACAGTCAAGGACATAACAACACTGGACAGCAAATCATTCCATGTCAACGTAAACCAATGCAAAAATCTAACATTCATTCGATTCAACGTCAGTGCACCAGCCAACAGCCCAAACACAGATGGAATTCATGTCTCGAGATCGAGCTCTGTGAATATTACAGATTCAAATTTTTCTACAGGAGATGATTGTATATCAGTTGGTGATGAAACAGAACAACTTTATATTACTAGAGTTACATGTGGACCTGGACATGGTATTAGTGTTGGAAGTCTAGGTGGAAATCCAGATGAAAAACCAGTGGTTGGAGTTTTTGTTAGGAATTGCACTTTTACTAACACTGATAATGGTGTTAGAATTAAGACATGGCCTGCTTCACATCCTGGTGTTGTTAATGATGTTCATTTTGAGGATATTATTGTGCAAAATGTTAGCAATCCTGTTGTCATTGATCAAGTTTATTGCCCATTCAACAAATGCAACAAAGATGTAAGTATCCTGCACTCTAGCTTCTTTTTTTTTAAAATTTTAATAAGGAGAAGCTTGGAGCAACAGTAAAGTTGTCTCCGTGTGACGGTGACCTATGGGTCATGGGTTCAAGTCGTGGAAGCACCCACTAATGCTTGCATTAGGGTAGGCTATTTATGTCACATCTCTTGCGGTCTTCTCTGGACTCTATGTGAATGCAAGATATTTTGTACACCGGACTACCTTTTTTTTTTTTCTTCTTATAACCAAGAGTTGTGGTGGATAGTAGGGATCTATACGCCCTTAATCAACTGTCTCGGCTTCAAGCCGATTTGCACAAATAGCCTCTGTTGTGGTCTGATATTTAGAAGTTGGCCACTGTTTCAAAATTGTACTAGTGAGTTACTGATGCTCGTAAGTGGCCACCTAGCTTGAAATTAAAAATTAAAAACTAAAATTCAGCCTGTTAGTCTAATTTTAAAAGAAAAAGTGGTTAACATAAAGCCACAAAAGTGGTCATTTGATATAAGTAACATTTAGGTTCGAGTCCTAAGAATGAAAATTCTCTTAATAGAGAATGTTTTACTCCTCTTAGCGGTCCTATAAACACGAAATCTTATTGGTCAGATAAGTGAGTTACAAATATCAGATGTCTACAAAAAAGGATTGTTTATCTTCGAATAGGTTGGTAGAGCTCATAGGCTCGTATGTTTAAACTATGTTGATGAAACCAACGGTTTGAATATTACTAGGAGCAATTTTGGAAACCAGTCAAGCTAGTCATAGACTCATAGGCAGGGTATTTGCACAAATGGCCTGAGGCTACTATTTAAATTTTGTTCTTTGTAATGTACTGAGCTAAATTTGTCTGCAAACCAGAAAAATCATCCAACCATTTTTAAAAACAAAGTATCGCCCACTGATCTAACGGGGATAGAATTTAAAGTTGGCCTCAAGAAAGGCCATAGAGTGCATATAAACCATCATAGGCCATAAAGGTTATGTGGAAATCCTGTAGAAATGACATCAGATAGCCAATTTAAAGGGTTGCTATTTAGGAATTAGTCGGTGCGTCCTGAATTTCAGTTTTTTAGTTTAC
The DNA here is from genome assembly GCF_000393655.2 of Nicotiana sylvestris. Lineage (NCBI taxonomy): Eukaryota > Viridiplantae > Streptophyta > Magnoliopsida > Solanales > Solanaceae > Nicotiana > Nicotiana sylvestris. Next base: position 16,597,993 of record NC_091062.1, on the reverse strand, counting down.
TTTTTAGGGACAAAATTGTCTTGAAGTTAAGATTTTTAGTTTAAAATTTCAGGACAAAATAAGTACTGGCTAATCAGTAAATAGCATCCTTATGAATCGCTATCTGTGCATTTACCCCAGAAATCTATCATTCCCAGTTTAGATGGATCTATTATGACCAGTAAAGCAACTTGGATCACCCAAAATTGAAGAAAATGGAAATGTTTGCAAACCTAACCATAATTCCTCCTTCTTCTTTTTTGCAAAACTAACCACTACTCTTCATTCTTTTGCAGTTGCCATCACAAGTGAAGATCAGTAAAGTAAGTTTCCAAAACATAAAGGGAACATCAAGAACTCAAGATGCAGTGTCACTTCTCTGCAGTAAAGGTGTACCTTGTGAGGGTATTGAAGTTGGAGACATTGATATAACTTACAGTGGAAAAGAAGGGCCAGCAAAATCAAGCTGTGAAAATATTAAGCCAAGTTTAAAAGGCAAACAAAATCCACCTGTTTGCACTGCCACTGCTGCTTCTGCGCCTGCTGCTTCCTCTTCTTAATTAAGATTTATTCATATTGTTAAGTGTATTTTACTATTTTTGTTCATTTTGTTCTCCCACCTTTTTTGTACTTGTCCATAAAATAGGATGTGTACTCTAAGGTTTACAAAATGAACGTGAAAAACAAATGTAAAAAAAATTATAATTCAATTAAAAAAAAAAGTAACAAATGGATTAGCTTTTGTAGGACTTTTTTCTTCTTTTTGTTGGCTATTCGTTAGGTAGATGATTGGACTACAATTAGTTGAACATGTAATTGTTGTGTTCAATAAAAAAAACAGAGGTGGATTCAGAATTTTTGAATTTATGAATTTTGAAATTTATAAAAGGCAGCTTACTGGGTTTTGAAGAAACTATTTATATATATATTGAGTCAATAATTTAACACAAATATATAATTTTGGTCAAAGCTATAGGGTTCTATCGAACCTGTGCCTAAAACTCAACCCCCCCCCCCTCCCCAAGCCAAACCCCAACTTAATTTCTCATATAGATATCGACTTTTTAAACGATCAGGTTACCTATAACGTCAATAAAGTTAAAGGACAATCTACGTGGTATGCCCATTGAAAAATCAGTTAATACTATATACAATTAAAATATTTATTTTACTTTGTATACTTACTTTATACAATTATATTATGGATAAAAAATTTATACATATTGAGTGAATAATTTAACACAAATACAAAATTTGGTCAAAGTTATTGTCTATTCGGTTCTACCGAACCCAAACCTAGAACTCTAGCTCTCCCTAGTCATAAGCGCGACTTAATTTCTCATATAGACATCGATTTTTTAAAGTAAAGTTACTATATTAATTTTTGCAACTTTTATGACTTGTTACTCAAAGATATAATTGACACTATTTCACTTTCCTTCATATATCAGAATATGTAAAACACACACAGGCACTTCCCAGACATCATTTATGAATCACTAAATAAATAAAACAAAGAGGAGGCCTACGAAAGAAAGAAGGCTCCAGTCGTATAATTATACCATTCTGCTATACTAGTTTTAGAGGTCGTTCGACGTCAAACAATAACTCGATGCTTCTTGCACTAGCATGCATTCTAAGTACCCTAGCTAGAACATCCTCAGTATTACAACGAGGATATTTAAACGATCAGATTACCTATAAGATCATCAATACAGTTAAATAACTTAACTTCACATGTGTATTACATAAATAAAACCAATTTAAATTGTTGAATTCAATAAATAAAAAAAATAAGTAACTCACCTTATATAATATCCACATGGCACTACTTAAATATATTCATTTTTAAAGACACCCTAATACCCAAAGTCTTCACCATGCACTACATGAAAATTTATTTTTTAAGTGAGTCGGGAGAAAGATTATTTTCGTTTTTTTAAATGGTACCATGTGTATATCATGTAAGGTGAGTTATCGACATTACTGTACTAATCGAATTTAGTATTTTCTCACATTCTATGGATATAGGCAAAGTCGAATTATTTTTTCCATTACAAAAATTATCTTATGACTTTGGTGCAATGAATTGAAAATTGGAAGATTTTTAAATTACCTCAAATTAAATAAGAATTAAACTTTCTCTCCGGGAATTGACAAGGTTAAGTGTCATGACCCGACTCGGCCGATCGTTTTAAGTATTTGCACTTCTCTCGGTAGTTTGAGGGCATAAGTAGCTCCGTATGATATATTATGACTTGTGTGAATCGTCGGTCTTGGTTTTCAGGTTATTCGGAATCGATTTGGAAGAATGAATTTCATGATTGAAGCTTTAAGTTAGAAGAGTTGACCAAGTTTGACTTTTTAGTATTCGACCTCGGATTGGAGTTTTGATGGTTCTATTAGGTCCGAATGGTGATTTTGGAATTGCATTTGGATGTTTCTAGAAGGTTTCAGCACAAATTGGTGAAAGTTGGAAATTTGAAGGTTTGGAAAGTTCATAAGTTTGACTGAGAGTTGACTTTGATGATATCGAATCCGGATTGTGATTTCGGGAATTGAAATATATTCATTATGTCATTTGATACTTGTGTGCAAAATTTGGGTTCATTTCGGGTTGAACTGATATGTTTCAGTGCGAATTTTGGAAATTGAAAATTGAAAGTTCATTAAGTTTGAGTGGAGGTGTGATTCGATGTTGTTATGCGTGATTTAAGGCCTCGAGTAAGTTCCTATTCTGATATGGGACTTGTTAGGATGTTCATACGTGGCCCTGAGGGCTCGGGCATGTTTTGGATCGAATTCGGATCATTTTCCTTCATTTTGGCATTACTGGTTCTGCTGAGCATTTGGTTTCCTTGTCCGCGATCGTGTAGAGTTAATCGCGATCGCGTAGAGTTGTTTGATGGCTAGGAAAAAGTTGTTCCTCGCGTTCTCAAGTCCTCAGATGCATTCGCATAGGTGGTTGCAGTTTGAGCAACGCGTTCGCGCAGGTGCACACGTGTTCGCATAGTGATTTGGGCTGAGCTGCGCAGAGGCTAGTTTCTCTTTGCGGTCTTGTTTCAGCGATCACATAGTTTATGAGCCTTGTGTACCACGTTCGCGTGGCTTTTGCCGCGATCACATAGAGTAAATTTCTGGGGCAGCTCATCCTTCTTTTTCGCGATCGCGATGATGTTTCCGCAATCATGATTCATTAATTGGATTGGGATAAGTGTTCTCTACTTGATTTTGGTTGTATTTCGTGAATCTACCTTCGTTTTTGGTAATTGAATTGTGAATTTTAAAGAGAAAAATTGGGAATTTTGTCTAAAGTTTGATAGAGTAAAATTTAGAGTTTTAAACATCGATTCGGGGTCGGATTTGAATGAAACTTGTATGGTTAAACTCATAATTGAATGAGTTGTCGGATTTTATGAGTTTTATTGGGTTCCGAGGTGCAGGCCCGGGTTTGAATTTTTGGTTGACTTTGGACTTTTGATTAAAGATTTGACCTTTATCATTTGGAATTATTTCTGCAGGCATTATTTGATGTATTTGAGTTGTTTTTTGCTAGTTTTGAGTCGTTCGAAGGTCGTTACACACGGGATGGCATTTTTGGAGTATCGTTTGGCTTGCTTGGTATTGAATTTGGATTGTTCAAGGTAAGTAACACTTTTAAACTTGGTGTTGAGGGTATGAAACCCCAAATTACGTGTTATGTGATTGATATTGAGGTAATGCACATGCTAGGTCATGGGCATGTGAGCATGCACCATAAAAATTGTGATTTAGTCGATTCCATGGAGCTGTGTAGCTATCTATTCTGAACATTTTTACTATACTCTATGTGTTAGAGCACTTGAGCAGTGATTTATGCCAGAAATCATGTTTAGGCTATATGTCGATACTATTGGGACCCATAGTGGTCGTTCTTTGTTGTTAAATTATTTGTTTTATTGCAGTTATGTACTTAGTCGCATTCATCATTAACCATCATATCCCAGTTTCTGTTATCATATATTGTCACATCTCGTATCATTGATTAGGGCTGCTTAGCATGAGTGTTGTGAGCTCGAGAAACTGGAGAGTTTGATGACTGAGTGAGGCCGAGGGCCTGTTGTGAGTCATATTTATGGGATCGGGTTGCACGCCGCAGCATGCTTTATTGATTCATATCAGGATTCGGCTTATTATAGTGCTTGGGCTGGATCGGCCGCTCCGGAGTCTGCACATCCACAGTGGCCACAGTTGCTATTGATTTTTGGGTTGGATCTGCTTGGATTTATTTATGTTTGGGCTGGATCTTCCCTATACAATACCGAGTGACTGAGTGCTAAGTATTTAGCATGATGAGTGAGAATACGAGACAGTGAGATTGAATACTTTGAGAGTGCGAGTACATGAGTTCATAACTGAGGTGTATTGCATGTGACATACGTACTTAAGATACATGCATAGAGATGCATTTCCTCATGCTACCCAGTTTTGGTGACATTCATGATTTCACTTGCATATTGACATGTAGGTATAGAGATGTACTTTCCTCATGCTATCTAAAAATGAAACATCTTAATTATTATTGAAAGATTTTTGGGAAAAATTACAGTTTTCAGACTTACTCATATCTCTGGTGATTTGGTAAAAGGATCTGAGTTTTACTGACATCTTTGAAAAACATGCCTATTTTTCCGTAACTATGAACGAGTTGAGCATTGTACCTCTGAATTATTTCTTGTACCATTTTTATTATGTTGTTATGAACTATTGTTGGCTATTGGTGTTAGACTTCGACCTTTATTTCAGCTCGTCACTACTTTCAACCTAAGGCTAGGTTTGTTATTTATTGAGTACATGGGTCGATTGTACTCATACTACACTTCTGCACCTTGCGTGCAGAAGTTGGATGTTGATGTTGCTGCGTACGGCGGGAGCTGGATCAGAAGATGTACCTGCGTTCCAGTTATGACTATCACTTGTCCTTGGTAGCATTAGATTCGAATTATGTTCATTTATATTTCAAACAGATGTTGTAATTATTTCAATTCAGTCTTGTAAAAATCTAAAACTTAGAAGCTCATGATTTGTAATACCAGTCCTTGGGAAATTCTTTGTATAAATGCAGATGTATTATCATTTCTTCTCTTAATAATTCTCATTGAATTGGATAGTTGTTAATTGACTTACCTAGCGGGTTGGGTTAGGTGTCATCACGACTAGTTGAATTTTAGGTCGTGATATTAAGAGTTGTTAATACCCTCCACGAAATGAGATGGTGATGCATAATTATGATCATGGCCTAGTTAGCTCCTAATTCACCGAGTCTTGCTCAGAATATATGTCCATAAAAGAAATTGGCACATATATAAAGAGCAGACTCCATTTAGTCTGAATATAACACTAACTTTTACTTACTAGTGACGGATCTAAGCTAGACTCAATTCGAACTTCAGAACATATATAAAAGACGAGAACCAATGACTCTAAGCTCTGAATTAGTTACTGAATTTTACATTTGACAGACTAAAATTGTAAGAGCTATTGTTAGATCATAAGCGAGCTTTGATACAAAAGTTCTTTAAAGTACAGTTAGATCATCTAAAAGACAATTACGGGTAACACATAGTTCTTGAGCAGAAACATGCTTGTCAATAATTGAAAGGAAAAACAAAATTCACACTCAATGTATGCTTATATCACAATAGTTAATCACGATTAAACGATATATTGAAGTAAAAATAGACATTACTTAGCAATGGTTAAATGATAGAACTATAGGTACACAAAATATAATTCCACTAGTGGAGTCTGGAAAGGGTAGAGTGTACGCAGACCTTACCCCTATCTTAAGAAGGTAGAGAGGTTGTTTACGGAATACCCTCGGCTCAGGAAAGATGGAGAGGAAGGAGTAACAGCAAGCAACAACGACAACACCAGTAAACCAAACAGAAAAACACACTAGAAATCAACAAAAAGCAAAAAACTAGAAATGGAAAAGTTCATGCTTTATTGTTGGACTGAATGCAAATTGCACTTTCTTGTTTACCACAATGTTATAACTTGATGATATAAAAGAATGTACAGAACAAGCAAATGGTCAAGGAAAGAAATCTTGAGATGTTTTCAAGTTCCGCCGTTGCAGTAGTGCACACCATTACTAATAGCGCCATTGCCATTGTGCTTCATGTTTGCTTGATTCAAGCCCCATATGCGAATAGTTCGATCGTCACTTGCTGATGCCAGCATGTGCGGATTTGCTGGGTTCCAACTAACACAGTTGACAGTCCCAGAATGTCCGGCCAACGTCGCGAGGAGTGCTTGTGAGCATTTGTGCCATATATATACCTGACATAGGGGTATTAGATCAAGATCAAATTATCTCTCACGGATATACCTGAAATTGTATTAGAACAAGATCCAGTATATCACAAAGTATTTCTGCGTTCTTTGCCCAGTAATTGGGAACGGAGAACAAGAACCTTTTTTCTGGTACATGTTTACATATCCTATCGTAAATTTTAAAGGAACAATGGATTCCACAAAAATTACATTTTCAGGCACAAGAAATAATAGTTCCCATTCTAAAATATACATTGAATAACACTCCCTTTTTTCTTCAGACATATAATTTCTAAAGATATGGACTTTGATTCTCCAAATCAGCAATTAATATTTATTTAGCAACATATCCAACTCAAAAACCATCCAAGTATACCTGCCTTAACTGTTATTGACAATTGCGTTCTAATGCACAAACTTGAAACTATATCTCCACAAAAATAAGAGTAACTTAGGGCCGCAGCATTTTAACTGGTGGCAAGTAATTGAGAGTACTTCGTACTCCAAGCTATAGCTCAGAAATTCATCACGAATTTCAGACCGCACGGTTTGGGATAATACTGGGTATGTTGTTGTTGTTGTTTTTACCAGTATAGCCTATGGATGCAGCTTCGCACATACGCAAGGATTTCTGATTTCACATTAACTTAAGTATGAAGACATTTCTCTTTATGTTCATGATAATTGTACAAACAGACTCTGTTGATAGTACAATTGTCGAAATGCTTGAATGTGAAAATAGGCATAAAAATCATAACCACACAAAAAAAGATTCTACTTCTAAATCAACAAGAGAAGTACCTGTGAATCCTCACTCCCACTGGCAATGAAAGATTGATCTAGTCCACCAAAGCAAGACCGTACAACGAAGCGAGAACGTTTATGCCCCTTATATTTGGCTACGAGTTTTACACTTCCCTCTATATACCAAAGATGAATTTCTTGGTTCCAAAGACTTACCAATACATATCTATTGTCTGCGGATAATTCAAATGATGTTATTGTTTGATCCTCCTGAATTATTCGCTCTGCTTTTGATTCCAATTCAAATAATAGTATCATATTGTCTTTACAAACAGAGACCATGTGTTTCCCGTCACTAGTAATCCCCAAATCTGCTATCCTACTAATCCGATGGCCTTTCCAACACTCCAGCTCTTTCCCTTCAAGATCCCACATGCTAATGCTTTTGTCAGTAAAACCGCAAAATATCCTTTTGCCATCGGGATCCCATCCACATGAGACCAAACCAACACCGTTTTTCCGGTAAATACGTATACATTTGCCGGAGTCGACATCCCACCGTCTAACAAACTCCTCTACTCCACAAGTGAGAAGCTGACGGTCATCAGGTCCCCACGACATATAGGACACAGGTTTCTGGTGACCATAAAATCGGTGCTTCAGGCAGAACTTCCCGTCCAACTTCACCTGCATAAAGGCAAACAATTGAGAGGTGGAACTTAAATCTTCATTATAATTCTATCATAAAAAATCAGAATTTCAATTTCAACAGCTCTCTTTCCCCCCATTCAGTTGCTCAGACTTTTCACTTTCGGTGCCGCACCCGTGTCGACATTAACATGGGTATGGGTGTGGGGTTTGTACCGGATCCGATCAACTGATTTTGGGTACTTTGACCAAAATCGACGGAGAAATTCGGGCAGATATGATTTCTGATATCAAAATAAAAGCCAGAGTAAAATCGAAGAAAATGGAATACCTTGTATATAGAAATTTCTACGCCAGTCCTTTCCCTTTTATCTCCCTCTCGGATAGATTGTAAGTTTACCACATAATGTCTCATAATTTAGACTTATTATTTTAACTCTATTTTTAGATATTTGAATTATTTTTAGCCGGATCCCTGCACCCGTATCCGTCCATGGATCCATACCCCCAAAGCTTAAAATTTAAATCGTGAAGGATCCGACCTCTAGATCCGCACCCGTAATGGACACCAGCACCCGAGTCCGAGCAACTTAAACTTCCCCAGGGAAAAGAACCAGGAAACCCATCTGTTTTAGATCTTTTACCAAACATCATATGCACCTATAATAGAATTCTAAAGGTTTGCACATTGTATACCATATCAAGCCTACCTAATTGGAAAGCCTATCCCATTTGGAGACTATTTATGGGATGAAAATAGTTCTTTAAATCCCTTACAAGGCTTCAACTCAAACAAATCCTCCATAACCAAAAATTTTGTTTATTCATATAGTTGCTCTATCTCCACCACCTACAACATAAAATGCTAGAGCTTTCCGAAGCTAGCTAGCTTCAAAGCATAAGCCACACTGCAAGATGTGGCTTCCACCATTGATTCAGAAAGGAATTAGGAAAGACAGCAAGTGCAACGATGAAAAGGAAAGGAGACGGTACTATCTGAATTCCAGATAGGAGGAGCTACAACAACAACAATACAACCAATGGAGTCCCACAAGGGTCAAGGAGGAGCTACTTTCTCTATTTGTTTATCAGTTATAAAAACTAAAGGACATTTTACTATCGTACTAAAGATATGTAAGGGGAAACTACAAAGATTCTTCATTCGTGGCACTACATGGGACAGTGAAGCAAAAACAGTGCTACTTTCCTCCTAAATTAGTAGTTAAAGCACAAAAGAGAAAGGCCATGCAAGAGAATAATGGCATCAAATGCAAAAAGAGAGAAGTAACGGAAAGAAGTGATATTAAATGAAAATTAATAGAGGATTAAACAAGCAATAATCAAGAGGACCTTTGACGAAGCAATAATCGACTGAGAAATATTCAGAGCACTTAAACTTACCTCCCATATAATCACCGAACAATCAGCAGATGATGAGGCTAAGTACTTCCCATTATGAGAAAACTGCAAAAACCAGACTTCGTCTTTGTGTTCTTGTAATATCTGGTGTATTACGAGCAACAAAGAAATGATTAGAGCACAACGTGATCGACAAAGCCTTCTCTCTTTTTTTTTCTTTTAATATTTAACAATTCATTCAAACCCTTCTTCTAATCATAGTCAAGTCAATTTGGATATCCATTGTTAAAAGAAGGAAAATCCTGCACAACAACAACAACGACGACAACAACTTACCCATTATATTCTCACAGTGTGAAGTCAGGAAAGGGTAATGTGTACACAAACCTTACTCCTAAGTTGTGGAGATAGAGAGGTGGTTTTCGATAAACCGTGGTTTCAAGAAAAACAATTCTCAGAAAGAAAGAGAATAGTGAAGAAGCAATGTTGAAAATAATGAAGAAAAGAACAATAACAGCAGCAAAATAACAAATCAATAAGAAAATCGACACAGGGGAAACAACATGTAGTAATAGAAATCGAAGGCTAAGATAATACGAGAATGATAATAATAATACTGATATGAAAAACACAGAATATATACGGTGTCCCAAACTCAACTACCTACTCACTTTCTAACCTAATCATCGACCTCCATATCCTTCTATCTAGGGTCATGTCCTCGGTAACCTGAAGATATGTCATATCCTGTCTAGTCACTTCTCCACAATACTTCTTCGGTCTACCTCTACTTCTACTTAGACCCACAATAGCCAATCTCTCATACCTCCTCACTGGAGCATCTGTGCATCTCCTCTTAACATGCCTGAACCATTTCAGTCTCGCTTCCCTTATCTTGTCAACCACGGAGGCTACTCCCACCTTATCCTGAATATCTTCGTTCCTAATCATATCTCTCCTAGTATGTTCAAACATCCATCTCAACATCCTCATTTCCGTATATGAGCGATACATGCAATCAAGCTGTATACAAGGACCAGTGGCAGAGCCATACGGCTTTAAAGGGTGTCAATCGCCCTTCGCCGAAAAATTACACTGTTTTGATAGGTAAAACTTTTTTTATGCATACATACTATGTGTTGAATACTCTTGACTTCTTCATGTATTTACTTTTTAAAACTTTGATACCCCTTAGTGATAATCTTGGCTCCGGTGCTAACAAGGACACTACTAGAAAAACTCAAACCAAGTTGTCACACGTGAAGAAACTTTTTGCATCATTTCAATGATGGAGGAAGTACATGTGCATACAACTTTCTTTTTATATTTACGGAAGAATCAATAATCCACTTTGGCAAGTCTTGTAAATTTAAAACTTCTAATAGATGATCCAAAATGAGCAAAATACGTGTAAGAAAATATAAAGTAAATAACAGGCCTAGGCAGAGGACAACAAAATCTTTATGGCAAAAAGAGAGAAGCGAGAAGGAATAAGAGGAAGAAGGGTGTCACTATTTCAATTCAATTCTCATGATCCTACAACCTTACTACCCCAAACTGTTACAACGATCTCAATCCTAAAGAAAGCACTATATCATGATAAAATTTGAGGGCCTCAACCTTATGCTGTGATTTTGAGAGTATTAATAGAAATTGACTAGCTTTTATTCTGTAACACAAAACAAGCTATTGTATAGTTTTCATCCATAGACAATGTACACATGCATTTCTTGTTTACTATTAGAATCTTAGGATTTCAAACCCCCCCCCCCCCAAATATCAGCAAAGGCAAGGAAGGTATATTGCATTATTAAATAAGAAATATAGGATTATCATAGGAAAGGTAGTAATATGTCTAGGCTTCTACGACACCCACCAAAAAGAGATCTAGAGTAGTAAAAAATTGATATTCCCTCCGTCCCAATTTATGAGGCGTTGTTTGATTCGGCACAGAGTTTAAGAAAGAAATAAAGACTTTTGAAACTTGTGGTCTAAAACAAATCATAGATATCTGTGTATTTGTAAATCAATTCACTTAAGGTAAAGTATGAATTCTAAAGATAAATTGTTTCTAAATAAGAAAATGCGACATTCTTTCTGGTACTGACTAAAAAGGAAAGAGTACCACATAAATTAGAGTGGAGGGAATATATCTTTTCTTGTTCCTCATTATAGTAAAAAATTTACAATAGTAATACACACTTAAATTGGTCATGGATGACCTATAGGTCACGGGTTCGAGCCGTGAAAATAGCCACTAATGCTTGCATCAGGGTAGGTTGTCTACATCACATTCCTTGGGGTGCGGCCCTTCCCCGTACCCTGCGTGAACGCGGGATGCTTTATGCACCGTGCTGCTCTTTTACGCTTGAATTGGAGCACCACAGTGATTTTATTAGCCTTATACACATACTTGTACTTGCAGAAGAAGACAAACAGGAAAAACATTGCTGACACAATGACAGCATAATTAGAAATGGAATAACCAAAATATTAAACAATAGAGAGCACAGAGTTGGAACTTGATTAGCACACATCAAATCACAACTATCACCAATATAAACTCAAATGCAGAAGGAATTAATTATTAGGGGATTTATTAACCTGCAAAGTTTGAGATGGAAGCTGATCTCTTCCACAATGGTGATCAGTGAGCAATGACATTTCACTGACTAATGAGTTGTGAAATAGACAAGCCTCTACTTGCAATTCAAGCGCCTGTTCAACAAGATGGATCAATCTTTTTTCAGGAATCATGACTGTTGGGGGAAGAAGTCTTTGTAATTCCTCTAGTAGCTTTGTCCTTGACTTCATTTTCACTATATCTTGACCTGATGATACACCAGAAGGTGATATAATGAACAATGAAAGCTCATGGACTCTATCGCTGTTTACACAAAGAGGCGCAATCTCAGTCCTCAATGTCTTCAAAGCATCCATGACTTCTTCTCTGTCTAACAGTTCAAAGAACTTTTGTTCCAGTATCACAAAAGACGCTAACTTCACAATTTTTTCATCCACGAGACCGATTTTACGTAATGTGGCTACACTTTCGTCCCATCTCCCGTCAAGGATTTGCTCCATGAATAAATGTACTTGAGAAGAGTGCAAAGGTATCCCTGACTCTTCCTCTAGAAACGCTCCCGTCTTCTTATAGCCAAGAGAATATAATGCATCGGCTATGATTCGAACAAATTCAACTTTCTTGACTACTCCTTTTGTACCAACAATCTCGTCGTCCCCTTGAACGGCTAGAGGACGAGCCATAGACTCGCTCAATGAGCAACTTGCAGGATCCTTAAGAAATGTGCCGTTCGAATGATCTGCTGATTCCCCAAATGATACTTTCACACGTTTTGAGGGTGGCTCATCATCCTTTGCGCCTCCCATGAAATGTATATCTCAGCCCATATATAAAGCAGGTCGGTAAACGGATCTGAGAAGATGATATCCCAATCTCAATCCTTCAATGGACAAAACGCGACTGTACCTGCATAACATCAGAAAGGAAAGAACATAAAATCAACAAAGTTGGAAAGAGCATAAGGAGAAAAAAGCAAAGCAGAGGATCACTTGCTTTAAAGAACCCAAGATATGAAAAATGAAATAAAGCTGGAGCCAGAGACGGAGAAAGAGAGGCGAAAGACACAAACTGCGTTTAACAACAGCATAGATTAAAAACAATCTTATATTCACATAATCTCATCTACTTTATACTAAACACTTTTACGCAAGCTGGCCCTGACACCACGATTATTAAAATATATCTCTCTTTTATATATATATACACACAAAAAAAACATTTCGGTCAAATACACTCTCACTACAATCCAATATTTCTACCAGTTCAAAATGGCAAAGAGCCTCCCCACCAACCCCTACCCTCACGAAGACAATTGCATTTAAGGAGATTTACTAAATAAAATGCCGTTACAAAACCAAACAAAATTTTCTTGACCACTTGATCTGAGTTACCAGCAATTGTTTCTTATACAAAACGGTTCTTCTTGAATAAATCTTGCTTAAGCTAAAATTGAATGCCAAGAATGTGACACTTGTGTACAAAGCAATAACAAGAGAAATGGATCCATAAACAAGATTAAAAAGTATCGTATTCACACCTTAAGGGCGCGACAGGGAGAAAGAAATAGGGTGAAGGAAACTGAATTAAATGCTTAATCAACAAATAGCATAATTCAGACTATTAGATTTCTTTTTTTATCAATACAAAATTTTGAAGGACAGGAATACAAAATTTTTCCATCGTACTGCAAATGCACACAAGAGAAACAACAACATTGATCAACTAATGATTCGACAGGAAGTAGTCGAGGATACAGACAGAATAGAGATTGAGATAACTGAATTCTACAAGGAGTTATTCAAAGAACCTGAAGAGTGGAGACCAACGGTCAATTTCGAAAATAGCTCAAGAATTTCTGAATCAAAAAGGGAGTTTTTACAGAGTAACTTTGAGGAACAAGAAGTTTTGACCTATCTGAAGATGTGTGCAAGTGACAAGGCCCCAGGTCCGGATGGATAAACAATGGGTTTTTTCAGAAAGTGTTGGGACATTTTGAAGGAAGACATCATGGCGGCCTTCAACAACTTCCATTCTCAGAAGATGTTTGAGAAAAGCTTCAATGCAACATATATAGCTTTGATTCCAAAGAAGACGGGCGCGAAAGAATTGAGAGATTTCAGACCGATCAGTCTGATAGGGAGCTTCTACAAATTGCTCTCAAAAGTCTTAACCGAAATACTTAAGAGGGTGGTAGGGAAAATTGTCGATGCTCAACAAATGGCTTTCATCAGAGGAAGACAAATAATAGATGTTGTGTTGATTGCCAACGAAGCTGTGGATTCAAGAATAAAAAAGAAGGAACCTGGAATCTTATGCAAATTAGATATTGAGAAGGCCTATGATCATGTAAATTGGTGCTTCCTACTCAGAATGTTAGAACTAATGGGTTTTGGGCAGAAATGGAATAGATCGATGAAATTTTACATATCTACTGTAAAATTCTTCATTCTCATAAATGGATCTCCTAAAGGTTTTTTCCATTCACACAGAGGTCTAAGACAAGGTGATCCTTTATCTCCCTTTCCATTCATTATAGCCATGGATGGATTGAACAACATGATCAAAACGGCTAAAGTCAGTGGATGGGTTAAAGATGTTGAGGTAAACAGGAGTGGGGCAAACAATCTAGAGATCACACATCTCCAATATGCTGATGATACTCTAGTCTTCTGTGACGCCGAAAAGGACCAACTTAGATTCCTAAGAATCATTTTGGTCTTATTTGAGGGAGTCTCAAGATTACACATCAACTGGAGAAAGAGCAATATTTTTCTCATTAATGAGGTTAACAACATGGAGCAACTGACACAGATATTGGGAGGAGAAGTTGGGTCCCTACCAACTGTTTACCTTGGGATGCCCTTGGCGCAAGATCCAAATCAAAAGAAATCTGGAATTCAGTCATAGAAAAGTGTGAGAAGAAGCTGTCAAGATGGAAATCACAATACCTATCTTTGGGGGGCAGGCTAGTTCTAATCAACTCAGTATTAGACTCACTTCCTACTTATATGATGTCTTTGTTCACAATTCCAGCAGGCATTTTACAGAGATTGGACAAACTCCGAAGATCATTCCTTTGGCAAGGTAATAAAGAGAAAAAGGTTTTCCATTTAGTTAAATGGAACACTCACAATGGATAAAAAAACAAGGTGGTTTAGGAATAAGGAATTTGAAGAATCATAGCAAGGTTCTTAGAATGAAATGGTTATGGAAGTACTCTCAAGAACCCCAATCTTTATGGGGCAAAGTGATCAAAGCAAAGTATGGTGAGGAAAATAAATGGGCGTCAAAAAAAGTCAGAACATCATATGGAGTAAGTGTGTGGAAATCCATCAAAGAACTTTGGCCTATAATGAAGAATCACTCCTCCATAAGAGTGAACAACGGAAGGAACACATCATTCTGGAATGATAATTGGTTAGGAAACGAAAGCTTAAAGGAAAGATACCCCGATATGTTTGGTTTAGCACAAAACCAGCATAAGACAGTAGCTAATATGAGGAGTCATCAAGGATGGGAAATCGCTCTAAGAAGACAGTTGAATGACCGGGAGATAACAAGACTAGCTGACCTTTACAAAGAGCTGGAAGCGTTTAAAGGATTACCGGAAGGTTTTGATTCACTTTGGTGGAAGAGGCACAATAGAGGGGTTTACCGGGTGAAGGATGCATATAAGATTTTGAATCATAATAATCAACAGGTGGACCCATGGCCTTGGAAACATATATGTAAAACAAAGATTCCATACAAGGTAGCTTGCTTCACTTGGCTACTAGCAAAGGAGGCGGTATTAACCTAGGATAATCTCATAAAAAGGGGAATTTCTCTGTGCTCAAGATGTTTTCTGTGCGGGGAAAATGCTGAAACTGTCACACATTTGTTTCTACATTGCAAGATTACAGACCAACTATGAAAAATCTTTATTAGTCTTAGGGGTATTTCATGGTCAATGCCATACAGGCTTAAAGATGTCCTTTATAGCTGGGAAGAAGCTGGAGCTGAAGCAACTAGTAGAGATAGATGGAGGACTGTCCCGGCTTGTATCTGGTGGACAGTTTGGAGGGAAATGAACAATAGATGTTTTGAAGATAGAAGTTATCCAGTGCAGAAGATCAAACTCAATTGTATTCTTCTTTTTTGTTTGTGGTGCAAACAGATTTACATAGAAGATATATTGACAATCATAGACATACTAGGATCTTGCTAGGTCTCGAATTAGAACATCTACTAATCCCCTCCATGTAAATCTGGTTTTTAGTTCAACCTATGTACTGATGTTTTTAATATATACAATAGTTACCAATTCAAAAAAAAAAGATTTCTTTTTTATCAGATTTCATTATTAGAAACTATTATCTAAGTATAAATATCAAACCATTGAACGACCTGCCTGTTGCTTTCCTTCCACAAAGTCCACATAATATGAAAGGCCCACTGTCTACGCTTTTTTTCTTTTAATTTATTTTAATAAGTTCTCAGACAGAGATTCTTTTTTCCTCTTTTTGGTTAAAGTGTTTTTACTTTCCGTTTTTCCATCTATTGAACAAGTTCTCTTACATAATTCTCCACTCTTTTCATTGTATGCATAATCAGCCTTTGGACTATCAACCTCCAAACAGGTGGCATTCCCAGCTATTGCTGTTTCCCTAACCAGAATAAGAAACTAGATGAAAATAAAGAAACATCAATTCCTTCCCCTAAAAGGAAATACAGAAAATAAGGCATATTTCTAAAGTGTGCAGTGTGAGCGCACAAACACACACCTAAAGTGCAGAGCTTTACAAGATTTGGCTGCACAACACAGCCAATTTCCCCAAATGCTGCACAACTAAAGCCATACCCTACACCCCGTCAAAATTCTGTTGAACAAGCTTTGAGCAGAAAAAGTTGAATCATCTTCCAGGAACATATGACAATAACTGCATTTAGTCTTAGGTAACTTTGTTGCTTTATGAATGTTGAATTGTGTGTACCGCCTCATCTAGAAGCTTAACCTGTTAGAGAGAGGACATTTTTATTTTTTTCAATTAGGCCTGCAACACGGCCACTGACTTGTAGATTTGATTCTTTTTCTTAGACCAAGCACCTAAAGATTATTTTTTATTTATTAGAGGCAGTCAGAGTCGAACCAGTACCTTCGCTTGCTCTAAACTATTGAATTGTGTGTACCACCTCTTTAAAAGCTTAACATTATTAGAGATGGGACATTTTTATGTATCTATTTATGTATGAAACAATGATCAACAATGAATAAATTCTCGTTAAACATACTTCTCTTATTTCAAGTTACATCTATTATCATTTGCTAAATAACTTTAATGTCACCCGACTTGAAGGTCAATCATAATCCACTCCAGCAACTACAATGTCTAGTGATCAGACTGTTGAAATTTAATGAGGAGCTAACCAAGCAATCCAACAACAGACTGAAGTATTCGCTTCATAAAACTTAGTGCTATAGTCAGAAAAGGGAAAAACGTTACACGTTGTAGATTCTAGTTCATTAAGGTAAAGCAGCTGCTAGGAAAAGACCTTAATTGACTATCACTCAATTAGCCCTCAAACCCAAACTACTCCGTCCGTCCCATTTCATATAATGTTGTTTGAGTGCACACAGAGTCTAAGAAGGAAAGATTGACTTTTGAAACTTGTTGTATAAACAAGCCATACACATTTGTGTTGCCATAAATCATCTCATTAGGGGTAAACGGAAAGTTCAAACGTTAAATTGTTTCTCAATATATAAATGTATTATTCTTTTTTAGTACAGACTAAAAAGGAAAGTATATTACATAAACTAGGATAGATGGAGTAGTAAGGATCGGCTATATGAACACTCTATATCCGTCTGTATACAGACTCCTAAAGTTCCAAAAAAAATTAAACAATAAATCCCCAGGAACCAAGGGCGCACGGTTCAAAACTCGGTAGATAATCGGCCTTCTTTTCTATCCTTCTACACTTAAATACCAGGCTTTTTATCTATGACGGGGTTCGAAACACATCATGTCACCTAGACTAAAGCACCAGACCGAATCCTAAAGTTCCAAATTAGTATAAACAACTATTTAAGTTCTTCAAAAGTATAGTCTTTCTTAGTTAATAAGCAGATTACAATAATCATTCCATAATCCAAATTGGGAAAGAGAAAACTACAAATAATCCAAATACCAGTAAATAAATCCAACAAATTAATACTTAGTTACCCAAAAACTCGCTAAATATTGATTATCAATAACTAATAAACGCAAAAAAAAAAAAAAAATGAAATTACCACAATGAAATCTCCAACACCCCGAAATGATTTGAGGTTACAGATCAAAATGGGTATACAAAATTATAAAAAAAGTCACTGAATTTGTAATAAACCCAACAGTTAATAATACTAGATTAGGTGAGTAAGCAACGCTAAGGATTTTCAATAGGGAATTAAAAAAATAAAAAAGAAAAAACGGGTAAAGAGAAATATGACTGACTGTTGGGAGCTATGTGTGTTAATGGCGGTTTCGGTTTGAGGGGCAGATGTAAAGAGAAATGGTGGAGGAGGAGGGTTGGTTTTTATTTTGTATTATATATATTATATTATATTATATAATTTTTTATTACTACTACTATATAATATGGTGTTTCTAAGTATTAATGAAAAAGTAATACTGTTATCATGTGGAGCGAATGTTAACTAAAGTTCACAAATTCGTGCCGGGGATATGAAAGCGAATTTGAGTATAGTCGGGCTCCGAATATAATCGGACTTCAATTCGAATACCGGACAAAAAAAGTATTACTGTTACAATTACTGTTTGCGTGGTTCAATAAACCACCTCTGGAGGGAATGTATTGTTTATTTGTTTGCTTTGAACAGAAGATATCTATCTATATTACACATCTAAGAAGGAAGAAATTGTGAGAATTGAACTAACGTCTATGATATGAAAACCTTCTATAAATATCACAAAGAAGTAAGTTTTGGTGCTAACAAATATTGATTTTACCGTGGATAATTCCCCTCCTCTCCTTAATTTTTCGAATTACAGTTTAAGGGGTAATAATTTTATGACATGTTACAAATATTATTTTAGTTATATATCATTTTTCATAGGATGTAAAATTATGAGAAGCACGATGAACGAGATAAAATATTGTTTACCCTTAAAATTAGATAATAGTTAAATTTATACGCGATTTTAAGGATACGTGATATAACTTGATACAAATTAAGAAAATTAATATTGAAATTGATAATACGAGAATAAATGCAAACCACACAAATTAAACAACCTTGACCTTTGAATTTGATCACCCTCGAACCAAGAAATGCCTCAACTGATGTAAGAACAGAATAACAAGATAACAAGAGCTAGAAATAACAGATATTACTTTTTGCTGCGTATTACAATGTATTTTACAAATGATCAAACCTCCATTTATATAGTAGGGGAATCCTACTCTTGATACAATTCTATAAAAGGTAACCGATCTCATGATTTGCTAATTGATCGGCCTCTCCTTGATACGTGCCAAGATTTCTGCCATGAACTCCAATTGATCTCGGATATTTTGGCCTTCTGTTATTTGGCTCGACAAAGTTCTCTCGATCTTGTTCGGTCCTGGAGTCACGAGCTAAACGCTTTAACTTCGCGCTTTGGTTCGATATAACCCGGGCTCGAGCTTTGACCTGTCACGTTTCAACCTCGGCTGGTCATTCAATAGACGAACCCAGTTTCGACCGTATACAAAGAGTCCCCTCATTTTTCGGAGAGAAGATGACGAGAAACAATATGAACTTCTGAGCCTTGCTTCGATAAACCATGACGAAAGCGACAAAAAATTGAAAACGTCCTGTCGGTCCAGTTTCCAAGGCATTAAATGTCTGTCAGTTGTTGGTTGATCATTACGTGTTTTGAACCGTCGTTTGCAAGCTATAAATACCCAAACTTTCATTCATTCAAACTTTATGTTTGAACCTCTTCTACTCTTGTTCTTAAAAAACCTCTACGTTCTCTAACACTCCCATCAGATTTCTTGAGGCCTTTGCAAGAATTTCTGCTTATTTTCACTTTAAAACATTAAGCGCGGCCTTTTAACTTCCTCATCTTCATCTCTATCCAAAGAGACATGGCGAAAACTTCAAAGACAGTTCCGCAAAAGGAGGTCGCCTCTTCATCACGACCTGCCGGTGACGGGACTGCGGCGGAACCACACCCTGAAAAGTTCGTTCTTGGAGGGAGCTCGACCGGTGTTGATTTTAAGGTAAAAAAAACTTCCTTGGTACCGGGTCGATGCGAGTCGGTCTCGAGATATATTTGTTCGATCACCAATGATCTCCTCTCCAAGGTCAAAGAGGATTGCAACTGGGCCGATAAGTACGTGGTGGTGCCTTTGCCTGAGGAAGAAATTACTACCCACATGGAGGGTTTTTAAGTGTTTACACTTACCCCTTCACGTAGGGTCCCTTAGACCCGGTCATTCTCGCCTTCTGCAAGAGGTACAAGGTAATCCTCGATCAAATTCACCCCTCTTTCTGGAGGATAGTGATTCTTCTCCGCTTTTTTGTAAGCAAAATCGAGGGGTGTCTCTTCACCCTCGATCATCTCATGCATTTGTATAGTCCCCGACTCTATCGAGGGGGATTAATAAAACTTACTCGTTGGGCCAATAGGGCCCCATTCTCGAGTGTAGATAAGGATTGGGATCGAGGCTGGATGGGCCGATTCGTTCGAGTGAAGACCTCGGACTTAATCTCGACCGAGAACATGTCATTTCCCGAGAAATGGAACATGAAACGTAAGTATAACTCTGCCTGAAGGATCTTGTTTATTGTTTTTCCTTTTTTCCTCCCTTATTATCGACGTTTTGTGGTTGCTCAAATACCGAATGCGGTTCCTTGACTCAAGGAGTGGATCGAGGACCTCATGTTGCAGAAACCCTATTCCGAGTACGCGTGGCGTGACCTGTCGAAGGGTCGGTGGGAGGCCCGTTCCCATGGTAAAGTTTCTTTTTCTGATTCAATAATATTTGATTTCTTCCTCATGTCGTTGATTTCTCATTGGTTATATTTTCTTTTGTTGGTCTCCCCAAAGATGTTTCTATAAGGCCTTCATTTGGTGATGAGGATGTGCCTCTTGAGTCCCCTGCTCCGAGGCAGAGTGATGAGAAGAAAAGGAAAAGGGCACCGATTTCTCTGAACTTGGAAAAGAAAAAACCAAAGAGGAGGCCGACGCGCAAACCCAAGGGAAACACCAGCGCTCTACCCCGGACTCAGTCCATTGGCTAAGGGATGAGTTCGATGAAGAAGAAGAGAAATCCAAGCTGGTTGCCCGCGTGGGGGCAGGTGTCTTGATACGAGAGGCCTCCGAACCAGCGGGTGTTGAAACTGAATCGTCTCAATTTGGGAAGGTCGACGGGAGAACTTTAGTTAAAGCTCCCGAAATTAGTCAATCAGTTCCCAGCCCCGAGTTTGAATCCTGACCAAAAGTGGTCAATTGTTATGTCCATCCTAGAAGATGCTCGGGTTCTCTGTGCCCCCCTGGGAGTGGCCCGTTATCTTGGTGACCGAGGAGGATTAGGCCAGGATTAACGAGGTAGAAGTGCCTTGTTTGTTCAATGAAGCCCAACAGGCATTAAATCGGGTAACCCCAGATACCTTTTAGTAATTTCTAGTGTGTACTTAGATTATTTTGTAGATGATTGTAACTCCTTTTCCTGTGTTTGTAGGCTTCGGTACTCCACCATAAAATGTTCCTCCGCTACCGGGAGGAGCTGACCCAATATGGGACCGAGCTTCGAGGGATCACTAAGAAAAGAGACACTTACAAACTTCTCAGTGAGCAAAGATAAGGGGAGGCTAAGGGCCTCCGGGCTGAGTTGGAGGTGACTCGGAAAGAGCATGCTGACCCGGCTGAGTAGGTAAGAAGAATTTTTGAAGTTAGTGAAGACAAATCATACATGGTGACTAATGGTCCGAAACCACAGGTCCAATAGAAGGTCGACAAGATCGGACATCTTTAGGAAGAGGTAGATGCGGTGAAGGCTAAGGCCGAAGAATGGGAAAAAAACATGGATCGCCTAGCCTCAGAAAAGGAGACCGCCCGAGCCCAACTAGCTTCGGCCGAAGTCGAGCTCCGAGGTATAAAAGAGAAGTCCTTGGTGCAGGCCAAGAAGATCGAGGAGCTCTAGTCCCAGCTGAATTCGGCCATCTCTGATCGAGAAAGTTTGGCCATGGAGCTTGAAGCAGCCAAATCAGAGGCAAACGTAGTTAAGGCCAATACTGATGAGGTGGTGGCCGTTTATAAGACCGATGGCGAGATGGCTCAGGTTTAAGCAAAAGACATCACCGAGCATGCTAAATGGCAATCTCGAAGGGAGGCCCTTAAGAAAATCCATGCTCAAGGTTTTGACCTACCGGATGAGGTCGAGAACGCCAAAGAGCTCGAAGCTGAGGCTAAAAGGTTGGCTTGTCCCGAGGATGACAATACTCCGAGGGCTTAAGCGAGTCCGAAGGCGGGGAAGATTCTGTGGGTGATGCTGCCTCCGATAAGGACCAGGCCATTTAGGCCTTTAGATGTTTTTATTTTTTGCTTTTTTTGCATCTTTTTGGGGCCATTTTGGCCATTGTAGATTTATGTATTGGGGCTATTCTGGCCTTTGTAAAAATATTATTGGATAAATATATGTATAAGGCTTTCTTTTCCTTTCGGTTTTCAAATTTTTTCCTTTGCTTTATTAGTTGTATTCACAAAGGCCAAAGTGCCTTAGCATAAAATAACTTAGGTTATGTTCGAAACTTCGAACAAACCTTGCCTATACATTACTCTAATTTTCAGTGCCTTGGGGGTTCGGTGTTACCGGAAACTTTCTCCCAAAGTAATTCAGATTATAGCTTGCCGAAGGTAGCCTTTAGAACCGATTATGAAAAAAAAATTCTTTTTTGAAGGCCTATCTTTTGTTATGGGTCTCGGACGTCTCCGAGCCGTGTTAATTTGGTTGTAGCCTTTTAGTTCCAGAGTCGCCCAGTGGATTTGTTTTCCCGAGTTATCTGGGCTTGCCCAAGATAACAGTCTCTGAGTGGAGATGGTCGTGGCCTTCAAAATTTGGGAGTTGCCTGATAGGTCCCATGCCCCCGAGATCAAGTGGCTTGGGCCGCTCGAGTTTATTTTCGGACGACAGTCCCCAAGTGAGGGAGTGATCATTCGAACTCCGATTATAAGAGGCCCTTGATCTCGTTACCTTTAAGATATCGGAAGTATGAAATTCTTTAAGGGATGTAAAGAAGAAATTTTTAAAACATAAGATGATTGCAAGGAAGAGACTTCTCTTTATTTTTGTGTAAGATAATAACATATGTATACATGCTTTGTGTTAGGGTTCGATCAACCTATGTAGGCACAGTTCGTTTAATCATTTGTCCCTTACAATACATCCTACCGATCGATACCCTTCAACTACAAAGTTTCTTTCTTCCTAAAGTCGGCATCTGAAGGGGATGCCCCCCAGTATTTGAGGTTGATTGTAGAGGAAACTCGGATACTGTTAATGCCAGCTTTGACACCAATTTGTGATCGGTCCTTGATTCTAAGTTAGCACGATCCATTGTTGCCTCGTTAAAAACCTTGCCGGAAAACCCATTTGGGAAAAAAACCAGTTCAAGAGAAAAAGAGTGCAACACGTACTTTCAGACATAAAGACTTTGTGTCGCTCCTTGTCGATCATTGCAAGTGTTAGTCCGAAAAAAAAATGAATGGGGTCGTACCTTAGCAATAATATCGTTGTAGGTGAGGTACATTCCAATTGCTCGATAGTTATTCCACGTTCATCATTCCGAGCTTATAGGATCCTTTCTCGGTGACCTCGAGAATTTGGTACGGTCCTTCCCAATTCGGACCCAACTTTCCTTCGTTTGGATTATGGGTGTTTAGTGTGACCTTCCTTAGTACTAAGTATCATGCCTCCTTTTTACCTGCACCCGCAAGGGGCGTAGGGGAGTTTTTTCCAATTAAAGGACAATCGAAACGGAATTTTATTTAAAGATTCAAAGTCGCCACTTAGGAGATTTATGGTGTCCCAAGTCACCGGTTGAATCCCGAATCAAGGAAAAGATTGACTATGTATTACAATCCGCAAACCAGAAATCCGAATAAGGAATTCTGTTAACTCGGGAGAAGGTGTTAGGCATTCCCGAGTTCCGTGGTTCTAGCACGGTCGCTCAACTGTCATATTCGGCTTATTTATCTGATTTTGACAATTATGAACCTATGTGCAAATTTTAACTCTTTACCGTTTTTAAGATTATTATTATTTTTAAGAGAATTGCAACGTCGTGAAAACACATCTCGAACCATGTCACATCAATGCACCCGTGGTTATGGACATATTTCGACTCCGTTGAGATTTGGTTTTGGGTCACATAAATGTGCACCCGAGTTTAAGAAAGTAAATTATTTAAAGCGCGCCTAAAGTGACTTGCACGTTATTATCTTTGGGGAGGGCCGTGAAATTCACTAAACGGCTCATCCCGAATTCTAAATGCTTTATTTTAACCATTTATTGAGGGCCCCGCAATTTATGTATTTTGTTTGGCGAGGCTCGTCTCATTTATTATTTAAAAGGGCAAACCTAAAAGCGACTATGAATTGCTATTTTTATTTGTCTCTAAAAATAAAAGAAAAAGTCCTAATTTTATTATTAGTTCTAATACTACTACTACTACATTTGGGGTTCAAGAAGTCATTTGAATTTTTGATCCTTAACCATACAAAGAATAGTTATTCGAATATGCTTAAAAGGGCAGGCCAAACCTATGACTGGGCCCAGGTCCAAATGAACATGTAATCAAGAGCAAGACCTGGGCCATTTGGGATGGCACGGAGGCCCAAAGTATCCGAAGTGGACTGTCAATCCCCGCCTTGATTCCAATTGAGCAAATGATCACTGGGATTACTTCAAATTATGCAAATGGGTCGTTTGGGGTCGTTTAAGTCGAGCTGGAAACGTGGTATTGCCAAAATATGATGCAACTGATTGATTGATTCAAATGAACCTTAGTAGATCAATATTCAAATATCCGTGATTTTAAAGCTGAACTACTGAACTTACTATTGAAAACAAATGTCGTAATGCTTTCCTTAAACTGATACCCATATCCTAATTAATAGCCTTGAACTACTGTTCATGTCCTAATTAATTGTTCATTTTCTGCTTGTTACTACAAGATAAAATCATAACTCTCGAATTCATTTCATGCTTCGAACTATTTTAATTTTCCAGAACTTAAACTACACAAGTAAACCATACTACGTCAAAGTTGGCGATTATCACCAATCTACCAGCTAATCGGTCCAAACGTCTATTTCTGATTTCGGTCCGGTTATACAGTTGTATACAAATCAGAACTACACTACATTAAGCTATTTTGTCTAAACTATTTAGGCATTAGTACATGGAGTCCAAACAGGTAAGGTTCAAGAGGCAAGAAAGGTAAGCGTTTTCCATTTTTGCATTTCCACTTTAAATCAGCACCAATACATCAGGAAAGAAGCAAATACCTGGAAATTTGAGAACAATAAGAAGAGGAAAAGGGGTCAGCAACAGCAGGTAACCGGCAGCAGCAGCTTGGAATTCAGAACAACTCAAAACCCAGTTTTAAACCAGAATAAACACTTGACCACCGCCCAGAACCAGTTGTGAAACCAAACAACAACAACAAATAACCCCAAGCAACTAATTGAACCCCAAAATCAACAGGAAATCAACCAGTGAATCTCAAACCCTTCAGTACACCGAACTGAACTGGAAAATATAACTCAGTAACTAAAAGTCAAGAATTTCACTTCAGGTTTTAATGGAACAGTAGGTCCTCAATTTTAAGAACCAGTTTATCACTCTTATGCTCTTCAATTCTCTATTTTTTTCAAGCTCTCAAAGAATATCCATGCTTTAGCTCACTCCTTTTTAAAAAAAAAAATGATTCCAAAAGAGACCCCCTTTTAAACTGTGTAAAGTTTCTCTCATTTATAGCCAAACTTTATTAACTTTCCAGCTCTTAGGAACATTAAGCTAATTAAGAAAGTATTTCTGCCCATGATATTCCTCTACCACTACTACATGTTTTGTTCTCTTTTTAATTCACTTGTTCCCCACTACCCTTGTCTTTTCTTTATTTAATTCCCTTGTTCCCCACTACTATATGTCCCGTTTCAATAATTAATTCACATGTTATGGGTACTTTTTATTTTAATTACTACCAATAAACCTCTCATACTATTATTGATTCACATCCCACTATTATGGGACAATACACTAGTTTAATGGTTATATTGGTACCTTTACTGTCAGACCACTCTCATTAACCATTTCAAACTTCTCAAATCCCAAACTACCCTCCTGAATGCCCTGAACTATCCTACCTCAACCCCTTTCAATCTGTACCAAATCCATCGGCTATAACCAATTCAACTAAGTTAGAAATCCTAACAATTGACTAATTAAACACATGAAACTAACTCCCAATCAACAACATTAGGACAATTCAACAATGCCATATTCATATCAGAACAAACTTAACAGAACAAACAAGTAGATCCAAATCACTAAACACAATCATCAATTGAACTCAAAACAGTAGGAAAGTCGTCAAAACGCACGCACATATAATTTCAATGAATATGCAATAGGATACTTTGTGCGAAAATTTTATCAAAATGAACCCCTACAGCTGAGAATATACGGATCACAAAATGATTCAATCGATATCAAATATCTTGACGAGGACTACTAAACTACAAACATGAACGGATTAATCGACGAAACTATTTATACCATATGTTAATCAATAGAAGAAAATTGGATCAAGAAAAAGGTCCGAAAGAGGAGGAAGAACTACTTGACAAATATGACGAATTAATCAGTCAAAATTAAACAACAAAAGAAAAAGGGAAACAAAAGAAATACCTCGAAATTTCAGACCAAACCCAATCCGTTTCAGTCGACACTTCGTCTAGAAATTTTGAAGCCAAAACGGACCTTAATCGAGTGTTCTCGACTGAGAACACTCGACTAAAGTCGGTTAAAACCTCAAATTTTTAACTCCGTACACAATCTGAAGTTTGGTTCTTTTAGGGTTTGCCTTCGATTTGAAATTCGAAAGGCTCTAACAAGATTCGGATAGAAATGGGGTGGGATTTGGGACGAGGGTAGCTAGGTGGTTCAATGGTGTAACTTTGGGGTCAAACGGACGAACTAGGGTTTTGGGACTGATGTTCGATTGAAGATTTGAAGCGTATGGTACTGATTCGAAGAAAACTAATTCGGGATTTGGAAAGAGGACGTCGTGGGGAGGCTGTGGTGTAATTTTGGGGCTGTTTGGGCCACCGAAACCGCAGTGATGCGATTTCCGGTGGGGTGGAGCACGATGGTAGGGGTGGTGTATTTTTTGGTCTCTGAAGAGACGAGTGGGGGGGGTGTTTGGTATATCAAAAATAAGTTGATTAATCTGGGCCGTTGGATGATGGGAACCAACGGTCCAGATTAATTCCCTTAAACCAAACGGGGTCATTTAGTAGTAATGGGGTCGGGGCGGGTATAGGAACGGGTAAGGGAGAGATGATCTTGGTCGTTGATGGATTGAGATCAACGGGCCAGATTGATCGTGACA
The DNA here is from genome assembly GCF_000393655.2 of Nicotiana sylvestris. NCBI lineage: Eukaryota > Viridiplantae > Streptophyta > Magnoliopsida > Solanales > Solanaceae > Nicotiana > Nicotiana sylvestris. The sequence continues at coordinate 16,570,712 of NC_091062.1, read as the reverse complement.
AAAACGACGTCGTTTGGACGGTCGTATTGCCAGCCTAATTGGACCGGGTAAAAGGGCATCGATTTGGGCCTGGTCGGGGGTGTGGTATTTGGCATGTGGAACTTGGCCTGGTCCGAGTTTCTTTTCTTCTCTTGTTTCTTTTTTTTCCTTTTATTTTCTTTTTAATTCCTAATTACCAAAAATTCCAAAATAAATTGTAAAGCCAAAATTAACTTAGAAAAATACTAATTAGCCCTCAATGATAATTATCACACAAAATTAAATACAAGGATAATCACACAATTTGATATTAAATGCCAAAAAATGCAAAGTACACATTTTTGTGATTTTCATTCTCGCAAATCCAAATATTGCTTAATTAATTCCTAATTGTAAAATTAAATCCTAAATGCACATGTAACACATATTTTTGTATTTTTCTTAATTAAAGTAGAAATAAACATGCAGAAACAAAATACAAATAAATCACAAACAACACAAAACCATTTTATTCTGAATTTTTGGGAGTAGTTCCCGTAGGGCAAAAATCACGTGCTCACAGCTGTCCCTCTTTGTCCGGAAACATGAAGAGTTTTCGTGCAAAGATAAAGTGAGCGGATACGAGCGATTTTTGCCCGTTCGGCTACTCCGTGTGAAGCATTTTTGAAAGATTTGACCGAACCTCTGCTTCAAAGTTTTCCTACATATCCCTGGCTAAAAGGGAATCGGGTCAATGTAGTTCGGGAAGTTTTGGTAGCTGGGACTACCATGGAGCTGTGGATTTACTGTTACTGTTGTTGTTGCTGCTTCCGCTACTTATTGACTTCCTTATTACACCATGCTAAAAGAGAACAAGAAGTTAAACTAAACTATAGTCTATGAATTACAAAGGTTTATTCTCAAACTTGGTCATGTGACTGTTGTTAACTTGTTGCCTCACTGTCTTGTTGCCTTGTGTTTCCTCCGATGTTTCTTTACTTCTGACTTGACTTGTATTCTCTCTTGATTACCAAACTTGAACTGCTTATTTCCTTTTTGTGAGCTTCGCATTATTTATCCTTCGAAGCTTGAACTGCCTTCTTTTGAACAATGTTGCCATCCTTCCGACTTCTGAACTTTAATTTATGCTGGGGATCTTTGTTGCAACCCTCCGCTCTCTGGGCGGGCTCCTGACTTATGCTATGACTTAACAAGATAATACCTTCATTCTCCAGGCGGGCTCCTGACTTCAACAACTTCTTAAAATATAACACCTCCATTCTCTAGGCGGGCTCCTGACTTCTATTATGACTTAAAATATAATACCTCCGTTCTCCAGGCGGGCTCCTGACTTCAACTACAACTTAAAGATACAACACCTCCATTCTCCAGGCGGACTCCTGACTTCAGTAAACAACTCAAAGATAATACCTCCATTCTCACCTTCATTCTCCAGGCGGGCACCTGACTTCAATAAACAATTTAAAGATAATACCTCCATTCTCCAGGCGGGCTCCTAACTTCGACTACAACTTGAAAAGATAACAACCTCCATTCTCCAGGCGGGCTCCTGACTTCGACTATAATTTGAAATATAACACCTCCATTCTCCAGGCGGGCTCCTGACTTTGACTATAACTTAAAAATATAACAACCTCCATTCTCCAGGCGGGCTCCTGACTTCGACTATAATTTGAAATATAACACCTCCATTCTCCAGGCGGGCTCCTGACTTCGACTATAATTTAAAAATATAACACCTCCATTCTCCAGGCGGGCTCCTGACTTCAACTACTTTTTAAAATGTGTTCTATTGCCGTTTGTTCCTTCCTTCCTCCTGAACCATTTTCCTTCTAACTTGAATCATATTCTTTCATAACTGCTTCCCTCAAAACTGGTGTTTCATTCCTCTGAAAACTGCTGGGGATAACTCCGGTGTTTCATTCAAAAATATGTTATTCTCCTCCTTCAAAGACTACTTCCCTTAAAGCTGGTGTTTTCCTTCCTCTAAAACTACTTCCCTTAAGACTTATGTTATCTTTCTCCCGAAATTGCTTTCTTTAAAACTTGTTTTGCCTTCTCCCGAAACCTGTTGGGGATACCGCTTTTCAACAAACTTGTGTTAGACTTCCCAAAAATTTTCGAAATGAAAGAAACTTTTCTGCCCCAGTTGACAATCTTTCTTGTGGCTGTCTTTCCATCATTAATAACATTTCCTGTCCCTGCTTCAAATCAAAGAAAATTTGTTAGTTTAAAATGTGGGGGACGTTCCTGCTGGGGATGGTTTTCCCCTTTTCTTTTTCCCATGATCTGCGTTGTTCGACCATCTTGAAACTTGGCCGATAACTTTCGACCTTCTTGATGCTTCCGTATCCACCCACTTCTCGACCGTTGTTTTCACTTTTACTCCATACTTTCCACGACATCTTAGAGCAATCCGTCATTTGGTCTTATAATGACGTCTTTTTTGTCCCGTCACGTTATCTTCGGCATGTCTTATCCCCATTTACCTTGCCCCATGTTGGCGACTGGTAGTTGGCTTTGAAAATCCTTCTTAAAAACAAACTACTATAAAAATCTTTAACCAAAAGAAATGAAAGATGATGACTTCAAAAGATAAAAGAAAAATCTTCCTAAAGAATTATTTGAAGAGAAAAAGGAAAAGGACTTATCTGAATGGTATAACCGATCTCAATGATCATGTCGTGCATTTCGGTTTAATCAACCCAGTCTATTATATCACTCAATCTTTCTGGTGACCTTACTTTGCATTTCAAAAGGTCCCGCCACCCAACTCTTTTGCCGAATCAACATCTTTGTTCTGCTTGATGCCTCGACGGATTATTTCTATCAACCTTACCTTGTTTGCCCTCTTTCAATTCCTTTTCGCCTTATAGTTCCCTTCGAGGGGTTTTCACTAATAAGACTCTCTCATTTCTCTCAACTTCCGTCGCCATATGGTGCCTGTGAAGGTTTTCACCGATAAGACTTTCTCATTTTATTTCTCTCAACTTCCGTCGCCTTATGGTGCCTGTGAAGGTTTTCACCGATAAGACTCTCTCATTTTATTTCTTTTCAGTTGGGGATTGGGGTGTTACTGATAAGATTCTCTCATTTCATTTCCTTTCTGCTGGGGATTCTCTCATTTTATTTCTTTTCTGTCGGGGATTCTCTCATTTCATTTCTTTTCTACTGGGGACCAGAGTGTTACTCCAGACTTCCATTTGCCCAATTTGGCACTTCTCGGATACTGATCGGGAGGTCTTTTGGACATCAATATGGGTTTCTGGTGTATGGCTAAAGAAAAATTTAAAATAATTTTGATGGGTAAAACATTATAACTCATGGAATCAACTTTCTTTCCCCAAAATTATAAACACAGCTTCTGCCCCAGTTTCTCTTGCTTGGGGATTTTTTATTCTTATTACACTATGACCGAGCCGTGAGGCGCCTACGTATCCTTTTGAGGAATCAGGTCAAACGTAGTTCCCAATTCCTTTGTTTTTCTCGTGACTTTTCTTTTGTCTTTATTATCATTATTTTTCTTTTCTCCCTTTTTCATTTTCATTACTGATTCTAAAAGAGGGGTATGAAAGAATAAATAAGGCTCAAAAGGGAAGCAAAGGTTGAAGTGTTTGGATGGAAGAACAAATTGCCTCCGTCATTTCATTCTCCGATACCATGCCAAATGCAAACAAACAATAATTACAATTAAAAGAAATCATACATAATATCTCTTAACTGCGTCAGAATTGATAGCCATGTCGATGCATTTTCCTTCGACATCTGTTAAACATAAAGCACCATTGGACAACACTCTGGTTACAATGAATGGCCCTTGCCAATTCGGGGCGAACTTGCCTTTTGCCTCAGTCTGATGTGAAAGGATGCCTTTCAGCACTTGCTGGCCCACTTCAAACTTCCGGGGACGCACCTTTTTGTTGTATGCTCTTGCCATTCTCTTTTGATATAACTAGCCATGACACACAGCTGCCAATCTTTTTTCATCAATGAAATTCAACTGCTCCAGACGAGTTTTGACCCATTCATCATCATCAATCTCAGCTTCAGCAACAATCCGGAGGGACAGTATTTCAACTTCCGCAGGTATTACGGCTTCAGTTCCATATACCAACAAATAAGGAGTTGCCCCTACCGAAGTACGGACAGTAGTGCGATAACCCAGCAACGCAAATGGTAATTTTTCATGCCACTGTCTAGAACCTTCTACCATTTTCCGAAGTATCTTCTTTATGTTTTTGTTGGCTGCCTCAACTGCTCCATTCGCCTTGGGACGATATGGAGTGGAATTGCGGTGTGTAATCTTAAACTGTTGACACACCTCTTTCATCAAATTGCTGTTAAGATTAGCACCATTATCAGTGATAATCACCTTAGGGATTCCATATCGACAGATGATATTTGAGTGAACAAAATTGACCACTACTTTCTTGGTCACAGACTTGAAAGTTTTGGCCTCAACCCATTTGGTGAAATAATCAATGGCTACCAGAATGAACCTATGCCCCATGGATGCTGTTGGCTTAATTGGTCCAATGATATCCATGCCCCAAGCGACGAAGGGCCATGGTGCCGACATTGTGTGTAATTCCGATGGCGGAGAATGAATCAAATCTCCGTGTATCTGGCACTGATGACATTTGCGCACAAAACCAATACAATCTCGCTCCATGGTGAGCCAATAATAACCTGCTCGGAGAATTTTCTTCGCCAGCACATATCCACTCATATGTGGTCCGCATACTCCTGAATGTACTTCGGACATGACAGTCATAGCCTGTCTAGCATCTATGCATCTTAACAATCCCAGGTCTGGTGTTCTTTTATACAGAACTCCTCTACTCAAGAAAAATCCACTTGCCAACCGTCGAATTGTTCTCTTTTGATCCTCCGTGGCGTGCACTGGGTATATCCCCATTTTGATGTATTCCTTGATATCGTGGAACCATGGTTCGCCATCCAGTTCTTCTTCAATCTTATTATAATAAGCATGCTGATCTCGGACTTGAATATGTAAAGGATCGACATAAGCTTTGTCCGGATGGTGCAACATTGATGCTAGGGTAGACAAATAAGCACAACTCCTATTCCGACTCCTTTCATGTTAGCAGCCCCATCAAAGAAAAGTTTCCAACCTGGTTTTTCGGCATGTTCTAGTTCATCAATATGCATCACCTCTTCATCAGGAAAATAAGTCCTCAGTGGCTCATACTCTTCATCGACCAGGTTCTCGGCCAAATGATCGGCCAATGCTTGGGCTTTCATCGCAGTCCGAGTCACATAGAGTATGTCAAACTCTGTGAGCAAAATCTGCCATTTTGCAAGTCTTCCTGTTGGCATAGGCTTTTGAAAGATATACTTTAATGGATCCAAGCGTGAAATAAGGTAAGTAGTGTAAGATGACAAATAATGTTTCAACTTCTGTGCCACCCAAGTTAGGGCGCAACATGTCCTTTCCAGGTGAGTGTACTTAACCTCATAAGCTGTGAACTTCTTGCTAAGATAATAGATGGCTTGTTCCTTCGTGCCGGTGACATCATGTTGCCCCAGTACACAACCAAATGAATTTTCCAAGACTGTCAAGTAAAGAATCAAAGGTCTCCCTAGCTCTGGCGGAACCAGCACAGGTGGGTTTGTCAAGTAACCTTTTATCTTATCAAACGCTTCTTGACACTCATCAGTCCACTTGATCGCAGCGTCCTTCCTCAACAACTTGAAAATAGGCTCACAAGTTGTCGTGAGCTGAGCAATAAACCTACTGATGTAGTTCAGCCTTCCTAACAGACTCATCACTTCAGTCTTGTTCCTTGGAGGGGGCAAATCTTATATGGATTTGATCTTTGATGGGTCCAACTCGATGCCTCGCCGACTGACTATGAATCCTAACAGCTTTCCGGATGGAACATCAAATGCACACTTGGCGGGGTTAAGCTTGTGGTTGTACCTGCGAAGCCTTTGGAAGAATTTCCTCAAATCCCTGACATGGTCGGCCTGATACTTTGATTTTACGATCATATCATCTACCTATACCTCAATCTCCTTGTGTATCATATCATGAAACACAGTAGTCATGGCCCTCATATAAGTTGCCCCAGCATTCTTCAAGCCAAATGGCATTACCCGGTAGCAATAAGTTCCCCAGGGTATGATGAATGCCGTCTTTTCTACATCTTCTTCATCCATTAGAATCTGATGATACCCGGCATTGCAATCCACAAAAGATCCAATCTCGCGCTTGGCACAATTGTCAATCAGAATGTGGATATTGGGTAGTGGGAAGTTATCCTTCGGACTTGCTTTGTTGAGATTGCGGTAATCGACGCATACTCTGATCTTGCCGTCCTTCTTTGGTACAGGCACGACATTAGCCAACCAGACAGGATATCGAGTTACCCGAATAACCTTTGCATCCAATTGCTTGGTAACTTCTTCTTTAATCTTCACACTCATATCAGTTTTGAATTTCCTCAACTTTTGCTTAACAGGTGGGAATGCTGGATCAGTGGGCAATTTGTGGACCACTAAATTAGTGCTTAAACCTGGCATGTCATCATATAACCACGCAAAAATATCTTTGTACTCAATGAGTGCTTTGATTAACTCCTCCCGAATTTTTGGCTCGAGATGGACACTTATTTTAGTCTCTCGGACGTTGTCTGTGTCCCCTAAATTGACGGCTTCTGTGTCATTCAAATTGGGTTTGGGTTTTCCTTCGAAGTGAATTAACTCCTTACTAATTTCTTCAAAGGCTTAATCCTCATCATCATATTCTGATTCGTAATCACAATCTACTTCTTGAACTATCATTTCGGAATCAGATTGATTTTGAAGACTGGGCTGAGGACTCCTTATGCACGCCATGTCATTAAGACCAGTATAAAGAGAACTTTACAGAAAAAGAAAAGAAGAAAACAAAATTAAAATAAAATAAGGAATGAAGAAGAAATTTTTTATTTTATTGAATTACGGGATAACAAGGTTTCACACTTTGATGAACACAATAAAAATAAAAAGAAATCTGGATTACAACCCTGGAATAATCCAGAAAACGAGAAGGAAAATCAGAGCCAACTACCAAGACTCCTTCCGAATGGGAAAAGGAGTAGCCATCCAATTGTTGATTTTTGCCTTTGGCCCCACAAACTGCACATCCGCCTTGCTGGAACCCTCCCCAACTTCTACCATGTTGATTTCGGTGAATAATCTTTCAAAGCCTTCATTTAAGTCTCCATCTGCACCAATCAATGGCCCTGTAACCTTGGACAACAATTGCTTTTTGTTGCTCGGCCTGACAAAAGATCTGGACAGGCGCGGGATTGGCTTGGGAAGGACCCAGACTCTTTTCTTCAACTTGCGGGTCCGTCTCACATCCGCCACTATAGGCTTGAACCCTAGCCCAAAGGTATCCAGATTTTTGGGCAAAGAAACCGGTTGAACAATACCCTGAAGATCAGCCCCTAAACCTTTGCCTGGCACAAACCCGTTTTTCAACATCTCCGAGGCTACCATGACAGTTGCAACTGCTATTTTGGGAAGTGGGATACTTTTACCCTCGGAAACTTTGTCCACTGAAACCGTATCGAAAACCTGGTAAACCCACGGCCCCTTGTCATCGCCAGTCTCTATGAAGGGTACGAGGGCATCACTTACGGTGCTTGTATTGTCTTCCCCATGCACTACAATCTCTTACCTATCCCATTCGAATTTGACCATCTGATGTAGTGTAGAAGGCACTGCTTTGGCGGCGTGGATCCAGGGTCGCCCCAATAGAATATTATATGACACTGCCACGTCCAACACTTGAAACTCCATGGTGAACTTGATCGGACCAATTGTTAATTCAAGTATGATGTCACCCACTGTGTCTGTACCACCTCCATCAAACCCTCGAACATAGATGATGTTCTTGTGAATTCTATCACCATCGACCTTCAGTTTGTTCAACGTGGTCAAAGGACAGATATTGGCACTGGACCCATTATCAATCAGTACTCGAGTGACTACCGAGTCTTCACACTTCACGGTCAAATAGAGAGCTCTATTATGTTCTGTACCCTCCACAGGCAACTCATCATCTGAAAAAGTGACCCTGTTGACCTCGAAAATCTATTTTGCTATTTTCTCTAGATGGTTCACAAAGATCTTATGCGGAACATGGGCTTCGTTCAGAATTTTCATCAATACCCCGCGGTACTCATCTGAATGGATCAACAAGGATAACAATGAGATCTGTGTCGGGATCTTCCTCAACTGCTCCATAATGGAGTAATCTTGCGCCTTCATTTTCTTTAAAAATTCTTCCGCCTCTTCCTCGGTAACTGGACTGTTTGTCGCTACTGGATTGGTCCTTCTTAATTCTGAGGGAGCAAAACACCTTCCCAAACGAGTTAGACCTTGGGCTTCACACACTTCTCCTTTGACTTCTTTCCCTTTGTAAATCACTGTTACCCATTCATAATTCCAAGGAACAGCCTTGCCGTTGATTACTGGAAGCTGAGTTACTGGCTTTATAATAACAGGCTCTGTGCGAGCACCCTTCATGACCACTACAGGTTTACTTGCGGCCCCTGGAACTACCACTTTAACTTTCTCTGGTTTTACTGCAACAATGCTTGACGACCCCCTCTCGGCTACCACAACTGGCTTATCATCTACCCCTCTCAACTAGACCACTTATTTCCCACTGATTACTTTTTCCTTTGAGCTGGTTTCGCTGGAATGGATCATCATTACCATCTATGAGGGCTTCCTGGGCTCCCCCTCTTTGTGTATCAACTCAATCATATGTGTCTCATGGTGAGCTGGCAGTGGATTCTGATTAATATTTGGTGCTTCTGGTGCTTGAACCTCGATCCGATGAGTATCGATAAGCTCTTGCACAGCTGTTTTCAGCTTCCAACATTTATCTGTATCGTGCCCTGGGGCCCCTGAATAGTACTCACAACTCACCGAATGGTCAAGATTTCTAAGGGGAGGATTTGGCATTTTAGGCTTAATTGGATTCAACATGCCCAACTGCCTCAATCTGTGGAAAAGACTGGTATATGATTCCCCTAGTGGAGTGAAAGTCTTTTGCTTCTGTGACCTCTCATTCTTGAGGGCTGGGTTTGGTCGGAAACCTATCCCGGGGGGATTTCTGTAGGCCCTTGGGGGTGGATATGTGTTTTGTGGAGCTGGGTATGGCGGCGCACGCCATGGCGCGTGTGCCGGAGTTTGGGTATAAGTTTGTGCATGACGGACGGAAAAATGGGGATCTGACGGTGGATAGTAATGTTGTGGAGGGCTATATGGAGTATGGGGTAATTTTGGTGGTAGGGTCGTGGTTGGCTATAGTAGGGTGACGGGCCTCTAGATCCGAACTAGGCTCCGGACTCAACAGTCGTGACATCTTCTCTCTTCTTTTTCCCAAGTACACCCCCAGTGCCGCTTTGGATGGCCTGAGTGGTTGCCTTGATCGCTGAGTAGCTCATGATTTTGTTGTACTTAATCCCCTCTTCGACCACGCCTCCCATTTTTACAACCTCATTAAAAGACTTGCCAATTGCGGACACCAAATGACCAAAGTAAGTTGGCTCCAGAGCCTGCAAAATGTAATCGACCATCTCGCTTTCTTTCATTGGGGGATCTACCCTTGCTTCTTGCTCCCTCCACTGGAAACCATATTCTCTAAAGCTTTTACTGTGCGTCTTTTCCAGTTTGGTCAGGGACAGTCGGTCCAGAATGATCTCAAGATTATATTGAAAGTGACAAGTGAATGCTTGGGCCAAATCGTCCCATGTGTACCACCTGCTATGATCTTGTCTGGTGTACCATTCTAACGCCGATCCACTTTAGCTTTGGCTGAAATATGCCATGAGTAATTCATCTCTTCCGCCCGCTCCCCTCATCTTGCTACAAAAACCTCTCAGATGAGCCACCGGATCACCGTGTCCGTTGTACAAGTCGAACTTGGGCATTTTGAACCCTGCCGGTAGTTGTACATTCGGGAATAAACACAGATCTTTGTAACCCACGCTTACCTGACCTCCTAGCCCTCTCATATCCCTGAAGGATTGCTCTATGCTTTTCATTTTTCTGAACATCTCTTCATGTTCAGGATTTCTGGCCGGTTTTTCTGCTTTCCTCGGTAGGTCAGAATGTGGATCATGTGGATAGGCTTCAGGAACTTTGAAAGTAAGCTCCGGGGGATAATACTGGTTGTACTGTGCTTGGAACACAAGTTCACTCGGGGATTTATGGAGCGCAGTTGGTGGAGATGCCACAAAGACAAGGGTGATTGGCGAAGGGGGGTATGGAGTTGATTTTGGTAGTGGACCTTGTGGCGTATGAGAAGTAGTGCCATGGTAGTGTTGATAAATGGGAAAACCCGGATCGGTGGTGGGATGATCCTGAGACTGAGCTAATGGTGGGGTAAAAGCAGGGTAAGCTGGCGGTGATTCCCCTTTGGACCAGGCTTGGTACATTTCGGCCATCTGTTGCTTAAGCTTGAGCATCTCCTCTTTCATTTTATAGACGTCCAACTCCTCTACCTCAATACTAGTGTCGACATCTGGAATAGACATGATTTCCGGTATTGGTCCCTTCGATCTGGTTTGGTAATGGTAATGTGCCAGTATCCTCTAAATAAACTAACTACTTGAATTTTCTGGTAATCAACAAACTTGTTAGTTTTCAGAGTTTTACACGTTGGGATGCAATGCACCTAGGCAATTAACCATTTCTATCATGCATTTGCTTCGGTTGCGTGCGTCATTCCGGCCTCTCACAATTGTGCTTCTTCTTTTAAACTTTCTTTATTCTATCCTTCTTTATTTATTTTTCATTTCCCCTTTTTCTTTTTAGTGGTGGTCGAATCCTATAAAGATTGCCTACGTATCATGTCCCTGCATGAATCAGACCGTGCGTAGTTCTGCCAGATAAGCATGCAAGTAAATAAAACATTTTGGGTTTATTTATTTAGCTTTTATAAAAACAGATGCTTCGATTACAAAGACTCAATATCAACAAATTTCCAAAGATTAACAGACTCTGACGCAAAGACGACAAACAGACTCCGAAATTAAGCTATCATACTCTAAAGAAATACAGACTCGACACAGAAAGAAAATACAATCTAACATGACTCACAGACTTTGACAGAAAAGGAAATACAAATTCAAATGGAAAATCATGAGTACATCAATGCTCTTGGTGTCCGTGGGATATCATTCGGTCTCGCCACGGGCCTATGTGCAAGATCCCTTTGAAGTCGGTCCAAGTTGTTCATTATTTGTTTAACAAAGGTCATCACCGCTGCAAAGAATGTAGTGCGAGTCATATCCTCACAAATGTGGCACTTCATAACGATGTAGTCAGCGATGTTTCTAATTCTCTCTCTTATGACGCCCTTTTCTTGTAACAAATGCCCAATATGCTGGGCCCTGGCCTCCAAAGTTTGCTTGGCCGCATAGTTTTGTTCCTGAAGTTGTTGCAAGTCTATTTCTAACTGTGCCAACGTCGTGTATCAGTGTTCCCTTTCAACCTTGAAATCTTTTGCCTGCTTGATCATTTTATTTCTCGTGGCGATAACTGTGAGCACGTGATTTTTGCCCAATGAGAACTACTCCCAAAAATTCAAAATGAAATGGTTTTGTGTTATTTGTGATTTATTTGTATTTTTGTCTGTACATGTTTATTTCTACTCTAATTAAGAAAAATACAAAAATATGTGTTGCATGTGCATTTAGGATTTAATTTTACAATTTAGGAATTAATTAAACAATCAAGTTTGTTTTACAAAATGGAAAAATCACAAAAAATATGCACTTTGCATTTTTTTGCATTAATATCCGAATTGTGTGATTTTATCTTTATTGATGTTTAATTTCGTGTGATAGTTATTATTAAGAGTTAATATTTTTAGTTAATTGTCGATTTTATAATTTAATTAGGATTTTTTAGTTTTATTGTTGAAAAGGAAAATTGAAATGGAAAAGAGAATAAGAAGAGGAAAATTCAGTTGGGCCAATTTGGCCAAGCCCAAATCCAAAAACACAGCCAAACCTGGCCAAAAAACCAGCCCATACCCTCCCCAAATCCAGTCCACCTGCGACTGATCCAAACGACGTCGTTTTAAGTCAATCAATCTCAACCATTCGTTTGATTGGATCAATGGTCCAGATCACCCCATCCTCACCTGGTCTAGCCCGACCCGCTTTACATTCAAACCGACCCAACCCCCGCCTAAAAGAAACGATGTCGTTTCTATTAAGTGTTTAATCCAGTCTATTAATTTTAATTAATCTAACGGACTGGATCGAATCCTTCATCCATTATATATTCCCAAACCCTACCCCGCCCCCCAAGCCAAACCCCCCCTCACCTCTTCATCTCTGAGCTTCAGAGACCAAACAGACCCTCCGCCTCTTACCACCGTGCTCCGCCCACCAGAAATCGCCTCACGACGGTTCCGGTGGCCTAAACGACCCCATCTTTTCACCACTGATTCCCCTTGACCTCCCCATTCTGAATCCCTAACTCTTATCCCTCGAATCCCAGTCGTGTGCTTCGAATATTAGATCAAAAATCAGGCCGGAACCTTATCTCGTCCAATGGCCTCCAATTTCACACCACAGCTTCCCCAAGATTTCCTCGTTCCAGTCCCATACTCATTTCCCTTCGAATCATCCCCCAAAACTAATCCACCCCAAATCCATACCCGAGCACCCACTGACCTCCCTCGTGCCCAAACCACCTTTGGTTTGGGTCGAATCTGGCTAGAAACACTCGAACCCCAAATCGAAACGTAAGAACCCTAGAAAACCAAAACTGGTTTCTGTCCGAAATTTAAGGGAATTTGGGTGTTTAACTGACCTTAGTCGAAGTGTTCTCAGTTGAGAACACTCGATTAAGGTCCGTTTGACTTCAAAAAGTTCAAGTCCGAGTCAATTCAAGTCTGTCTGTTCTCTATTCCATTTAAGGTATTTTTCCTTCTTTCCTTTTATTTTATTTTGATGTTTTAAATGTTTGTTTATTTGTTTAGTATTGTTATATTAATTTTTCAATTTTTTGTCGATTGTTCTATTCTTCTCCCTCGGACATTTTATTTGGTCGAATTTGTTTCTGCTCGTTGTTGTGTATAATTATAGGCTGTGTAATCGATTCGAATAAGTTTCATCGATTAGTTAAGTCTTATTATAAATCCCTGTTCTTGTCAATGCCTCTTGAATTGCCTGATTATCTATTTCTGATTGATTGCTGTCAATTGTTGTAGTCAATCGGTTAATTAGTTATCGTCGATTAATTCAGTTTTATTAGTAGTTTCGTCAAATGGTTTGAGGTCGAATGTTGTATGTGCTGATCTTTGGGCAATTAACTTCAGGGCATTGTCAATATGTTGACAATGATCCTACATTCTTGTATATGTTTGACTTAGAATCCCTGCATTCATGTTGATTTTGATTCAGTTTCAGCTTCAGTTTTAATGATTCTGTTGAGTTCTGTGTTGTGTTAGTTTGGTTTTGATTTAAATTCAGTTCATTTGTTTTAATTGGAATTCAACCTTAGTCATTCAGTTGTCAGGAGGATTGGTTATAGCTGTTAATCAGAATTAGTTTTAGATAATTGTTAGCTTGAACAGATTTTAAAGTTAAAGGTTTTAATGCAGATGAATAGATTGTATTAGGGCAGTAATATTAAGGGGTTTCAGGGGAAATTTGGGAATGGAACAGTTAGGATAATATTTTAATGTTAGTGTCTTGTTAGTGGGGTATTAAATGTCTTTAAATTAATAAGTTAATGGGGAACAAGAGGGAATGGGGGCTGAAAATAAGGAAAAGCATTTCTTAGTGAGTTTTAAGTGGAAATATGCAGATTTTGGTTGCTGGGGGGGGGGGGGTCGGGTAGTTAAGTTTTAAAGAGGGGGGCAGGTCTGTAATGGCTATAAAAGAGAAGGCATTTGGACTGATAAAAAAAATTATTTTTGGAGATCAGAAATTCAGAATTAGAAATATATAAAATAGGTTGACTTTGATGTTGAAGAGGCCAGTTTAGTTTGAGAGTGAAAGTGATCGGATTTTAACACAAAAGTTCAGTTAGTTAGAGAGTGAAAACAGGCTGGATTTCAATACTAAGAATTCAATATTGAGAGTAAGAAAGTCTAGTCTTCTTTGATTGCTGAAAATCAGTTAAAAGAGTAGAGTTTCTTGAAAGTGTTCTTCTTTGATAGCTAAAGAATAGAGAATCAGAAAGTACTGTTTCATTGCATTTCTGAGTTGATTTCTGCTCTCTGTTTGTTTCTGGGAGTTCTTTGGTTCAGTTTGGTATTGCTGGGGTTGTCAACTGGTTTTTCTGAGTTTGTTGTGGGTTTCTCGTTACTGTTCCATTGGTTATTGCTGGGATTTTGCTAGTTTTAATCTGTTATTGGGCTGTTGTTGTTTGTTGTTGTTGCTGTGTTGCTACTGCATCTGTTGTTTCGCATCTTCCTCTTCTTTTGTTTCCAATACCAGGTACACGACTGTAACACTAGCTATTGTAAGCTGAAATATGTGGAAGCATGAATACATATAAAAATGGAAGTCTGAAGTTTGATTCAGCTTTTTCTTTTTTTTTTTACTGATTGTAGTTAGAACATTTTTGTATACTACTGTTATGTAGATTTTTGCTGCTTTGTATAGTTGGACTATTATATGTTGATGCCTAAGTAATGTAGACGCAATGGTTTAGTGTAGTTTAGATTTGATTTGTATATGATTGTACAAAGTGGACTGAAGTTGGACGTGTATGTTTATGCTAATTAGCCTGCATATTGGTGCTAATCACCAATCTTGATGTAAGATGATTTATCCATGTGGTTTAAATGTTGAAAAAAAACCAGAATAGTTTGAAGCATGAGACAAAATGTGAGATTTACATCTTTCACGTGTAGTGATAAGTAGAAACTGGTTGTCATTTAGGATATAGACATTTATTTGCTAATAACATTTTCAATATCATAGCTTCAAAATCTTGGGTGTTTTGAATATTGATCTAGTAAGGCTAACTTGAATCAATTGGTTTAATTAGTCGCTTCGCATCCTTGGCAAAAAAATCATGTTTCTAGTAGTGACTTGAACAACCCCAAATGTAATAGTGGTAGTAGAACTAATAATAAAATTAGGACTTTTTCCTTCTTTTTTTGAGACAAAAATATATAGAAAATCGTAGTCATTTTAGCATGGACCTTTAAATAAAACATGAGACGAACCTCACCGGATAAAGCGCGTAAATTGCGGGGCCCTCAATAATTGGTTAAAAAATAAAACATTTAGAATTCAGGATGAGTCGTTTAGTGAATTTCACGGCCCTCCCCAAGGATAATAACGCGCTAGTCATTTTAGGCGCGCTTTTAATAATTTACTTTCTTAAACTCGGGTGCACATTTATGTGACCCAAATCCAAATCTCGACGGAGTCGAAATGTGCCGACAACCACGGGTGCGTTGATGTGACGTGGTTCGAGATGTATTTTTACGACGTCACAATTCATGTTAAAAATAATAATAATCGGTAAAGAGTTTAAATTTGCACATAGGTTCAACCTGTATTAAAATCAGATAAATAAGCCAAATATGACAGTTGAGCGACCGTTCTAGAACCACGGAACTCGGGAATGCCTAACACCTTCTCCCGGGTTAACAGAATTCCTTACTCGGATTTCTGGTACGCGGACTGTTAAACAAAGTCAATATTTTCCTCGATTCGGGATTCAACCGGTGACTTGGGACACCATAAATCTCCCAAGTAGCGACTCTGATCCTTTAATAATAAATCCCGTTTCGATTGTCCTTTAGTTGGAAAAACTCCTTTACGCCCCGAAAGGGCGCGAGTAAAAAGGAGGTGTGACAGCTCTGGCGACTCTGGTGGGGACCGAACCCAGAATCTCTGGTTCAGGGTTCAGAATTCGAGCTTAGATGAATTGTTATATTTGGCTTTATTTATTATCTGATTTTATTACATGTTTTGTCCTAATGTGCTAAATGTTGCTTTTACCGCTTTGATATTATCTGAATATATAAACTGCTACGAAATCCCTCTCTTCTCTCTCTTGAGGAGTGCACGCTAGTCGTGACTTCTTTCTGTTAGTGTCATATCCCAAAATAGAATGAGGATTCGGAGGAGTTGCAAAATCGGATGATCTTTTGGCTACCGGTACGCAGTTCCCATCCTCGGCTCGAGTGGGCCGCTCGGGCAAGCCAGGTCTAAAACAAACACCCAGGATAAACCTAGTATAACAAAACCTCATGCCGGACCCCTAGTAGGAACGCTTATTTGCATCATGTGCACTTGACTTAGGGGACTCAACACAGAGGTTGGGTCCGTCTAGGACAAGCGACCTGAAATGAAAAGACCATCCTACTGCATCCTATGTATTTTACGCATTTATTTAACGCAGACTTGCATGCTGACCGGTTTCTGAAAATACTGGAATATCGGAAAAAGGAAAAAAAAGGAAAAAAAGAAAAAAAAATGTTTTTAGTGTAATTTATTTAAACAAGTTTCGTTTTCAGAATTAGGTTATTTTCGTTGTCCGAAGTGCGTTGGTTTGATTCTCACCGGATGTGAGATACGTAGGCAGCCCTCATTGGGTCCAACCTCTCTTTTTGCAAAAATAGCCAAAAAATTCAAATCTTTTGTCATAAATAAGTCGGGTGATTCCATTCTTGTAAAAAATAGCCGAATAGACGCCGGAAGGCTGTTTTTGCGAGAACAACCATTGTTGGTCATTTTCAAGGTTTTTGTCCGGTTGGTAAAACACAGCCTTTAAATCTTCTTCGAAGTGCTGAAAGGCCGTATTGACAAGACCAGAGTTTTTAAATGTGTGTCAATTTTGTTTATTCTTTCTTTGAGTCCAATGAGTCTTAATCACCCCAAACAAACATGCAGAATGAGCACGGGTCCAAGTTTGCCGGTAATAGTTAGGAGCAAGATCCCTTTGGAGTTGCGCTTGTGGTGGGAGGATTTGGAAAAGTCAGAGCGAGATAAGATCAAACCACATCTGGGAGGTCTCACCAGTTTGTTGAACGTCAGACCCAGATGTGACATCATAAAAGCTTTGGTTACATTTTGGGACCCGGCCCACAACGTATTCCACTTCTCAGATTTTGAACTCACCCCAACCTTAGAAGAGGTAGCAGGTTATATGGACATTACTGAGGGGCTAAGGCACAAATATCTGATTGCTCCAAGAGCCGTCAATTCACACAAGTTCATGGATCTACTGAAGATAAGCAAGGGAGTCCTGTACTCTGAGTTGGATAGGGTTTTTTCTACTCTGCAGTTCATATACCAGAGGTATGGGCATATAGAAGGGTTCGACGATTTGGAAAGCGGGGTTTGCAGCAGAGGGAATCGGACAAAATGGGATGAACATAGGCGGTCCGCCTTCATGGTAGCGTTCTTGGGCATTGTGTTGTTTCCTCGGAAAGACAGAAATATTGATTTGAAGGTGGCTGGAGTCGTCAAGGTCCTGATTACCAACAACAAAAGCACGCTTGCCCCTATGATAGTGTCCGAGATATACCGAGCTCTCACAACCTGTAAAGCCGGGGCATATTTTTTTGAAAGATGCAATTTGTTATTGCAGATGTGGATGATCGAGCACTTGTGTCATCATCCTCAGTATATGAGCTATAGATCTACAAACGAAGGCTGCATTGAAGGATATAACACGAGGGTTTCAGGGCTCAAATTGCTAGATGGGTTTGAAGACTGGGTATCTTGCCTTCGCGCCATCACTGCAGCACAAATAGGGTGGACATTGGATTGGCTTCCTGTTGAAGAAATTGTGTATATGCCAGCCACAGGGCCTTACTTCCTCTTAATGGGACTCCGAGGTATTCAACCTTATGCGCCCTACCGGGTGATGAGACAGTTAGGAAAGTGTCAGGTGGTACACCCAGATGAAGATCTCAATGTTTATACAGTCAAGATAAGCACTGACGTCCAATTTCATGAAGAAACCTTCCGTTATATATGGAATGAATGCCAGTATTTGACGGTAAACATTCGAGTGCGCGACCTATCTAGAGGCGAAGTCTCACCGGCTTATCTCGCCTGGTAAAGAAAGAAGGGCATTATAAGAGACGAACCAGAATAGCCAACCAAAAAACCTCACATTCAAGAGTTCGTTGAGGTGTCACAAGAACCGTGGGACTGGTTGGCCAAAGAGCGCGAATACCGGGCCGAAGTAGGCAAACTAAAACAACAGATTAAGGATCTGAAATTTGAGAACAGGGTGCAAGTTGCTGTCGATGAAGGAGAGAAGAACAAATTAGCCCAAGAAAATGAGGCTCTCAAGGCTCAGATCCGACAAATGAGGATAGATGCTGACAACCAGCAAAGGAATCGGTCAGATGAAAGATTGATTAACGGACTAAAGAAGGAAATCATGGAGCGCCGGGATGACCTGATGAAATCCAAGGGTGCCGTAGCACAGCTCCGGGCACAACGGGCAAAAAGAACAAAAGAGTGCACATAGTACTTGCAACAGGTGAAGAAGGAATATGAAAAAACCATTGCCAAACTAAAGAGAAAAATGACCACCCTTGAGGACAAGGCAGCTAAGCAAGCTGAAGCTTATGAAATCGAAAGTGAATACTGTTACGATTTACTGGCTCGAATGGAAGATGAAATACGGCAGCTGCAAAGGCAACATCTCCAGGATTCTCAGGTTTTGGGGGGCCGTAGTGATCAGATAAGGCATCTGCTCATAGAAAAAGGTCGAACCAGGAACAAGATTTGGACTATTGCCCATGCCATCATTAGGAGATGCCGAATGTGTGAAGACATGACCCGCACTACCTTCTTGTCAGCAGTAATGATTTTTGTAAAATAGACAATGTACGAACTGGAGCAACTTGAAAGGGATCTCGCACCTAAGTCTGCGGCAAGGCCGAACGATGCCTCGCACGCACCAACTTTTGGAGCTTTAATGCATTCATAGCTCAACTCAGTGTCCTTGTCTTTAGAGTCTGTTGTCTGTCTGTATGTTCTCTTTTGCATCAAAATGTGTTAGTAGTTTTTTTTAGTCCGTACTTGGTTTTACTTCGGGTTTGTTCTCCTTTCCAAAAAAATGTTTAGTTTGTATTATAATGTTTCAGTAAGGAAAATGGAAAATTCCCAAAATTTGCTTTCGCATTTATGAGTCAGAACTATGCACGGTCTGATTCATGCGGGGATATGATACGTAGGCAATCCACATAAGATTCGACCACCACTAAAAAAGGAAAGGGAGAAGAGTAGAAAAAAAAGAAAACAAAAACAAATAAAGGAAAGTTTGGAGGCACATAAAAGAAGCCGGAATGATGCATGCAGTCAGAACAAAGACATGATAGAAATGGTTAAACTGCTTAGGAGCATTGCATCCCCAACGTGCAATTGCAATATTTGTTAAACTCTAACGCTAACAAAGTTTGTTGAATCCAGATTTCGAAAAAGTTAGCTCGTTAGAACGTTCTGACAGATTACCATTACCATACAAGATCTAAAGGGACCATTCCAAAAAGCATGTCTGGTTCGGACAAAAGCGTTGAGGAGGAAAAGACGGAGATACCAATGATGAAGGAGGAAGTAGACAGGTTGAGACAAGAGATAGCTGGGATGCACCTAGCCTGGGATAGCGGACAAACATTACCATTCCCTCCCCCTACTCCTACCCTCTCACCGGATCGGACTCCGGAACACCCTCCCACTGGTCCATCAACGAGCTTCCCCATTGTCCAATACTATCAGGGGGAAACTTCCTATAATCCCCAATCTTTACCACCCAAACAAAACCCTCCTCCACCAACTGTTCCTGTTTTTGTGGCACCTCCACCCGCCACATTGCAAAAATCATCCAATGAACCAGTGTTTCAGGTTCACGACAACCAATACTATCCTCCCGAACTCACCTTCAAAGCACCCGAGCCATACACTTACACCCCTCACCTTCAGCTCCCGGCAGAAACTGAGAGGCCGGCTAAGAATCCGGAGCAGGACGAAGTGCTTCGCAAAGTGAAAAGCCTGGAGCAGTCCTTCAGGAATATGCATGGATTGGGCAGCCAAGTTAGTGTGGCCTACAAAAATATGTGTCCCTTCCCCGATGTTCAATTGCCGGCAGGTTTTAAGATGCCAAAGTTTGATCTATATGAGGGACATGGTGATCCCATGGCACATCTACGAGGTTTCTGTAGTAAGATGAGAGGGGTAGGTGGATAGGATGAGCTACTGATAGCTTATTTTGGTCAAAGTTTAAGTGGGTCCGCACTAGAATGGTACACGAGGCAGGATCCTAGTAGGTGGTATACTTGGGACGATCTAGCACAAGCATTTGCAGGTCACTTCCAGTATAACCTTGAGATCGTCCCTGACAGTCTCACACTGTTGAAACTTGAGAAAAAGCTTGGAGAGAGCTTCAGGGAATTCGGATTCCGTTGGAGAGAGCAAGCAGCAAGAGTCAATCCACCAATGAGGGAAGGTGAAATGGTGGACTACTTCTTACAAACTTTGGAGCCAACTTATTTTGGTCACCTAGTGACGTCAGTTGGTAAATCTTTCAACGAAGTAGTAAAAATGGGTGGTATGATTGAAGAGGGGCTCAGGTCCAATAAGATAATGAGCTATTCGGCAATCAAGGCCACAACTCAGGCTATCCAAAGCGGCACGGGAGGTCCGCTCGGGAAAAAGAAGAGAGAGGAGGTTGCAACAGTCGAAGCAGGTACTTGGTTCAGATACAGAGGTCCTTCTCCTCACTACCAACCTATACCCCATCACCCAAATTACCCACACACTCCATACGACCCTCCACAGCCCTACTACCTACCACAAGAGCCACATTTCTCTGTCCATCACGCCCAAACTTACACCCAGCCTCCGGCTTGCCCACAATGGCGTGCGTCGTTTCCCCATAATACATATCCACCTCCACAAAACACATACCCACCTCTGCAAAGCACATATCCACCACCAAGGGCCTACAGGAATCCTTCAGGGCCAGGCTTCTGTTGAAATCAGGCTTTTAGGAATGAAAGGGTGCAGAGGCAGAGAACATTCACTCCGCTGGGAGAAACCTATACTACTCTGTTCCACAAATTGAAGCAATTAGGCCTATTGAGTCCTGTTGAGCCCAAATTGCCAAATCCCCTTCCCAAAAATCTGGACCACTCGGTAAGCTATGAATATTGTTCGGGGGCTCCCGGGCATGATACTGAGAAGTGTTGGAAGTTGAAGACTGTCGTACAAGATCTTATTGACACAAATAGGATCGAGGTTCCGGCACCAGAGTCACCCAACATCAATGAGAACCCATTGTCGGTGCACCATAAGGCCCACATGATCGAACTAGTGCACGAAGGAGGGGAGCTCAAGAAACCCTCATAAACGGTAATGATGATTCGTGCCAGTCCAAAAGAAAAGCCGACCGGTGGAAAGGTAGTGGTATAGTTGGGAAGGGTAGATGACAAGCCAGTTGTGTTAATGGGGAAAGGTTCGTCTGTTGTTGCGAAGAAGCCAAAGCCGGTCAAGGTAGTGCTGTAGGGAGTATCAAGCACACCAGTGTTAGTTATTAAGGGGGCCTGCGTAGAACCAGTTGTTATCAGGCCAGTAATGCAGTTGCCGATAACAAATGAGAAAGCTGTGCCATGGAGCTACAGTCAAATGACGGTGATGCATAAGGGGAAGGAGGTTGTGGAAGAAGTTTGTGAGGCCCAGGGGTTAACTCGTTCGGGAAGGTGTTTTGCTCCCGCAGAATTGAGAAGGGCCAATCCTATAACAATAAAAAAGCCAGTGACGGAGGAAGAAGCAGAGGACTTTTTAAAGAAGATGAAGGCACAAGACTACTCCATTGTACAGCAGTTGAGGAAGACCTCGACCCAGATTTTGTTGCTATCCTTGTTGATCCATTCAAGCGATCATTGTCGGGCATTAATGATGATTCTGAATGAAGAATCTGAATGAAGCCCATGTTCCGGACAAGCTCTCAGTGAACCATTTGGAGAAAATAGTGCACAAAATCTTCGAGGTAAACCGAGTGACATTTTCTGATGATGAGTTGCTAGTAGAGGGTACAGAACACAACAAAGCACTCTATTTGACTGCGAAATGCGAAGACTCGGTGGTCACTCGAGTACTGATTGATAATGGGTCCAGTGCCAATATCTGTCCTTTGGCCACTCTGAACAAACTGAAAGTTGATGATGATAGGATTCACAAGAACAACGTCTGCATCCGAGGCTTTGATGGGGGTGGTACTGACACAGTGGGTGATATCATACTGGAATTGACAATTGGTCCGGTCGAGTTTACCATGGAATTTCAAGTGATAGATGTGGCGGTGTCGTATAATCTTCTGTTGGAGTGACCCTGGATCCACACAGCCAAAGTAGTGCCTTCTACACTGCATCAGATGGTCAAATTTGAATGGGATAGACAAGAGATTGTGGTACACGGGGATGACGGTACAGAAGCCGTTAGTGATGCCATTGTTCCCTTCATAGAAACCGACGATGACAAGGGCCCATGGGTTTATCAGGTTTTTGACGCAGTCTTAGTGGACAAAATTCCTGAGGGCGGAGGCCTTCCACTTCCCAGAATCGCAGCTGCGACCTTCATGATAGCCTCGGAAATGTTAAACAACAGGTTTGTACCAGGAAAAGGTTTGGGGGTTGATCTGCAGGGTATTGTCCAACATGTTTCTTTGCCCAAGAACCTGGATACTTTTGGGCTGGGATTCAAGCCTACCACACCAGATGTAAGACAGGCTCGAAAATTGAAGAAGAGAGTTTGGGTTCTTCCCAAACCGGTTCCGCATCTCTCCAGATCCTTTGTTAGAGCAAGTATCAAAAGGTTGTCAGTCCCCAAAGTTCTCGAACCACTGATTGGGTCAGATGGAGATTTGAATGAGGGTTTTGAAAGTCTGTTCGCCGATGTCAACGTGATAAAAGCTGGAGAAGGGTCTAGTAGGGCAAACATACAATTTGTGGGGCCTAGAGCCAATATCAACAATTGGACGGCTACTCCTCTTCCTACCCGGAGGGAGTCTTGGTAGTAGGCTCTGGATTTTCTTTCTTGTTTTCTGGATTATTCCAGAGTTGTAATCTAGTTTTGTTTTATTTTTGTATTCGACAAAAGCGTGAAACTCTGTTATCCCGCATTTTAATAAAGTGAAAGTTTTCTCTCTTTATTTTGTTTTAATTCTGTTTTCTTCTTTTCTCTTTTTGAACAGTTCTCTTTATACTGGTTCTAATGACATGGCATGTACAATGGATCTTCAACCTAGTCTAAAAAATCAATCTGATTCCGAACTAATTGTACAAGAGGTCGATTATGACGATGAATCGGAATACGATGAGGATGAAGCCTTTGAAGAGATAAACAGAGAATTACGCCAGTTTAAAGAGAAACCCAAGCCCAATTTGAACGACACTGAAGTTGTCAATTTAGGGGATGCAGATGATGTTAGGGAAACCAAAATAAGCATCCACATTGAGCCGAACATCAGGGAGGAACTAATCAAAGCACTCATTGAATTCAAAGATATTTTTGCGTGGTCGTACGATGACATGCCGGGCTTAAGCACCGATCTAGTGGTTCACAAATTGCCCACTGACCCGGCATGCCCTCCCGTCAAGCAGAAATTGAGGAAGTTCAAGACAGATATAAATGTGAAGATTAAAGAAGAAGTAACCAAGCAGCTGCGGGCAAAGGTTATTCGGGTTACGCGGTATCCTGATTGGTTGGCTAATATGGTGCCAGTGCCGAAGAAAGATGGGAAGATCAGAGTGTGTGTCGATTACCACAATTTGAATAGGGCGAGCCCCAAGGACAACTTTCCATTACCCAACATCCATATCTTGATCGATAATTGTGCCGGACGTGAGATCGGGTCTTTTGTAGGTTGTTATGCGAGGTATCATCAGATTCTGATGGATGAAGAAGATGCGGAAAAGACAGCATTCATTACGCCGTGGGGGACTTATTGCTATCGGGTAATGCCTTTTGGTTTGAAGAATGCTGGGGCAACGTACATGAGAGCAATGACTACTGTGTTCCATGACATGATACATAAAAAGATTGAGGTATACGTAGACGATGTGATCATAAAATCCAAGCATCAGGAAGACCACGTAGTAAACCTAAGGAAGTTTTTCCAAAGACTTCGAAGGTACGATATTAAGCTCAACCCGGCCAAATGTGCATTTGGTGTTCCATCTGGAAAGCTGTTGGGATTCATTGTCAGTCGGCGAGGCATTGAGTTGGACCCATCAAAGATCAAATCCATCCAAGATTTGCCACCGCCGAAGAACAAGACAGAAGTAATGAGTCTGTTGGGAAGGTTGAATTATATCAGCAGGTTTATTGCTCAACTCACAGCAACTTGTGAACCCATTTTTCGGCTACTGAAGAAAGATGTTGCGGTAGAATGGACGGCAGAATGTCAGGAAGCATTTGACCAAATCAAAGGATATTTGTCAAATCCACCTGTGTTGGTTCCACCTGAGCCGGGAAGACCATTAATTCTTTATCTAACGGTCCTGGAGAATTCGTTTGGCTGCGTACTGGGGCAACATGATATCACAGGAAGGAAGGATCAAGCCATCTATTATCTTAGTAAGAAGTTTACAGTCTATGAGGTTAAGTACACTCAACTTGAGAAGACGTGTTGCGCCCTAACTTGGGTGGCACAGAAATTGAAACATTATTTGTCATCCTACACTACTTACCTCATTTCACGCTTGGATCCATTAAAGTATATCTTTCAAAAGCCTATGCCGACAGGAAGACTTGCAAAGTGGCAGATTTTTCTCACAGAGTTTGACATAATTTATGTGACTCGGACTGCGATGAAATCCCAAGTATTGGCCGATCATTTGGCCGAGAACCCGGTCGATGAAGAGTATGAGCCATTAAGGACCTATTTTACTGATGAAGAGGTGACACATATTGATGAACTAGAACAGGCCGAAAAACCAGGTTGGAAGCTTTTCTTTGATGGGGCTGCTAACATGAAAGGAGTCGGAATAGGAGTTGTGCTTATTTCTGAAATAGGGCATCACTATCCTGTTACGGCACAACTTCGTTTTTATTGTACCAACAATATGGCTGAATACGAAGCATGCATTTTGGGTTTAAGGCTAGCTGCAGACATGGATGTCTAGGAAGTCTTGGTCTTGGGAGACTCGGATCTTCTGGTACACAAAAATCAAGGAGAATGGGAAACACGAGATTTGAAGCTCATACCATACCGACAATGTTTGCATGATCTTTGTCAACGGTTTTGATCAGTGGAGTTTAGGCATATTCCTAGGGTCCATAATGAGGTCACCAATGCTTTGGCTACCTTAGTGTCAATGTTGCACCATCCGGACAAAACCTATGTCGATCCTTTGCATATTTAAGTACGAGATCAGCATGCTTACTGCAACATGATTGAAGAAGAACTTGATGGAGAACCGTGGTTCCATGATATCAAGGAGTACATCAGAATGGGGATATACCCAGTGCAAGCCAAGGGGGATCAAAAGAGAACAATTCGACGGTTGGCTAGTGGATTTAACAATTAAAGGACAATCGAAACGGGATTTATTATTAAAGATTTAGAGTCGCCACTTGGGAGATTTATGGTGTCCCAAGTCACCGGTTCAAATCTCGAATTGAGGAAAAGATTGACTCTGTTTTACAGTCTGCGAACACAGAAATTCGGGTAAGGAATTCTGTTAAACCGGGAGAAAGTGTTAGGCATTCCCGGGTTCTGTGGTTCTAGCACGGTCGCTCAACTATTATAATTGGCCTATTATCTTATTTCAACACATGTTTTAACCTATGGTTCAATTTTAACCTAATAACCGCTTTTATTTAATTATTTTTTAGGAAAAGATTCAACGTCATCTAAAACACGTTTTGAACCACGTCACATAAATGCACCTGCGGTCCACGACACATTTTATTTAACGATGTTGGGATTTGGATTGGGTCACATGAAATGCACCCCCGGATTTTAGAAGTAGGCATCATAACTATGTCACAGGAACCGTACCCATAGTCACAATGGTTTATTAATCGCGCCTAAAGCAACTAGCGCATTTGGATTATTTTCTTAATCTTTGAGATTATTGGAAGGCCATGGATTATAGAAGATTTTTGTAAGAGAGGTAATGTGAATTTGTTAAAAAGAAAAGAAAAGATATGAACCAAGAAAAAAGAAGCACGTAGTGTGAGAAATGTGGCACATAATGAGTAACCATTAGAGTGCCAGCCAAGCGTGAAAGAGGGGTGCTACTTCGTCAGTAGCAGAATACATAGCCTCATTCTGTTCTTGAGTTGAGTATATCAATTCCTATTTATGGTGTAGAAATAAGACCAAAACACCTCACATGTTGAATCGTTACAAAATCCGAGGCTGCCATTACTAGACTTTCATAAAAATGAGCAAATTTTCTAGCCTACGAGGCAGAGAAGCAACATTGGCTTCAAGACAACAATTGGTTTGCATTCAGAAACTTGGAATGTCCATTAAGATCTCATATGAATTACTCGTTCGACACTTCACGAAAGAATATTGAAGAGTACAAAAGAAGTGAAAAGATTCGAAACTACCATTAGGCTTATCACGACTTTATCAATTGATGAATATGGTTCAACCAAGATTGGCAGGGATTCATAACAGTGTCTAAGCATTAAATCAAAGTATCAAACTAATCAAACTGACAAAGCCTGAAAACATCAAAGAATAACCTCAGAACTCATTTTCGAGTTTAAACTTAACCAAACAAGTAGGCATATACATAAAAATTGCAATCAGCCATTACAAAACTAAATCCCGTTCTTTTACCAACCTCAGTAGCAGCATTTTTGAACAACTAGAAAATCAAACAATAATAATAATAATAAAAGACCAATTAAAACATGTCTCTAATTATATAAAGATAAAAACTATTAGCTGAACATAAGAGGGGAAGAACTGGACCTGAAATTGCTTTCCATATATATTCGAATCTTCAAAAATTACAGCGCAATGAGGACTCGAACCCAAAAATTGCAAACAACAGCAGCAAGAATCATGCAAGAACTTTAAGAGAATCTCTAACCGTAGTTCTTTCCAATACTTGATTCAATACAAAACCTCCAAAACGAATTGTGAAACAATAGAGAAAGGCTAATGTTGAACCAAGAACCCGACCTCAATAAACATATCCCGGACCGGCGACCACAGACAGAAGCGGAGACGAACAATGACCTCAATGCTTACCGGAAAACTTAGACTCGAAACCAACCGTACTCCATATTTGGGACCGGATATCGGAACCTAAGAAAAAGGTAGATGTGTATTTCAGGTGTTGTTAACAGGAAGAAGCAGAAGCACGATGGCTATGGCTGCTACGCTCAGGCATCGGAGAAGATGAAGAATGGGACGGGGTCGTTTCTTTTATTTGAAGCTTCGTTGAAGAAGAAGAAGAGAGCCCCATTTCTTCTCAAGGGATCTAGGATCTCATTCTTGTGTTCAGCCGATGGTTAAGCGTTGAAAATGAAGGGGAAGCTGATGGGGAGTGGTGATGTGTGGAAGATGATCCGAGAGGGGTGGGTCTGTTATTTCGTTCAATAAAAAGCCACGGATGACTACTTCAAGAAGATGATGAACGAGAGGGTAGGGTTCTGTTTTGCACTGTTGCGGCGCTGCTGATACAGCGTATATGCGTTTTTTTCCCTCGGTATTAGAGTGTAGGGTGTAGCTATATAGGAAAGGTTTTAGGTTTAGGGGTATGGGTTTTGTGTTATTGGGCTTTGAAATTGGGCCAAAGACTAGATAAAAAAAACTACAAAGTTCATAAAGACGGGATAAATCAATCCGACAGTAATTTCTCCTTCTAAACTTATATACAATTATAATATAAAAATAAAAACTAATTTTATGATTAAACTAAACTATATTAAGACATGAAACTATTTTTGGTATTTTCAAAATTATATAGAAATAAAAACGAGGTACTATTTTTTGTATTTTTGTATTTTTTTTTACTTTATGAAAGGTACACAAAAATAAAAATAGTTTTTTGTAATTTTCATTTTCTAGTAATAAAAATAAAGTAAAAGAGTAAAAATTAGTTGAAATAGCTATATTAGGCCTAAATTAAATATTTTACGCTAAAATGGGTGAAATCTCGGGGAGGGTCAAAAATCACATGTCTAAAGCTGCCCCTCTTTGACTGGAAATACGAAGTATTTTCAGATAAAGAACGACTAGACAGGTTTTTTGACCCGACCCTTATTTGGAGAGATTAAACTAAGAGGAAAGAGAATGTGACCGAGCCCTGGTATCTGAGCTGCCTACATATCCTTGGCTATAAAGGAATCAGGCCACGTGTAGTTCAGAGGTGAGTGAAATGATGGAGTATGCCGAGGTGGAGAGCCAGTCGAGGTGCCATTCCGTCGAGGTTCCAGTCCGCAGTCCTGCTATTACATCAAAATCAAAACATGAAAAAGATTAGCTAAGCCTATCAACTACGAGTTCCAAGATTCCTATCTATAAGTCTTCTGAAGCTTGATCTTGAGTCTTGAATGGTTCTTCATGCAGACTTTAGATTTGAACCTTGACGCTTGTTAGCTGCAGGTGCTAGCTCGTTCTTCTACAGCTTTTGGGTCAGGACCAGACATGTAGTGCTTGTGACTTCCACCACGTCTTAAGTAGTTCACATCTTTCATCAACTTCTACATTTGGATTTACTTCTTGCCTTTCTCTCTTTTATTTATTGTGACTAACTTCTGTTGATCACCTCGGACTGCTGACTCGCATTCTTGTTGGGAGCTTCATTTGTTGCTGACTTGAATTGTAATCTGAGATGTTTCTTTTTCTTCAGGTGGACGCCTGATTGCCAGAAACTTGAACTGTATTCTCGTGCTCTCCAGGTGAGCTCCTGATTATTTGAAATTTGAATTGTATTCCCTACTTTCCAGACGGGCTCCTGACTTCAACTTGAAAGTGCTCTCTGCTCTCCAGGCGGGCTCCTGACTTCAAAATAGACAAAACAAAGAATTTGAAAGCTAAAACTTAAATTGTACTCCCTTGTTCTCCAGGCGGGCTCCTGACTGCTAAGCTTGAAAGTATTCCCTACTCTCCGGGCGGGCTCCTGACTACTGCATTTGAAAGTATTCCCTGCTCTCCATGCGGGCTCCTGACTTCAAAATAGACAAAACAAAGAATTTGAAAGCTAAAACTTAAATTGTACTCCCTTGTTCTCCAGGCGGGCTCCTGACTGCTAAGCTTGAAAGTATTCCCTGCTCTCCAGGCGGGCTCCTGACTGCTGCATTTGAAAGTATTCCCTGCTCTCCAGGCGGGCTCCTGACTTCAACTTAAAATGTATTCCCTGATCTCCAGGCGGGCTCCTGACTTCAAAATAGACAAAACAAAGAATTTGAAAGCTAGAATTTAAATTGTACTCCCTTGTTCTCCGGGCGTGCTCCTGACTGCTAAGCTTGAAAGTATTCCCTACTCTCCAGGCGGGCTCCTGACTTCAACTTGAAATGTATTCCCTGCTCTCTAGGCGGGCTCCTGACTTCAAAATAGACAAAACAAAGAATTTGAAAGCTAGAAGTTAAATTGTACTCCCTTGTTCTCCAAGTGGGCTCCTAACTGCTAAGCTTGAAAGTATTCCCAGCTCTCTAGGCAGGCTCCTGACTGCTGCATTTGAAAGTATTCCCTGCTTTCCAGGTGGGCTACTGACTTCAACTTGAAATGTATTCCCTGCTCTACAGGAGGGCTCCTGATTGCTAAACTTTAAATGTATTCCCTGCTCTCCAGGGGCTCCTGATTTTAGCAACACAGACAAAAACAAAGAAACATTTTTTGCCCCAGTTTGGTGGTTGAGCCATGCTTTCTTTCTGGAGGATCTCTACATGACGAATAATATTCCTTGCCTATGAACCATGCTTTTCCTCATGGAGGGTTCCTACAGGTCGAACAAATTTTCCTTTCCCCTTCTCAAACCGCCTTTGTGCTGACAAAATTTGGGCATGACATTTGAAAAAATTCAATCTTCCAAGCTTTGATTTGGACACAATATTTGTCCCTGTATCAAACAAAGAAAACTTGTGAGTTTATAAATATGGTGGTTGCTTTGTGGCATTGACTTTGAAGGCGATTGCTCCTTCACTTCCCATGATAACTTTAGTTTCAACTTGAAAGACCTTGCCTGTTTATTGATTGACCACTTTCTCTGTCACCCTTATCACAGAAAATACCTCTGATCCGTTCAGACCCAATACCTTCTATCTGTTGCATTGCTCATGAACTGGCATCTACCAAACCTTTGTGTTTCACATGATCCCCACGGTATATTGATTATTACCAACTTCAATGTACACATTGTTCTTTCCCGATTTAAATCACTGGCCTTGGTCTTGAGGTCTATTTCTCCATTGCTTGCCATGATATCTTTGATTTCTGCATGGAAGATCTTACTTGTCACTGGTTTACCACCTCTTTTTTTGTATTTCACATGGATCCCAACACATGTTGATTGTTACCAACTTAGTGTATATGTTGTTCTTCCTTGACTTAAACCACTGGCCCTAGCCTTGAGGCCTACTGCTCCCTCGCTTACCATGATAACTTTGATTTCTGCTTGGAAGACCTCGTTTGCCATTAGTTAACCACTTTTGTCAATCTTAACACAGAAGATACATTTGATCCGTTCACCTAACAACCTCTATTTGTTGCATTGTCTATGGATTGATATGTACCAAAGTTTTGTATTTCACAAGGATCCCAAAGTAAGTTGATTGTTACCAGTTCAGTGCACTTGTTGTTCTTTACTGACTTATGATGCTTTGATGTGCTAGCCAGATCTCATTTTGTGCACTTGGAAAGATGGTGACAAATTTTGAAGTCATTTCTCACTTGTTTGGACCAAACAGACTCAGAAAAAGGAAGTAAACACGACAAAAGAAATAAAGTAAAGGACAAGGGAAAGAGATGATTCCTAACAAGAAAACTACAAATGAGAAACCTATCAGATTGGATACCAACTCTAACGACCATGACATGCACCTGTGGCCTATTTTGTCAAGCAAGTCTGATGTTCAACTATTGTTGTACCCTCTAAGCCATGAAACTGGGCTTCAATGCTACGATTATCCAATCTGATTTACAATCCTTATTCGACTTGTAGTGCCCAAAGGGTTTTCACCATCAAGCCTATCTCATTTGATTCTTTCTATCAACTTTCGTCGCCTCAAGGTGCCCGTGAAGGTTTTCACCAATAAGACTCTCTTATTTTTATTTCTCTCAACTCCCATAGCCTTACGGTGCCTGTGAGGGTTTTCACCGATAAGACTCTCTCATTTTCATTACTTTTCCTGCTTGGACCAGAGTGTTACCCTTGATATGAATCCTCCACTTCCTTGACTTGGCATCTCTTGAAGACTGATCGGAAGGTCCTTCTTTGGACCGTAATATGGGTTTTTGGATAGGGTTAGAAAAAAAGGATATCAAAGGCTCAAAACAATTTAAATGGGTTCAAAATTACAACTTTCGGAATCAGATTTCCTACCACAACCACCACTTCTGCCCCAGTTTCTTTGCTTGGGGACTTTTGGATTTTTTATTTCGATGAGACTGAACCGTGAGGCTGCCTGCGTATCCTTAAAAGGAATCAGGTCGAACGTAGTTCATGTCATAGGAATTACTTTGTTGTTTTGCTTTTCTCTTTTCTCTTTCTTTTCTTTCTCTTTTTTGCTTTCTTTTTCTCTTTTTGTTGTTTTTTTTTCTTTTTTTTTTCTTATCATTCTTTTCGTTCTCTTTTTTTCCTTTTTTTTTATTTTCATTTTTCTTCTCTCCCTTTTTATTCTTTTCTTTTCTCCTTTTCATTTACTTATCTTTTACGCTTGTGTTTCTGATCTTTGCTACTGATTCCGAAAGAGGGGTATGAAAGAAAATAAACAAGGCTCAAAGGGGTAACGAAGGGTAAAGTGTTTAGATAGCAGAAAAAAATGTCTTCGTCATTCCAATCTTCAAAACATGCCAAGTACAAACAACACAATTAAACAAACCAAGGAAAATATTCGTAACATCTTTTGATTGCGCCAGACTTGATGACCATATCCACACATTCGCCTTCTACATCTGTTAAGTACGAAGCACCATTGGACAACATTCTCATTAAGATGAACGACCCCTACCAATTTGGGGAAAACTTGCTTTTAGCTTCAACCTGATGCGGCAGGATGCGTTTAAACAGTATTTCTTTTTGTTCTACCTGCCCCAGTTTCACAATTCGGGCTTGAAGTGATCTCAAAATGCCTTTACTTTTTTTTCCTCAAATGTCCCTATCATCTTCAAATTGTTTCATTGCTTTATGACTAAACTAACTTTTTAAGACCAGGCTGAGAATTACGCATGCATGTCATGTCACTAGAGTCAATAGGAAAAGAACTATAAAAAGAAAAGAGAACGAAACAAAAATGATTAAAAATAACAGAGAACAGAAAGTTGCATTAGACAGATGGTGAAAGGGTTTGAACAACAAAACAAGCAAACTAAACTGGGGTTACAAACCTAGAAAAAACCTCGACAACACTAGACGGGCTACTATGACTAAACAAACTAGGCAAAATAAAAGGATAGAAGGGTTTGAGTCACCAGACAATATCCGGATTACAACCCTGAAATAACCCGGGCAACAGAAATGACAACTAAATAAACCACCAAAACTCCTCCCTGGCTAACCAAGAAAGGAGCATCTTTCCAATTGCCAAGCTCGACATCTTAGCCACTGAATTCTGCATCAACATTACTAGGACCTTCACAAACTTCCATCACATTGTTCTTAACAAATTGCTTTTGGGTTCCCTTTGCTCGCTCGTTCTTAAGATCAACCTCTGATAGCACTGAAAACTTTGCAGCGCATGGACCTTCGAGGATCTCAGAAGAATTTTCATATTCCTTTTCAAAACAAATCATACTCACCATATACGTCTCATTACGAGCAAGCGATGGACTTTGGTTAGTGTCTGCTGCATCTGGATTTTGTACGACAATGTCACCTGCATCAATAAGCTTCTGAATTGCTTTCTTCAGATTCCAACACTTCTCTATGTCATGCCCCGGGATATTTGAGCAATATGCGCACCTTTGAGAAAAATCAAACTTCTTTGACGTAGGATTTGGCATTTTTATATGAATCGGCTTCAACATGTCCAATTGCTTCAACATGTCCAATTGCTTCAACTTTTGGAACAAAATGGCATATGATTCTCTAATAGGTGTGAAAGCCTTTTCTTTTTTCAGCAACCTCTCATTCTTAAATGCTTGATTGGGCCGTAAACCTGATCTAGGGGGTTTTCGATAGGCTCGTGGGGGTGGATAGGCATTTTGTGGAGCTGGGTACTGAGAGAGTGATGTATGATTTTGGGAGTTCCGTGGAGAGAAGTGGCATTGGGGAGGATCATCTGGTGCATCAGGATATCCCCGGGGATGATATCGAGGCTGGAAGTATTAATCGGGAAAGCCCATCAGATCATCTTTTTGGTTTCTTTTTCTTCCACCTGAGCTTACTGGAATGTTCTGAATGTCTTTCGAACAGCTCATGATTTTACCTGATTTGATTCCCTCTTCTACCATCTCCCCCATTTTTAACACATCATTGAAAGGCTTTCCCAAGGCCGGGATCAAATGACTGAAGTTGGTGGGCCCCTGGGATTTTAGGAAGAGCTCAACCATTTCTTCTTCACCAATCGGGGTATTGACTCGAGCAGCCTGCTCCCTCTATCTGAGTCCAAATTCTCTAAAACTTTCCTCCGGCTTCTTTTCCATTCTGGATAGGGAGGAGCGGTTTGGGGTAACGCCCGATCTGTATTGAAAGTATCGAACAAAATCTTGAGTCATGTCACCCAATGTAAGCCAATTACCAA
Source organism: Nicotiana sylvestris (assembly GCF_000393655.2). Classification (NCBI taxonomy): domain Eukaryota; kingdom Viridiplantae; phylum Streptophyta; class Magnoliopsida; order Solanales; family Solanaceae; genus Nicotiana; species Nicotiana sylvestris. The sequence continues at coordinate 16,536,834 of NC_091062.1, read as the reverse complement.
CATCTTGACGATTATGCCATTCCAAAGCTTCCCCAGTCAGGCTCTCACTGAAGTACGCCATCAACAAATCATCTTTCTCGCCAACACTTCTCATTTTACTGCAATAATCCCTCAAATGAGCTACTGGATCTTCACACCCATCATACAAGTTAAACTTTGGCACTTTAAACCCCGCGGGCAGGCGAACGTCAGGGGACACAAACAGTTCTTTGTAGGACATGCTGCACTGATCTTCCCTTCCTTGTTTGTTCTTCGAGGATTGTTCTATGCCTTTCAGCCTTCTGGGTATCCCCTCTTTCCTTTCTCTTCCTGTGAACCTTTCATTTTCAACATGCAACTTATCCCGAGGGCTCTGTTTGTATGAGTTTGGAACTTTGTGGGCAACCTCTGAGGGGTAATATCGGGCATCGTGAGCTTTGAGTGGGTGCTCATTGTTAGGGATGGTGGAAAAGACAGGAGGGCAATTTTTAGGAAAGGTAATTGGAAGATGAGTGACGGAGCTACTAGGGTGGTTGGGCAAGCCATGGTAAGCGGGTGAATCTGGAGAGTATGGGGGATCATTTGGCACTGTGACCGGTGTTTGGGTAAGGGTAGCATTTAGGAAGCTAGTTGGTGGCGGGGGTGGTGCCCTCTCAGTCATCCAGGCCTGATACATGTTCGTCATGTGTTGTCTTAACATCCTCACCTCTTCAACCAACCCCTTATCCTGTTCAACCAACTACTTTCGGGCACCGGTATCAACCAACTCAGTTATGTTGTTGTCTGATCATCCAGGCCTGATACATGTTCGTCATGTGCTGTCTTAACATCTTCACCTCTTCAACCAACCCCTTATCCTGTTCAACCAACAGCTTTCGGGCACCGGTATCAACCAACTCAGTTCTGTTGTTGTCTGCCATTGCCTTTTGACTTTGTATTGTGGAGAAGAGTTACCACTTTAAAAACCACAAACCAACCACCCTTTTGCTCTTGAATATAACAAAAGGAAACCATCACGTTCGCATTAGGGCATTTAACATAAGATAATCTTACTTCATGTGCAATGCACCTAGCCACAGTTATCGGTTCTAAAATGACTTCGACGGTACAAAGGTCAGTTAGCATCATCCCATTTTGTTCATTTCAACCTCTCTTTTCTTTGTTTTTTCTGGTACTTCTTAGCTTGCTCATTTTTCTTCCCCTTTTTCTTTCTGATTATCGCTCTTTTCTCCCTTCTCATTTCTCACATCCCATGACTTCACCTTTTTTTTCTCTTTTTCCGTTTCCCTTTTTCCTTTTTTTTAACAGTAAAAAAAAAGTGATTCGATCGAACCCTATGTAGGTTGCCTACGTATCATGACCCCGCATGAATCAGATCTTTGCGTAGTTCTGGAAGATCGGGAATAAAGAAAACAAACTGACGTTCTCTATTTCTTTTTCTTTTTCTTTTCTTTTTTACCTTAATGACTACTCTGCTGAGAAAAGAGAAATAAATGAAGCAAATCTATTTTTTTTTGAATTTTCTAAACTTAATGTCCTATAACCTATTTTAAACTCAAGTTTAACGGATTTTTTTCTTTTCTTTGAAACAAATACTCTATTAAGGAAAAACTCTAGAAGAGAAAGATAATTTTTTATTCGTTTTTTTTAGGAAGAAAATCTAAAGAGTGAACCACAGAAAAATATTTAGAATTTTCATTTGATATTCTGATGCAAGGTTTCGAAACAAGCAATGAAAAAGATAAAACAAATTTTTTTTTTTGGATTTCAATTTTGATTGCCTACAGAAGAATTTCTAATGATAAACAAAGGATAAAGTACATTTTTTTTCTATGTACAATATCCTAAAGTTCTAATGAAAATAAAAAGGATTTTTTTTTATTTTTCACTAATTTCCCCAAGAAACACCTCAAAAGAAAATCTTTTTAGATTTTGGAATTAATACCTTAAAGAAGGATTTTAAAGAAGTACTAAAAGAAAATTCTTTTTTTTTTTGAATTTTGGTCCTAATATAGTAGAGGAAATATAAAAATAATTTATTTTAAATCCTAGATATTAATTGCCTAAAGAAATAACAATCTCAAAGGAGAATGTTTTATTTATTTCTTATAACAAAAATGCAAAATTTCTTCTTTTTTTCTTCTGGATTTTCGACTTGTAACACATTTCCACATACAAAATAAGAAATACAATAACAAAAGACTCGGCAAACTTAACCTGACTATTACAAACTCTAACATCACCTAAAAGACTAAATACTACTATACAAGACTGGAAAACAAAACAAAAACAATTGACTCAAAAACATAAAATGGCTCCTCGAGCAGCTCCTGAATGCAATGATCCTGGGATATCTGTCATGCTCAAAATCTAGTAAGTAGATCCACACCTATATGAGAAAACGTAAACTAGCACTATGTGAGACAATAATATTCCCTAAGACACATGCAAGACATGATTGAGACTATTTTTGCAAAATGACTTATTTGACCAAAAGGTGGCTAGAAGTGCAAAATTTGGCTATAACCCTGCAAAGCCTAGAACCTAAGATTTACTAGAAAGACCGGACCCTATGTGGGTTGCCTACGTATCACGCCCCGAAAGACGAGAATCAGGTATGCGTAGTTCGGGCTGATAGGATACGAGCGAGAAGTAAAAATAACAACTAATTTAGAGAAAATATGTTTGTTTTTCTTTCTCTTTTTTTTTTTTTTGAAAAAATGATGAAACATGTAAACTCTTTTATTTTTATTTTCTTTTTCCCTTTTTTTGATTTTTGATTTTTGAAAAATGATGAAAAAGTATAAAAATCTTTTGAATTTTCCAAGCTTTTTTTTTCTTTTCTCTTAACAAAATGTAATAGAAAACATAATTAGGCCCCACTCTCTTTATCTTCACACTTCAGTCTCTCTCTTTTTTCTTTTTCTTTTTATTTTCTTTTTTTTCAGTTCATTTTTTTCATTTGCCCTCAACTATCATTAGTCCGCCAAATGACCCTTTTACTCTCGAAGAAATGCAACATGTAGCACATAGGATGCATCAAGATGGTCTGTTATTTTGGGTACACCTATCCTAGACGGACCCAACCCTTGTGTTGAGTCCCCAAGGTCAAAATGCACATGATGCAAACAAGCGTTCCTACTAGGGATCCGACATAAGGTATTGTTATACTAGGTTTAAAACCTAGGTTTATTTGTTCTAGACCTGGCTTACCCGAGCGAATAATTCGAGCCGAGGGGGGGCTGCGTACCGATAACCAAAAGATCATCCGATTTTGCAACTTGTCCGAACCTCGTTCTATTTGGAATAGGACACTAACAGAAAGAAGTCACGACCAGCGTGCACTCCTCAAGATAGAGAAGAGAGGGATTTCGTAGCAGTTTATATATACAATTCAGATAATATCAAAGCGGTAAAAGCAACATTTAGCACATTAGGCCCAAACATGTAATAAAATCAGATAATAAACAAAGCCAGAATATAACAATTCATCTAAGCTCGAATTTTGAACCCTGAACCAAAGATTCTGGGCTCCAATCCCCAGCAGAGTCGCCAGAGCTGTCACACCTCCTTTTTACCTACACCCGCAAGGGCATAAGGGAGTTTTTCCAATTAAAGGACAATCGAAACGGGATTTATTATTAAAGATTTAGAGTCGCCACTTGGGAGATTTATGGTGTCCCAAGTCACCGGTTCAAATCTCGAATCGAGGAAAAGATTGACTCTGTTTTACAGTCTGCGAACACAAAAATCCGGGTAAGGAATTCTGTTAACCCGAGAGAAGGTGTTAGGCATTCCCGGGTTCCGTGGTTCTAGCACGGTCACTCAACTGTTATAATTGGCCTATTATCTAATTTCAACACATGTTTTAACCTATGGTTCAATTTTAACCTAATAACCGCTTTTATTTAATTATTTTTTAGGAAAAGATTCAACGTCATCTAAAACACATTTTGAACCACGTCACATAAATGCACCCGCGGTCCACGACACATTTTATTTAACATTGTTGGGATTTGGATCGGATCACATGAAATGCACCCCCGGATTTTAGAAGTAGGCATCGTAACTATGTCACGGGAACCGTACCCATAGTCACAATGGTTTTTTAATCGCGCCTAAAGCAACTAGCGCATTTGGATTATTTTTTTAACCTTTGAGATTATTGGAAGGCCATGGATTATAGAAGATTTTTGTAAGAGAGGTAATGTGAATTTGTTAAAAGAAAATATATGAACCAAGAAAGAAGAAGCACGTAGTGTGAGAAATGTGGCAGATAATGAGTAACCATTAGAGTGCCAGCCAAGCGTGAAAGAGGGGTGCTACTTCGTCAGTAGCAGAATACATAGCCTCATTCTGTTCTTGAGTTGAGTATATCAATTCCTATTTATGGTGTAGAAATAAGACCAAAACACCTCACATGTTGAATCGTTACAAAATCCGAGGCTGCCATTACTAGACTTTCATAGAAATGAGCAAATTTTCTAACCTACAAGGCAGAAAAGCAACATTGGCTTCAAGACAACAATTGGTTTGCATTCAGAAACTTGGAATGTCCATTAAGATCTCATATGAATTACTCGTTCGACACTTCACGAAAGAATATTGAAGAATACAAAAGAAGTGAAAAGATTCGAAACTACCATTAAGCTTATCACGACTTTATCAATTGATGAATATGGTTCAACCAAGATTGGCAGGGATTCATAACAGTGTCTAAGCATTAAATCAAAGTATCAAACTAATCAAACTGACAAAGCTTGAAAACATCAAAGAATAACCTCAGAACTCATTTTGGAGTTTAAACTTAACCAAACAAGTAGGCATATACATAAAAATTGCAATTAGCCATTACAAAATTAAATCTCGTTCTACCAACCTCAGTAGCAGCATTTTCGAACAACTAGAGAATCAAACAATAATAATAATAATAAAAGACCAATTAAAACATGTCTCTAATTATATAAGGATCAAAACTATTAGATGAACATAAAAGGGGAAGAACTGGACCTGAAATTGCTTTCCATATATATTCGAATCTTCAAAAATTATAGTGCAATGAGAACTCGAACCCAAAAATTTCAAACAACAGCAGCAAGAATCATGCAAGAACTTTAAGAGAATCTCTAGCCGTAGTTCTTTCCAATACTTGATTCAATACAAAACCTCCAAAACGAATTGTGAAACAACAGAGAAAGGCTAATGTTGAACCAAGAACCCGACCTCAACAAACATATCCCGGACTGGCGACCACGGACAGAAGCGGAGACGAACAACAACCTCAACGCTTACCGGAAAACTCAGACTCGAACCCAACCATACTCCATATTTGGGACCGGAGATCGAAACCTAAGAAAAAGGTAGATGTGTATTTCAGATGTTGCTAATGGGAAGAAGCAGAAGCACGATGGCTATGGCTGCTACGCTCAGGCGTCGGAGAAGATGAAGAATGGGGACGGGGTTGTTTATTTTGTTTGAAGCTTCGTTGAAGAAGAAGAAGAGTGCCCCGTTTCTTCTCAATGGATCTAGGATCTCATTCTTGTGTTCGGCCGATGGTTCAGCATTGAAAATGAAGGGGAAGCTGATGGGGAGTGGTGATGTGTGGAAGATAATCCGAGGGGGGTGGGTCTGTTATTTCGTTCAACAAAAAGCCATGGATGACTGCTTCAAGAAGATGATGAACGAGAGGGTAGGGTTCTGTTTTGCACTGTTGCGGCGCTGCTGATACAACGTATATGCGTTTTTTTCCCTCGGTATTAGAGTGTAGGGTGTAGCTATATAGGAAAGGTTTTAGGTTTAGGGGTATGGGTTTTGTGTTATTGGGCTTTGAAATTGGGCCAAAGATTAGATAAAAAAACTACAAAGTTCATAAAGAAGGGATAAATCAATCCGACAGTAATTTCTCCTTCTAAACTTATATACAATTATAATATAAAAATATAAATTAATTTTATGATTAAACTAAACTATATTAAGAGATGAAACTATTTTTGGTATTTTCAAAATTATATAGAAATAAAAACGAGGTACTATTTTTTGTATTTTTGTATTTTTTTTACTTTATGAAAGGTACATAAAATAAAAATAGTTTTTTGTAATTTTCATTTTCTTGTAATAAAAATAAAGTAAAAGAGTAAAAATTAGTTGAAATAGCTATATTAGGCCTAAAGTAAATATTTTACGCTAAAATGGGTGAAATCTCGGGGAGGGTCAAAAATCACATGTCTAAACCACATATGAGCGGATATGTATTGGTGAAGAAGATTCTTCGAGCATGGTATTATTGGCTCACTATGGAGCGTGATTGTATTAATTTCGTGCGAAAATGCCATCAGTGTCAGATACACAGAGATTTGATTCATTCTCCGCCAACAGAATTGCATACAATGTCAGCACCATGACCATTTGTTGCATGTGGCATGGATGTCATTGGACCGATTGAGCCGGCAGCTTCCAACGGTCATAAGTTCATTCTGGTCACCATCGATTATTTCACCAAGTGAGTTGAGGCTAAAACTTTCAAGTCAGTAACCAAGAAGGCAGTGGTGGATTTCGTTCATTCCCATATCATCTATAGATTTGGAATCCCCAAAGTGATCATCACGGACAATGGCGCTAATCTTAACAGCAGTTTGATGAAAGAAGTATGTTAACATTTCAAAATTACACACCGTAATTCCACACCATATCGTCCCAAGGCGAATGGAGCGGTTGAGGTAGCCAACAAGAACATAAAGAAGATATCAAGGAAGATGGTAGAAGGGTCCAGGCAATGGAACGAAAAGTTGCCATTTGCATTGTTGGGATATCGCACTACTGTCCGCACTTCAGTAGGTGCAAATCCTTATTTGTTGGTATACGAAACTGAAGCGGTGATACTGGGAGAAGTAGAAATTTTGTCCCTCCGGATTATCGTTGAGGCTGGAATTGATGATGATGAATGGGTCAAAGCCCGATTGGAGCAGTTGAGCTTGATTGATGAAAATAGATTGGCAGCAGTATGTCATGGCCAGTTGTATCAAAAGAGGATGGCAAGAACATATAATAATAAGGTGCGTCCCAGGAAATTTGAAGTAGGACAGCAGGTGCTGAAACGAATCTTGCCACATCAGGCTGAAGCAAAGGGCAAGTTCGCCCCGAATTGGCAAGGGCCATTTATTGTGACCAGAGTGTTATCCAACGGTGCCTTATGTCTGACAGATGTCGAGGGAAGATGCATCGACATGGCTATCAATTCTGACGCAGTCAAGAGATATTATGTGTAATTCCTTTGATTGCAATTGATGTTTGTCTGTTTGTATTTGGCATTTATCGGAGAATAAAATGACGGAGGCAATTCTTTCTTCTATCCAAACACTTTAACCTTTGCTTCCCCCTCCGAGCCTTATTTATTCCTTCATACCTCTCTTTTGAAATCGGTAATGAAATTTAAAAAAAAATAACAAAAAAACAAAAGAAAGTAAAAAAAAACAAAGGAATTAAGTGAACTACGTTCGACCTGATTTTTCAAGAAGGATACGTAGGCGCCTCAAGGCTCGGTCATAGTGTAACAAACAAATAAAAAATAAAAATCCCCAAGCAAGAAACTGGGGCAGAAGCTGCGGGAAGGAAGTTTGATTCCAAGAGTTGTAATGTTTTACCCATCAAAATTATTTTTAACCTTTTTTGATACCCCTTTTCTTTTTGCCATACACAAAAACCCATATTGATGTCCAAAAAAGACCTCCCGATCAGTATCCGAGAAGTACCAAGTCATGCAAATGGAAGTCAAGAATAACATTCTGATCCCCAGCAGAAAGAGGATCGTAAGCTGGAAAGAATTGATAGCCAAAAGAATCCCCAGTAGATAAAGTCTTATCGGTAACACTCCAATCCCTAGCTGAGAAAGAGAAAATAAAATGAGAGTCTTATGGTGAAAACCTTCATAGGCATTGTAAGGCGGCGAAAGCTGAGAGAAACAAAATGAGAGAGTCTTACGGTGAAAACCTTCATAGGCACCAGAAGGCGACGAGAGTTGAGAGAAATGAGAGAGTCTTATTAGTGAAAATCCCTCAAAGGGCACTATGAGGCGACAAGATAAGATTGGTGAAAAGGATCCGTCGAGGCATCAAACAATGCAAAAGTGTTGATTTGGCAAAAAAAGTTGGGCGCCTGCATATCCCCAGCGAAATGAGGCCACCAGAAAGATTGATTGATACAAATAGACTGGGTTGATTAATCTGGAATGCACGACATGATCGTTGGGATCGGTTATATCATTCAGATAAGTCCTTTTCCTTTTCTTCTCCCCAACATTCGTTCGGAAAGACTTCTTCTTTTTCCATCTTTTGAAATCATCACTTTTCATTACTTTTGTTTTAAGAATTTTCCTCCAGCAGTTTGTTTTGAGAAAGATTTTTCAGAGCTTACTACCAGTTGCCAAAACTATGCAAAGCAAAATGCGAATAGGACATGCCAAAGATAAGGCGACAAAGCGAAAAGAAGTTTGTTGCAAGACCAAATGATGAATGGGTCTAGATTCCAAGAGGACCAAATTTCCAGGGGAAGTTGGAGAGAGACAGAAAAAACAACAATTGAAAAGTTATGGATCAAATTCCAAGAGGATCCCCAACAGATTTGTGAGATGCAGGAACAATATCGACAGATTATCGACCAAGTTCCACGATGGTCGGACAACACAGAGCGGGGAAGGAAGAGAAAAGAAAAATCATCCCCAACAGTAATATCATCTCCAGCAAATAATATCATCCCCAACAAGTTTTGTAATAAAACGCAAAGCAGAGAAAGGAAAAAGGAAAAACCATCCCCAGTAGGAGTGGCAAGACCACTCACCACGTTTTAAACTAACAAATTTTCTTTGATTTGAAGCAGGGAAAGGAAATGTTATTAACAGCGGGAAGACATGGCCACAAAGAAGATTATCAAATTGGGGCAGAAAATTTTCTTTCATTGCGATTTTTTTTTGAAATCAGATACCCACTTGGGGAAGATGGAAGATAACACAAGTTTTGAAGAAAGTGGAATCCCCAGCAGTTTACGGGAGAAGGCAATACAAGTTTTAAAGAAAGCAATCTTGGAAGAAGCAAGATAACCCAAGTTTTAAGGGTAGTGGTCTTTGAATCAGTATCATCCCCACCATTGTTAAAAGGAGGAAAGTAACTAGTCTTAAAGAAGGAAGATAATTCTCCAGCAGTGTTATCCCCGGCAGGTTTCAGAGAAGTGAAAACACCAGTTTGAGGGAAGTAAAAGTTGAAGAAGTCAGGAGCCCGCCTGTAGAATGGAGGTTGTTAAATTTGAAGTTGAAGGAGTCAGGAGCCCGCCTGTAGAACGGAGGTTGTTTATTTTAAAAGTTGAAGAAGTCAGGAGCCCGCCTGTAGAATGGAGGTTGTTAAATTTGAAGTTGAAGGAGTCAGGAGCCCGCCTATAGAACAGAGGTTGTTTATTTTAAAAGTAGTTGAAGTCAGGAGTCCGCCTGAAGAATAGAGGTTATTATCATTTCAAGTTGTAGACGAAGTCAGGAGCCCGCCTAGAGAATGGAGGTATTATCTTTTTAAGAAGTAGTTTAAGTCAGGAGCCCGCCTGGAGAATGGAGATGTTAGATTTTCAAGTCATAATTGAAGTCAGGAGTCTGCCTATAGAACAAAGGTTGTTATAATTTTAAGTTGATGAAATCAGGAGCCCGCCTGTAGAATGAAGGTTGTTATATTTTAAGATGAAGTCAGGAGCCCGCCTAGAAAATGGAGGTATTATATTTTAAGAAGTAGTTGAAGTCAAGAGCCCGCTTGGAGAATGGAGGTGTTATATTTTTAAGTTGTCGTTGAAGTCAGGAGCCCGCCTGGAGAATGGAGATGTTATATTTTTAAGTTGTGTTGGAAGTCAGGAGCCTGCCTGTAGAACTGAGGTTGTTATAATTTTAAGTAGATGAAATCAGGAGCCCGCCTGTAGAACGGAGGTTGTTATATTTTGAGTCGTTGTTGAAGTCAGGAGCCTGCCTGGAGAATGGAGGTTGTTATAATTTTAAGACGAAATCAGGAGCCCGCCTGTAGAATGGAGGTTGTTATATTTTAAGTTGAAGGAGTCAGGAGCCCGCCTGTAGAACGGAGGTTGTTATATTTTGAGTCGTTGTTGAAGTCAGGAACCCGCCTGGAGAATGGAGGTTGTTATAATTTTAAGACGAAATTAGGAGCCTGCCTGTAGAACGGAGGTTGTTATATTTTGAGTCGTTGTTGAAGTCAGTAGCCCGCCTGGAGAATGGAGGTTGTTATAATTTTAAGATGAAGTCAGGAACCCGCCTGTAGAATGGAGGTTGTTAAATTTTAAGTTGACGAAGTCAGGAGCCCGCCTGTAGAACGGAGGTGTTACTTCTAGGTTGTTGCATTCGGGAGCCCGCCCATAGAACGGAGGCGTTAGTTTTTAAGTTGTTAAAGTCAGGAGCCTGCCTGTAGAACAGAGGAATACATTTCAAGATCAAATCAGAGGTCAGTAATGCGGAGGGTTACAACAAAATACGCCCAGCATGAATCCCATCGCAGAAATTAGAAAGAAGACTACAAGAACAAGTCGGAGATAGATAAGATTTTGTAATTCCTAGTTTAAGTCTAGCTTCTTGTTTTCTTTTGGCACGGTGTAATAAGGAGATCAAAAAGCAGTAGCAACAGCATGCAGCCGCAGTAACAGCAAAAAATGCAGTCCCATGGTAGTCCCAGCTACCAAAACTTCCCGAACTACATTGACCTGATTCCCTTTTAGCCAGGGATATGTAGTAAACCTTTGAAACAGAGGTTCGGTCAAATATTTCAAAAAAAAAAATGCATCACACGGAGTATCCTAACGGACAAAAATCGCTCGTATCCGCTCACTTTATCTTTGCGCGAAAACTCTTCGTGTTTCTGGACAAAGAGGGGCAGCTGTGAGCACGTGATTTTTGCCCTATGAGAACTACTCCCAAAAATTCAAAATGAAATGGTTTTGTGTTGTTTGTGATTTATTTGTATTTTTTTTCTGTGCATGTTTATTTCTACTCTAATTAAGAAAAATACAAAAATATGTGTTGTATGTGCATTTAGGATTTAATTTTACAATTTAGAAGTTAATTAAACAATCAAGTTTGTTTTACAAAATGGAAAAATCACAAAAAATATGTACTTTGCATTTTTTTGCATTAATGTCCGAATTGTGTGATTTTATCCTTATTGATGTTTAATTTCGTGTGATAGTTATTATTAAGAGTTAATATTTTTAGTTAATTGTCCATTTTATAATTTAATTACGATTTTTTAGTTTTATTGTTGAAAAGGAAAATTGAAAGGGAAAAGAGAATAAGAAGAGGAAATTTAGTTGGGCCAATTTGGCCAAGCCCAAATCCAAAAACAGAACCAAACCTGGCCAAAAAACCAGCCCATACCCGCCCCAAATCCAGTCCACCTGCGACTAATCCAAATGACGCCGTTTTAAGTCAGTCAATCTCAACCATTCATTTGATTGGATCAACAATCCAGATCACCCCATCCTCACCTGGTCTAGCCCGACCCGCTTTACATTCAAACTGACCCAACCCCCGCCTAAAAGAAATGGTGTCGTTTCTATTAAGTGTTTAATCCAGTCCGTTAATTTCAATTAATCTAATTGACTGGATCGAATCCTTCATCCACTATATATTCCCAAACCCTACCCCGCCCCCCAAGCCAAACCCCCCCACCTCTTCGTCTCTGAGCTTCAGAGACCAAACAGACCCTCCGCCTCTTACCACCATGCTCCGCCCACCGGAAATCGCCTCACGGCGATTCCGGTAGTCCAAACGACCCCATCTTTTCACCACTAATTCCCCTCGACCTCCCCATTCTGAATCCCTAACTCTTATCCCTCGAATCCCAGCCGTGTGCTTTGAATATTAGATCGAAAATCAGGCCGGAACCCTATCTCGTCCAATGGCCTCCAATTTCACACCACAGCTTCCCCAAGACTTCCTCGTTCCAGTCCCATACTCATTTCCCTTCGAATCATCCCCCAGCTTCTCGAATCTTCAATTGAAGATTCGAGCAAATCATGAACCAAAACCAATCCACCCCAAATTCATACCCTGGCACCCCCTGACCTCCCTCGTGCCCAAACCACATTTGGTTTGGGTCGAATCTGGCTAGAAACACTCGAACCCCAAATTGAAACGTAAAAACCCTAGAAAACCAAAACTGGTTTTTGTCCGAAATTTAAGGGAATTTGGGTGTTTAACTGACCTTAGTCGAAGTGTTCTCAGTTGAGAACACTCGATTAAGGTCCGTTTGACCTCAAAAAGTTTAAGTCCGAGTCAATTCAAGTCTGTCTGTTCTCTGTTCCATTTAAGGTATTTTTCCTTCTTTCCTTTTATTCTATTTTGATGTTTTAAATGTCTGTTTATTTGTTTAGTATTGTTATATTAATTTTTCAATTTTTTGTCGATTGTTCTGTTCTTCTCCCTCAGACCTTTTATTTGGTCGAATTTGTTTCTGCTCATTGTTGTGTATAATTATAGGCTGTGTAATCGATTCCAATAAGTTTCATCGATTAGTTAAGTCTTATTATAAATCCATGTTCTTGTCAATGCCGCTTGAATTACCTGATTATCTTCTGATTGATTGCTGTCAATTGTTGTAGGCAATCAGTTAATTAGTTATCGTCGATTAATTCATTTTTATTAGTAGTTTCGTCAAATGGTTTGAGGTCGAATGTTGTATGTGCTGATCTTTAGGCAATTAGCTTCAGGGCATTGTCAATATGCTGACAATGATCCTGCATTCTTGTATAGGTTTGACTTAGAATCCCTGCATTCATGTTGATTTTGATTCAGTTTCAGCTTCAGTTTTAATGATTCTGTTGAGTTCTGAGTTGTGTTAGTTTGGTTTTGATTTAAATTCATTTCATTTGTTTCAATTGGAATTCAACCTTAGTCATTAAGTTGTCAGGAGGATTGGTTATAGCTGTTAATCAGAATTAGTTTTAGATAATTGTTAGCTTGAACAGATTTTAGAGTTAAAGGTTTTAATGCAGATGAATAGATTGTATTAGGGCAGTAATATTAAGGGGTTTCAGGGGTGATTTGGGAATGGAACAGTTAGGATAATATTTGAATGTTAGTGTCTTGTTAGTGGGGTATTAAATGTCTTTAAATTAATAAGTTAATAGGGAACAAGAGGGAATGGGGGCTGAAAATAAGGAAAATCATTCCTTAGTGGGTTTTAAGTGGAAATATGCAGATTTTGGTTGTTGGGGGGTCGGGTAGTTAAGTTTTAAAGAGGGGGGCAGGTCTGTAATGGCTATAAAAGAGAAGGCATTTGGACTGATAAAAAAATTATTTTTGGAGATCAGAAATTCAGAATTAGAAATATATAAAATAGGCTGACTTTTAATGTTGAAGAGGCCAGTTTAGTTTGAGAGTGAAAGTGACCGGATTTTAACACAAAAGTTCAGTTAGTTAGCGAGTGAAAACAGGTTGGATTTCAGTACTAAGAATTCACTATTGAGAGTAAGAAAGTCTAGTCTTCTTTGATTGTTGAAAATCAGTTAAAAGAGTAGAGTTTCTTGAAAGTGTTCTTCTTTGAGAGTTAAAGAATAGAGAATTAAAAAGTACTGTTTCATTGCATTTCTGAGTTGATTTCTGCTCTCTGTTTGTTTATGGGAGTTCTCTAGTTCAGTTTGGTATTGCTGGGGTTGTCAACTAGTTTTTCTGAGTTTGTTGTGGGTTTCTCGTTACTGTTCCATTGGTTATTGCTGGGATTTTGCTAATTTTAATCTGTTATTGGGTTGTTGCTGTTTGTTGTTGTTGCTGTGTTGCTACTGCATCTGCTGTTTCTCATCTTCCTCTTCTTTTATTTCCAATACCAGGTACACGACTATAACACTGGCTATTGTAAGCTGAAATATATGGAAGCATGAATACATATAAAAATGGAAGTCTGAAGTTTGATTCAGTTTTTTTTTACTGATTGTAGTTAGAACATTTTTGTATACTACTGTTATGTAGATTCTGCTTTGTATAGTTGGACTGTTATATGTTGATGCCTAAGTAAAGTAGACGCAATGGTTTAGTGTAGTTTAGATTTGATTTGTATATGATTGTACAAAGTGGACTGAAGTTGGACGTGTATGTTTATGCTAATTAGACTGCATATTGGTGCTAATCACCAATCTTGATGTAAGATGATTTATCCATGTGGTTTAAATGTTGAAAAAAAAATCAGAATAGTTTGAAGCATGAGACAAAATGTGAGATTTACATCTTTCACGTGTAGTGATAAGTAGAAACTGGTTGTCATTTAGGATATAGACATTTGTTTGCTAATAATATTTTCAATATCATAGCTTCAAAATTTTGGGTGTTTTGAATATTGATCTAGTAAGGCTAACTTGAATCAATTGGTTTAATCAGTCACTTCGCATCCTTGGCAAAAAATCATGTTTCTAGTAGTGTCTTGAACAACCCCAAATGTAATAGTGGTAGTAGAACTAATAATAAAATTAGGACTTTTTCCTTCTTCTTTTTTTTTGAGACAAAAATATATAGAAAATCGTAGTCATTTTAGCATGGACCTTTAAATAAAACATGAGACGAACCTCGCCGGATAAAACGCGTAAATTGCGGGGCCCTCAATAATTGGTTAAAAAATAAAACATTTAGAATTCGGGATGGGCCGTTTAGTGAATTTCACGGCCCTCCCCAAAAATAATAACGTGCTAGTCACTTTAGGCGTGCTTTTAATAATTTACTTTCTTAAACTCGGGTGCACATTTATGTGACCCAAATCCAAATCTCGACGGAGTTGAAATGTGTCGACAACCATGGGTGCATTGATGTGACGTGGTTCGAGATGTATTTTTACGACGTCACAATTCATGTTAAAAATAATAATAATAAAAGCGGTAAAGAGTTTAAATTTGCACATAGGTTCAACCTGTATTAAAGTCAGATAAATAAGCCAAATATGACAGTTGAGCGACCGTGCTAGAACCACGGAACTCGGGAATGCCTAACACCTTCTCCCGGGTTAACAGAATTCCTTACTCGGATTTCTGCTACGCGGACTGTTAAACAGAGTCAATATTTTTCTCGATTCGGGATTCAACCGGTGACTTGGGACACCATAAATCTCCCAAGTGGCGAATCTGATCCTTTAATAATAAATCATGTTTTGATTGTCCTTTAGTTGGAAAAACTCCTTTACGCCCCGAAAGGGCGCGGGTAAAAAGGAGGTGTGACAGCTCTGGCGACTCTGGTGGGGACCGAACCCAGAATCTCTGGTTCAGGGTTCAGAATTCAAGCTTAGATGAATTGTTATATTTGGTTTTATTTATTATCTGATTTTATTACATGTTTTGTCCTAATGTGCTAAATGTTGCTTTTACTGCTTTGATATTATCTGAACTGTATATATAAACTGCTACGAAATCCCTCTCTTCTCTCTCTTGAGGAGTGCATGCTGGTTGTGACTTCTTTCTGTTAGTGTCATATCCCAAAATAGAACGAGGATTCGGAGGAGTTGCAAAACCGGATGATCTTTTGGTTATCGGTACGCAGTTCCCATCCTCGGCTCGAGTGGTCCGCTCGGGCAAGCCAGGTCTAGAACAAACACCCAGGATAAACCTAGTATAACAAAACCTCATGTCGGATCCCTAGTAGGAACGCTTATTTGCATCATGCGCACTTGACTTACTGGGCCTCAACACAGGGGTTGGGTCCGTCTAGGACAAGCGACCTGAAATGAAAAGACCATCCTGCTGCATCCTGTTTGTTTACGCATTTATTTACCGCAGACTTACATGCTGACCGGCTTCTGAAAATATTGGAATATCGGAAAAAGGAAAAAAAAGCAAAAAAAAGAAGAAAAAAAGAAAAAAAATGTTTTTAGTGTAATTTATTAAACAAGTTTCGTTTCAGAATTAGGTTATTTTTGTTGTCCGAACTGCGCTGGTTTGGTTCTCACTGGATGTGAGATACGTAGGCAGCTCTCATCGGGTCCAACCTCTCTTTTTGTAAAAATAGCCAAAAAATTTCAAATCTTTCATCATAAATAAGTCGGGTGATTCCATTCTTGTAAAAAATAGCCGAATAGACGCCGGAAGGCTATTTTTGCGAGAACAACCATTGTTGGTCATTTTCAAGGTTTTTGTCCGGTTGGTAAAACACAACCTTTAAATCTTCTTCGAAGTGCTGAAAGGCCGTATTGACAAGACCGGAGTTTTTAAATGTGTGTCAATTTAGTTTATTCTTTCTTTGAGTCCAATGAGTCTTAATCACCCCAAACAAACATGCAGAATAAGCACGGGTCCAAGTTTGCCAGTAACAGTTAGGAGCAAGATCCCTTTGGAGTTGCGCTTGTGGTGGGAGGATTTGGAAAAGTCAGAGCGAAATAAGATCAAACCACATCTGGGAGGTCTCACCAATTTGTTGAACGTCAGACCCAGATGTGACATCATAAAAGCTTTGGTTACATTTTGGGACCCGACCCACAACGTATTCCACTTCTCAGATTTTGAACTCACCCCAACCTTAGAAGAGGTAGCAGGTTATATGGACATTACTGAGGGGCTAAGGCACAAATATTTGATTGCTCCAAGATCCGTCAATTCGCACAAGTTCATGGATCTACAGAAGATAAGAAGGGAGTCCCATACTCTGAGTTGGATAGGGGTTTTTCTACTCTGTAGTTCATATACCAGAGGTATGGGCATATAGGAGGGTTTGACGATCTGGAAAGCGGGGTTTGCAGTAGAGGGAATCGGACAAAATGGGATGAACATAGGCGGTTCGCCTTCATGGTAGCATTCTTGGGCATTGTGGTGCTTCCTCGGAAAGACAGAAATATTGATTTGAAGGTGGCTGGAGTCGTCAAGGTCATGATTACCAACAACAAAAGCACGCTTGCCCCTATGATAGTGTCCGAGATATACCGAGCTCTCACAGCCTGTAAAGCCGGGGCAGATTTTTTTGAAGGATGCAATTTGTTATTGCAGATGTGGATGATCGAGCACTTGTGTCATCATCCTCAGTATATGAGCTATAGATCTACAAACGAAGGCTGCACTGAAGGATATAACACGAGGGTTTCAGGGCTCAAATTGCCAGAAGGGTCTGAAGACTGGGTATCTTGCCTTCGCGCCATCACTGCAGCATAAAAAGGGTGGACATTGGGTTGGCTTCCTATTGAATAAATTATGTATATGCCCGCCACAGGGCCTTACTTCCTCTTAATGGGACTCCGAGGTATTCAACCTTATGCGCCCTACCGGGTGATGAGACGGTTAGGAAGGTGTCAGGTGGTACACCCGGATGAAGATCTCAGTGTTTATACAGTCAAGATAAGCACCGACGACCAATTTCATGAAGAAACCCTCCGTTATATATGGAATGAATGCCAGTATTTGACGGTAAACACTCGAGTGCACGACCTATCCAGAGGAGAAGTCTCACCGGCTTATCTCGCCTGGTACAGAAAGAAGGGCATTATAAGAGACGAACCAGAACGTCCAAGCAAAAAACCTCACATTCAAGAGTTCGTTGAGGCGTCACATAAACCGTGGGACTGGTTGGCCAAAGAGCGCGAATACCGGGGCAAAATAGGCAAGCTAAAACAACAGATTAAGGATCTGAAATTTGAGAACAGGGTGCAAGTTTCTACAAATGAAGGAGAGAAGAACAAATTAGCCCAAGAAAATGAGGATCTCAAGGCTCAAATCCGACAAATGAGGATAGATGCTGACAACCAGCAAAGGAATCGGTCGGATGAAAGATTGATTAACGGACTAAAGAAGGAAATCATGGAGCACCGGGATGACCTGAAAAAATTCGAGGGTGCCGTAGCACAGCTCCGGGCACAATGGGCAAAAAGAACAAAAGAGCGCACATAGTTCTTGCAGCAGGTGAAGAAGGAATATGAAAAAACCATTGCCAAACTAAAGAGAAAAATGACCACCCTTGAGGACAAGGCAGCTAAGCAAGCTGAAGCTTATGAAATCAAAAGTGAACACTGTTACGATTTACTGGCTCGAATGGAAGATGAAATACGGCAGCTGCAAAGGCAGCATCTCCAGGATTTTCAGGTTTTGGGGGGCCGTAGTGATCAGATAAGGCGCCTGCTCATAGAAAAAGGTTGAACCAGGAACAAGATTTGGACTATTGCCCATGCCATCATTAGGAGATGTCGAATGTGTAAAGACATGACCTGCACTACCTTCTTGTCAGCGGTAATGATTTTTGTCAAACGGACAATGTACGAACTGGAGCAACATGAAAGGGATCTCGCACCTAAGTCCGCGGCAAGGCCGAACGATGCCTCGCGGGCACCAACTTTTGGAGCTTTAATGCATTCACAGTTCAACTCAGTGTCCTTGTCTTTAGAGTCTGTTGTCTATCTGTATGTTCTCTTTTGTATCAAAATGTGTCAGTAGTTTTTTTTAGTCCGTACTTGGTTTTACTTCGAGTTTGTTCTCCTTTCCAAAAAAAATGTTTAGTTTGTATTATAATGTTTCAGTAAGGAAAATGGAAAATTCCCAAAATTTTCTTTCGCATTTATGAGTCAGAACTACGCACGGTCTGATTCATGCGGGGACATGATACGTAGGCAATCCACATAAGATTCGACCACCACTAAAAAAGGAAAAGGAGAAGAGTATAAAAAAAAGAAAAAAAACAAATAAAGGAAAGTTTGGAGGCACTTAAAAGAAGCCGGAATGACGCATGCAGTCAGAACAAAGACATGATAGAAATGATTAAACTGCTTAGGAACATTGCTCCCTAACGTGCAATTGCAATATTTGTTAAACTCTAACGCTAACAAAGTTTGTTGAATCCAGATTTCGAAATAGTTAGCTCGTTAGAACGTTCTGGCAGATTACCATTACCATACAAGATCTAAAGGGCCCATTCCGAAAAGCATGTCTGGTTCGGAAAAAAGCGTTGAGGAGGAAAAGACGGAGATGCAAATGATGAAGGAGGAAGTAGACAGGTTGAGACAAGAGATAGCTGGGATTCACCTAGCCTGGGCTAGGGGACAAACATCACCAATCCCTCCCTCTAATCCTACCCTCTCACCGGATCGGACTCCGGAACACCCTCCCAATGGTCCATCAACGAGCTTCCCCATTGCCCAATACTATCAGGGGGAAACTTCCTATAATCCCCAAGCTCCACCACCCAAACAAAACTCTCCTCCACCAACTGTTCCTGTTTTTGTGGCACCTCCACCCGCCATATTGCAAAAATCATCCGATGAACCAATGTTTCAGGTTCACGACAACCAATACTATCCTCCCAAACTCACCTTCAAAGCACCCGAGCCATACACTTACACCCCTCACCTTCAGCTCCCGACAGAAACTGAGAGGCCAGCTAAGAATCTGGAGCAGGACGAAGTGCTTCACAAAGTGAAAAGCCTGGAGCAGTCCTTCAGGAATATGTATGGATTGGGCAGCCAAGTTAGTGTGGCCTACAAAGATCTGTGTCCCTTCCCCGATGTTCAATTGTCGGCAGGTTTTAAGATGCCAAAGTTTGATCTATATGAGGTACATGGTGATCCCATGGCACATCTACGAGGTTTCTGTAGTAAGATAAGAGGGGCAGGTGGAAAGGATGAGCTGCTGATAGCTTATTTTGGTCAAAGTTTAAGCGGGTCCGCACTGGAATGGTACACGAGGCAGGATCCTAGCAGGTGGTATACCTGGGATGATCTAGCACAAGCATTTGTAGGTCACTTCCAGTATAACTTTGAGATCGTCCCTAACCGTCTCACACTGTTGAAACTTGAGAAAAAGCCTGGAGAGAGCTTCAGGGAATTCGGATTCCGTTGGAGAGAGCAAGCAGCAAGAGTCGATCTACCAATGAGGGAAGGTGAAATGGTGGACTACTTCTTACAAACTTTGGAGCCAACTTACTTTGGTCACCTGGTGACGTCAGTTGGTAAATCTTTCAACGAAGTAGTAAAAATGGGCGGTATGATTGAAGAGGGGATCAGGTCCAACAAGATAATGAGCTATTCGGCAATCAATGCCACAACTCAGGCTATCCAAAGCGGCACGGGAGGTGCACTCGGGAAAAAGAGGAGAGAGGAGGCCGCAACAGTCGAAGCAGGTACTTGGTTCAGATCCAGAGGTCCTTCTCCTCACTACCAACCTAGACCTCATCACCCAAATTACCCACACACTCTATACGACCCTCCACAGCCCTACTACCCACCACAAGAGCCACATTTCTCTGTCCATCACGCCTAAACTTACACCCAGCCTCTGGCTCACCTATAATAGCGTGCGCTGTTTCCCCAAAATACATATCCACCTCCACAAACACATACCCACCTCCGCAAAGCATATATCCACCACCAAGGGCCTACAGGAATCCTTCAGGGCCAGGCTTCCGCGGAAATCAGGCTTTCAAGAATGAAAGGGTGCAGAGGCAGAGAACATTCACTCCGCTGGGAGAAACATATACTACTCTATTCCACAAATTGAGGCAATTAGGCCTATTGAGTCCTGTTGAGCCCAAATTGCCAAATCCACTTCCCAAAAATCTGGACCACTCGGTAAGCTGTGAATATTGTTTGGGGGATCCCGGGAATGATACTGAGAAGTGTTGGAAGTTGAAGACTGTCGTACAAGATCTTATTGACACAAATAGGATCGAGGTTCAGGCACCCAACATCAATGAGAACCCGTTGCCGGCGCACCATGAGGCCCACATGATCGAACTAGTGCACGAAGGAGGGGAGCTCAAGAAACCCTCACAAATGGTAATGATGATTCGTGCCAGTCCAAAAGAAAAGCCGACCAGTGGAAAGGCAGTGGTACAGTTGGGAAGGGTAGATGACAAGCCAGTTGTGTTAATGGGGAAAGGTTCGTCTGTTGTTGTGAAGAAGCCAGAGCTGGTCAAGGTAGTGCTGCAGGGAGTATCAAGCACACCAGTGTGAGTTGTGAAGGGGGCCTGTGTAGAACCAGTTGTTATCAGGCCAGTAATGCAGTTGCAGATAACAAATGAGAAAGCTATGCCATGGAGCTACAGTCAAATGACGGTGATGCATAAGGGGAAGGAGGTTGTGGAAGAAGTATGTGAGGCCCAGGGGTTAACTCGTTTGGGAAGGTGTTTTGCTCCCACAGAATTGAGAAGGGTCAATCCTATAACAATAAAGAAGCCAGTGACGAAGGAAGAAGCAGAGGAGTTTTTGAAGAAGATGAAGGCACAAGACTACTCCATTGTAGAGCAGTTGAGGAAGACCCCGACCCAAATTTTGTTGATATCCTTGTTGATCCATTCAAGCGATCATTGTCGGGCATTAATGAAGATTCTGAACGAAGCCCATGTTCCGAACAAGCTCTCAGTGAACCATTTGGAGAAAATAGTGCACAAAATCTTTGAAGTAAATCGAGTGATATTTTCTGACGATGAGTTGCCAGTAGAGGGTACAGAACACAACACAGCACTTTATTTGACTGCGAAATGCAAAGACTCAGTGGTCACTCGAGTACTGATTGATAATGGGTCTAGTGCCAATATCTGTCCTTTGGCCACTCTGAACAAATTGAAAGTTGATGATGATAGGATTCACAAGAACAGTGTCTGCATCCGAGGCTTTGATGGGGGTGGTACTGACACTGTGGGTGATATCATACTGGAATTGACAATTGGTCCGGTTGAGTTCACCATGGAATTTCAAGTGATAGACGTGGCGGTGTCATATAATCTTCTGTTGGAGTGACCCTGGATCCACGCAGCCAAAGCAGTGCCTTCTACACTGCATCAGATGGTCAAATTTGAATGGGATAGACAAGAGATTGTGGTACACGGGGATGACGGTACAGAAGCCGTTAGTGATGCCAGTGTGCCCTTCATAGAAACCAATGATGACAAGGGCCCATGGGTTTATCAGGTATTTGACGCAGTCTCAGTGGACAAAATTCCTGAGGGCGGGGGCCTTCCACTTCCCAGAATCGCAGCTGCGACCTTCATGATAGCCTCGGAAATGTTAAACAGCGGGTTTGTACAAGGAAAAGGTTTGGGGGTTGATCTGCAGGGTATTGTCCAGCCAGTTTCTTTGCCCAAGAACCTGGATACCTTTGGGCTGGGATTCAAGCCTACCGCAGCAGATATAAGACGGGCTCGAAAATTGAAGAAGAGAGTTTGGGTTCTTCCCAAACCGGTTCCGCATCTCTCCAGATCCTTTGTTAGAGCAGGTATCAAAAGGTTGTCAGCCCCCAAAGTTCTCGAGCCACTGATTGGGTCAAATGGAGATTTGAATCAGGGTTTTGAAAGGCTGTTCGCCGACGTCAACGTGATAGAAGCTAGAGAAGGGTCCAGTAGGGCGGATATACAGTTTGTGGGGCCTAGAGCCAATATCAACAATTGGACGGCTACTCCTCTTCCTACCCGGAGGGAGTCTTGGTAGTAGGCTCTGGATTTTCTTTCTTGTTTTTTGGATTATTCCAGAGTTGTAATCCAATTTTGTTTTATTTTTGTATTCGACAAAAGCGTGAAACTCTGTTATCCCGCATTTTAATAAAGTGAAAGTTTTCTCTCTTTATTTTGTTTTAATTCTGTTTTCTTCTTTTCTCTTTCTGAATAGTTCTCTTTATACTGGTTCTAATGACATGGCATGCACAACGGATCTTTAACCTAGTCTAAAAAATCAATCTGATTCCGAACTAATTGTACAAGAGGTCGATTATGACGATGAATCGGAATACGATGAGGATGAAGCCTTTGAAGAGATAAACAGAGAATTAAGCCAGTTCGAAGAGAAACCCAAGCCCAATTTGAATGACACTGAAGCTATCAATTTAGGGGATGCAGACAATGTAAGGGAACATCAGGGAGAAACTAATCAAAGCACTCATTAAATTCAAAGATGTTTTTGCGTGGTCGTACGATGACATGCCGGGCTTAAGCACCGATCTAGTGGTTCACAAATTGCCCACTGACCCGGCGTGCCCTCCCGTCAAGCAGAAATTGAGGAAGTTCAAGACAGATATGAGTGTGAAGATTAAAGAAGAAGTAACCAAGCAGCTGCGGGCAAAGGTTATTTGGGTTACGCGATATCCTGATTGGTTGGCTAATGTGGTGCCAGTGCCGAAGAAAGATGGGAAGATCAGAGTGTGTGTCGATTACTGCAATTTGAATAGGGCGAGCCCCAAGGACAACTTTCCATTACCCAACATCCATATCTTGATCGATAATTGTGCCGGATGTGATATCAGGTCTTTTGTAGATTGTTATGCGGGGTATCATCAAATTCTAATGGATGAAGAAGATGCGGAAAAGACGACATTCATTACGCCGTTGGGGACTTATTGCTATCGGGTAATGCCTTTTGGTTTGAAGAATGCTGGGGCAACGTACATGAGAGCAATGACTACTGTGTTCCATGACATGATACATAAAGAGATTGAGGTATACGTAGACGATGTGATCATAATATCCAAGCATCAGGAAGACCACGTAGCATACCTAAGAAAGTTTTTCCAAAAGACTTCGAAGGTACGATAATAAGCTCAACCCGACCAAATGTGCATTTGGTGTTCCATCTGGAAAGCTGTTGGGATTCATCGTTAGTCGGCGAGGCATTGAGTTGGACCCGTCAAAGATCAAATCCATCCAAGATTTGCCACCGCCGAAGAACAAGACAGAAGTAATGAGTCTGTTGGGAAGGTTGAATTATATCAGCAGGTTTATTGCTCAACTCACAGCAACTTGTGAACCCATTTTTCGGCTACTGAAGAAAGATGCTGCGGTAGAATAGACGGCAGAATGTCAGGAAGTATTTGACCAAATCAAAGGATATTTGTCAAATCCACCTGTGTTGGTTCCACCTGAGCCGGGAAGACCGTTAATTCTTTATCTGACGGTCCTGGAGAATTCATTTTGCTGCGTACTGGGGCAACATGATATCACAGGAAGGAAGGAGCAAGCCATCTATTATCTCAGTAAGAAGTTTATGGTCTTAAGTACACTCAACTTGAGAAGACATGTTGCGCCCTAACTTGGGTGGCACAGAAATTGAAACATTATTTGTCATCCTACACTACTTACCTCATTTCATGCTTGGATCCATTGAAGTATATCTTTCAAAAGCCTATGCCGACAGGAAGACTTGCAAAGTGGCAGATTTTGCTCATAGAGTTTGACATAATCTATATGACTCGGACTGCGATGAAAGCCCAAGCATTGGTCGATCATTTGGTCGAGAACCCGGTCGATGAAGAGTATGAGCCATTAAGGACCTATTTTCCTGATGAAGAGGTGACGCATATTGATAAACTAGAACAGGCCGAAAAACCAGGTTGGAAACTTTTCTTTGATGGGGCTGCTAACATGAAAGGAGTCGGAATAGGAGTTGTGCTTATTTCTAAAATAGGGCATCACTATCTTGTTACGGCACAGCTTCGTTTCTATTGTACCAACAATATGGCTGAATATGAAGCATGCATTTTGGGTTTAAGGCTAGCTGCAGACATGGATGTCCAAGAAGACTTGGTCTTGGGAGACTCGGATCTTCTGGTATACCAAATTCAAGGAGAATGGGAAACACGAGATTTGAAGCTCATACCATACCGACAATGTTTGCATGATCTTTGTCAACGGTTTCGATCAGTGGAGTTTAGGCATATTCCTAGGGTCCATAACGAGGTCGCCGATGCTTTGGCTACCTTAGCGTCAATGTTGCACCATCCGGACAAAGCCTATGTCGATCCTTTGCATATTCAAGTACGAGATCAGCATGCTTACTCCAACATGATTGAAGAAGAACTTGATGGCGAACCGTGGTTCCATGATATCAAGGAGTACATCAGAATGGGGATATACCCAGTGCAAGCCAAAGGGGATCAAAAGAGAACAATTCAACGGTTGGCTAGCAGATTTTTCTTGAGTGGAGGAATTTTGTATAAAAGAACACCAGACCTTGGATTGTTGAGATGTTAGATGCTGGTCAAGCCACGACAGTGATGACAGAGGTACATTCGGGAGTTTGTGGGCCACAAATAAGCGGATATGTATTGGCGAAGAAGATTCTTTGAGCAGGATATTATTGGCTCACTATAGAGCGTGATTGTATCAATTTCGTGCGAAAATGCCATCAGTGTCATATACACGGAGATTTGATTCATTCTCCGCAAACAGAATTGCATACAATGTCAGCACCATGGCCATTTGTTGCATGGGGCATGGATGTCATTGGACCGATTGAGCCGGCAGCTTCCAACGGTCATAGGTTCATTCTTGTCACCATCGATTATTTCACCAAGTAGGTTGAGGCTAAAACTTTCAAGTCGGTAACCAAGAAGGCAGTGATGGATTTCTTTCATTCCCATATCATCTGTAGATTTGGAATCCCCAAAGTGATCATCACGGACAATGGCGCTAATCTTAACAGCAGTTTGATGAAAGAAGTATGTCAACAGTTCAAGATTACATACCGTAATTCCACACCATATCGTTCCAAGGCGAATGGAGCGGTTGAGGTAGCCAACAAGAACATAAAGAAGATATTAAGGAAGATGGTAGAAGGGTCCAGGCAATGGCACGAAAAGTTGCCATTTGAATTGTTGGGATATCGCACTACTGTCCGCACTTCAGTAGGTGCAACTCCTTATTTGTTAGTATACGGAACTGAAGCGGTGATACCGACAGAAGTAGAAATTCTGTCCCTCCGGATTATCGTTGAGGCTGGAATTGATGATGATGAATGGGTCAAAGTCCGATTGGAGCAGTTGAGCTTGATTGATGAAAAGAGATTGGCAGTAGTATGTCATGGCCAGTTGTATCAAAAGAGGATGGCAAGAGCATATAATAAGAAGGTGCGTCCCAGGAAATTTGAAGTAGGACAGCAGGTGCTGAAACGAATCTTGCCACATCAGGCCGAAGCAAAGGGCAAGTTCACCCCGAATTGGCAAGGGCCGTTTATTGTGACCAGAGTGTTATCCAACGGCGCCTTATGTATGACAGATGTCGAGGGAAGATGCATCGACATGGCTATCAATTCTGACGCAGTCAAGAGATATTATGTGTAATTCCTTTGATTGCAATTGATGTTTGTCTGTTTGTACTTGACATTTATCGGAGAATGAAATGACAGAGACAATTCTTTCTTCTATCCAACCACGTTAACCTTTGCTTCCCCCTTCGAGCCTTATTTATTCCTTCATACCCCTCTTTTGGAATCGGTAATGAAATTTAAAAAGAAAAAAAGAAAAGAAAAAATAACAACAAAACAAAAGAAAGTAAAAAAAACAAAGGAATTAAGTGAACTACGTTCGACCTGATTCCTCAAGAAGGATACGTAGGCGCCTCACGGCTCGGTCATAGTGTAACAAACAAATAAAAAATAAAAATCCCCAAGCAAGAAACTGGGGCAGAAGCTGCGGGAAGGAAGTTTGATTCCAAGAGTTGTAATGTTTTACCCATCAAAATTATTTTTAACCTTTTTTGATACCCCTTTTCTTTTTGCCATACACAAAAACTCATATTGATGTCCAAAAAAGACCTCCCGATCAGTATTCGAGAAGTGCCAAGTCATGCAAATGGAAGTCAAGAATAACACTCTGATCCTCAGCAGAAAGAGGATCGTAAGCTGGAAAGAATTGATAGCCAAAAGAATCCCCAGCAGATAAAGTCTTATCGGTAACACTCCAATCCCCAGTTGAGAAAGAGAAAATAAAATGAGAGAGTCTTATGGTGAAAACCTTCATAGGCACCGTAAGGCGACGAAAGCTGAGAGAAACAAAATGAGAGAGTCTTACGGTGAAAACCTTCATAGGCACCAGAAGGCGATGAGAGTTGAGAGAAATGAGAGAGTCTTATTAGTGAAAACCCCTCGAAGGGCAATATGAGGCGACAAGATAAGATTGGCGGAAAGGATCTGTCGAGGCATCAAACAATGCAAAAGTGTTGATTTGGCAAAAAATGTTGGGCGCCTGCATATCCCCCAGCGAAATGAGGCCGCCAGAAAGATTGATTGATACAAATAGACTGGGTTGATTAATCCGGAATACACGACATGATCGTTGGGATCAGTTATATCATTCGGATAAGTCCTTTTCCTTTTTTTCTCCCCAGCATTCGTTCGGAAAGACTTCTTCTTTTTCCATCTTTTGAAATCATCACTTTTCATTATTTTTGTTTTAAGAATTTTTCCTCCAGTAGTTTGTTTTGAGAAAGATTTTTCAGAGCTTACTACCAGTTGCCAAAACGGTGCAAAGCAAAATGCGAATAGGACATGCCAAAGATAAGGCGACAAAGCAAAAAGAAGTTTGTCGCAAGACCAAATGATGAATGGGTCTAGATTCAAAGAGGACCAAATTTCCAGGGAAAGTTGGAGAGAAACAGAAAAAACAACAATTGAAAAGTTATGGATCAAATTCCAAGAGGATCCCCAACAGATTTGCGAGATGCAGGAACAACGTCGACAGATTATCGACCAAGTTCCGCGATGGTCGGACAACACAAAGCGGGGAAGGAAGAGAAAAGAAAAACCATCCCCAGCAGGAATATCATCCCCAGCAAGTTTTGTAATAAAACGCAAAGCAGGGAAAGGAAAAAGGAAAAACCATCCCCATCAGGAGTGGCACGACCACTCACCACAATTTAAACTAACAAATTTTCTTTGATTTGAAGCAGGAAAAGGAAATGTTATTAACAGTGGGAAGACATGGCCACAAAGAAGATTATCAAATTGGGGCACAAAATTTTCTCTCATTGCGAATTTTTTTTTTTGTAATCAGATACCCACTTGGGGAAGATGGAAGATAACACAAGTTTTGAAGGAAGTGGAATCCCCAGCAGTTTACGGGAGAAGGCAATACAAGTTTTAAAGAAAACAATCTTGGAAGAAGCAAGATAACCCAAGTTTTAAGGATAGTGATCTTTGAATCAGTATCATCTCCACCATTGTTAAAAAGAGGAAAGTAACTAGTATTAAAGAAGGAAGATAATTCCCCAGAAGTGTTATCCCCGACATGTTTTAGAGAAGTGAAAACACCAGTTTGAGGGAAGTAAAAGTTGAAGAAGTCAGGAGCCCGCCTGTAGAATGGAGGTTGTTAAATTTGAAGTTGAAGGAGTCAGGAGCCCGCCTGTAGAACGGAGGTTGTTTATTTTAAAAGTTGAAGAAGTCAGGAGCCCACCTGTAGAATGGAGGTTATTAAATTTGAAGTTGAAGGAGTCAGGAGCCCGCTTGTAGAACGGAGGTTGTTTATTTTAAAAGTAGTTGAAGTCAGGAGCCCGCCTGAAGAATGGAGGTTGTTATTATTTCAAGTTGTAAACGAAGTCAGGAGCCCGCCTGGAGAATGAAGGTATTATCTTTATAAGAAGTAGTTGAAGTCGGGATCCCGCCTGGAGAATGGAAGTGTTATATTTTCAAGTCATAATTGAAGTTAGGAGCCCGCCTGTAGAACGGAGGTTGTTATAATTTTAAGTTGATGAAATCAGGACCCCGCCTATAGAATGGAGGTTGTTATATTTTAAGATGAAGTAAGAAGCCCGCCTGGGGAATGGAGGTATTATATTTTAAGAAGTATTTGAAGTCAGGAGCCCGCCTGGAGAATGAAGGTGTTATATTTGTAAGTCGTCGTTGAAGTCAGGAGCCCGCCTGGAGAATGGAGATGTTATATTTTTAAGTTGTGTTGGAAGTCAGGAGCCCGCCTGTAGAACGGAGGTTGTTATAATTTTAAGTTGATAAAATCAGGAGCCCGCCTGTAGAACGGAGGTTGTTATATTTTGAGTCGTTGTTGAAGTCAGGAGCCCGCCTGGAGAATGGAGGTTGTTATAATTTTAAGACGAAATCAGGAGCCCGATTGTAGAATGGAGGTTGTTATATTTTAAGTTGAAGGAGTCAGGAGCCCGCCTGTAGAATGGAGGTTGTTATATTTTGAGTCGTTGTTGAAGTCAGGAGCCCGCCTGGAGAATGGAGGTATTATATTTTAAGAAGTAGTTGAAGTCAGGAGCCTGCCTGGAGAATGGCGGTGTTATATTTTTAAGTTGTGTTGGAAGTCAGGAGCCCTCCTGTAGAACGGAGGTTGTTATAATTTTAAGTTGATAAAATCAGGAGCCCGCCTGTAGAACGGAGGTTGTTATATTTTGAGTCGTCGTTGAAGTCAGGAGCCCGCCTGGAGAATGCAGGTTGTTATAATTTTAAGACGAAATCAGGAGCCCGCCTGTAGAATAGAGGTTGCTATATTTTAAGTTGAAGGAGTCAGGAGCCCGCCTGTAGAACGGAGGTTGTTATATTTTGAGTTGCTGTTGAAGTCAGGAGCCTACCTGGAGAATGGATGTTGTTATAATTTTAAGATGAAGTCAGGAGCCCGCCTGTAGAACGGAGGTGTTACTTCTAGGTTGTTGCATTCGGGAGCCCGCCCGTAGAACGGAGGCATTACTTTTTAAGTTGTTAATGTCAGGAGCCCGCCTGCAGAACAGAGGAATACATTTCAAGATCAAATCAGAGGTCAGTAATGCGGAGGGTTACAACAAAATACCCCCAGCATGAATCCCATCGCAGAAATCAGAAAGAAGACTACAAGAACAAGTCGAAGATAGATAAGATTTTGTAATTCCTAGTTTAAGTCTAGCTTCTTGTTTTCTTTTGGCACGGTGTAATAAGGAGATCGAAAAGCAGTAGCAACAGCATGCAGCCGCAGTAACAGCAAAAAATGCAGTCCCATGGTAGTCCCAGCTACCAAAACTTCCCGAACTACATTGACCTGATTCCCTTTTAGCCAGGGATATGTAGTAAACCTTTGAAACAGAGGTTCAGTCAAATCTTTCAAAAAAAAATGCATCACACGGAGTATCCTAACGGGCAAAAATCGCTCGTATCCGCTCACTTTATCTTTGCGCGAAAACTCTTCGTGTTTCTGGACAAAGAGGGGCAGCTGTGAGCACGTGATTTTTGCCCTATGAGAACTACTCCCAAAAATTCAAAATGAAATGGTTTTGTGTTGTTTGTGATTTATTTGTATTTTTTTTCTGTGCATGTTTATTTCTACTCTAATTAAGAAAAATACAAAAATATGTGTTGCATGTGCATTTAGGATTTAATTTTACAATTTAGGAATTAATTAAACAATCAAGTTTGTTTTACAAAATGGAAAAATCACAAAAAATATGTACTTTGCATTTTTTTGCATTAATGTCCGAATTGTGTGATTTTATCTTTATTGATGTTTAATTTCGTGTGATAGTTATTATTAAGAGTTAATATTTTTAGTTAATTGTCGATTTTATAATTTAATTAGGATTTTTTAGTTTTATTGTTGAAAAGGAAAATTGAAAGGGAAAAGAGAATAAGAAGAGGAAAATTCAGTTGGGCCAATTTGGCCAAGCCCAAATCCAAAAACACAGCCAAACCTGGCCAAAAAACCAGCCCATACCCGCCCCAAATCCAGTCCACCTGCGACTAATCCAAACGACGTCGTTTTAAGTCAGTCAATCTCAACTATTCGTTTGATTGGATCAACGGTCCAGATCACCCCATCCTCACCTGGTCTAACCCGACCTGCTTTACATTCAAACCGACCCAACCCCCGCCTAAAAGAAACGGTGTCGTTTCTATTAAGTGTTTAATCCAGTCCGTTAATTTCAATTAATCTAACAGACTGGATCGAATCCTTCATCCACTATATATTCCCAAACCCTACCCCGCCCCCAAGCCAACCCCCCCACCTCTTCATCTCTGAGCTTTAGAGACCAAACAGACCCTCCGTCTCTTACCACCGTGCTCCGCCCACCGGAAATCACCTCACGGCGGTTCTGGTGATCCAAACGACCCCATCTTTTCACCACTGATTCCCCTCGACCTCCCCATTCTGAATCCCTAACTCTTATCCCTCGAATCCCAATCGTGTGCTTCGAATATTAGATTGAAAATCAGGCCGGAACCCTATCTCGTCCAATGGCCTCCAATTTCACACCACAACTTCCCCAAGACTTCCTCGTTCCAGTCCCATACTCATTTCCCTTCGAATCATCCCCCGGCTTCTCGAATCTTCAATTGAAGATTCGAGCAAATCATGAACCAAAACCAATCCACCCCAAATTCATACCCTGGCACCCCCTGACCTCCCTCGTGCCCAAACCACCTTTGGTTTGGGTCGAATCTGTCTAGAAACACTCGAACCCCAAATCGAAACGTAAGAACCCTAGAAAACCAAAACTGGTTTCTGTCCGAAATTTAAGGGAATTTGGGTGTTTAACTGACCTTAGTCGAAGTGTTCTCAGTTGAGAACACTCAATTAAGGTCCGTTTGACCTCAAAAAGTTCAAGTCCGAGTCAATTCAAGTCTGCATGTTCTCTGTTCCATTTAAGTTATTTTTCCTTCTTTCCTTTTATTCTATTTTGATGTTTTAAATGTCTGTTTATTTGTTTAGTATTGTTATATTAATTTTTCAATTTTTTGTCGATTGTTCTATTCTTCTCCCTCATACATTTTATTTGGTCGAATTTGTTTCTGCTCGTTGTTGTGTATAATTATAGGCTGTGTAATCGATTCGAATAAGTTTCGTCGATTAGTTAAAGTCTTATTATAAATCCCTGTTCTTGTCAATGCCGCTTGAATTGCCTAATTATCTATTTTTGATTGATTGCTGTCAATTGTTGTAGGCAACCAGTTAATTAGTTATCGTCGATTAATTCAGTTTTATTAGTAGTTTCGTCAAATGGTTTGAGGTCGAATGTTGTATGTGCTGATCTTTGGGCAATTAGCTTCAGGGCATTGTCAATATGCTGACAATGATCCTGCATTCTTGTATAGGTTTGACTTAGAATCCCTGCATTCATGTTGATTTTGATTCTGTTTCGGCTTCAGTTTTAATGATTCTGTTAAGTTCTGTGTTGTGTTAGTTTGGTTTTGATTTAAATTCAGTTCATTTGTTTCAATTGGAATTCAACCTTAGTCATTCAGTTGTCAGGAGGATTGGTTATAGCTGTTAATCAGAATTAGTTTTAGATAATTGTTAGCTTGAACAGAGTTTAGAGTTAAAGGTTTTAATGTAGATGAATAGATTGTATTAGGGCAGTAATACTAAGGGGTTTCAGGGGTGATTTGGGAATGGAACAGTTAGGATAATATTTTAATGTTAGTGTCTTGTTAGTGGGATATTAAATATCTTTAAATTAATAAGTTAATGGGGAACAAGAGGGAATGGGGGCTGAAAATAAGGAAAAGCATTCCTTAGTGGGTTTTAAGTGGAAATATGCAGATTTTGGTTGCTGGGGGGTCGGGTAGCTAAGTTTTAAAGAGGGGGGCAGGTCTGTAATGGCTATAAAAGAGAAGGCACTTGGACTGATAAAAAAAATTATTTTTGGAGATCAGAAATTCAGAATTAGAAATATATAAAATAGGCTGACTTTTAATGTTGAAGAGGCCAGTTTAGTTTGAGACTAAAAGTGACCGGATTTTAACACAAAAGTTCAGTTAGTTAGAGAGTGAAAACAGACTGGATTTCAATACTAAGAATTCAATATTGAGAGTAAGAAAGTCTAGTCTTCTTTGATTGCTGAAAATCAGTTAAAAGAGTAGAGTTTCTTGAAAGTGTTCTTCTTTGATAGCTAAAGAATAGAGAATCAGAAAGTACTGTTTCATTGCTTTTCTGAGTTGATTTCTGCTCTCTGTTTGTTTCTGGGAGTTCTCTGGTTCAGTTTGGTATTACTGGGGTTTTCAACTAGTTTTTCTGAGTTTGTTGTGGGTTTCTCGTTACTGTTCCATTGGTTATTGCTGGGATTTTGCTGGTTTTAATCTGTTATTGGGCTGTTACTATTTGTTGTTGTTGCTGTGTTGCTATTGCATCTGTTGTTTCTCATCTTCCTCTTATTTTGTTTCCAATACCAGGTGCACGACTGTAACACTGGCTATTGTAAGCTGAAATATGTGGAAGCATGAATACATATAAAAATGGAAGTCTGAAGTTTGATTCAGCTTTTTTTATTTAGTTAGTCTGTAATAAATCAGTTCGGCAAAATAGGTTAATTCACTAGTTATGAAGGCTTCAAGATTATAGGTTGATCATGAACAAGTAGCTAAATTTAGCTAAGACACGAATTTAAATTAAACATCGTAAATTAGGCATTAAGGCATGACTTGAGCTTAAGCAAGATTAAGAGAACGTTTAAGTCTAATAAACTTTCTAATAAGCTTTAGTAATTATGGTTAAATCTAGTTTCAAATGATTGTGAATAATTAATCTCAATAATTTTTTTTTAAAAAAAAATAACAATGCTGAGTTTTAATCTAGCTATATTTGTTTATTTTGAATATTAGTTGTTGAATTTTTATTTTATTTATAATTTCGAAATTAAGAGTGAAATTCCTTTTTCATCAATATTTGTATTAATCAAGCAATTAGCATGTCATGTCTTCTTAAATAATAAAAGCTAGTAATAAATTAGGATTTTCTTTCTTTATTTTAGAGACTCATTTTTATAGAAAAATGTAGTCGTTTTAAGATTTGTCCAAATAAATGAGATGAGCCTCGCTTAATGAAATGTATAGATTGCGGGGCCCTCAATAAATGTACATTTAATCGCTTAGAATTAGGGAGGAGCCGTTTTAGCAAATTTCACGGCCCTACCCAAAATAATGATACGCTAGACTCTTTAGGCGCGATTTAATTAATTTTACCTTTTTAAACTCGGATGCGCATTTCATGCAACCCAAATCTAAATCCTAAAACATTGAATAAAAATGTGTTCCGGATTGCGGGTGCATTTCATGTGACGTAATCCAAAGACATGTTTTAAAACGATGTTCACAATTTTTTTTTAAAAATAATAATAATAATAATAAAGTGGTAAAGAGTTAAAATTGGCACATCGGTTCATAATTGTATTAAAATCAGATAAATAAGCCAAATATGACAGTTGAGCGACCGTGCTAGAACCACGGAACTCGGGAATGCCTAACACCTTCTCCCGGGTTAACAGAATTCCTTACTCGGATTTCTAGTATGCGGACTGTTAAACAGAGTCAATATTTTCCTCGATTCGGGATTCAACCGGTGACTTGGGACACCATAAATCTCCCAAGTGGCGACTCTGATCCTTTAATAATAAATCCCGTTTCGATTGTCCTTTAGTTGGAAAAACTCCTTTACGCCCTGAAAGGGCGCGGGTAAAAAGGAGGTGTGACAATAACCCTTTTCTTCAACCCCACGACCTCATCGTCGTACTTTTCTCTCAACTGCTTAACCAGGCATACATGTTCGTCTACATTTTTTGCCAATTGTTTTTTAGCCCCGACCAGTTCACTTTCTGCTTTGTTCAAATAGAAACTATAGATACTAACTTTCTGCCTTAGGTTAGCTACGAGCTTTTCATCTCTGTTACTTCGGACTGGATTTTTTGCCGCTACTTTCAGTTTCTGAATTTGAGCTCGGAGGGCCTCATTTTCTTTGGCTAGCCTTTTCTTTTCACCCTCATCCACCGCTGCTTGTAAGCCCTTCTCGAATTAAAGGTCTTTGACTTGCTTTTCCAGCTTTCCTATTGTGGCCCTGTACTCGTTTTCTTTGTCCAACAAGCCCACGGTTCTTGCGATGCCTCGACAAATTCCTGAATGTGTGGTTTTTTTGCCGGTCTTTTTGATTCGGCCCTTGCAGTGTTCTTCTTTCTATACCAGGCAAGGTAGGCGGGTGAGACCTCGCCTTTAGATAGGTTTCGCACTCGGGTGCTTGCCGTCAAATACTGGCACTCGTTCCAAACAGAACGAATTGTTTCTTCGTGAAATTGGTCGTCGGAACTAATCTCAACCGTGTGGATACTGAGATCTTCATCGGGATGCGTCACCTGACACCTTCCTAATTGTCTCATCACTCGGTAGGGAGCGTAAGGCTGAATACCTTGAAGACCCATTAGGAGGAAGTAAGGACTTGTGGCGGGTATATACATAATTTCTTCAGTAGGAAGCCAACCTAGTGTCCATTCTATTTGTCCCGTAGTGATGGCGTGAAGGCGGGCTATCCATTCTCCAAACCCCTCCGGTAGCTTGAACCCTGAAACCCTTGTGTTGAATTCTTCAATGCAGCTTTTCTCTGCGGATCCATAACTCATATACTGAGGGTGGTGGCATAAGTGCTCGATCATCCACATTTGTAATAGCAAATTACATCCCTCGAAGAAGTCTGCCTCAGCTTTACAAGCTGTGAGAGCTCGGTATATCTTAGACACTATCATAGGGGCGAGAGTGCTCTTGGCGTTGGTAACCAGGACCTTGACGACTCCAGCCACCCGCAAATCGATATTCCCGTCTTTTCGGGGAAACACAGCAAGGCCTAAGAATGCTATCATGAAAGCGAAACGCCTATGCTCGTCCCATTTTGTTCGGTTCCCTTTACTGCAAACCCCGTTTTCTGGATCATTGAACCCTCCTACATGCCCGTACTTCTAGTATATAAAATGTAGAGTGGAAAAACCCCCTTCCAACTTGGAATATGGGATTCCCTTGCTTATCTTTAGCAAATCCATGAATTTGTGAGAGTTAACGGCCCTTGGAGCGATAAGATACTTATGTCTCAAACCTGCAGTACTTTTCATATAACCTGCTATCTCTTCCAAGGTCGGGGTGAGTTCAAAATCCGAGAAGTGAAATACGTTATGGGTCGGGTCCCAGAACGTAACCAAAGCCTTTATGATGTCTCCTCTAGGTCTGATCTTTAATAACCCGGTGAGACCCCCCAAATGTGGATTGACCTTATCCTGCTCTGACTTGCCCAGATCTTCCCACCACATACGCAACTCCAAAGGGATTTTGTTCACAACTGTTACTGGCAAATTCTGACTCGTGCTCATT
This sequence comes from Nicotiana sylvestris, assembly GCF_000393655.2. Classification (NCBI taxonomy): domain Eukaryota; kingdom Viridiplantae; phylum Streptophyta; class Magnoliopsida; order Solanales; family Solanaceae; genus Nicotiana; species Nicotiana sylvestris. The sequence goes on along the minus strand of NC_091062.1, from coordinate 16,501,078 downwards.
CTGCATGTTTATTGGGGTGTTTAAAATTTAAGACTTATTTGACTCAAAATAAAATTAACACACATTTTTTCAAAAATAAAATAAAAATCCGATTTCGCAAATACGGCCTTTCAGCACTTCGAGAACGAAGATTTTAAGGCTGTGTTGGCTCACTGGTGAAAGCCTTGCAAAAAAATGACCACAGGTGGTTGTTCTTGCAAAAACGGCCTTCCGGTGCCCTTTTTAAGGACATTCGGCTATTTCTGACAAGAATGGCATCACTCTAACTATTTTTCAAATAAAAGTAAAATTTTATTCTTTTGGCTATTTTGCGAAAAGGAAGTTGGACCCGATGAGGGTTGCCTACGTATCTCACACCCTATGAGAATCAAACTGGCGTAGTTCGGGCTAAGAAAATAAACTAATTTGGAAAACAAGACTTCTTTCTTTTGTGTTTTTCAAGTAAATCACACTAAAAACATTTTTTTTTCATTTTCTCAAATTTTTGGCAGAGTTTCAACGCTATTTGGGAACTGGCTTTTTCTAAAAATAGGTAATTATCTCTCTACGCTGCTAAATTTCTTTTTCTCTTTTTCCCACTTTTTCCGATATTCCCGTATTTTCAGAAGCCGGTCAGCATGCAAATTTGAAGCAAATAAATGCGTAAAACAAATAGGATGCAGCATGATGGTCATTTTATTTCAGGTTGCTTGTCCTAGACGGACCCAACCCCTGTGTTGAGTCCCCTAAGTCAAAAAATGCATATGATGCACACAAACGTTCCTACTAGGGATCCGGCATGAGGTTTTGTTATACTGGGGTTAATGCCTTGGTGTATTGTTCTAGACCTGGCTTACCCGAGCGGACAACTCGAGCCGAGGATGGGAGCCGTGTATCGGTAACCAAAAGATCATCCGGTTATGCAACTCCTCCGAATCCTCGTTCTATTTTGGGGTATGACACTAACAGAAAGAAGTCACCTCCAGCGTGCACTCCTCAGGAGAGAGAAGAGAGGGGTTACGTAGCAGTTTATATAGTTCAAATAATATCAAAGCGGTAAAAGCAACATTTAGCGCATTAGGCCCAAACAGGTAATAAAATCAGATAATAAATAAAGCCAATTATAACAATTATTCTGAGCTCGAATTCTGGAACCCTGAACCAGAAGTACTGGGTTCCTGGTCCCCAGCAGAGTCACCAAAGATGTCACACCTCCTTTTTACCTGCGCCCGCAAGGGGCGTAAGGGAGTTTTTTCCAATTAAAGGACAATCGAAACAAGATTTTATTTACAGATTCAGAGTCGCCACTTAGGAGATTTATGGTGTCCCAAGTCATCGATTGAATCCCGAATCGAGGAAAAGATTGACTCTATATTACAGTCCGCGAACCAGAAATCCGGATAAGAAATTCTATTAACTCGGGAGAAGGTGTTAGGCATTCCCGAGTTTCGTGGTTCTAGCACGGTCGCTCAACTGTCATATTCGGCTTATTTATCTGATTTTGACAATTATGAACCTATGTGCAAATTTTAACTCTTTACCGTTTTTATGATTATTATTATTTTTAAGAGAATTGCAACGTCGTGAAAACACATCTCGAACCACGTCACATCAATGCACCCGTGGTTATGGATACATTTCGACTCCGTTGAGATTTGGATTTGGGTCACATAAATGTGCACCCGAGTTTAAGAAAGTAAATTATTTAAAGCGCGCCTAAAGTGACTTGCGCGTTATTATCTTTGGGGAGGGCCGTGAAATTCACCAAACGGCTCATCCCGAATTCTAAATGCTTTATTTTAACCATTTATTGAGGGCCCCGCAATTTATGTATTTTGTTTGGCGAGGCTCGTCTCATTTATTATTTAAAAGGGCAAACCTAAAAGCGACTATGAATTGCTATTTTATTTGTCTCTAAAAATAAAAGGAAAAGTCCTAATTTTATTATTAGTTCTAATACTACTACTACATTTGGGGTTCAAAAAGTCATTTGAATTTTTGATCCTTAACCATACAAAGAATAGTTATTCGAATATGCTTAAAAGGGCAGGCCAAACCTATGCCTGGGCCCAGGTCCATATGAACATGTAATCAAGAGCAAGACCTGGGCCATTTGGGATGGCACGGAGGCCCAAACTATCCGAAGTGGACTGTCAATCCCCGCCTTGATTCCAATTGAGCAAATGATCACTGGGATTACTTCAAATTATGCAAATGGGTCGTTTGGGGTCGTTTAAGTCGAGCTGGAAACGTGGTATTGCCAAAATACGATGCAACTGATTGATTGATTCAAATGAACCTTACTAGATCAATATTCAAATATCCGTGATTTTAACGCTGAACTACTGAACTTACTATTGAAAACAAATGTCGTAATGCTTCCCTTAAACTGATACCCATATCCTAATTAATAGCCTTGAACTACTGTTCATGTCCTAATTAATTGTTCATTTTCTGCTTGTTACTACAAGATAAAATCATAACCCTCGAATTCATTTCATGCTTCGAACTATTTTAATTTTCCAGAACTTAAACTACACAAGTAAACTATACTACGTCAAAGTTGGCGATTATCACCAATCTACCAGCTAATCGGTCCAAACGTCTATTTCTGATTTCGGTCCGGTTATACAGTTGTATACAAATCAGAACTACACTACATTAAGCTATTTTGTCTAAACTATTTAGGCATTAGTACATGGAGTCCAAACAGGTAAGGTTCAAGAGGCAAGAAAGGTAAGCGTTTTCCATTTTTGCATTTCCACTTTAAATCAGCACCAATACATCAGGAAAGAAGCAAATACCTGGAAATTTGAGAACAATAAGAAGAGGAAAAGGGGTCAGCAACAGCAGGTAACCGGCAGCAGCAGCTTGGAAATCAGAACAACTCAAAACCCAGTTTTAAACCAGAATAAACACTTGACCACCGCCCAGAACCAGTTGTGAAACCAAACAACAACAACAAATAACCCCAAGCAACTAATTGAACCCCAAAATCAACAGGAAATCAACCAGTGAATCTCAAACCCTTCAGTACACCGAACTGAACTGGAAAATATAACTCAGTAACTAAAAGTCAAGAATTTCACTTCAGGTTTTAATGGAACAGTAGGTCCTCAATTTTAAGAACCAGTTTATCACTCTTATGCTCTTCAATTCTCTATTTTTTTCAAGCTCTCAAAGAATATCCATGCTTTAGCTCACTCCTTTATTTAAAAAAACTGATTCTAAAAGAGACCCCCTTTTAAACTGTGTAAAGTTCCTCTCATTTATAGCCAAACTTTATTAACTTTCCAGCTCTTAGGAGCATTAAGCTAATTAAGAAAGTATTTCTGCCCATGATATTCCTCAACCACTACTACATGTTTTGTTCTCTTTTTAATTCACTTGTTCCCCACTACCCTTGTCTTTTCTTTATTTAATTCCCTTGTTCCCCACTACTATATGTCCCATTTCAATAATTAATTCACATGTTATGAGTACTTTTTACTTTAATTACTCCTAATAAACCTCTCATACTATTATTGATTCCCATCCCACTATTATGGGACAATACACTAGTTTAATGGTTATATTGGTACCTTTATTGTCAGACCACTCTCATTAACCATTTCAAACTTCTCAAATACCAAACTACCCTCCTGAATGTCCTGAACTATCCTACCTCAACCCCTTTCAATCTGTACCAAATCCATCAGCTATAACCAATTCAACTAAGTTAGAAATCCTAACAATTGACTAATTAAACACATGAAACTAACTCCCAATCAACAACATTAGGACAATTCAACAAGGCCAGATTCATATCAGAAGAAACTTAACAGAATAAACAAGTAGATCCAAATCACTAAACACAATCATCAATTGAACTCAAAACAGTAGGAAAGTCGTCAAAACGCACACACATATAATTTCAACGAATATGCAGTAGGATACTTCATGCGAAAATTTTATCAAAATGAACCCACATATTAGAATATACGGATCACAAAATGATTCAATCGACATCAAATATCTTGACGAGGACTACTAAACTACAAACATGAACGGATTAATCGACGAAACTATTTATACCATATGTTAATCAACGGAAGAAAATTGGACCAAGAAAAAGGTCCGAAAGAGAAGGAAGAACTACTTGACAAAAATGACGAATTAATCAGTCAAAATAAAACAACAACAAAAGAAAAAGGAAAACAAAAGAAATACCTCGAAATTTCAGACCAAACCCAATCTGTTTCAGTCGACACTTCGTCTTGAAATTTTGAAGCCAAAACGGACCTTAATCGAGTGTTCTCGACTGAGAACACTCGACTAAAGTCGGTTAAATCTCAAATTTTTAACTCCGTACACAATCTGAAGTTTGGTTCTTTTAGGGTTTGCCTTCGATTTGAAATTCGAAAGGCTCTAACAAGATTCGGATAGAACTGGGGTGGGATTTGGGACGAGGGTAGCTAGGTGGTTCAATGGTGTAACTTTGGGTCAAACGGACGAACTAGGGTTTTGGGACTGATCTTCGATTGAAAATTCAAAGCGTATGGTACTGATTGGAAGAAAACTAGTTCGGGATTTGGAAAGAGGACGTCGTGGGGAGGCTATGGTGTAATTTTGGGGCTGTTTGGGCCATCGGAACCGCTGTGAGGCGATTTCCGGTAGGGCGGAGAACGGTGGTCGGGGTGGTGTGTTTTTTGGTTTCTGAAGAGACGAGTAGGGGGATGTTTGGTATATCAAAAATAAGTTGATTAATCTGGGCCGTTGGATGATGGGAACTAATGGTCCAGATTAATTCCCTTAAACCAAACGGGGTCGTTTAGTAGTAATGGGGTCGTGGCGGGTATAGGAATGGGTAAGGAGAGATGATCTTGGCCGTTGATGGATTTAGATCAACGGCCCAGATTGATCGTGACAAAAACAACGTCGTTTGGACATTCGTATTGCCAGCCTAATTGGACCGGGTAAAAGGGCGTCGATTTGGGCCTGGTCGGGGGTGTGGTATTGGGCCTGTGGAACTTGGCCTGGTCCGAGTTTCTTTTCTTCTCTTGTTTCTTTTTTTTTTCCTTTTACTTTCTTTTTAATTCCTAATTACCAAAAATTCCAAAATAAATTGTAAAGCCAAAATTAACTTAGAAAAATACTAATTAACCCTCAATGATAATTATCACACAAAACTAAATACAAGGATAATCACACAATTTGATATTAAACGCCAAAAAATGCAAAGTACACATTTTTGTGATTTTCATTCTCGCAAATCCAAATATTGTTTAATTAATTCCTAATTGTAAAATTAAATCCTAAATGCACATGCAACACATATTTTTGTATTTTTCTTAATTAAAGTAGAAATAAACATGCACAGACAAAATACAAATAAATCACAAACAACACAAAATCATTTTATTCTGAATTTTTGGGAGTAGTTCTCGTATGGCAAAAATCACGTGCTCACACTAAGTGCTCAATATTAAAATATCGAAGGTTGGCCCTTCGATTATAATACCTCTCGATCTGTTGCTTTTGACTAGCCAATCGAACAAGGGCTGCTTCACGCCTTTCATCCAATAGCTCCAGGCTCGTATTCATCGCCTCGTCATTTGATTCCTTTGACGCATATCGGAATCTGATACTTGGCTCCTCGACTTCGACCGGTATTAGAGCTTCGGCACCATAAACTAATAAGAACGCAGTAGCCCCGGTACTAGACTTCGAGGTCATGCGATATGCCCAAAGGACTTTGTGCAGGATCTCCTTCCATTTTCCTTTGGCGTCGGTTAACCTTTTCCTAAGGTTTTGGATTATGGTTTTGTTGGTAGATTCGGCTTTTCCATTCCCACTAGGGTGATAAGGTGTCGATAAGATTCTTTTGATCTTATGATCTTTGAGAAACTTGGTCACTTTGCTACCGATAAATTGTTTCTCGTTGTCATATACAATTTTGGATGGCATCCTGAACTGACATATAATGTCCCAAATAAAGTCGGTGACTTCCTTCTCCCTGGACTTCTCGTATGCATGTGCTTCAACCCACTTAAAAAAATAGTTAGTCATAAATAAGATAAATTGAGCCTTACACGATGCCCATGGAAGAGGTCCGACGATATCCATTCCCCATTTCATGAATGGCCATGGTGACAAGACCGAATGTAGTAGTTCCTCGGGTTGGTGAATCATTGGGAGCATATCTTTGGCACTTGTCACATTTTCGTACGAACTCCTTCGCACCTTTTTCCATGTTGATCCAGTAATAGCCAGCTCTGATCACCTTTTGAACCAATGATTCGGTGCCTGGATGATTTCCACAGGTACCCTCGTGAACGTCCCTCAGAACATACTCGGTATCTCTAGGTCCCAGACATATTGCTAGCGGGCTATCGAACATTCTTCTGAACAAGGTTCTGTCCTCGAACAAGCTAAATCGGACTGCCTTTATGCGCAGGGCCCTCAATTCTTTTGGATCAGGGAAGTTTCTCGATCTTCAAATACTCTACGTATTTATTTCTCCAATCCCAAGTTAAGCTTCTGGAATTTATTGCGGCGTGACCTTCTTCTACTACCGACCTCATGAGTTGTATGACTGCCCCCTAGTTGAGCTCGTCTTCTTAGACCGACGATCCTAAGTTTGCAAGGGCATTGGCCTTACTATTTTTATCTCGATGTACGTGCTGCAACGTCCACTCTTTGAACCAGTGTAATGTTACATGTAACTTATCTAGGTACCTTTGCATTCATTCTTCTCTAACTTCGAACGTTCCATTAACTTGGAGGGAGTCACACTTAGCTTCGATCACCTCCGCCCCCAAACTTTTGGCAAGTTCGAGACCTGCAATCATGGCCTCATATTCGGCCTCGTTGTAAGTCAGTTTCACAGTCCTAATGGATTGTCTAACTATATTGAATATGGGTGGCTTCAGTACGATGCCAAGTCCGAACCCTTTTACGTTTGAGGCACCGTCCATAAAGAGGATCTAGATTCTAGATGATGTCCCTGAGTTTACTATCAACTCTGTTTTGACTTCGGGTATTAATGCTGGCGTAAAGTAAGCCATGAAATCTACTAAAATTTGAGACTTAATGGCTGTCCGAGTTGATATTCAATATCGTACCTGCTGATCTCTACGGCTCATTTGGCCAATCGCCCTGAGATTTCGGGTTTATTCATTTTATTTCGCAATGGGTAAGTTTTCACAATAAATATAGGATGGCACTAAAAATATGGTTTCAGTTTCCTAGAGGCACTTAGTAAAGTGAGCGCCAATTTTTCTAGGTGAGGATATCTAGTTTCGGCCTTACCTAATGTTCTGCTAACATAATAAATTGGAAATTGCGTACCTTGTTCTTCCCAAACTAGGACTCCACTTATCACTATTTTTGATACTACCAAATACAATTATAGTCGTTCGTCTGCCCTCGGTGTGTAAAGAAGTGGCGATCTCTATAGATATCGCTTAACTTCTTCCAAGGCCCATTGGCATTCCGGGGTCAATGTGAAGTTGTTTTTCTTTTTCAGTAATGAGAAAAATCGATGGCTCTTATCGGAGGACTTCGAGATGTATCGCCCAGGGCGGTAATGCGCTCGGTTAGCCTTTGCACGACCTTCACATTGTCCATTACCGTGATATCCCCGATAGCTTTGATCTTGTCGGAGTTGATCTCGATTCCTCGGTTGAACACCATGAACCTGAGAAATTTACCTGATCCAACTCTGAACACGCATTTTTTTGGATTTAACTTCATGTTTTACTTCTTCAATTGCAAATGTTTTGAATGGTCCTCTGCTCGCAAGGACTTAACTAACATATCGTCAATGTAAACTTCCATGGATTTCCTTATTTGTTCTTTGAACATTCAGTTTAATAGGCGTTGGTAAGTTGCACATGCGTTTTTAATCCAAATAGCATTATGTTATAGCAGTATGTGCCATACTTAGTGATGAAGGAGGTCTTTTTTTGATCATCCGGGTTCATCCGCATTTGGTTGTACCTGGAGTAGGCATCGAAAAAACTGAGGATCTCGTGGATGGCCATGGCATCGATCATGCGATCGATGTTAGTGGGAAAGAGTATTTAGGGTATGCCTTATTTAAATCTTTATAATCCACACATATTCTCAGTTTGTTCCCCTTTTTAGGGACTACTACTACGTCTGCTAACCATTTCGGGTATTTGACCTCCCAGATGGACCTTATTTTAAGGATTTTAGTTATCTCGTCCTTGATGAAAGCATTCTTGATCTCGAACTGGGGTCTTCTTTTCTGCTTGATCAGATGGAATTTCAGGTCCAGGTTTAGCTTGTGAGTAGTGATCTCCAGTGGGATCCCGGCCATGTTGAGATGGGACCAAGTAAAATAATCCATATTAGCTATAAAAATTGAATGAGTTTTTTTCTGAGTTCGGGAGTTGACCTTATGCCCAGGTATACCTTTCGATCGGGTAGATGTTCGATTAGTATGACCTGCTCCAACTCTTAAATTGTTGATTTGGTAGTGTTGGAATCATCGGGAGCTATAAAGGATCGAGGAACACCGTAATCATCATCTTCATCAGTCCCCTGCTTGTCCGATTGGGTCGAGGCTGGAATCAGTGATTGCTATTTGGCTTCCTGTTTTGCTTTAGAACCTGGCTCCTTTGTCGATGAGAGTGTTGATATCGGAATTACTTCATCAGCGACAAACATCTCCTTTGCAGCGGGTTGCTCCCCATAGATCGTTTTAATCCCCTCTAGTGTTGGAAATTTTAATACTTGGTAAAGGGTCGAGGGCACAACCCTCATGTTGTGGATCCATGGTCCCTCGAACAGGGCGTTGTACCTCATGTCCCCTTCGATCACATAAAACCTGGTTTTCTAGGTGGTTCCGGCTATGTTTACCGGTAACGTTATTTCTCCCTTAGTAGTTTCACAAGCCATGTTGAATCTATTTAGCACTCGGGCGTTAGGCACGATTTGGTCTTATAGACTGAGTTGCTCTACGACCCTCGATCAAATGATGTTGGCCGAGCTACCTGGATTAATTAACACACATTTAACTCGAGTTTTATTCATGAGTACAGATATCACCAGTGCATCATTATGGGGCTGCATGATTCCTTCTGCACCCTCGTCATTGAAAGATAGGGTTCCTTTTGGTATGTAATCTCGAGTCCGTTTCTCCCTCGTGATTAATACTTTGGTGCGCTTTAAAATTGTACATTGAGGAACATCGACCCCTCTGATGATCATATGAATGACATGTTGAGGTTTTTCTTGCTCGTTTTGTTTATTGGAATCCCTGTTTCTAAAATGATTCTTGGCTCGGTCGCTCAAAAATTCCCGAAGGTGCCCGTTGTTGAATAACCGGGCTACTTCTTCTCTAAATTGTCGACAATCCTCCATTCTGTAACCATGAGTGCCATGATATTTGCACATTTGTTGGGATCTATTTGGGCTGGATCGGTTTGTAAAGGTCAAGGCCATTTGGTATCTTTGATGCGTCCGATAGCCGATATGATGGCAGTTGCATCAATATTAAAGTTGTATTCTAATAATCGTGGTGCTTCTTTAGGTCAGATAGGCCTGTCGAAGTCGTTCTTGCTCATGAGCCCTTGAGAGCTTTGGCCTCGATCACTTCTCCTTTCATTTCGTACAAAATTTTGCCGAGATCCGCTGCTCCTACGATCTCCATTATATGGCTGGTATCGATTTCTGTTCAACTTTGGTTCTCGACCAATATCCCTCTTGATTCTATCGACGGATCTAATAGGATAAACGGACCTATAAGGAGCCCTAAGTTAATCGTCTTCGACCCTGATTTGTAATTGATACTGATTATGCACATCGACCCAAGTAACAACCGGGTATTCTATCAGATACTGCTTCAACTGCTGCAAAGCCACCGAGCTTCGAACATTGAGTCTTTGGGTGAAAGCTTGAACAACCCAATCATCAGTGACCAATGGTCGGTCTATCCATTCCATTTGGAATCGAGACACGAATTATCTGAGCATTTCGTCGTCCTTCTGCCTTACCTTGAAAAGGTCCAACTTCCCGGTTTTAACCTTGATGGCCCCAGCGTGTGCCTTTATGAAAGAATCTACAAGCATAGCAAATGAGTCAATAGAACTAGGTGGTAAATTGTGGTACCATATCATAGCTCCCTTTGACAGGGTCTCTCCAAATTTCTTTAGCAAGACAGATTCAATATCGTCATCCTCTAGATCATTCCCTTTTATAGCACATGTGTAAGAGGCGACATGCTCATTCGGATTGGTCGTTCCATTATATTTAGGAATCTCGGGCATGCGGAACTTCTTGAGGATTGGCATGGGAGCCGCACTCGGAGGGAAAGGTTTTTGTACGAACTTTTTGGAGTCCAAACCCTTCAATATCGGCGGTGCCCCCGGGATTTAATCGACCCTGGAGTTGTAAGTTTTCACTTTCTTGTCGTTTGCCTCAATCTTCTTTTCCCCCGATTCAATTTGTTTTATCAGTTCGTCGAGCATATTTATAATTGCAGGATTGGTCTCTAATTCTTTTTCGTTCGATTTTCTTGAAACCAATTTGACCTTGCGGACAACTTCCTGGGACGGCTCAGGCTCGATCCTACTCGGTGGGTGATTTTGGTTTTGGAGCTGGGCTATCGCTGCCTGTTGAGCCTGCAACATTTTGAAGACCACCCGCAGACTGATCCCACCATCTTCGCCGCCATGTGTGCTTTGAGCGGCTAATCGAACATCCCCACGGACGCTGCCCTTGGGATCGATGGCCAAATTTGCATTGATGGCTACATGTGAGCTGACGTCGATAGGATCTACAACCCGAACTCCATCGAGGCCAATCAGGGGTACGTCGTTCCCTGGTGCTATGTTATCATTTTTGCTGTGGTGGCCGAAATCATTGTCAAATTGTCGGGGTGTTGACTGAGAGTTCGACATTTTGGTCCTGGAATCAAAGATACTCCAAAGAACAAGTGTAAAATAATGTGTATATGAAAACTTGTACCAGGTAATCACTATTATCCTTAGCCCCACGGTGAGTACCAAACTGTTTACCCTTAAAATCGGATAACAATTAAATTTATACGCTGTTTTAAGGATACGTGATATAACTTGATACAAATTAAGAAAACAGATTAATATTGAAATTGATGATAAGAGAATAAATGCAAACCACACAAATTAAACAGCCTTGGACTTTGAGTTTGATCACCCTCGAACCAAGAAATGCCTCAACTAATGTAAGAACGGAATAACAAGATGATAAGAGCTAGAAATAATAATGTATTGCTTTTTGCTGCATATTACAATGTGTTTTACAAATGATCGAACCTCCCTTTATATAGTAGGGGAGTCCTACTCTTGATACAATTCTATGAAAGGTAACCAATCTCATGATTTTCTAATTGATCGGTTTCTCCTTGATACGTGCCGAGATTTTTGCAGTGATCTACAACTGGTCCCGGATATTTCGGCCTTCCGTTATTTGGCTTGACAAAGTTCCCTCACTCTTGTTCGGTCCTGGAGTCACGAGCTCAATGATTTAACTTCGCGCCTTGGTTCGATATAATCCAGACTCGAGCTTTAACCTGTCACGTTTCAACCAAGGCTGGTCATACAATGGACGAATCCAGTTTCGACCATATACAAATATATCTTTATAAAATTATTTTTTTTATTAAAATAATAAGTTGTCACAAGGGATAATTTTTTTTTGATTTTACTCTATACGATAATTGAATAGTCATTTCTTCTAATTGTAATTATAAAAGAATAGGACCCGTCTATATAATTTTTCGTACTCTATTAAAACTCATCTCAATATTATTCAAATACATATAGTGAGTATGAGAAATTCTCTATATTATTTGAAAGGCTAAACCACTCCTAAAAGTCATTGGACATACAATAAATTGCTAAAATGTCTAAAATGTATTTCCAACTAACATGTATTTTATACATGTACTTTTTTGCTTTCATTAAGTCCCATCTTTCACTAAGTATGAAAGGATTCCTCTAATTTACAGGTCATTCAATAAATTCCTTCAATGGGAATTTATGTCTATCTTGTCCCCTTATAATACATTCACTAGTTATTATTTCACATTGATGAATCAATGTATTTGGCGATCAAACACACGATATAGCCATACCATCTCAAATGATCTTCTATCGTTTTATATGCACTTGATGAATATGGTCATTTATAATCTTGTCTATTCTTGTATGAACATATTCATCTTAGTATCCGTATCACTGTAACGTGCATCTTATGGATGTTAGAAAATATTGATGATTATGGAGAACAAAAGTTTAGCTTGAGGCGTGTCAAGGACAATGTCCTTAAGGATATTTCGCCTACATCGTGATAAATAAAATTAGGGTACTTGAGAATTTATAGATAAGAACAACCATCTCATAAGATGGCTAGCTAAAATGCTCTAACATATATGACATTAAAAACTAAAGAATTAATAAGAAACGATGTTACAAAACAAATCTTAACGTTTTGTAACTTCCAAAGCCATTCAAGGCTATTACTAACGGATAATAATAATTTGAACAAAAGAATTCAAAAGCCATTAATAGCTAATCAAAGATGGTTTTGTATGAATGCTAATAAAAGGTCAGTTATAATATTATAATAATAACTATTAATCATGGGTAGTAAATGATAATGAATATGTTATATTTTTATTTTTGAGATATAAGAATTATCTTCTAACAATCTCCCACATATCTCAAAAATAATATCACAAAATAAAATAAATAAGAAATTTTGCCGGGTTTTCACAAATGAGCATAATGCGTCGAATCTGGTGTCTCTTGGACTATGAACCAGACCTAGATAAAATAAGATTAAACTTACAGAATAATTGGTGAAGTTTAAAACTTCTATGAACCAAGAATTCTCTTGTAAGTTTAGTGTATTATCTATCACATTATACCCCCACACACTTTGTTGTTTATCGCGGTTTTGCGCTAATAGGCCATGCACGCGCCTGGTTTTCGTGAGTGCTCTAGAAATTTTTGCTACAAATTTCATAGGAGCGGCCCCACTCCACACTCATATAGGTCCATCCATCAAGTATATTCTGCAGCACAATACACCACCTATAAAAGGCTATGGATTATTGGATTAAGAGTTTAATAACTCAACCTCACATTCCTTGCAGTCTTGCACTGTATACACACACACACCATAGGAAGAGACATAATTTAATAGTGCACATTTGATCAACTAATGGCTTGTTATTTCCCATATGAACCTACTTCATGGGATCTCCAATCACATAGGTTGGGTTACCATCATTGTTGATACATCTCAAATTGGCAAAAGTCTCAACCCCACGATGTTTCACTTATAAGTCAAAGGATCGGCCAAATCCTCTTTTGACTACACATAATATGTGTAAAAACTTCTCATCTCTAAGCAATTGCTTTATGACATTATATCTTTAAAAAAATATGTCTACTTTTCCCATTGAAAAATTTATTTTCTTACAATGGCTATTGCACCTTGGTAATCCCAATTCATCGACACAAACATTGTCGGTTTAATTCCTAGTAGAATACACACCAATAGGTTGCTTAATCAGCTTCACTGCCAGACAATTTTAATATCATAACACCCACCAAAGGTGATCACACAACAACTAGCTAGTTTTTTCTCATCTGAATCACGGATTCAATATCATCACTGTATCTTTCTAATACAGTGGAAAATCCACATACAAAATACTAACTTATAGTGTTTCTCAAATAAAGCATAAAATCATCTCAAATGAAATATAACTTGACTTCTGTACAAGTGCCTTTTGAACTATCTTTCAACACATAAGAATTTAGTTTCTTTTTGTATCTTCCGTAGTCAAGTACCAAAGAAAATTTTCTAAATACAGAAGCAACTTTAATTATAAAAATATCTCAAATCAGTAAGAAACGGGTCATAATTCAATGATTTTCTTTACCCAAATGACTAAGAGACCCAAATCAGCATAACTTTTCGAAGTTAGAAATACAACAATTTATTTTATCTTCCAATACAAAAAATTTTCCACAAAAAATCTCATTTTTGTAAGGTTTCAATATTATAATTTTAATAAACAATTTTTTTTCTCTTCTTAGGATCAAGCTAGATAACTCAGGACACCATGGTCCTCCACATTTTCAAAAATTTCAAGTTAAGAAGATACCATTTCCACAACTCATAAAGAGTTCCACCAATTTATAAATAACAAGCTAATAATATAGTTTCACCCAAAATGTCACAAGAGCATGAATGTCTTATCTATTATTTCTATCAAACTAATACGGAGGGGACCTGCAATGATCTAGGAACACATATACTCAGGCTGAATTCCTAAAAATCATGACTCAATAATTAAGATAATTCGGCAAATACAATTTGTTTGTAAACATAAATGCAGATTCGTCAAAATTCAAGAGCTCAAAAGCTGTTAAATATATTGTAAAATGCTTTAGCAAATATATGTAAAACATTCAAATATGGTGAGAAGAGTTTACAAAATCTAACACATTAATCATCATCTTCCCTTCCATCAAAAAGATCCGTCAAATTTATTTGACATGAATCAATCGTGTTTTTATTTATAACACTCCAAATTCAAAACTAATTTGTTGAAATTGAAGAATCAATTTAAACCCACTATCTTAGAGCTATCAAAATTTTCAAAAATGGATAACAATAACAGTCTACATTTATGTAGGCTTCGGCACATTCAAATACTAGAAATAACATACCTTAATTTTGTGGTGCGTTTTGATCTTCATAGTACAACAGTGTACGAAATTGAAATAACAACTTATCAAAAGTGCATGCCAAAGTATAACCAACAACAACGATATATGCCAATATAATAATAATATTGTTCATCTATCATCTTTTACTCTGGAGATTCCAAAATTGATATTTTTCATAGCATCGTGGAAATATCCTTAAGATTATTGGAAAATATTGGATGATTATGGAGAACAAAAGTTTAGCTTGAGGCGTGTCAAGGACAATGTCTTTAAGGATATTTCGCCTGCACCGTGATAAATAAAATTAGGCGTATCCCCCAGGATTCAACAAGCTCTTCTAGTACAAACTAGGAGCAGAAACAACAAAGATTGAATAAAAAAACTCAGCACAAAGAAGAAAATTAGCAGATTGCTTTTTCACCCTCTTGAAAGTAAAAAGAACTTGAGAATTTATAGATAAGAACAATCATCTCATCAAATGGCTAGCTAAAATGCTCCAACATATATGGCATTAAAAACTAAAGAATTAATAAGAAAAGATGTTACAAAACAAATCTTAATGTTTTGTAACTTCCAAAGCCATTCAAGGCTATTACTAACGAATAATAATAATTTGAACAAAAGAATTCAAAAGTCATTAATAGCTAATCAAAGATGATTTTGTATGAATATTAATAAAAGATCAGTTATAATATTACAATAATAACTATTAATCATGGGTAGTAAATGATAATGAATATGTTATATTTTTATTTTTAATAAGAACTATCTTCTAACCATGGATAAATTGGACTTTAACTATCTAATATTCATCACATATAATATTGTTGGTCTATAAATGTGCCTATAGAATGTACCATCTATTTTGGTAGATATCATTATATCAAATGGCCAAGTTCACGGGGAAAACGTGTCAAGTTTAGGAAGTCTCGAGGTATTCTAACTTTATAACTTCTATTTATAGGGGGAGGAATTAAAAGGTGAGAAATAATCACACAAACACACAACATTTCAATTGGGCTTACGGGCGATATAAATTATTTATATTCGAAAGTCGCAAAAATATATAAAATTTATATAATTTTTATATGTAACACAAAAATGTATATATATAAATCTAAAAATATATAAAAATAATTTTTTTTCGGCTATGAACTATTTAATATCATTTTCCCAAAACCGTAGTCCACTAAAGGGCCCATGAAATAAACAGTCACTTTTTGAATCTCTTATTCTTCCTCCTATTTTCTGAATTTCCATCGGAGATCGGATTCTTGTTTTCCAGGCCCATTCTCTCTCGTCTCTCTCCCTTACAGGTGCACGCTCTCTCTCTCTCTCTCTAAATTTTAACAGCGTTTGGTCCATTGGGTATTGCAAATTAATTAATTTCAATTTCTTATAAAATGAAAAATGATGGAAGTTTAGCTTCATACGGTCATTTTATTTCCTAAATTAGTCTTAATTTGAAATGACGTAGTTATTTACAAGTAAAGCTAGGGGTTTTAATGAATTGAGCTTGATTAGAGCAAAATGTTTACGCATAGTTCAATTGTTAATTGATTGCTTGATTAATTTGAACAGCATTATCAAATATTGGGAATAAAAGGAGAGAAAAAAAGAAGAAGATGAGAGTGAAGCAAGCATTAAGAGCTATTGATGCATTTCCACGTGCTGAAGATCATTTGTTGCAGAAAACCAAGTCTGGCGCCCTCGGTATTCATTCTTAACCTTTAGTTTTGTGCATTGTCAGTGTATAGATTTTTTACACCATCAGGTTAAGTTGATTCACAATAACAGGTAAATCTTCTTCGAAAACGTCCGTAGTTCCTCGATTCATTCCGTGGCACGAAATCCATCATTGGCAAAAGAATTATTTGGTTATGCCATAACCGAAGCTAGTATATCGTTTGCCCCAATGATGGTCTTTTTCATCTCATTTGCATTCCGAGTCTGGTAGTAATCGTTTACGGTGGGTGGGTAAGCAGGAGGGGATCCCTGCGGTCAGTTAAATTGAACTTACCACTATCGGTGTATATAACTTAAATCATTTTTTATTCCTTTGCTTCTTCTTTGGGGTATAAAATGGGCCTGTATTGAGTGGAACGGATACAATTAGGATTCCTATAGCCAATCTTAACTAACCTAAGATTGAGGTATAGTTCATTGATGTATTGTTGATTGATTCTTTGTATTCATTCTCAATTGTTTTTATTTTTTTGATACCCGAGGGAGCTAATTCCAAAAAGATGAGAAAAAATCAGTTAGATATTGGAGAGTTTTGAGCTGATTTTAGGTGGATTTCATCTGAAACCTGAACTAGTTTGAAGCGTAGGTTTTAAGCATATGCGAGTATCAGATATTGGAACTACTTTCTTTATCTTAGTCATGAAATGACCAAGACAATTTATTATTGTTGAGTAGCACAACTTCCACTTCTTAATGTGGGAATATCTTTTTCTGCCACCCTCCGCAATTGTTTTTCTCTTCATTATCGTGATGATGTGACTTTTAAACAAAAGAAAAAGATAACTACTCCCTCAGTCCCAATTTATGTGGCACTCTTTCCTTTTTAGTTTGTCCCAAAAAGAATGTCACTTTTCTATATTTAGAAATAATTTCACTTTAAAGTTCTTTTACGCTTAATGAGATGATTTATAGCCACACAATATCAAGTCTTCCTTTCTTTCTAAACTCCGTACCTAGTCAAACGGTGACACATAAATTGTAGGAGGGAGTATATCGTAAAGTAAAGGGTTACGAGAATGCAACCTATCTATGGTGCATGCTACAATGTCTATGTAGGTGAAAACTGGAACTTAACTTTACCTGACTGTGCTAACCATTAAATATTTTTGAGTTATCTGTTTTACATATAGCCCAGCTTTGCGATGAACAATCCACTCTTAACTTTTCACTGATTAGCATTACTTTTGAATGAACATGTAGAATTTCTTGCTTATTTTGTCTGTATTTTGCTTGGGTTTGATTCTTTTACTAACTTTACTCTTTCCTTCTTTTCTTTACCAGTTTCGGTTGTGGGTCTGGTTATCATGGCAACATTATTCTTGCATGAACTTAGTTACTATCTTAATATAGATACGGTTCATCAGGTATTTTACGTCTCCTTAGTGTAACTTTCTTCAGGTTTAGCTTAATCTAGCTCATTTGAAGTAAGTTTGTGCTTTGACTTCCTCTATCGCTCTGTGCAGATGGCTGTTGACTTGAAACGTGGAGAAACTCTTCCCATTCACATAAATATGACATTCCCCTCTTTACCTTGTGATGGTAGGACAATATTTTCTACTTGCTGTCCATGTTTGTTTATTCTAATTCGAGTTTCACTTTTCTCAGTTAATATTTTGCTCGTAATGTTTCAGCGGTTGATCAGTTTATTCTTTTTGGTAGTTCTAAGTGTGGATGCTATTGATATGTCGGGGAAGCATGAAGTAGATCTTGATACAAACATATGGAAGGTAATTGGTCTACTGTGACTGATGAAAATTTTTCGCTGCCAATCAAACTGAAAACAAAATGACCATGTTTTGCAGTACAGGGTAATGCATAACACCTTTAGTTGTTAGTTTTAGTAAATTTTGTTTCTTACTGTTTCAAAGAAAAAAAGAAGATTATGATCATAATTAGTTATGGATTCTAATCGATAAACTTTTACACCTTAAATGGACTAAATTTTATGGGCTGAATGTATTTGTTGTCATGCTATTGGAGCTACAGTAGTCAACACAGATTATTCTGGTGCATTTCCAGTCAAAAATATTGTTAACTTGTTTTTAGTTTGTCATGTAGCAATTCTTTTTCTTCTTCTCTCTTATCTTTTTGCGTGGTTGGGGGGGCTGTGCCAAGCTTTAGATTATGGGTAATACTTTTATGTCCATTAGTTTGTCATAATTACTTATCCTCCTCCTACCTTCTAAAATTACATTGATTAGTAACTTCTTTAAGTAGTATTGATACTGCAAAACAATTTCTCTTAATAGTGAAAGGCGAAAAGGAAAACTTACCAACACAAAAGAGATATATGTTAAAAGATTGACCTTTTTACTTTTCTTGTATTTCCCGCTAACAATTCATATTTGTTGTCAATAGCTTAAGCTAGTTTGAGTAGAAGATTTTAGGAACTCTTAGCAATACTAACAAGAAACTTTTTGGGTGTGAGGTTTGTCCAAAACATCAATATTCTTGGTGTAGTGTAGATATGGAGACGAGAGAGGCGGTAGAGGCTTTATACTAGTAAATTGCAACCCTACTGTGGTTTCCTAAGAAAAAATTGATGTCTGACAATATTTAGGACAACTATTATGATTCTCTATCACCTGGTCTCTCATTGTAACCTGACAATTAGGAATGTCAGTGTAATTTACCCAACATTTCTCACTCTTTCTTAACTTGGTAGTTGGTATTAGCTGTCTAGAGCTTCTGGAAGTCCTAAACTTACAAATCTGAATAGACCTACCCCAGCATTCCCCACCTTCCTGGTTTCATTCTGTTAGTTTACTGAATTTCTCTTTGCAAACTTTGTAAAACTGAAAGAGAGGATGAACGATGAAGAAATTTGTTATTTGTCTTCTGTTTCCTAGATTATAGGAGTAGTGGATGATGTAATTTTCTTTTTGTTCGAATTGGCATTTATTTTCACATGCAGTCTACAGCATATGCATGCCCATGCATATCCTTTTCTCCATGCCCTTTTGGCAATTAAGGTTGAAAGTTTTGCAGCTTCGCTTAAACAGTGATGGCCATATCATTGGCACCGAATATTTGTCAGACCTTGTTGAGAAGGAACACGAAGCTCATAAACACGGTAATGTCTTTGGTTCTTCTGCCTTTGGGTCGTAGCACTAGTTTAACTGTCTGCTTCTCCTTATCCGAGTCCAAGTTAAATGCTTGTATGCTTATGCTTTAAACCTGCTTAGTGCGACCTTGGCCCTCGATCATGTTAATGTAAATTTCTTGACAAATATATTTTATTTTTGTTGGACCTCAATGACTTTTATCAAATTCTCTTTTTCTGGCAGTGGATAAATGGATCCAACTTGCCAAAAAACTAATAACTTGAGAAATTCCGTTTATACAGATATATCAGTTGATTATTTTGAGCTCTAACTTGCATAACACATTTGAGTATTAATCTCCTATGTATTGATTACATTGTTTTAAGAAATAATTTTTACCAGATGTGCACAAAGACCATCAAGAAGATTCGGATAAGATCCATCTTCAGGGCATTGATGAAGAATCTGAAAATATGATCAAGAAGGTTAAGCAAGCAATGACTGTTGGGGAAGGATGCAGGGTATGTTTTTGGCAGTTCTGCTTATGCTTGTTCTCGTATTTGTAACCCCCCCCCCTCCCCCCTCCTCTCCCTCTCTCTCTCAATATCTTTCTCTCTTTGGGCCTTAAAATCTACTGCCACTTCGGCTAACTAAGTGATGGCGGTGTTGCATTTAACTGATGATTACATTGTTCCATGCAGGTGTATGGTGTATTGGATGTCCAGCGGGTTGCTGGGAATTTCCACATATCCGTTCACGGATTGAACATTTTTGTTGCTCAAATGGTCAGCTCTGTTGATATTTTATAATTCTTCTTGTAGATTTTATGGACATACACGATTACTGTTGGAAAATGCGTATACTCCATTGAACTTTGTTCTATTCTAAGGTATCAGCTATCAGGTTAAATAGTCTGAGAAGTTATAATCCGTAAAATTTTGACGGTATAGTTGGAAGATGCTAAAACGATTTCATTTAAGAAACTGGGGCAGTAACCCTCCCAAAGGATTTTAAGACAGTTTTTTACTTCGGCTTTTGGTGTTATATCATATTATATAGGTGGTTGAACTAAAGTGGAAGTTCTGCTTTGTCAATAAAACTTGCTAGTTATTTTGTACTGGTGCATGACAAAAGGAAGATTGTGCTGAAGCTACTTTTTAAATTTTGCTTGTGGTTTGATCTATGATCATTTAGTTGTACAACGAGCTCCTAGATAGCTTGTGAAACAGGTATAGAGAAATTAGGAATACCACATTTCTTAAGGGTCTGAGTGCAGAAATTTTTTCATTTTTATTTTAATCCCTGTTCTGAAGTACATCAAGCTCTTCTCAAAGCTTGCATGTTACAGAGGCATCTAAAGGATCCTTGCTTTCTCTTTTCTTACCAGTTTATTTTCTCACTCTTATTTGTATCTTTTGAAAATGCAGATTTTTGAAGGGTCTACTCATGTCAATGTAAGCCATATCATCCATGATTTGTCATTTGGGCCCAAATATCCAGGTATTCATAACCCGCTTGATGGAACATCGCGAATTCTGCGTGGAGCAAGTGGCACATTCAAATATTTTATTAAGGTTTGTGGTATAGCCTTCATTGTTAGTTATGGAGATCTAATCCAGTGTTTAGTTTGAACTCTTAGAGCATTCAAACATAGCCTTGACATACTTTCTTTCTTTTCTTTTTTTACTCTTAGTAAGGACCCATGACCATTTTTCTTAAAGTGGTGAGATGAATAAACTTGTACTTATGGTTGCATACTTGAGTTATTTGTCTGGGTTATGTTGTGGTATATGAGATCTAACTTGAATTAGAGTCTGTAAATCTGCATCCTTTTCCTTTATAATAGGGACCTAATTATCCTTGTTCTCCACCAAGGCTAAATATCTGCAATTGTTGGCTTTTAAAGATTAAAATGGCATCAAACCTACTATCCTAAAAACAGAAAAAAGAAAAGGAATCATGAAAGGGCACCTATGTACTGATTTTTATAATATATACAATAGTTACCAATTCAAAAAAAAGAAAAAAGAAAAGGAATCATGAAAGGGCACCTTGTTGTATAATCACATAGCATGAATTGTATTATAGCTTTTTACTGATAAAAATAAAATGAGAGAAGAAAAGGAATCATGAAATTGCACCTTCTTGGATAATTACATAGCATGAAGTATGCCGTCCAAAGTTGCTTTATTAGCTTTAATACTCCTTGCAAAAAAATTACTCGCTGGATCATCGAAATAGTGCATACATTCACCGCTTTGCTGCTTTAGACATAGTTATATCCACAATCAACTTCATCGGGGAAAAAAATCCACTATCAACTGAAAAAGCAAGGTGGCAATTGTTTTGGGATTGGGATATGTCACTGTTAACAGTGTCTATTTTTATTATTTCCGTTTAACGCCACGGTTTTATGACTAGGGGGAATTTTTTCATGCTACCAGCTACCCTGAGCATCGAAATCTTTTTTCAGCATACCATACGTGTTAAAAACTTTTAGTGGATTTGTACTTCTTTTTGAAATGTTAAACCCGACCGAAACCTCCCTTCCCATGGGCCATCAGTGGGGTTTTCCACTTTTTGTGCCTTGATGACTTGGACCAGTAACCTCATGGTTGGAGGTGAAAGATCTCTCCAGTAGGCCAACCCCTTTTAATCCATTTAGGGATTTGTATGTTGCAAAGCTAAAATAAACAATGTTTCCTCTCTAGCGACTTAATTTCTTCGATGAGAATTTACAAAATTGAGAGAGGGCTTGGATTCAAGTCTCACTGCTGCTCCTTGACAAAACTATTTCCATGTATGTGGCTCAAGAAAAAAATCAAGTCTGGACGTGGGTGAGCATATTGTAGACTTAAAAAATTAGTGTGTCTCCTTTCTAACAAGCTTAGACTTAGATGAGACAGTTCAAACAATCTAACAGTGTTGACAAGGAACATTAGTTGAAACATGCATCCTGGTTCGCTTACTTTTCCTTGTGAACTTTTGGCCAAAAGATAAGTCTTGAGTCACAATGACTTTTTTTTTCTGGATGTGCTCTTGTGCTTCCATATTTTGATGTTCTGGTTTTTGTCATGTAGGTTGTTCCAACTGAGTATAGGTATATATCAAAAGAAGTTTTACCAACTAATCAATTTTCTGTGACGGAGTACTTTTCTCCCATCAATGAGTTTGATCGGACATGGCCAGGTGAGTTTAAGCTACCCTTTTCCCTTTTCCTCTTGCTGTATTTCGCTGTTCACTGGATGTCTTTTGTCACTATATGCAGCTGTATACTTCTTATATGATTTATCACCAATTACCGTGACCATCAGAGAAGAACGTCGTAGTTTTCTGCACCTTATCACTCGGCTCTGTGCAGTTTTGGGTGGGACATTTGCCTTAACAGGTTTGTCTTTAACACTTAGCTGTAGGATTTAGATAAGGTGAAACCCCACTAATAAGGCATAAGTCCCTGCTAATTCATTTTATTCTTCTTTTCGAAATACTCCTTATATAGTTGAATTCAAGGCTCTTGACTTGAATATCTTGAAGAAGTTAAAAATCATTTCCGAAGTTGTACAAAAAGTGTAAGCAATATTTTTGTTGTGAGAAATTGTGGAACTTGGGCTTATTTTTATTCTTCCTCGCCACCCATATATCAAGAGCTGAATGCTAACTCCTAGGGGGAAATCCTTCTCCAATAGTCTCAAGTATTCGGATCTCTTTTTCCCAGTTATCATGCGAGGAATTTGTGTTTAAACCTTTTTTTTTTTTGGTTGTGATCATTTGCTGATATTTTTATAGACCACAACATCTGGAAGCGACTAGGTTATATATCATTCTTGCTATCAAGTGCGATACAGAATTTTTTGCTGATGTTATGGCAGTGATAGATTTGGGACTGTCATTGTTTCTCTTTATTTACGCTCGAGCTAAGAAGTGTCTTACTAATTAAGAATCGATGAATTACTTTTTCATAATGCTTTTGGTGTACGCGTCTTAAAATCTTTTTCTTGACTGGCATTTACCCT
This sequence comes from Nicotiana sylvestris, assembly GCF_000393655.2. NCBI lineage: Eukaryota > Viridiplantae > Streptophyta > Magnoliopsida > Solanales > Solanaceae > Nicotiana > Nicotiana sylvestris. The sequence continues at coordinate 16,477,564 of NC_091062.1, read as the reverse complement.
GTAAATTGTTTCTTGAAGAAGAAATTTAACTGTTACTCAGCCTCAGTCAGAAATCTTCTACATTCAAACACACTGACATATTAGTATTCGTTTTGTGATAGGCATGCTAGATAGATGGATGTACAAGCTTCTTGAAGCTGTTACAGAGAAAAATAGCAGAACTATTGTGCGATAAACGTGGAGACATTGCACTACTGATATGTTCAGCCAAGCTAAATTACAGAACTGGTGCACTAGGGCAGGAACTTTAGCCAACAAAGCAGATCAACAGCAGGTTTATGTACACGAGAACATAAACTCTCTTTATCCTTGTGATTTTGGTAGCACTAGAACAAATACCCTACTATACCCAAGTTTATTCTAGCTGGTTGAGAAGAAAAAATTCATTCACTGGTCAATGTAACAAAAATCTGAGACGTCGCTCAAAGTTTCAAACATTTCTTCTCATTTTTGTTCACGTAGTTGAGAACTATCATAAATGAGTATGTTGACCACTTTTGTGCTTTAATACAGCCATTGTGCTTAAGGTGGTATTGAGAGTACATTCACTTCCTAAAATTGATGTCAACCTTTTTTCTAACTGCGATTTTGGCTGAGTGAAAATAGTTTTTCCAGCTGAATGAGCATTCTTATTCTACATGAAATAAATATTACCGAACAGTTTTAGGCCGAAAAAAATCAAATGCTTCTAGGAAAGTTATTTTCACACATAATTTGACATGATAACAATATAAATTGTAGCTAATTTGTTCTCCGAGAGCGTAAAGATTCACACAGCATAAAGTTATACAGCACAATAGTCAGTATTCCAATAGAATAGAAAAACTCAAAGTACACTTTCCACTGTGAACCTTTTCTCCTATTGATATGAGAATTCAGTACGTCCAACATACAATGGTTAGTTTTACAAAGGCTAGGCTAGTACAGAATTTATAGAAACTGAATACAGAACATCAAGAACATCAATAAGTAATACCTAGTACCATTCATGAGCTCTGGCAAAATTGATGCATCTCAAGCTTGAGATGAAAAAATCATAAACACAGCGAAGAACATTCCTTTATAGATCGCGTGGGTGCCTTTTGAGACCAAGTGGATACTGAAGTGCTATTTATATGGACTTCAAATATAGTAAAGAGTTGTATCATCTGCACTCTAAATACAGCACCTTTGTAATCAATACACACGATTCAGAGCCGGAGTTCAGCTGCACCTTCATCTATTAATGGAGAAGTCCCAGGGGGCACGCCTCCTGAACCAACCAAAGCAAATTACATGAGAACACAATCCTAAAGTTAAAACCTAAGGAGCCTCCTATGATGGAGGCAGCATGACATTATCACAACTTTTTGACTGTGGTATTATGGATCAGATTTTCACTTAACGTCCCACCCTACCCCCAATTAACTTTTCCTCTCCAATGTATAATGAAATACAGCATAGTAGACAAAACAACTACATGCATATGGCCCTAATAGCGTCACATCAACAATGTTAGTTCCCTCCAATACGTGCATAATGGACCAGTGGCGATGCCAGGAATTTTGCAAAAGGTGTTAGAAGGTTTAATATATATTTATAAAAAGTAATTTTTGGCCTATATACATAGTACTCCCTCCGTTTCAATTTATGTGAACCCATTTGACTGGGCACGGAGTTTAAGAAAAGAGAGAAGACTTTTGATCTTATGGTGTAAAATGAGGCAAATATATTTTGTGTGGCTATAAATCATTTTGTAAAGGTAAATTGTTTCCAAATAAGGAAAGGGGTCATTCTTTTTGGCACGGACTAAAAAGGAAATAGGCTCACATAAATTGAAACGGAGGGAATATAATTTTCCAATGAACGGTGTTCAACCCCTTCACTCTATGTGGCTACGCCACTGTATTGGACCCTATAAAAACCACCCATTACGAGCGTAACATCCTACAGACTCAGTATTTTTTAATCTTCTTTTCAACATTTTGTGTTCAGTGGTTAAAGTATCTACACTTGTTGGAAGATGCTTCTGCGGAGTATACAAGTCACCGTTAAGCACATCCATTTAAAATTAATCAAGAAAGAAGAATGAAACTTGCCTTGAAATGGAGTTCCTCCCTGAACTCTGATCACCACTATCCTTGCCATCTCCGAAGTCATCAAAACGGCTTGAACGGTTATTGCGGTCAGACTGTGAATCTCCAAATCTACTTGAACGGCCAGAACCAAAGTTACGGAAACCACCCAAACGTTTTGATCCTCCAGAACCACCAAACTTTCCTGAGCTGCCTGAGCTAGTTCCACCATAGCCACCCCCTGATCTTCCAGAACCAGTTCCACTGTATCCACCTGTTCGAGAAGATGAAGCGCCTTCTCCACCAAATCTGCTGCCTTTATTTCCATAGCCACCAGAACGACTTCCACCAAAATCACCAGATCGACTACGCATGGTGCCTCCATAGGAGCCAAAGCGGTCGCTGCCTTTGCCCATGTCACTATACATGTCTGCTGCTCCAGCCTCTACTTTAATACTTGGGAGCTATTTTCAGCAAGTACATGCAGAGAAAATAATTCGATGAGATAATAATTCTGTACACCAGTGTATATAGAATATTCCAACTGGCTCGTGTTCGACTTCAGCAATTCAAGAAAATTAGAAGCACCAAAGAATATCACAAATGCAATGTTTTGACAAAGGAATATGATTGCAACTCCTTGCAAGATTGGTTCAAAATAGGAAGTCTCTGATAAGGTAGTGTAAAGTAAGAAGTTTGTGTCCCTAATTAGAAAATTGATATAAGTGGATCCTGTGACAAATAATTCGATTTTCAGCATTCTTTTCCAATTCAGATAATCCCGTAATTGGATTATACATATAGTTTAACTTTAAATAACCAGTGATATAGATAGAAGAAAAAAGTAATTAAAAAGTTAATAATTGAAATATTTTAATGCGTAGAAAAAGAGAGGAATCTGCATAGCGAGTACCAGAACATTATGCGAGTACCAGAACACAAGTATAACAATCTACTCTAACAGGTATAGTAGCTCAACATGCATCTATTGCATCCTCCAGTTCTCCATAAGTGAAAATGTCAACAAATATGAATGAGGATTTTTAAAAGTGAAACTGTAAGGTATAAGCACCCTTACCTCAGTAAATCTGCACCCGGCATCATGTTCAATACCTTTCAAATCCCTGTGCTGTTTTGAGGAATGCATGAGAATGGCACTTCCTTTCTTCCCAGCACGTCCGGTTCGACCAGATCGATGAACAAAGATCTCTGAAGAGTTCGGAAGTTCATAATGTATCACCTGAGCACCAAAATCTCTACTTTAACTTCAGATAGCAAAAGACAAAAAGCAAACTGAAATAAGAAAACACTCTAAAACTTAAGGTATGAACACATTACTCTTTTTTTTTGTTTGGGGGGGGGGGGGGTAGCTTTCCTTATAGTCATTGCATAATCACCGAATGAAAAGTTGCATGGCTATTCATGACTTTTTGGAGGATCCGACACGGACGCGACAGCATTTTGAAGGATCATAGCAACATAGAGTTACTAAACAGAATGCTCTGTTGCTCAGGTTTTAGTATAGCTGGTAAAGAATATAGCTGAATTGTGAACTTCAGAAGAGAATCTAATGATCAGAGCTTTGTTCTTGTAATTCAGCCGCTTGTGAAACTCAATGAATTCTGGGAAATCATTTGATTAACCTGATGATACATGTCCGATTGGTGAGAAATTGGGCAAGTTTGACATGCTATACCATCCTACTAGAGTATGCTTTCTCCACATAGTGGCACAAACAAGGTATTGCGACACAAGGCGAAGTCAAAAATGAGGCAGATAATCATGTAAAGCAATGCTTCAAGTGGGAAACAAGGGAGGAAGCAGTGACTAGCTGTTATGGCACTGCAAAATAACTAATGAACAGCGGAAACATTCCTATCTTTACTGGGAATGGAGTGGATAATGCCTCGAACGACAGCTGAGTTGCTGGCATTGGAGGGATGCCTAGAGGAAGAGCTACTAATATTGATCTGGAAGCCACTCGCCAGTCTGAAAGTGAAAATTTCGGGAAGAATTCGAGGGGTTGGCTCTGATTAGACAGAATAAAAGGTAGATGCTTATAAGCCTCATACTTTTGGTTTAAACTAGAAAAGGTAGATGGCCAAGAGGATTTCACAGCCTTTTGAGCTCACTAGACATACAGCTTTTGTCAAGACATTGTAGCACTCTCTTGGTGCACATTTCTCTCGTTGATAAAATATTTACTTATATTCTTAACAAATAGTCGGTTTGTCTCTCAAAGGATATTCAAAAGTGCTTTTTTTGGCTGTCCACTCTGTACATGTGAAATTTATCTCAAGATACAATGCCTTTTACATGATCCTAAAACACGTAAGTATCCATGTTGCACTGCTTATATGTTTTAGCATAAATTTCATTTAGATTTTGTGTCCTAAACTTTCTAAGATTCCATAAACATGCAAGCCGGTATTATAGGTGATGTGCTGGATTCTAGAAAGGTGTGAATGGTGTTGTCCCATACTGATGAGTTATCGGAGCACACAAAATGCTCCTTATCAGATCAGCTATATTTTCCTTCCCCGTTTTTTCCCTTCAGAAAGTGGAAACAGAAGGGAAGGCAAGGAATGAGATATGACTGAAGCATTGTTAAGTAATCAGGCAATTAAAAGAATGAAAGACCAACCAGATCAACATTAGGTACATCAAGTCCTCGAGCAGCAACATCAGTGGCCACTAATACATTGAATTGACCTTGTCGGAAACCGGACAGAGTTCTCTCCCTCTGGCTTTGCGTGATATCCCCATGCAAAGCTTCACATCTCAAAGTTTTTTGCATTGCACTCGCCAATCTATCAGCATCACGCTTTGTTTGGGTAAACACAATACACTTGCCTCCTTTTGCATGCTCCTGAAGAACAAATAGATGCTCAGTCTTGAAAAAAAAAAAGAAATCATTTTACTCCTTAGGTGGATAGCAACAACATGCAATGACACTAGATCAATAGGTTAGATATGAAGTAGAACTGAAAAGAGACTTAGGTTATAGATTCATACTGATATTAAGGGTCCAAGAACTGCTGGTTTCTGACGCATCTCACAAGCAATTGAATACAAGGAAATGCCATCGGCTAATTTCTGGTCAGAATCCCCTACCTGCACACACATTTACACATAATTATTTAGCATAAAAACCTCTAGGGTACTCAATAAAAATAAGACAGAAGGCCTGTCCACATGGTGAGAAAAGCGGCCTCACAAGATCAATGTGAATTGGCTTCTTCAAGAACTTGTTGGTAATTTTCATTATCCAACTTGGCATTGTGGCTGAAAACATCATCGTCTGATGTTTCTGCCGAACATTTTCAAGAATGGTTTCAACATCCTCCGCGAAGCCCACATTAAGCATCTGATCAGCTTCATCTAGAACAACGAACTGGATTTCTGATAAATTTAAGGACCTCCTCTTCAGCAGATCAATGATTCGACCAGGTGTTCCAACAACAATGTCTGCACCCCTTTGAAGAGTACTCATTTGGCGTTGAATGGGGACACCACCATAAACACACAGTGTATCCAAACCGGGAGCAGATTCATAAAATTCTTTCTCCACCTGGCGTGCAAGTTCTCTAGTGGGAGCCAAGATCAATGCTAAAGGGTTTCTTCCCCGTCTGTATAGTTTAGAATAACCAAAAAGAATTTCAATTTTAACGAATTTCTTATTCTCAACAAATAAGCAGAATCAAATAAAGAATCATCAATATCTCTCTGACAAACTTACGATGTGATAATATTCAATGCTACTACCATATTTAACTATTACTAAAATAAATTCTACAAAGAAGAACAGAGTGAACAACCCTTTTTTGTTGTTGAATTTGATGATCTTATCCATGATAGGAATGCCAAAAGCTAGTGTCTTTCCAGTTCCAGTTCTAGCTCGGCCAATCATGTCCGACCCCTGCATTGCTGGTTCCAAAACAGCTTTCTGATACAAACCAAAATGAAAAGATTCTAGAATCAGAAATTGTTCCGCAGATTTTCAATTGATTAGAAACCAAAACCAAATGAAAATATGTAGGTTGGAAAGACAAACTTAAGTTTCCCCCATTTGTGTGTATGCAGTAGGGAAGCCAAAAACTTCAGTAAGAGCATTAAAAAATGTAAAAACGTCACACCTAAGATATGAACCTTTGTCAAGGGGATTCAATAGTTTATGTATAAAAAAGAATTTGTCTTTACCCTTTTTGCACAGTGCAATTTTTCGGCAAAGGGGATTCAACTGAACCCCCTTCACTAAAGGTAGCTCCGCCACTGCGTTTAAGGGCCTGCATTGCACTATATGACCAAATTAATCTAAGCATATGGAGACCAAAACTCTGAACAGAAAGCTCACCAAAAAAACGACAACGATAAGAAGTAAGGAACGATCTTCCCCACCTGACACCTCAACATTCTTTACAAGAATATACTACAATATCTTCTAAACGATCGGCTTAATGCCATTGCCTGCTTTAACTTATCAGTCCTAAATAACTTCACATGCAGAGAGAGTGTCCTCCATCAAGTCATTTCCCTTTCTTCAGACTGTCCAATGCAAAAACAAGACCTCGTGGAAGTCATAGGAAATCCTGGACAGATTTTTGTACAAATTTTAGTGCAAACTGCATTAATACTGTGATGAAGTGAACAGCCGCATAAAACCTATGTGCAGAAAACCCTCTTTAATTCCAAATCACTCTTTTCTATATAAAATATAAACACACAGAGAGAAAATTAGGAGGTACAAATGCTGTTATCTTTTTCCAAAACAAATGACACATGCGCAGAGAGCCTCATATTCTAAATTACCCTTTTCTCTCAAAAAAATATGTTAACACCACCAATCAACACACAAATTTACATCAAAATAGGAGTTAAAAATGCTTTTTTCCTCAGACGGAAATGACCCATGTGCAGAGAACCCCTCTAAGTCTAAGCTCTACTCTTTCTATCAAAAAACTTGAATACCATCAATGAATACACCAATATAGCAAACCATGAGCTAAAAATGCTGTCCTCTTCCTTTCAGATAGAATCTTGAATACCACCAATCAATAAAGCACAAAAAATATAGCAAAATTGGGAGCTAAAGATGCCGTCTTTTTTATTTCAGATAGAATCTTGAATACCATCAATGAAATACACACAAAATATAGCAAACTTAAGAGTAAAAAATGCTGTCTTTTTTAAGGCAAAAACACTACGTGATTTCTTCACCATTTGTCCAAGCCTTGGCGGACGAGTTACACATAAATTAACTGGGCCGGACACCACGGCTATTAAAAATGCTATTTTTTTCAGATAGAATTTTGAATATCATCAATCAATAGACACACTAATATAGCAAAATTAGTAGCTAAAAATGCTGTCTTTTTTGTCACATAACAATAAATTATAACAGTTCAATAAAAACACCTGAATAGGAAAAAGAGAAGTAATTCCCCTTTGTGCCAAAGCAGAAACAATTTCCTCAGAAATACCCAGCTTTGATATCTCAAGCCCAACCCCATTATCAACATCACACTCTTCTTCTAATTCTACAAACGCAGTAGCAGCCACATTAAATGCCCTCACACTATACCCAAAATTACCATTAACCCAATTCGACACTGCTGCTGATGGAGTTACAGAAGTGGTAAAGCTGTGAATTTGTGAAACTTTAAGCCCATTTCTTGGAATGAATTTATCAGTAAAGATATGGGAAAGTGAATTTAAGGTGACCCTTTTTGAGGTTAGTGAAGATGAAGTGTTTCTTAGTAGAAAAAGACTATTCATTTTGCTGTATCTTAAAGGAGTGGAGAGGGAAGCCATTTTCTTCCCTTTGGTGATAAGGTTTTTGGTAGGGTTTATGAGAATAGAGAGAGCGTTAAGCGATAAGCCCCCTAGGGAAGATTTATATGCGGGTGGAAGGGGGTTTGTATCAAATAGAAAAGATCAAAACAGTCCCATAAGTTTGGAGTTCATTCAAAATGATCGCATGTATAAGGTGAAATACTTAGATAGCCCTTTAAATTTGGCACGATATTTCAGTTAAACATTCAAATTTAGTTAGTGATCAAATAGACACCTCCAATTAAGAATATTGCATCTTTTGAACACCTCGTGCTGACATGATAAAACACGTGTTAGATTCTTTTATGTGGATCTTACATTTTCACCATTTACCGCTAGTATTATCACTATCCTCAGCCGTAAACCACCATCAACTTCTTCCTTTTTTTTAAAGCTACCACTAATTTGAAAATTTTTGTGTTATTTTTTTAGAGTGAAAATTTTATTTTTGGAGAATTGGCCCTCTTGATTCGAATTTGACTGTTTATAAGAATTGATATTCTTGAAGATAATCTTCTTCTAGCTTCTTTATTTTTGGATTCAATTTTATCATTTTTTGGACGATCAAGTATGTACCTTATTGATTGTTGCTTAAGTTGTTCATCTAGGGCTCTTGAGATCTTTTTTTTACTAGTTAGACTATTCTCGATTATCGTAATCAAATTTTTATTTTTTATTTATTTTCAATTATTATTATTTTACTTTTTTTCGATGCCATTTATATCTTGGATCATAATACTAAAACACATCTTACCCTCTTTTATGAGATTTGTCAAGTGTTGCATGCTTAGATTCCCTCTTTACACAAAAATAATTATTTCGTTTGTTTAATTTCCTAACTTTTATCATTAGATTTTGTAATTGGTTCCTTTTCATGTTGGCTGATACTAAGTGTTTATCCGTAAAATAATACAGTTGAATTTATAAGCGGTTTTTAGACAAGTGAATTAATTCGATCCTGAAATAATAAAAGAATTGAAGAAATACGCAATACTTAGCCTTGAGATGAAGATGAAATAGCAGAAACAGTAATTCCAGGAGCAAGGCTTCCGGGCACAACAGTAACGAAATCAAAAAGTCAGAAAGTAAAATTGTATAAAGTTTCGCATAGATTATAGCATAAGTTTTTCAGAAAATTCCTCCCTTACAATGATAATAGAGCTCACAATTTATAGTTGTACCTAGGGAACAGGGTCCTAGGATCATGCCCTTCTTTAATGTCAGTTATGAGGGCCATTGAAGAATGTGTAATGGCAGGCATGAATGATAAATTCTTTGTAACGAGTAGTGTATTAAATGCTATAGAATATTCTCCATTAAATACTACCGGGTAACAGACATTAATTGCATCTTTATGAGAATCATTCTTTCTGGTAACAAACGGAACAGTTGTCTTCGGTTTCAGCTATCCTTTGCCTTTGGCTCCACGTGTCACGTTCTTATACAATTATTTAGCATAGCATATTTTACCATATTCCCCCTGCTTTCTGGTGACATAACTTTGTGTTACCAGGAAGTTGGTAGAAACGTTCCTTTTGGCGGGAATTTCATTGATCCCCTCTGAGAGACTTCTGACGATTGATTAGACGCACGTCACTCCGAATTTATTTCCCTGAATACGCGTCATCCCATGATTCAGCATAACTTTTGTCGTTATCGAGGTAATTATGGCCACGAATTTAGCCGCCTAAACCTTTACTTATACGCATCTACTTCCTTAATTTTACACTTCATAACACTCTAAATTTTCTAAGATTTCCTTTACTCAACTCATCTTCTGACTTCAACCTTTCCTCAACTTCCTTCGTTGAGAGATAAAACTCTTTTACTAATAAGAAATAGCATCCTCTTCAAGAAAACCTAGTTCTTCAAAGAACAAAGACAAAGCTGACGATGACGGTCCCCCTACAGTGAGTACCATTGTCCCAAAGAGCCTGATTACCACCAAAGATTTTGAAGAGAAGTTTCTTTCTACTAACTGTACATGGGTCGTTGGCAGATATCCTTCTTCCATCCGTCCTTCCAGTATTCCTGTTGTGAAGGAAGATTGCATTTGGCAAGATTTAGACATTATTGCTCCTGATTTGACGGAGCGAATAACCATCCCCAGTATGATGAGAAAAACCTTGGAAGAGGCCAAAGCGGGTGTCACAGATTTTGACGCCAAAATTTCTAAGGCCCTTAAGTTGGAGTTAGCCGCAAAAAAAGGTCTTTCGGTCACGCCTGATGCTACCGATTCTTCTGGTTCCAGTTCTGAGTTCTCGGGAACTGGAGAGGACGCAGAAGGTGATGATGTTGAGGGCCAAGAAAATGAAGGCCAAGATATCGAATCGGCGGCAGATCTACCTACTTCCTCTAGGGGCACGAATGCTTCTCTTCCTCTGGGTTATGGAGATGCAGCAGTTTAGCTTTTACTTTGTTTTCCCAAATTTTGTACCTGTGCCATTTTGGCACATTTACTGTGAGTAAAAACATCTTTTTCTCAAGTATTGCATGAGTCTTTCTGCGTTTTTTAGTTTGAACATTTATGCAAGTTTTAATCTTTGCATTCTTTTTTGCTTAAGTGTTTTGCGCAAGTTTTGCTGTTTGCATCTGATTATGTAAGTTTTAGGTGTATTTTCCCCCTAAAGCATTTGGATTTCGGGCACAAGTCCTTCCAAAATCAACCCTTTATCGTGAGAATTTTTATAAGAGAGGGCCCTCTTATATTTACGGTGCTCTTGAAGAGGAAGTCTCTTGTTCATTACGGCACTAAAATTTGAAGTACTTGTTTAACTTTCAAATGACAAAATCAATTCATCGTTCAGATAAGAAACATGATAGAAACAAAAGGACTTTACTTTATTCCTTTCATTTTCAAAAAGTACATGAGCATTCTCTATGCTAAAAAGAGATTGTCATTTCTTGTGGCTAACTTGTACAACATGTTTCTACGAGGCTGGCTGCGCAGTCCCCTGTCCCGACGATACAACTATGTTTCCGATTTTCATTTCCCAGTCAACGTGGCAGTCATTGTTGACATATCCTTATATCATTCCCCCAGTGTTCGAATGAGAAAGAAGTGAATTGGAACACTGGAAGTTTTGCATCTTCAAGGATTCTACTAATGCATTGCTAGATAACCTTCAGTTCGATAACAAACTTCACTTCCCCTTAGAAATTTATGCTATCGAGCCAAACACTATCTAACAATCCCCTAGTGGTTTGCACTTGTGAACAGTCGGGTAACCTCTGCTTGATAGCAAACTTAATTTCCCGGTGGGAATTTTGCTACCGAGCAAAATATTATCTAACCGCTCCGTATTGGTTCTTTGCTTGTGTGCCTTGCTATTAAAGGACTTATTGCTGCTGTAGAAACCTTCTTCGTAGTATGCTTTCTGTTGCTGACTTGTTAAAAACCTTGCTAGAAAAAAATCAATTGGAAAAAAACTGAACGAAGGGAAAAAGAGTGCAACACAAACTTTTAGTACAAGTGATGTTCATCAGCAATAATATCTCTTGTGGTGTGCCACATTCCAGTTACTTGGCAACTTTTCTCCATTCTGATTCTCCAACTTGTATGGACCTTTCACGGTGACAACTGAAACCCGGTAAGGGGCCTTCCTAGGTTGGACCTAGCTTCCTTGCAATGAGTTCTCAGGTGTTTTGAGTTACTTTTCTTCGAACCAAGTCTCCTACTTTTAAATAATGAAGGTTGGATCTTCAATTATAATATCTTTTTATTCTCTGATTTTGGGTTGCCATTCTTATATACGCAAAGTCCATGCGTTCATCGAGTAGCTCCTAGTTGATTAACACTGCTTTTGTTGTTTTTCTCTTTATTTGCTTGAAAATATCTCAAGATGGGCTCCCCTACTTCAACCGGTATTAAAGCTTTTGCTCCGTACACAAGGGAAAAAGGATTTTATCCTGTGCTTGATTTGACCATTGTTCGGTATGCCCATAGCACTCCAGGCAGTTCCTCAGGCCATTTACCTTTGGCTGCTTCCAACCTCTTCTTGAGATTTTGTATAATCACTTTGTTCGTTGATTCTGCTTGACTGTTTGCGCTTAGATGATAGGGCGACGATGTGATTCTTTTGACTCTTCAAGAAATTTTGTGATCTTTGCGCCTATAAACTGTGGCCCATTATCACAGGCTATCTCTTTTAGTATTCCAAATCTACATAAGAAATCCATCACCTCACGTTCGCCTAGGGGCCGGCGGTAGTGGTCCAACAATATCCATTCCCCACTTCATGAACGACCATGGAGATAGAACTTAGTGTAATAATTCTACTGGTTGATGTACCAATAGTGAGTAGCGTTGACACTTATTGGATTTTTGCATGAAAGCTTTGGCGTCTTGTTCCATTCGGGGCCAATAGTATCCTGCCCTTATCAGTTTTAGTATTAAGGAGTCTGCGCCTGAATGATTTCCACATATCCCTTCGTGGACTTCCCACATAACATAATTAGTTTCGGACGCTCCCAAGCATCGAACCAGCGGGCCTTGGAAAGATTTCTTATACAATTGGCCTCCTTTGAAGCTATATCGCATTGCTTTGGCGTGCAATGCTCGGGATGCCTTGGAGTCTTAGGGCAACTTCCTGTGTTCGATATAATCAATGATCTCATTCCTCTAGTCCTAGACCAAGTTAGTCGTATTTACCTCATAGTAGCTATTTGCGTCCAGAACCGAGTATGTCAGCTGCACTACCGTCTTGGAATCCTATGTTACACCTTATGTTTTCGTACTTGGAAGTACTCTACAAGTAAATTGATATAATATCGGAAATGAGATGTTACATCCCGCATTTTCGTATGTTAAAGTTTCATCGCAAGTTAATCGATATAAGTTCGGGAGTGAGATTTATTTTGGGATTATAAGTATCACGCTATTTCAAATAAGGGATTAGTAAATTTGTAAAGGTGAGAGGGTAAGCAAATCGAAAAAAATAAGTTTCGTCGAAGTTTGGCAATTTGGGATAAAATACGGCCCGAGTTAAAATACCCAGTATTTATGGACTAGTACCATACAAGGTACCACATGACCGTGATAGTAAGGTGTATAAAGTGTATTAAAAGCGAGTATTATTTTATGTAATTTGAGATGATTCTTAATTATGTGGGTAATTGATTAATTATTGGTTAATGGGAGATTAACCATTTAATTAAGAAATGTTTGGTTAAGACCAACCCTCCCCACGTGGTAGCACCCCCCAATCCCTATGAATGACTCTTAAGTTAAATATATATGAAGATTTGAGAATTTGACAAAGTCTTCTAATGTGAATCATATACCATTTAAAGAAAATAGGACCATTATGTCTTAAAGACATGAATCACATCTCCATTTTTATAAGGTGAGAATTCAAATATAGCTTCAGTAAGATAATGTTACAAATGTAACATGAAGTTCTTCACCAAAAATTCATACGAAACTATTTATCATAATAGCAATGTGATTTTGTGATTCTAAGGGAGTATGGTGCAATCTTTCTCAAGAATATCATACGGATTCTTCTCTACTTTGATCCGCCGTTACGTTTTTGTTTCAATTGACGTATGTTAGACGGATTGTCAAGAGAATCGGCTCAGGTATATTAAGACTATCCTTTCTTTCTTTTTGGCATGATCTACACGACACAAGCGAAACGAGCAAATGCACAACTTCCATAAATTACTCTATTCGTAGAAATGGTAGAGATGTGTATATTCTTATTTTCCCATAAGTCTTATTATTCTATTGTCTGCTCATGGGTCTCAAAAATTATATAAGTTGATAAAGTCTATTTCATGATATTAATTAGAGGCAAAATGGTCTTACAACACTCCGACAGATTTTTTTGACATACTTCTCATGTATTGCATTCATTCACATTGACCCACAACCAGATAGCGTTATATACGCGTATATATATATGTATATGTATATGGGATATGTATAAAGGTTATGGTGTTATATACACACCATCACCTGATCAGCTAGTATACGTTGATGATTTGCCCATAGTGGCCGAGATGATATGATGGGATGCCCTCAGAGGCTTGATGATGTTATGAACGCATATACTCATGCATGGTATGGTATTTATACGCATATGTATGATATTTTAAATATCAAAGGATTCACAGAGCTATTCAGACTTACATGTCGAGTTTTTTACTCCATGTTTCTCTCACGTCTATTATTTACTAATTTTCATTCCTTACATACTCGGTACTGTCACACCTCCTTTTGGCCTGCGCCCGCAGGAGCGCCGAGGGAGTTTTTCCAATTAAGGACAATCGAACGGGATTTGTTCGCTTATTTTTTAGAGTCGTCACTTGGGAGATTTAGGGTGTCCCAAGTCACCGATTTAATCCCGAATCGAGGAAAAGAATGACTCTGTATTACAGTCTGCGTACTAGAAATCCGGATAAGGAATTCTGTTAAGCCGGGAGAAGGTGTTAGGCATTCCCGAGTTCCGTGGTTCTAGCACGATCGCTCAACTGTTATATTTGGCTTATTTATATGATTTTTTACAATTATGTACTTAGTGCAAATTATGATTCTTTTACCGTGTAAATTCCAACTTACATTTCACTGGCTAGGCTGCAATTAATGTGCCTAAGTGTGTGTTCTTTGTAAGTTTAAGGTATAATTCTATGAACAACACTTATTGAATTAAGATGTCTCTTGCTGGATTTTTAGAGATTTGAGTATTTGGTTTGGACTTGGTTAAGGTTCAAGCCAAGGCAACCTGTTCAAAGTCGTGTTTGGGCTGCCTTTATTTGAGTTCACTCTTTGCCTTTGGGGCTCAATTTCAGGCCCAAATGGACTTTGAGCTCCTATCCCATTTCCTCAAACCTGACAAATGTTCTTTTGTTTAGAGTTGGGCTGGATTCGGCCCTATTAAACCATGCCTCTGATTTCTTATTGTATGCTCTTATGAACAAGTAGTTATACATTTTGAGTCTAGCCATGAATAGTTTATGCTTGCAAATAGTTGTATCGTGACTAACATTCAATTTTGTGATTGTAAATTCGAATCTCTTTAATCCGTAAAGGAAGCTCTTTTGTAATTCATGATTTATGTATACCATAGCTAGAAATGCGAAAAAGGTGGATAGGCCCAGCCGGTGCCAATGCACAACTTGGCCCACCTAAAAATATAAGCCCAACATGAGCTGTTTGTCCACCGAACCCGCAATTGTATCTTAGGCTTCTAACTTCTGGGCCAATTGTGAGCCCAAATTTTAGCTCTCGAAGTTTATCCGTTAGTGGGCTGTTATTGGCCCATTTCCCTTGTCCCAAAATAGTTTTAAAACCTTTCATAATCAGTTAGCCCTTTTTAAGCTTAAATAATTTCAAATAGGAATATCCTAGATGCCCTTAATTAATAAGTTTTTTCTTCCAAAACCATTTGAGGTGTGCCATGTTTTAAAACCTCTAAGTCCATGGCCCTCGTATAATTAGTAATAACTCTTTAAGATCGAGGTGTGCCATTATTAAATTTTCCATGGCCCTCGCAAACCTCTTATTAATTTGAACCATTGTAGTTTGCTTTAGGCCCGATTTAGATTAGTATTGCGATTATATATATGTTCGCGTAATATAATTGTAAATTTAACTCTAAAAAGACTGGAGGGATGCGTTCGCGCAACTTCAACCAAACTTTCTTAATAAATCAACAAAAGCGTTATTAATCATGGACACGTTCGCGTGACATGATTTTGATGCACCAAAATAAAATAGTATACGTACGCATATCTCAATTCTTTAATTATGCATAATTCAAGTGATTTAAAAGCGGTAAAAAGATAAATGCACATAGGTCCTAAAAATGAGTAGCTAACAATTTAAGCAAAGTATAAATCACTAAGCGACCGTGCTAGAACCACGAAACCCGAGAATGCCTAATACCTTCTCCCAAGTTAACAGAATTCCTTATCTAGAATTTCTGGTTCGCGGACTTTAAAAAATAAAATTTTCTTCAATTTGGGATTTTAAAATAAACCGGTGACTTGGGACACCAAATAATTTATTCCAAGTGGCGACTCTGATAAATTAATTAATCCCATTTTGATTAATGTCACTTTAATTGGAAAAACTCCCTTATATACCCTCGGGGTGTAAAAACGGAGGTGTGACAGGCCCCGATCCTTCAAGATCGATGGCAGCGGTCCCCCCAATGGAAACTGCGTCAAACCCGGTTGTGCTATCTAAGGCCACATTAACACCCTCTCCAAGGATCTCCGATTTACGAGACCGACCGGAGTCAGCCGTTCCAGACTCAACAGCCTCCAATTGAGGCACCAGCGAGGCTCTCGCATTCGACCTCATCCTCCGTGCTAACTGACATTCATCATCATCCTCTTCCTCGGTGTCAGGATTTACCCCTGAAGTTGAAGCAGAGGTCCCGGCAGCGGCTCGATGCTCGAGTGACCTGGGTTTCTTTGTTGTAGAAAGGACGACAACTGCCTTGACTTTTCTCTTATTATCCTTGCCGGGCTCCGAAGCCTCTGCCCCACCACCAGGGGGTGACCTCATCTCCATATTTTTGCCAAGACCTGTACAAGCACGACAACCGTAGTTTGTTAGAACAAAAGGTGTAGGGAGAAACGCAGCAGCGCAAATCTAAGACATAGACAGCAAAAGAGCTTTACCATGATTCTTAGCCACCCATCATTCCTTGGCCAGGTCAGTCTTCATGATACGGAAACGCGAGGTCCAACCGTCTGATCCAACCCGACAAGTCGGAAACCGCCTTGGGGAACCAAGCAGCCGTTGCGCAAAGCGACTAAGAAGTCATCATTCTTGGGAAAGGGAAGAAAATTACAAAATGTGGTTAAGGGAGAATCATTTACGCTGTGAGTTCCATCTCTCCGGAAAAGGCATCCTCCGGGCCGGGATGATGTCCAAAGTCCTCACCCAGACGAACTTGCTCATCTATCCTCGGTCCTTTCCCTCGTCGATGCTCGAGAAAAAGGATTTTTTGGATCGATGATGGAGCCTAATCAAGCCTCGGTAAAATCGAGGGCTATACAACCTGATCAAATAGTTGAGGGTAAAAACCTCACCTGCAACCCCTTTGGTCAAATGACGAAGCATCAATACTATCCTCCAGACAACGGGATAGATTTGGCCGTGCGTCACTTGATATTTGTCACAAAAATCAAGGATAACCGAATCTATTTCTGGGAGAAGATTCAGAGGACTCAGCGGGACCCAAGGTGATTGGGTAGGTATACACATAAAGGAAGATGACCTTGTGGTCCGTTATATTTTAATCGGGGCCGGAATTTCCACCTTCACTGCCTCTCCCCATCGACAGTCTGTCTTCACTGTTTCGATGTTGGTCACGACACTAATGTATTGGTATACATGTTCACATTGACCCAGCGTGGATGAAATGGTATCGGCGGTAAAATCTTTTGACATATCAAGCTTAGAGGGAGTACATTGTTCCAAGGTGGGCACCATTTTGGTTTTCTCCTTAGACGACCGAGATGAAGATGTAGCTTCATTTCGCTAGGGAACCGTTCTAGAAGTCCTAGCCAATGCAATGGTGAAGTTCCCTATCAGAAAGCAAGATGGAATAGTGTAAAAGAAGATGAGTATGGACTCGTGGATCTGAAGATGCTACGAAGATGAGGATTATCAAATAGTCGATGTATTTATAGGAACTGCTTGGGCAGTGGAAAGGATGAGCCAATGGCAGTTCGTGGGTTCCCCATTTATCATATTTGATAGTGACCCTTGCACGGTTTTCTAGAACATGGCATTTAATGCTCTTATCGGCTGACATCACGAAAATGATGTCCTTGGAACGACAACTCAAAATCGTTTCATATTACTTTATTCCAAGAAACACGGAGACTATCTGTATACGATAAAATCGGAGGGTCCAATTTTTCATCATTAAGGGGTTTCGGGAAGTCATGTCGAGATCTCGAGGCTATGGGGTTGCGGTCGAGTTCTCTCCCTCGATGTTCATTTACGCTCGACCCAACGACAATGCCGAGGATGGGGAATTCCCAAAGGCGAGCATGTAGCACCGGCAAAGTCTGGTATCATCTCTAGTCGTCCCATCTCCGTATCTTTACAATTAATGCATTATGTACTATGCTATATTTCTCCTCCTATATAAAGGGGATCCCCATCACTTTGTAAGAGGTTGTTGTTGCTCCAACTATTCTACACAAGATCAATAACAACTCTCTCTCTCTCTTTTTTCTCTAACATATTCTCTCGACGCTATCGTTATTGCTTATTACTTTCATACTTGTTCTTCATTTATTGCTTGATATCGGCCATAAAGAGCCTCCTTTAATTATATTCTAACTATTAGTCCCTTCCTGGTTGCCCCGATAGCTCGAGCCCGAGCTCAGGCACCGATCTCGAGGCCCGGACGGCTAGCCCCTCGGTTTGATTATAATTCTGCTTTAGTTCGTAATTCCGCCGTTAAGCTTCACATATCTAGCATCAACTGCTCTAACAACTAGCATAAAAATAGACCACGTATTTTTGCAGTCCCATCAACAAATTTGATTATTATTACCATTTTCACGGTAAACATGAGAAATTAGCCAAGTGAAAAATACTGTTAAGTGAGTTCGATATCGTCTATGTAACTAAAAAGGCTGTCAAAGGACAAACATTGGCAGACCATCTTGCTAAAAATCTTGTGGGAGGAGAATACGAACCCTTGAAAACGTATTTTCCTGATGAAGAAGAGTCATTCGTAGGAGAGGACATTACTGAAGCATACGATGGTTGGAGGATGTTCTTTGATGGAACTGCAAATTTCAAAGGAGTGGGCATTGGAGAGGTTTTGGTATCGAAAACTGGCCAGCATTATCCGGTGTCTGCTAAACTTAGATTTCCCTGCACCAACAACATAGCAGAGTATGAAGCCTGTATACTAGGTCTCAACATAGCAATCGACATGAATATTAAGGAGCTGATGGTAATCGGTAATTCATATCTGCTTGTGCACCAGGTACAAAGAGAATAGGCCACCAAGAATTCCAAGATATTCCCATATCTGCACCGTGTACAAGAATTGAGAAAGAGGTTCACGAAGATGGAATTTCAGCATGTTCCTAGAATTTAGAACGAGTTTGTCGATGCCTTGGCCACCTTGTCATCCATTATACAACATCCAGATAAGAATTTCATTGATTCCATCCCAGTGAGAATCCATAATCAACCGGCTTACTATGCTCATGTCGAGGAAGAGACGGATGGAAAACCTTGGTTCCATGACATCAAGGAGTATTTGTTAAAAGGAGAATATTCGGAGCATGCGAACCATACTCAGAAACGCACACTTCAGAGATTGTCCAATCATTTCTTCAACAGCGGGGGAAACTTCTACAAAAGAACTCCTGATTTGGGATTGCTAAGATGTGACGATGCAAAAGAGGTTTCTATGTTACTTGAGGAGATACATGCCGGGACTTGCGGCCTGTATATGAATGGTTTTGTCTTGGCCAAGAAGATACTTAGGGCCGGTTACTTTTGGATGACTATGGAGACAGATTGCATCCAGTATGTCCGAAAATGCTACCAATCTCAAGTGCATGATGATATGATAAAAGTGACGCCAAATGAGCTCAATGCAACAAGCTCACCTTGGCTATTCGCCGCCTGGGTAATGGATGTCATCGATCCGATTGAGTCCACTGCTTCAAACGGGCATAGGTTTATTCTAGTGGCCATTGACTACTTCATAAAATGGGTAGAGGCCGCATCCTACAAAGTTGTAACCAAGAAAGTCGTCGCAGACTTTGTCAAGGATCATATTGTTTTCCGATTCAGAATTCCCGAGTCCATTGTCACTGATAATGCTACCAATCTCAACAATGATCTGATGAAAGCCATGTGTGAAACTTTCAAAATCAAGCAGAAGAACTCCACAGTGTACAAACCTCTGATGAATGGAGCCATAGAAGCTGCCAAACAAAAACATTAAGAAGATACTAAAGAAAATGGCAGAAAACCACAAACAATGGCACGAGAAGCTACCCTTTGCTTTGTTGGGATACCGCACTACAGTTCGCACATCAACCGGGGCAACTCCCTACATGCTGGTTTATGGTACCGAATATGTCATCCCAACCGAAATAGAGGTTCCTTCTGTTATGCCACTGTTTTCTTGAAATAAAAATTCTAAATGACAAGCTAAACTAACACTAATCTGCTAACCAAATCTCGAACTAAACTATTAGAGACTTGTATACTAGTAGAAGATCCTTGCCTCTTTTTGAACATGGCTTTGTCCATAGCAGCTTCATCTTCTTTTGTTAACATATAAATCTCACCTTAAAGCTTCTAAGCCAACTGATCCAACCAACTGGTGGCTTAACCAACAGGTTATAGCTCATGACCAAATAAGAAAAAATAGAACAGAAAGAGATATTTAAGTGAGGAAATCAGATGGAGGAAGAGAAAAATATTACTTAAAGAACTATAAACAAAAATCTCAACTAAGTGTTTTACTATGAATCAAGGCTATTGATACCAGTTTTAATATCATTTTTCATGCTATTGCAATGCATCCCAAAATACCAAACAAGCTTGACATAAATAAACACACATTGCCCTCAACCATACATACATATTCATGAAGAACTTCAAGTTTAGACAAATATCTTCATTTCATAATGTGAGCATGATTACATACCTAAAGAGGATTCAAGAAAAGAGAATAAATGGTGGTCACTAGAACAGCATTGAAACTCCAAAGAGAAGGAAGCAACAACAACAGAAAACAACCCAGCAAGCCAAATTCAGCCCTTGAAAACTCAGAACTTTTAACCAAAAGAAACCAGAGAGAATGCCTTTCTTTAAGTCATTTTCAACCTTTTTGAAAATAAAAGTTTTTTCTAAAAAGTTCTGAAAACTTGAACTTTTCAGAAGAGGAATGATTCTTTTTGCAGTAAATCCTTACTAAAAAATGTCTATCCAAATCTGTATTTTTCATAAAGATAGAGACTATATATAGGCTGCCTAAGGGGAGAGCATTTTTAGCATATTCCTTATCCTAAAGAATAATAGTACAGTCCTTTTTAACAGCCCTTGGTACGACTATCCTATATTTCAGAATATTTTTAATAGCTAGGACAACTGTACACTTTTCTAGAAATATCTGTATTTTAACCCAAGAAAAACCTCCTTTTTACCCTTTAAGTTGCTACTTATTTCAGGTTCTAACCTAACCTTTCTAATTCAAACGGGTCCTTAAAGTTTCTACATGTTCATTTAAGCCTTAAAAATCTTGAAGAGTCACAGATTAGACTAACAATTCTCTAATGGAAATCAGAGGCAAATTGAATCAAAAGGTATCAAAAGGTTTTGAAATCGAAAACAATTCAAAGATTCGTCAATTAAATCGGCAAGATGGGTGGCAAATCAAGCTCATAGCCACTTTCCCAATCCTCCAAAGCACCTCAAAAGGCCCAACGAACCGCAGACTCAATTTCCCTTTCTTCCCAAATCTCATAACACCCTTCATGGGCGAAAACTTCAACAGAACCTTTTCACCAGCCATGTAGGACACATCTTGAACCTTCTTGTCAGCATAACTCTTTTGCCTCGACTGCGTTGTATGAAACCTCTCCTGAATCACTTTCACCTTCTCCAAAGCATCCTATACCAAGTACGTCCCCAATAGCCTAGCCTCACCCAGCTCGAACCAACCAACTAGAGATCTACACTGCCTCCCATACAAAGCCTCATCTAGAGCCATCTGAATACTCGACTGGTAGCTGTTGTTATAAGCAAACTCTGCAAGCTGTTGAAACTGATCCCATGACCCTCTGAAATCAATGACACAAGCACGCAACATGTCCTCCAATATCTTAATAGTGCACTCAGACTGCCCGTCCATCTGAGGGTGAAAGTCTGTGCTGAACTCCACCAGAGTACCCAACTCTCTCTACACGGCCCTCCAAAACTACGAAGTAAACTGAGTACCTCTATCTGAAATGATGGAAACTGGGACACCATGCAAGCAAACAATCTCTCGGATATAGATCCCTGCCAACCGCTCTGAAGAATAGGTAGTACACATAGGAATGAAGTGCGCAGACTTGGTCAGCCAATCCACAATCACCCAAATAGCATCGAACTTCTTCAAAGTCCGTGGAAGTCCAACAACAAAGTCTATAGTGATCCTCTCCCACTTCTACTCAGGAATAACCATCTACTGGAGCAAGCCACCCTGGCTCTAATGCTCATATTTCACCTGTTGACAATTGAGACACCGGGCTACAAATCCCACAATATCTTTTTTCATTCTTCTCCACTAATAGTGCTACCTCAAATCCTGATACATCTTTGCGGCACCCGGATGAATGGAATACCGCGAGCTATGGGCCTCCTCCAGGATCAACTTTCGAAGCCCATCCACATTGGGCACACAGATCCGGACCTGTATCCTCAATATCCCATCATCGCCAATGGTCACATCTCTGGCATCATCGTGTTGAACTTTGTCTCTAAGGACAAGCAAGTGCGGATCATCATACTGGCGCTCTCTGATGCGATCATATAAGGAAGAATGAGACACCACACAAGCCAATACATAACTGGGCTCCAAAATATCTAACCTTACGAACCGATTGGCCAAGGCCTGAACATCAACGACAATAGGTCTCTCCCTAACTGGAATATATGCCAAACTTCCCATACTCACTGCCTTACGGCTCAAAGCATCGCAACCAAAACAGCCCAGTGGAGAGGAAGTGTCTGGTCATGGGTAGTAGGGTCTAACCGGTTGCACACAAATGTCTCCTAGCCCCTCGCCTCAAAGTTTAGGGTCCTCCGTAGTATTTTGATCCCAACAGTCAACCACTCCGGAACGGTACCTGGGATTGCCAGGTACTGAGCTAACCATGGATGGACCTCCTCGCCCATCTTCAGCTTTGCCATATAAAGAGACTCATCTTCCTCATTGAAACCCAGGTATTCATTGAGCGACTTCCCGTCAAACAACACCTTGAGGTTCCAAACCTTGGTCATTTTGGAACCCTTTACGATGTGGGATACATTACAATAGAACTCTTTGACCAAGTGTTCATTGGCATCCACGCAGTCATCGAAGAAGTGCTCCCAACCCACTCTCGTTCTGAACTGTCTATGCACGTCAAGGTTGTGGGGTAAAAGATCTCTGTCAATAAAACTCTGCTCCGGTATCAATTTTCTCACCGGCCACCACTCCCTAAATTTGTGGTACGCCACTTGGCTCATGAACCTATCCTCCCAAATTTCGGGTTTTCTAGTTCGGGCAACGCCTCCAACCTGAGGCTCACCACCCTCAGCTACCTCCTCATCCCCTTGAACTTCTTACTCACCTCTGTCTGCACCCTCCCTAGATAATGAAGCTATGGGGGAGGTGGAGTATTCACCACTGCCGGCTGCTGAGCCCTTAGACGACTCAGTAGAAACATGCCCTGGTGCTTGGGTAGTGGGTGATGAGGGAGGGGTGTCTCTATGTCTGGCCCTCTCCGGATACGAGATGTATTCTGGGACTGAGTCCGAAGAGATCTCCTAAGAGGGCTCATACTCACTCCCCAACATGTTAATGGATCTGTAAACCACTTTTATGGCCTTCCTCATGTTCTTTATGTTTTAACGAGCCTGGGGAGTGAGTTTAACCATTTTCTGTTTTCCACCCTAGGAAGATTCACCTCTGTCGAGTTGTTTGAAGCCTTTTCCTTTTTGTTTAACCATTGCCTGCAAATATCATTCAATGTATTTGTTAGTATCTATGCATCAGTTGGTAACAACATTACAAAATGAGTTGCAGAACAAGCCAACATAATTGCAGAAAGAGTCCAGTGCGGACTGCACAAAATGGAGTGCGGCTGCACAGGGACCAGCGCGGACCGCATAAAAATGACGGTGGTCCGCACAGAGATGGGCTTTAGACTACCCTTCCTCTGAATTTGACCAGTGCGGCCCGCATAAAAGGGTACCATGGCCGCACTGGGCCAATGCGGACCGCATAATATATAGTGCGACCACACTGACCAAGAGTAATCTTTCTGAAGTTTGTCAACGCGGTCCGCACAAAGTGGTACTGCGGACCGCACTAGGTCACCGCGGATCACACAAAAGTGACTGTGGTCTGCATAGGGTGCCTAGTAGTGGCACTGAGTTAGGGTTCTTAGATTTTGCTTTTAAGTTCAACTTTTGCTAATTTATGTCCCTACATATTTATCCAGTCCATAAAACTCATTAAGTCCTCATGAATCAACATTACAACCAATCTAACCCAGCTAGCAAACTAATTACGGGAGGAACAAGAATTATAAGCTAAGAAAAACTGAAAATAAAATGAAATTGACAGAATTGAAATAAGAGAATGGAAAATTATGTTACCAGTTGTCAGATGAAGTGATGACTGATCGATGTAAGTAGTTAATTACAAGAAGAAGGAAGATGAACAGTGATCTATGCTTCTGAGAGTTAAAATTACGAAAAGGGTAAAAGGGGGTCCCCAGGGTCTATTTATAGAAAAGTCCCTGGGGCCCAGTCTCACCTACTAGTGTGGACCACACAAAATGGACTGCGGTCCGCACTGGGCTGTTATGATCAAGCTTGGCCCAGTATCCCACTGCGGTCCGTACAAAATAGACCGCGGCCATAGTGGTCCACCGCGAACCGCACAAAGTGTAGTGCGGCCACAGTGGCAAACTTCAGAGAGGTATCATTTTGGCCTTCACCAGTGCGGACCGCACAAAGTGTAGTGCAGCCGCACTAGCAACTTCAGAGACTGAACATTTTCTTCACTATGTCTTGCACTGCATCAACACAATCCCTGCAACATCTCACAACTAGTTAGCCCAAAAATCAATCCTATACTACAAAGAAAATCAAAGAAAACAAGAAGAAAAACACATGGGTTGCCTCCCAAGAAGCGCATGATTTAACGTCGCGGCACGATGCATGTTACCACCACATCACTTGAGATGAAGGAGCATCATCACATGGCTGTCATCAAACATTCCAAGATAATGCTTGAACCAGTGCCCATTAACTCTAAAGACTTCACCATTTTTGTTCTTTAGATCAAGAGAACCAAACGGGGTGACAAACACAACTTCAAACAGTCCACTCCATTTGATTTGAGCTTTCCTGGAAACAGACGTAACCAGGAGTTGAACAAGAGAACCAAATCACCTACGTTGAACTCCTTTCCACGAGCATATTTGTCAAGAAGGTACTTCATCTTGTCCTTATACAAGGACGAACTGGAGTAGGCATGGAATCTAAATTCATCAAGTTCATTGAGTTGTTCAACACGAAGATTAGCTGCAACATCCCATTCTAGATTTAACTTCCTCAAAGCCACATGGCCTCGTGCTCTATGGGCAATCGTCACACCTCTTTACAAAATCACCCGCATCTTTGAACAAGGTTGGCCAATAGAATACACAACTAAGAACTTTCGAGGCGGTCCTCAACCCACCGTGATGGCCACCATAGGGTGAAGAATGGCAAGCCTCTAAGATACTCAATTGTTCTTCCTCCGGGACACATCTATGAATCACACCATCCGTACAAATCTTGAACAAGTATGGCTCATCCCAATAGAAATCCAAACTATCCCGCTTGAGCTTCTTCCTTTGGTTAGAAGAGAGCTCATACAGGATTATCCGGTCACAATGTAATTGGAAACATCGGCAAACCATGGCATATCATTCATTGACACCGCAAGGAGTTACTCGTTGGGAAATGAATCATTGATCTCAAGGCCATCACAAAGCCTTCCCTCCTCCTCCAAATGGGATAAGTGGTCCGCCACTTGATTCTCACTACCTTTTCGGTCCACAATTTCTAGATCAAACTCTTGAAGTAGTAACACCCATCTCATCAATATTGCCTTGGAGTCTTTTTTATCATCAAATACCTAAGGGCAGCATGATCGGTGTGCACTATAACTTTGGCCCCCATAAGATATGATTGAAACTTTTCCATTGCAAACACTATAGCCAACAACTCTTTCTCGGTGACTGTATAGTTCCTTTGAGCCTCATTCATGGTCTTGCTTGCGTAGTACACCGAATGAAATATCTTGTTAACCCTTTGACCCAAAACAGCCCTAACCGCAACGTCACTTGCATCATACATGAGCTCGAAAGGCAAGCTCCAATTTGGTGCGGTAATGATCGGGGTAGTGGTCAACTTAAGCTTGAGAAGCTTGAATGCTTGCATACATTCCTCATCAAACATAAACTTTTCATCCTTTTTTAGCAACTTGCACAAGGGGTGTACCACTTTTGAAATTTTTTTTATAAACCTCCGGTAAAAACCCCCGTGCCCAAGAAAACTCCTCACCCTTTGACAGAAATGGGGGGAGGAAGCCCTGAAATCACCTCTATCTTGGCTTTGTCAACTTCAATTCCATGCTTTGAAATTTTGTGACCCAACACTATACCCTCTTCAACCATGAAATAGCATTTTTCCCAATTGAGTACGAGGTTTGTGTCTTCACATCGGGCCAATACTCTATCCAAATTTCTCAAACAATCTTTAAAGGAATCACCAACCACACTGAAATCATCCATGAAGGCCTCTAATATTTCTTCCACCATGTCGGTGAAAATAGCCATCATGCATCTTTGGAATGTCGCCAGAGCATTACACAATCCGAACGGCATCCGAGAGAAAGCAAAGGTTCCATACGGACAAGTAAAGGTGGTCTTCTCTTGGTCCTCCGTGGCAATTAAGATTTTATTATACCCCGAGTACCCATCTAAAAAGCAATAAAAAGCACGCCCCGCGAGACGATCAAGCATTTGGTCAAGGAATGGCAATGGAAAATGTTCCTTTCGGGTCACCTTGTTTAGCTTCCGGTAGTCCATTCAAACCCTCCAACCTGTGACTATCCGAGTAGGAATAAGTTCATTGTTGTCATTGGTCACCACATTCATACCACCCTTCTTCGGTAAACATTGCACCAGAGAAGTCCATGAGCTATCAGAAATAGGGTACACAACCCCGACATCCAACTATTTGATCACTTCTTTCTTCACCACTTCTTGCATAACCTCGTTCAATCTTCTTTTATGCTCCAAGGAAGGCTTTGCATCATCCTCCAAGATAATTTTGTGCATACAAAATGTGGGGCTTATTCCCCGAATGTCAGCTAGAGTCCATCCAATTGCCCTTTTACGCTTTTGAAGCACCGCCAAAGTGGCCTCAACCTGCATGTTAGTAAGGCAAGAACAAAGAATAACTAGCAAAGTAGAGTTTGAGCCCAAATATTCATACTTGAGGTGTGGAGGAAGTGGTTTCAACTCCAACACTAGTGGCTCCTCAATTGATGGTTTTGTTGGTGGAGTCTTCCGGTTTACAAGATCCAAAGACAATTTTCTAGGCTCATAAGAATAAGAGCCCATCCCATGTAAGTCATTCACGCACTCCACTCTACTTGCATCCTCATTGACATCAAGATTTAATAGCACGGCCTCAAGAGGATCCTCCTCGTTGATCATAGCACTGGTATCATCCACAATCACAGTTGTGACAAGGTCTACAAATGAGCACACCTCGGTGTTATTGGGTTTCTTCATAGACTTGCAAACATGGATAACAACCTTTTCATCTCCCACTTAGAAAGTGATCTCACCCGCTTCAACATCAACCAATGCTTTCCCCGTTGCAAGGAAAGGTCTGCCCAAGATTATAGGAACCTCATAGTCTACTTTACAATCCAAAATGACAAAGTCGGCCGGCAAAATGAATTTGTTCACCCGGACAAGCACATCATCAATAATGCCCAAAGGTTGCTTCATCGATCGATCCACCATTTGAAGTCTCATTGAGGTTGGCCTAGGTTGCCCGATACCCAAAGTTTTTCAAACTGAGTAGGGCATTAAATTGATACTAACTCCCAAGTCAGATAGAGCCTTGGCAAAATCCGCACTCCCAATGGTGCAAGGAATGGTGAAAGCATCGGGATCTTCAAGCTTCGGGACCATTGAATGCACTATAGCACTAACTTGGTGAGTCATCTTTATAGTTTCACAATCCATAGAACGCTTCTTTGTAACCAAGTCTTTCATGAATTTTGCATAACCCGGCATTTGTTCAAGTGCCTCCACCAAAGGCACATTAATAGATATGCTCTTCATCATGTCAATGAACTTTTTAAATTGATTATCATTCTTCTACTTTGCGAGCCTTTGAAGATAAGGTGGAGGTGGCTTTGGCAAAGGAGCCTTGGCTTTTGGCACAATCAGCTCCGGCATGTCAATTATGTGTTCCCTAGATGGGTTCACATCATTTTAGGTTTCCACCTCGACTTCTTGAATATCAATCCTCACTTCATTGTTCACATTTTCATCAACCACATCTTCAACTACCAAAGGGACTTCGTCATCTTGCAACTCAACATCATCATCCACGACTTGCTTTTGCTTAGAGGCATTCACATCACCGCCTCTCCCACTTCTTGTTGTGACCGCCATAACATGATTGTTCCCACCATTTGGGTTCACTACCGTATCACTTGGTAGAGCACCCTTCGGGAGAGTATTCAATGACTGAGAGATTTGGCCTAATTGCACCTCCAAGTTTCGGATAGAGGTGTTGTGAGAAGCTAACTGTGCATCAGAATCCGCATTCCTCTTCATCATCTGCTTGAACATCATTTCAATTCTACCCATATCATTACCAGAAGAACTAGGACCTTGAGAAGGGAAATGGAGTGGATTGTTCGGTTGTTGGTACATTGGGGGCCTTTGAAAGCCTTGCCCCCGGTTGCCTTGGTTTCCATTGTTGTTTCACCCGCCTTGATTGTTGTTGTTGCCCCAATTGTTGTTATTTCCATTCCAATTGCCTTGGTTGTTGTTTTGATTACCCCAATTGTTATTTTGGTTGTTGTTGTTCCAATTGCCACCACCTTGTTGTTGATTGCCCCAATTTTCTTGGGGTCGCCATTGTTGGTTTGAAGTGTTGCCTCTATTGCCTTGATAGTTGTTGACATATTGTACCTCTTCACTTTGGTCATCATAACCATCATTTTGACACCCATCATATTCATCAACAAATTGCTCAGAATTTCCTTGATTTTGTTGCCTCTTTTGCCTTCTCTTGTTTACAAGCATACTAACACCCTCCATGGCATTCACTTGGCGAGGATTCTGATCTTGTTGCAACTGCGCCTTAGCCAATTGGTTCATAGTAGAAGTAAGCTCAGCTATTGCTTGCCCGTGGTCGTGCAATTCCTTGTGCAAATGGATAATCGTAGGGTCACCTTGAGGCACATTTGCTCTACTCTGCCATGTTGAAAAAGTGTCCGCCATTTCATCAAGTACTTCACATGCCTCATCATAAGAAAGTTTTATACAATTGCCCCTGACCAGTTGGTTAACAATGCATTGATTTATAGTATTTATGCCCCGGTAGAAGGTTTGTTGGATCATGGCCTCGGTCATATTATTATTTGGGTACTCCTTCACCATCGTTTTATACTGCTCCCAAATCTCATACAAAGGTTTTGTTGGCTTTTGATTGAAGGCTAATATTTCATCTCGAAGTGCCGCCATATGACTAGGAGAGAAGAATTTGGCAATAAACGTATCCGCCAACTCATCCCAAGTTGTGATGGAATGGTTGGGGTCTCTCGAGAGCCAGTCTAATGCCTTCCCCCGAAGTGAGAACGGGAAAAGTCTCAATCTCAGCGCATCGTCGGATACATTTGTTTGCTTGCTCCCCCAACATATATCTACGAACCCCTTGAGATGTTTGTAGGCATTTTGATTTGCAGTGCCCGTGAAGTATCCACGCTGCTCAAGTAAGGTAAACATCACATTGGTTATCTGAAAGTTGCTCGTCCGAATTCTGCGTGGGAAAATAACACTTGCATAACCCTGGTTCAAAAGTACTCTGGGGGCCACTCTTGGAGGTGGCAGAGGAGGGTCTGGAATATTGTCATTTGGATTCGCATTGGCATTGCGGCCTCTACATTGTCATTGAGGTGCAAGAGGCACCTCATCTTGCTCAAGATCATCTACCTCCTCCCTCGCTATCACGTTTCTAAGAGGGTCATTAGCATTGTTTTAAGCCATGTTGGTACCTGAGTAGTGACACAAACAAGTAAGTAACAAATAAGGAAAGAAGAGAGGTCGCAATAGCTTTTACCCGGTTTGTGGGTCGGGATCGATTTCCATAGGGAGTTAGGAAAGAAGTCGAGTATCTATTTAGATTGGGATTGTGTAATTGTTCCAAATATCACTTCCAATCATTTTTGGGTTTTTCTTTAATAATCTACTATTATCAACTACTAATTATAATTGCAACTAGATTATGCTAAGCGAGAATTGCTACAAGTTGTATCTAATGGATAAAAAGGCACTAGGGTAGTGACATCCTCCTAGATGGCCAATTGGCGGGTAATTGAACCTAAGGCACGATTGACATGATTGGGGAATATGCTATAACCATTGCATAATTTTACCCACTCTCACACCTCTCGGTAGAGAGAGTAATTTTGCCCAATTGACTTTCTCAAGACCAATAGGGTAGGCAAATTTGCTCAAGTAACTGGGATTCAAGTCGGGTATTACTCTCTCGAGGTTTAACCCTTAACTAGGACCATCAATTCTCTTGAGTCCATCCCAATTCCTTATTGGGTCCATTTCGGATACTTAGGCTCCCTTTCTCATGAAGAACCCAAGTCAACTTAGCACAAACTAGTGTTTGCAACCACTAATTCAATGATTAAACCATGAAATTGACCCAAATAACAAACACCCATAGTCATTCTAACCTTAAATCACAACACCCATCAATTACCCACACTAGGGTTGAGCCACAACCCTAGCTAATGGGTCTAGCTACTCATGCTTGAAGAGAAAAAACAGAGAAATAGATGAAGATAAAGACATATTAATTAATTGCTAAGGTAAATACAAAGATTCAATGATAAAAACTAAGTAAAAATGGCTAAAATGTCTAAGAAAAGTCTTCTCACGAGCGCAGCTAAGGTCTGATAATATCTGATACCCTAAAAATGGAAAAAGGTTCTATTTGTACTAAATTGGAAAAACTGGACAAAAATGCCCCTGCAGGGTCAGTGCGGACCGCACAAAATGGTGTGCGGCCGCACTAGGCTCTAGACTCTGAAAAATCAACTCTCTGAACCCAGGCTCTGCGGACCGCACAAAATGGAATGCGGCCGTGGAGGAGTCTAGCACGGTCCGCACAAACACGATCGCGGACCGCATAGGCTTGAACCTTGGCACTTGACATTTCTCTGAAGTTTGCTTCTGCGGACCGCATAAAATGGTAGTACAGTCGCGGTGTCTTCAGTGCAGACCGCACAATATGTATTGCGGCCGCACTGCTTTGATGCCTTCAAATCCAGCTCTCTGAATCTCCCTAGTGCGGACCGCACAAAGTGTAGTGCGGCCGCACTAGGCCTATTTGTCCTGAGGTGTCTTGTCTTTGGTACTTGTGTAGGTTTCACTCCTTTTGAGCCGATCTTTGATGTCTCGTCACTTTGTTGATCAAACCTGCAATCAAGCACAACTTATGAGCCTTTTGGGACTATTTTGTAAGAATTTATAATCAAAGCATAAGCAAGAAGGAGCATGAAACACGTCAAAATCCCTAGTTATCACCACCACATTGGCCTTTCCTAGATAGTACAATATAGTGATATCATAATCCTTAAGCAACTCCAACCATCTTCACTGCCTCAAATTAAGATCCTTTTGCTTGAACAAATGCTGAAGATTGCGATGATCAGTGAACACCTCATAAGATATGCCATACAAGTAATGCCTCCAAATCTTCAACGCGTAAACTATGGCAGCCAACTCCAAATCATGAATGGGGTAGTTCTTCTTATGGGGCTTCAACTGACGAGAAGCATAAGCAATAACTCTACCCTCCTACATTAGCACACAACAAATCCCAACTCTCGAAGCATCACAATACACGGTATATGAACCTAAAACTGATGGCAAGACCAACACTAGGGTTGTGGTCAAAGCTGTATTGAGCTTCTGAAAGCTCTCCTCACACTCGTCCGACCATACAAACGAAGCACCCTTCTGAGTCAACTTGGTCAAGGGCGATGCGATAGATGAGAATCGCTAAACAAACCGACGATAATAGCCTGCCAAACCAAGAAAGCTGCGAATCTCTGTGGCTGAGGACGGTCTGGGCCAACTCTGAACTGCCTGTATCTTCTTCGGATCAACCTGAATACCCTCGCTGGACACCTCGTGCCCCAAGAAAGCCACTGAACTGAGCCAAAACTCACACTTGGAGAATTTTGCATAAATCTTCTCCTCTCTCAATCTTTGCAACACAACTCTCAAATGCTCCGCGTGCTCCTCCTGACTACGCGAATATACCAGAATATCATCAATGAAGACTATGACAAACGAGACAAGATAAGACCAGAACACGATGTTTATCAAATGCATGAACACTGCTGGGGCATTGGTCAGCCCAAAAGACATCACCAAGAACTCATAATGACCATATCGAGTCCTAAAAGCCGTCTTAAGAATATCCGAGTCCCTGATCTTCAACTGGTGATAACCTGAACGGAGATCAATCATGGAGAACACTCTCGCTCCCTGAAACTGGTCGAATAAATCATCAATGTGAGGCAAAGGATACTTGTTATTAATTGTTACCTTATTCAATTGCCTATAATCAATTCACATTCTCATTGTGCCATCCTTCTTCTTCATAAACAGAATCGGCGCACCCCAAGGTGACACACTAGGCCGAATGAACCCCTTATCTTGGAGTTCCTAAAGTTGCTCCTTCAATTCCTTCAACTTCGTTGGTGCCATACAATACGACAGAATAGAAATGGGCTGAGTGCCTGGCACCAGGTCAGTACCAAAATCAATATCCCTGTCCGGTGGCATGCTCGACAGGTCTACATAAAACACATCGGGAAAATCCTTCACAACTGGAATAGAATCAATACTGGGAGCCTCAGCTCCGACATCCCTCACAAACGCTAGATATGAAAGACAACCTTTCCCAAATATACGCTGGGTTTTCAAGAAAGAGATCACTCTACTAGGAACATAATCAGTCACACCTCGCCACTTGATCCATGGCATACCCGGCATAGCCAATGTGACTGTCTTAGCGTGACAGTCCAGAATAGCATGACACAGAGATAACCAATCCATGCCTAAAATGACATCAAAATCCACCATGATCAATAACAACAGATCCACTCGGGTCTCCAAAGCCCCAATAGTCACCACATACGACCGGTACACACGATCTATAACAAAGTATCGCCCATCGGGGTAGATACATGAACAAGTAACTCATGGGGCGTACCCAACTAACGAGCAAAGTATGATGACACATAAGAAAAGGTGGAACCGGGATCAAATAATACAGAAGCATCTCTATGGCAGACTGAAACAATACCTGTAATAATAGCATCTGAAGCAATAGTATCGGGTCTGCTTGGGAGTGCATAGAAATGGGCCAGACCGCCCCTTGATCGACCTCCCCCTCTAGGGTGACCCCTGGCTACTGACCTCCACCCTTAGCTGGCTGAGTGGGTGGTGGTGAAGAAACTGGCACTGGAGCCGATGACTGACCCCTCTGCTGGGATGAACTAGCAAAACGAAGAGGACACTGCCTCCATATGTGACCCATATCACCACACTCAAAACAACTCCTAGATGCTGGAGAAGGGAACTGAAAGGAACCCCTTGCACCGGAGTGACTAGCAGATGCACTCGGCATAGAAGAGCCCTGAGCTAATGGAGCACGAGATGAACTCTAAGCTGGAAAGGCATTGAGCATGCCTGAATGGGAGGCCTCTGCCAAGCTGAAACTGACCCCTCGAAGGAGTACCACTGTAACTACCAGATCCTCGAGGCCTCTTGGCCTCCCTCTCCTGGCAACGAACAGACTCAATCTCATGGGCAATATCCACAACCTCCTCGAAAGTAGCACCAATCACCCTCTCCCTGGTCATGAAAATACAAAACTGATAAGTGAGGCCATCAACTAACCTCCTAATCCTCTCTCTATCTGTCGGAACCATCCAAATAGCATGACGAGCTAACTCGGAGAACCTCATATCGTACTGCATCACAGTCATCTCTCCCTGATGCAACTACTCAAACTCTCTATGAAGCTCCTCTCTGCGGGACTGCGACACATACTTCTCTAGAAAGAGAACGGAGAACTGCTGCCAGGTAAGGGGAGCTGCTTTAGCTGCTCTGCCTTTACTACAACCACAGCTGCATCCTCAGCCTCTGGTGGCCACAACTGGTGGTACGGGGGGTCGTCCACCCTGACCGGTAGCGCGCGTCCTCACCATTTGTGAGAGAATAGAATAACAGAAGTTTAGTACTCGGATCAACAAGTTCGCACAACAAGAACTTTTAGAATATGAAGTTTTTCCTAAAGGTTCTGCAGCCTCTTGAGGATAAATACAGACTTCTCCGTATCGATCCACGAAACTCTACTAAACCTGCTCTTGACTCGTGAGACCTATGTAACCTAGGCTCTGATACTAACTTGTCACGACCCTAACCCCGAGCCTGGTCATGATGGCACCTCTCGTGAAGACAAGGCCAGCCAACTAAACCCAATTCACTTGCTAAAGAAGTTAAACAACATGAAAGCAGTCTAAAACATGATTTAATGATAATAAGTAGCGGAAATACAACCCGACGCAGCCCTAACCGGGGTGTCACTAGTCATGAGCATCTATAAGTCATGATACAAGTCTGTTAAGTCTATAAGCTAGTACAAATATCTGAAAAGAGATAGAAATGATAAAGGAGGAGAAACATGGGAATGCGGACGTCAAGCAGCTACCTCGTGGACTCCGATATTTACCAGGAGCTCTCAACTCACACTAGCAGGATCCGCAACACCTGAATCTGCACACAGGGGTCCAGGGAGTAAAGTGAGTACTCCAACTCAATAAGTAACAACATTGTTGCGGCGTGCAACCCGATCCCAAAATATAACAACACTGTTGCGGCATGCAACCCGATCCACATATGTCATTGTTGCGGCGTGCAACCCGATCCACATATAATATTATTGTGGCATGCAACCCAATCCACATATAATATTGTTGCGGCGTGCAACCCGATCCACATATAATATTGTTGCGGCGTGCAACCCGATCCACATATAATATTGTTGCAGCGTGCAACCCCGATCCACATATAATATTGTTGCGGCGTGCAACCCGATCCACATATAATATTAACAACAATCATAACAAGAGTCCCGACAAGGGATCAATAAGGTCTACGCTATCCCGGCAAGGGATTCGATAGCATAGGTAATTACGTCCCGGCAAGGGAGAAACAACTATAACCAAACTTGTTATAACATCTAACTACCTCAGCTATAACCAAACTTGCTACAACACCTAACTAGCTCAGCTATAACCAAACTTGTTACAACACCTAACTACCTCAGCTACAACCAAACTCGTTACAACACCTAACTACCTTAGCTATAACCAAACTTGTTACAACACCTAACTACCTCAACTATAACCAAACTTGTTACAACACCTAACTACCTCAGCTATAACCATAGTCCTCACCCAACACAAAGATTCATCAACCTAAGCATCTATAATATTAATTAAGAGCACAATGCAAGGGAACCACAACTCAACAATAGCCCGGTGAGGGGGCAACATAATGATCTCTTCTCTTTCTTACTTTCACTTCACAATTCACTTCATAGCTTGAGCCAATGCTCTAAAGTTTCAATTATCACTTATACTTTCATAATTCGTTATACATCTGGAGCCAACGCTCCTCAATGTTCATAGGTCACAATTCTTTCCACAGCTTTACTCAACAAATTGAAATCTTCACCAAGGCATGAATAATACAACGAAGTCATAAAAATCACAATATAAGACCCACGGTCATGCTCGATACCAACGTATAGATACTCGTCACCATGCCTATACGTTGTGCTCAACAAGAAACAAATAGCAAATAGGACACACTCCTAATCCGTCAAGCTAAGGTTAGACCAAACACTTACCTCGATGCCACAAACACAATTCACGTTTCAATTATAGCTTTACTCTATGATTCCACCACTAATTTGCTCGTATCTAGCCACAAGTTACTTAATTACATCAATAAATGTCAAATGAATCAACCCCAATGCATGAAAATGAGTTTTCCAAAGTTTTACCCAAAAAGTCAAAAATCAACCCTGAGCCCACATGGTCAAAACCCGAGGTTTGAACCAAAACCCGATTACACATTCCCCCATGAACCCAAATATATAATTTGTTTTGAAATCGAACCTCAAATCGAGGTCCAAATCCCTAATTTTTGAAAAACCTAGGTTCTACCCAAAACACCCAATTCCCCCCATGAAAATCATTAATTTTAAGTTGAAATCATGTTGATGTTAATGATTGAAGGAAATGAGTTAAAATTAACTTACAATCGATTTGGAAGAAGAGTTGTTCTTGAAAAATCGCCCAAAGGAGTTTGTGTTTTGAAAAGATATGAAAAATGGATTTAAAATCATCTAAGTATAAAGTTGCAGATCACAAGTATGGGAGATGCGAACCCCGACCTCTGCTGGGTTGGGAAATGTGAAGGGTGAATCGCAATTGCGAAGTTGCATTTGCGACTGGAGGTCTCGCATTTGCGACTGTAGGGGATTCAGGCGGGTGTCACATTTGCGACATATACTTCGCATTTGCGAAGAAGGCTGCCCAGGCCACCTCTGCATTTGCGATGCATGGCTCGCATTTACGAGACATGCTTCACATTCTAAAACACACCAGCATAAAACCTGCAATTTTCTAAGTTCAAAATGCACCCCATGGCATATCCAAAACTCACCCGAGCCCTCAGGGCTCCAAACCAAATATACACACAACCTCGAAAACATCCTACAGACTTATTTGTGTACTCAAATCACCAAACTAACATCATGAACATCGAATTAAACCTCAAGATCGATGGAATTTCTCAAAACTTCTTTAAACATCAAATTTGCATTTACGATCCGAATCACGCCAAATGGGTTCTGTTTCTTACCAAACTTTACCAACAATACATATAAATCATAGTGAACCTGTACCGGGCTCCGAAACCATAATACGGGCCCGATACCACAGGTTTCACATGATATTTCACTTTCAAAAATCTTTATATTTTTCAGAAAATAATTTCTTTCAAAAATTCATTTCTCGGGCTTGGGACCTCGGAATTCGATTCCGGGCATATCCCCAAGTCCCATATTTTTCTACGGACCTTCCAGGACCGTCAAATCACGGGTCCGTCTCCGTTTACCCAAAACATTGACCGAAGTCAAATTAATTCATTTTATAATCAAACTTTATCATTTTTCATAGATTTTCATATATAAGCTTTCCGGCTACGCGACTGGACTGCGCACGCAAATCGAGGTTATGACTCGATGGCTTGAATTAAGAGAGAGAAGCCGAGAGCGATAAATAAAGAGAAATCAATTATGCAAAGTTGCAATGCACAAAAGTTTGATTCTGATACTATGTGAAAACATTTGAGCATCCAACCAAATTCTTAAGGTGATGGGTGGAATGGTCTAAGACGTCATATATAAACCCCATTGAAAATCCTTTTATAATCAATACAAGGGATAACTATAACCCAGTATGTTGAAAATATAATTAAGTAAGTAATTTTGTGATTTCTTTAACAACTTAAACTTTTAAATGATAAAGTAATATATTTCAGCAGGCAAAAATATTTTTTTAATATAGATAAAAGTTTGATACTTTACAACAATAATAATTACGCTTCAACCCCAAATAAAGTTATGCTCGGCAATATAAATTATCACTTCTTCTTTTTTCAAACTCAATTCATATCATCGTCATGGAAAATTTTTGTTACTTTAATATGAAAAAAAAAATATTTTGTAAGTTTATTAGTGAACAAAATAGGTGACCATAGGTGAAATATATCTAAGATGTTCGTGTGCACTATAATAAATATTCAACTTATATAGCATGACTAAAGACAAGTAACTTTTCACCAGGTTGTTATTGCTGAGGAAGTTGGTCATGTCAGAGTGCTCACTTTAAATCTTCCTAACCAGTTAAATGTCATCTCTATAAAAGTGGTAAGTTTTACAAAATAGCAAGAAGGAACTTAAATCTGATTATTTAATTCAAGAATTGTTTTAAATGGCGTCTTTCCCATTCACAAAAACACATTTTAATTTCCGTGTACAAGGCATTGGTTCTAGGACAAAAACTCGAGAAAATTGAGAAAGATGACAATGCACAACTTATTATCATCGAGGTAAGTATTTTTTTTGTCACGACCCAAAAACCACTAAGGATCGTGATGGCGTCAGACACCATTGTCAGACAAGCCAAACAAAATACTTAATCAAATTCTCGTTTTAATAAATTTAAAAACTATGATTTTCATTCAATTTTACCAGTAAAAGATAATCGTTTCAAATCGAATATGAATGTTAAGCAGTTAATACAAGATATCCCATAATCATCCCAGACCCCGGTGTCACAAGTGCATGAACATTTACTAGGGAATTACGTAAAATACAGTGATTGTCCGAAATACAAATGGACAGAAATGAAAATACAGTACAATACTCTGAAGGAGACTCTACTGGTTGCGGGTCGTCTCGATAATTGCAGCTCACCCAAGTCTCCATATCAATCATGCCGCTATGCCACGAGCCACATATAAAACATGTGCAACAAAAATGCACAACAAGTGTAGTATGAGTAAGAAAACAACGTGTACCCAATGAGTATCCCTTCTAATCTCGAAGAAGTAGAGATGAGAGGTCAACTTCGACACTTGCTAGTAGTCCAATAGTAATATTATTAATGCGATGAATCACGAATTTATTAAGAACAATAGTAAATTCAAATAAGTCACGAAACAGGTAAGAGTTCCTTTTTATTAAAAGTCTCCGTATTCATAATCCATTAATTAAAAATTATCTCAAGTCGGGGAAAGCAAATATCAATATCAATAACTCTCAAGGCAAGCAATACATGCATGTGCAAATCATGCCGAGGTCGTTCGGCCCGATCCAACATAAATGTAAAATGTGTACTGCCGAGAGTCGAACGACGCGAACCATAGATGCATCTATTACCCCGCTCGTGAATCATACATGCGACGCAGTCAACATAAATAAACAAACACCCTGCTCAAGAATCATACATGCGACGTAGGTACACATAGAAATACATGCTCAAACAACAAATTAAGAATTTATTGGGGAACGTTTATCCAAATAAAAACCGATTCTCTTTTAGCGATTTAAGAAAATGAAGTTTAATCCTTTTAGAAATTCATTTACCAATTTGATAAGATTTAGGCAATTCAACTGCCAACAAGATTACAGATATTCCAAGTATAGCATGCTTTTTGGGTCCTAGACTACTCGGGCTTACACATAATAGTTGTTACGCACGGACTCTCGTCACCTCGTGCATACGTAGCCTCCACAAATAGGAGCACATGATCAATTATATCACCTATGAGGACAATTACCTCTTACAAGTTTAGAAAGGAGACTCACCTTGCTCCGAAATTTCCATAACCGGCTTCCAAGCCCTTCCAACGACTCCAATTGATGCACACGCCCCAAATTATTCAAATAACAGGCAAACCAATAAAAAGATCACTCTAATAATTGTAACAATTCAAATTATATAAGTTCCCAACTCCGCTCGAAAAGTTGACCAAAATGCCCTCGGGCCCACATGCTCGGATTCCGAAATTTCTCGAAGATAAATTCTACCCATAGCTTTACTAAATCAAATATACAATTTGCTCAAATTTTCATGCTCAAATTCAAGGTAAAAGTCCAAAATTCCAAATTCTAGGTCTTCCCCAAAAATTTCAAATTTATACTAATTTTTCATGTCTAAATCCATGTAAGATCACATATTTAACTCAAAAATAGGAAGAAATCACTTACCTAGTGTTGCTTGGTAAAAATCCCTCCTTGAACTCTCCAAAATCGTCCAAGCCAAATGAAAGAAATGGGCCAAAACTCGTGTTTAAAACAATCTGCCCAGGCTTCATCGAGTTGTACCTTGCTCTGTGCAGGTTGTACAGCCAATTACCATTTTCCACACCTTCTGTTAAAATGCACATAACTCCTTGTGGAAATATCCAAATGACAAACGGTTTGAAGCTTTAGAACCTAGACTTGAAGATATTCCATTTGATAGGTTGTACACCATATAATGCTTTATATATTACGAAATAAGAGCTTCTAAAGTCGGCTCCATGCATCAGAAAATTCTGTCGAAACTGCTCCACCAACCATCTTCAATTAATCATAACTTTCTGATAAAACGTCCAAATCATGAATGGTTTAACTTTCTGGAAACTAGAATGCAAGGACAACAACTTTTTTGTTTTGCAAATTTTCATATTCCTTATAAATTTCGAGATATAAGCTTCCAAAATAGCCTCCTCGATTGCACTATTACTGTCCAAAACAGCAGCTGCAGCAGATTTTCAGCAGCTTCAAATTTCCGAAATCAATCCGTTAGCCTTCCAAAATCCACCCGAGACCCTCGGGACTTCAACAAATTATACCAACATGTCCCAAAATATAATACGAACTTAGCCGAGGCTTTAAATCACATCAAACAACGTCG
The DNA here is from genome assembly GCF_000393655.2 of Nicotiana sylvestris. Taxonomy (NCBI): domain Eukaryota; kingdom Viridiplantae; phylum Streptophyta; class Magnoliopsida; order Solanales; family Solanaceae; genus Nicotiana; species Nicotiana sylvestris. Next base: position 16,437,045 of record NC_091062.1, on the reverse strand, counting down.
AAATCATGAATCGTACTCCAATCCAAACTTTGCACACAAGTCATATTCGACATTATGGAGCTGCTCCAACTTTCGAAATTAGAATCCGACCCCGATATCAAAAAGTCAAACTCTCGGTCAAACTTCTCAAAAACCTTCAAATTTCTATCTTTAGCCAAATGACATACAGACCTCCGAATTCATTTCCGATCGCGTTCCCATCTCCAGAATCACCATAAGGAGCTATTCCCAGACTCAGAATCCCAAACAGACATTGATAACCCTGAAATGCACTTCAACCCAGACTTTTGAAATTCCTCCAAAATGCTAACTTCCACAATAGGCACCAAAGCATTCCCGGGTCTTCCAAAATTCGATCCGGACATACGCCCAAGTCCAAAATCATCATACGAACCTGCTGGAACATTCAAATCCCGATTCCGAGGTCATTTACCCAAAAATCCAATCTTAGCTAGTTCTTTCAACTTAAAGCTTCCGAAATGAGAATTCTCTTTCCAAATCAACTCTAAACTTTCTGGAATTCAATTCCGACCGTGCGCACAAGTCATAATACATGAAGTAAAGTTGCTCATGGCCTCAAACTACTGAACGACGCGCTAGAGCTCAAAATGATCGGTCGGGTCGTTACATTCTCTCCCACTTAAAAATACGTTCATCCTCGAGCGTGCTAAGAACGACGCTAGGGTTGCCCGAAATCACTATTTAACACCTCGACCACCTACCCGTGCTACCACAACTCAGCTGGGCACCCTAGCTCGATCAATCTGAATATACCCTTTTTTACTTAGGCAAATAAGCCTTAGAGCCCAATTCCAACATCCAAAAATCTCTGCCAGGACTGTTTCCAACATACGAACACCGTATCAATCACCACACGATGTACCAAAACATGACTGCATACCCTTGCTGAATTCACACCTTGCACCACTTTATTCACTGAACCACAATAACTTTCTCTGAGCATAATAGTCGAAATTCTACGAATCTAATGCTCCCATTGCACCTCATGACATACATAGGTCTTGCTCTAATTCTTACAATACCTCCACGACGGAAGAGATGTGTAGAGTTTCATAACCAACTGCCGAATCATAAAATCATTTGGTCTATACTCCTGACAAGAACCATCACCTCATTCTAAACCAAATAGTGGTCTTTGCTCCTTAATATACTTCATATAATCAGATTGCAATGATCCTAAATCCAATGATCTCGTCTCACCCAATACGAACTGCTCAGGCAATAAGCCACAATGTGCCAATGGGCTACCAATTTGAATGCGATACAAAAGGAAAACGAACCTTGAAAATGAAATCCAATTACCCCGCTCGCCACTCATACATGCAATGCGGTCAACATGATTAAACAGACACCCCGCTCGCGAATCATACATGCGATGCGGGCACACAGTAAATAGGAGTTTTCTTCAGGAAAATGGGAAACAAAACACATAAAACAGATATAGGGAACTGTACTCAATATCACACTATTGCGGCGTGCAACCCGATCCAAACAACATACCCATGGCGGCGTGCCACCCGATCCACACATAAAATTCACATAAGGAGATACACACCGAGCCAGATTGCTCATTACAACAAAATGTCGAACGTCGGTCACAAGCATGCTAAGTGCATAATATTATCCCTGGTGAGACATATAGCGTCATAAGCTACAAACTCAAGCACAACTAAGGTGCGATATATGATCTGAATCTTAAGACCATCTAGCTCATATAACATCATCTCTACGCGGAACCTCAACACATAAGAAATTCACCAAGCCATCTCACAACTCATACGGTGCAATATATCATTACATGAAATAACCGACGACGAAATAGTACCCCAGTTACTTTTCCATGAGGAGCGCATCGCTGAAATAAACACATCTGGCCTAATATAGAGCCCATATTCACATTTAGATCCATCCACATACCTCAAGCGGATTCAAAACCACACTGAACTAAGATAATAACCTTCCAAAGGTCCATAATAACTCCCCTTTTTCTTATAACACACGAGAACTACCATCATGACCGGAGTAATCCTCCACAGTCCACAACCCAATAAACCGAGTGCCCTTCAGGCATCAATTCTCAGTTTAACGACATCACTACAATCTTCATACTTGGTTTAACTCTTCAATCAATCAAGTGACTACATGTCACACTTATACGACCTTCCCGTGGGACACACTCCCACATCCTTCCGTAACAGATAACAAGTCTGTACATCCAAACCACCGGCCGCACTATCGCTGATAAGCGATAAAGAATCCTTAACCAGGATGCAAAGAGTTTTTCACAAAGCACCGATCTCAGGTGACGTGGAAGACAATACTAACTTACTTTAAACATCGAAACTCCCTTCCTGCTCATCCGAGCTTGTAACATCCTTGTCAAAACCGAACTACAACCTTGATCCTTACTTCAAATTCCATACACTCACTGCACCCAACATGCCAATATGCGATAGAACACGATTTTTCATCATAACTCCGGAACCACAAATAGATTAACACTTCATCATATAATTTTTTTTACTTAACTCACTTCAGAAGAACTATAGCAACACAGTTGAATTCTCATAATCGTAGAATATGCAAATCTCTAAGTAGTGGTCTAAGCCACTATAGCCCTTTCGGGATCTACCTACACATAATAGTCCATAACAGTAGAATACTTCTGAATAACATCAATTATGGTGGCCGACAAGCCTCGCACGTACCGTCACAATTCGCTTGCATATCTGGACCACACTGAAGGAACTAATCACTACCACCAATATGCCAGCCTAACTATGGCTAACCGATCTATCTTCTTTCAATTTATCCTTGATTGCCTTAGAAATAATAATAACACCATTCAACACATAGTACACTCCATCCGCACTCATCCCGAGTGACCCTGAATCACGAGACCATGCTGTCTCAAATCCCATGAACCGTTTCATACCTCCCTTGTGCGCATATTCTCATCCTCAACTGGTATGCCCATTCTGATAATCCCTCTAAGAATCCAAAGTCCTTTCTCATTTTCCTCCCAAATGTTGTACTGCAAGTCAAAACATCATAGAACATTCTGGGCCTCTTCTCATAAGCTGCTACGAAAGCTTGATTCTTAACCATACTTGTAGGCTCGAAATCATTAGGCACCACACTTTAACCTTTGAATCTACTAGGACCGTTGTTGAGAGCCACCCACTCTGACTTGGCCCCGAATATAATCAACTCCATGAATCTTCTAGCACATGAATACCCTCTCGACGAAGCACCCGACAAAATCACTTCCTTTGAAACCCGCATCTATACAAGGCATAAATCCTGAATCCTTCCCCAAGTCTGAACATGAGCCAATAAGGCCAACCATAGCACAACTTTAACAATTCTTTTGCTCAAATTACCACTTTTATTCTTTTCCCGTAGCTGAAATAGCCCATCAATATGCTAATAACTATATATCTCACAAATAGGCGATCAGACAATCCAACCGTAGGCGGTGGGACTCTCCCACTTAGCTTGAAGCCACTATTACACAACTTTGGAAACCACCAAGGTTCTTTATCTCTTATTGACATGACCTTGCGCAATTAAACCGCCAAATTCCTCGAAATCCTTCCTTTAGCATTTTATGAACACTCTGAATCTCTAACAACATTCACACATTAGACCTCTTACCAGATAGTTAATAGAATACTTCGCCGAAGCTTTGCCAACCACGCGATCGCTAATCTGCTCATAGAAGACATCCCCCAAATTTGGAGACTACACACCGATATCTTCCAACATCGCAGCATGGGGTACAATTACTACGACACCAATAATCCATCCTGAGCTCGTGCTCATCCACCAGTTGCACAAGTCCATTCACTCCTCGTGGACATTAACTAAATGTGCGATAATATCTTCCAATTCGAAATTATGTTGTATCCTTCTTTATATCAAGCAGATCCTTTCCGTTATATCGAATCTCCCACCGTTATGCTAGCCAATATTTCAAATTAAGCTCGTAGACCCAATCACCGTCCACTAAAAATTCCCAAATCACTCTAACTGTCCTCAAGGGTGTAGTTATCCTGCCACTGAATCCATGTGCTGCTCTGCCACTCTCCCACTTTGGCCGGACCCTCTTCTTTAAGCAACTATTCGACTTCCGCTTCTTACACTTGGCCTTCTAGACATTTAACCACTGCATGACACTTCCCACATGTCCTTCCCCATCCTTTGCTGCCTAGTTTTTGCCTTAGATCAATATATATATCTCGGTAGCACTTGAACTAATGGACTGCTACTAACTTTATACTTTTTCGAAGATCATGTTTTCCCGAGCCGTTGACATTAGAAACATCGACTCAATCCTGAACAATTATAGTCTGGTTGCCTTTCCTCCACCGGGAATGAAATACCGAGTCTTTGAATCATGCAATAGTAGGCTTCCTTTTAGGTCATTCACTGCCCGAACATATTGGTAAGTATCCTACCATCACATCAATACTAGGCGATAGCAACGCACGAATCATCATAACATTGATGCCAGATCTCAAAACCTTAGGTAATACTGATACTTAGCTGAAACGACAAAACGACCTTCTACAAGGTGAAGACAATATCCCAAACAACTATGCAGGGAGAAACATCCCGCACCACATCTGTAGTACTATTACAATTCCTCAATTCCCGATTTATAATAAGCGCTTCACGTCGCATAAGATTGAGTAGGAAGGAAACATGGGCATAAGCCTCAAAGGAATCAAACCACATGATGAGGAATCAAGAAGGGAAGTGATTCTAACAGCCCTGTAGCCTCTCGAAGATAAGTACAAACATATCCGTACCGATCCGCAAGACTCTCATAGACTCGCTCATGACTTGTGAGACCTAAGGGAACCTAGTGATCTGATACCATATTGTCACGACCCAAAATCCACTAAGGATCGTGATGGCGTCAGACACCGCTATCAGGCAAGCCAACCAAAATACTTAATTAAATTCTCGTTTTAATAATTTTAAAAACTATGAGTTTCCTTCAATTTTACCAGTAAAAGATAATCGTTTCAAATCAAATATGAATGTTAAGTAGTTAATACAAGATACCCCATAATCATCCCAGAACCCAATGTCACAAGTGCATGAGCATTTACTAGGGAATGACGTAAAATACAGTAAGTGTCCGGAATACAAGTGGACAAAAATCAAAATACAGTACAATACTCTGAAGGAGACTCTGTTGGCTGTGGGTTATCTCGATAATTGCAGCTCACACAAGTCTCCATATCAATCATGCCACTATGCCACTAAGCCACTAGACACATATGAACCTATGCAACAAAAATGTACAGCAAGTGTAATATGAGTACGAAAACAACGTGTATCCAATGAGTATCCCTTCTAATCTCGAAGAAGTAGAGATGAGAGGTCGACTTCGACACTTGCTAGTAGTCCAATAATAATATTATTAATGCGATGAATCACGGATTTATTAAGAACAACATTAAACTCAAATAAGTCACGAAACAGGTAAGAGTTCCTTTTTATTAAAAAGTCTCCGGATTCATAATCCATTAATTAACAATTATCTCAAGTCGGGGAGAGAAAATATCAATATCAATAACTCTCAAGGCAAGCAATACAAGCATGCACAAATCATGCTGAGGTCGTACGGCCCGATCCAACATATATAAAATGTGCACTGCCGAGGGTCGAACGGCGCGAACCATGGATATATCTATTACCCCGCTCGCGAATCATACATGCGACGCAGGTACACATAGAAATACATGCTCAAACAACAAATTAAGAATTTATCGGGAAACGTTTATCCAAATAAAAGCCAATTCTCTTTTAGAGATTTAAGAAAATGAAGTTTAATCCTTTTAGAAATTCATTTACCAATTCGATATGATTTAAGCAATTCAACTACCAACAAGATTACAGATATTCTAAGTATAGCATGCTTTTGAGTCGTAGACTACCCGGACTTACATATAATAGTAGCTACGCACGGACTCTCGTCACCTTGTGTGTACGTAGCCCCCACACATAGGAGCACATAACCAATTATATCACCTATGGGGATAATTCCCTCTTACAAGGTTAGAAAGGAGACTCACCTCGCTCCGAAATTTCCATAACCGGCTTCCAAGCCCTTCCAACGACTCCAATTGATGTACAATGCCCCAAAACTATTCAAATAGTGGGCAAACCAATAAAAATTCAATCTAATACTTGTAACAGTTCAAATTATATAAGTTCCCAACTCCGCTCGAAAAGTTGACCAAAATGCCCTCGGGCCCACGTGCCCGGATTTCGAAATTTCTTGAAGATAAATTCTACCCATAGCTTTACTAACTCAAATATACAATTTGCTCAAATTTTCATGCTCAAATTCAAGGTAAAAGTTCAAAATTCCAAATTCTAGGTCTTCCCAAAAATCCCAAATTTATACTATTTTTTCATGTCTAAATCCATGTGAGATCACATATTTAACTCAAAAATAGGAAGAAATCACTTACCTAGTGTTGCTTGGTGAAAATCCCTCCCTGAGCTCTCCAAAATCGTCCAAGGCAAATGAAATAAATGAAAGAAATGGGCCAAAACTCGTGTTTAAAACAATCTGCCCAGGCTTCATCGAGTTGTATCTTGCGTTGTGCAGGTTGTACATCCTATTACCAGTTTCCCCTGTTGTACACCTTCTGTTAAAACGCCCATAACTTCTTGTGAAAATATCCAAATGACAAACGATCTGAAGATTTAGAACCTAGACTCGAAGATCTTTCATTTGATAGGTTGTACACCATATAGCTCTTTATATATTTCGAGATATGAGCTTCTAAAGTCGGCTCCATGCATCAGAAAATTCTGTCGAAACTGCTCCACCAGTCATCTTCAATCGATCATAACTTTCTAATAAAATGTCCAAATCATGAATGGTTTAACTTTCTGGAAACTAGAATGCAGGACAACAACTTTTATATTTTTCACAGTTTCAGATTCCTTATATATTTCGAGATATAAGCTTCCAAAATAGCCTCCTCGATTACACCATTGTTGTCCAAAACAACAGCTGCAGCAGAAAAAGCAGCAAATTTTTAGCAGCTTCAAATTTCCGAAATCGATCCGTTAGCCTTCTGAAATCCACCTGAAACCTCGGGACTTTAACCAATTATACCAACATGTCCCAAAATACAATACGAACTTAGCCGAGTCTTTAAATCATATCAAACAACGTCGAAATCATGAATCGTACTCCAATCCAAACTTTATGAACTTTGAAATTTCAAACTTCTACATTCAATGTTGAAACCCGTCAAATCACGTCCGATTGACCTCAAATTTTGCACACAAGTCATATTTGACATTATGGACCTGCTCCAACTTTCAGAATTAGAATCCGACCCCGATATCAAAAAGTCAAACTCTAGGTCAAACTTCTCAAAAACCTTCAAATTTCTATCTTTAGCCAATTGACTTCAAAATGACTACAAACCTCCGAATTCACTTCCGATCGCGCTCCCAACTCCACAATCACCATACAGAGCTATTATCAGACTCAGAATCCCAAATGGACATTGATAACCCTGAAATGCACTTCAATCAAACTTATGAAATTCCTCCAAAATGCACTTTAATTCAACCGGTCGGGTCGTTACATCTTTAATTATTTTTTTTCTTTTTCTTTTTCTATAATCAGTTAGAAGTTAGTGATTTATGAAGGGGAGCCTTGGAGTAATGGTAACGTTGTCTCTGTGTGACCTATAGGTCACGGGTTTAACCCGTAGAATTAGCCACTGATGCTTGCATCAGGAAAGGCTGCCTACATCACACCTCTTGGGGTGTGGCCCTTCCCCTAACCTGACATGAATGCAGGATGCTTCGTGCACCAGGCTGCCTTTTTAGTCAGAGATTAGTGATTTACGATTTGAAACTCAGTTTCTAATGGGTACATCGCTTTACCCTTCTTTACTTAACTAATATCAAGTTTTTTTTTATCTACAACTGAGTTTGAAATTTTCAAATTGTCATATTTAGCCTTTTTTAATATTGGGTTTTATGTAATGCAAAATATATAGAGAGCTGGCCGAGCTTTTTCTGCTGGTGGGAACTTGAAATATTTTTATGATGGCAGAAAGACAAGCAACTATCTTCTTTTTTTCAGTTTTTTGGGGTGACAAAATATGTTTAGTTGTATAATCTAAAACTATTAAATTATTGACTGTATTTCTTAGGGGATTCTTTCATTGAAGGCATTTATAGAATGTATTGGCTGTGCTAACACATTCATACATACAAGAAACCACAGGTACAAATTGTGTGTTGCTCCTCTACAATTCAATAATTAGTAGTATATGATATGGAAAAAAATGGAGAGATCATAGATTAGGTTAATTTCACGTATGGTTATACTTTATTTACCATAATAGTAAAGTCGTAAAATATTTTTTTTATCATACTAGGTAATTGAATATTATCTATTATGATAGTAGCGTCACAAAATTATTATTTATCACATCAAAGGAACTAAACCTTACCCATTATAATTGTAAGGTCACGAAATTATTTTTTGTCATATTTGTTTTATAACTTTACGCATTATAATAATAGTAAACTTATCCACTACAACATTAATGTTACCTTGATGGATAGGTTTGTTGACGGACTGTCATATATAGTTAGTGGATAAAGTTTAGTGATTTTATTGGTAGAAAAATCCAGTTACTATTATAAAATATAACCCAAAATAATAATATAGAACAGGCAAAAATAAATTAAGAGATATAGAGAGAAAGAGAGGAAGAGAGATTCTTATTTCTTCTTCAATTGTATGTATTTTCCTATCTATTACAAGGACTTTATATAGGCATAAAAAGTGAAGAAAATATGTCATGGAATATGTCATTGAACATACAAAATATGTCATTAAACATTTGAGATGAAGATCATGGAAGAAGAGTAGACATCCAACATAATGTGATATTTATCATAACACTCCCCCTTGGATGTCCATAGATAATGTGCCCCATTAAAACCTTATTAGGAAAAAACCCAACGGGAAAAAAAATCCTAGTGAAGGAAAAAGAGTACACATGTTTAGAAATATGCCTTTTGGTTGCCTCGTTAAAAAACTTACAAGGAAAACCCAGTGGGACAAAACCTTGTAAGAGAAAAAGAGTACAACGCGTATTAACTCCCCCCAATGAGAGCATCAACTCACATCCTTGAGCCTTCACATCCCAATTTTGTACACCAGTTTCTTGAATGTTGATGTTGGTTGGTGAACAAATCAACCATATTATCACTTAAACGAATCTGTTGCACATTGATATCACCATTATTTTGAAGATCATGTGTAAAAAATAACTTTGGTGAAATGTGCTTTGTCTTATCTCCTTTTATGAATCCTCCCTTCAATTGGGCTATGCATGCTGTATTGTCTTCATACAAAATTGTGGGTAGTTTGTCACACTTCAAACCACATTTGTCTCGGATAAGATGTATTATAGACCTCAACCAAATACATTCTCGACTTGCTTCATGAATAGCAATTATCTCAGCATGATTAGAAGAAGTAGCCACAATTGATTACTTAATCGATCGCCAAGATATGGAAGTGCCGCCACATGTAAACACATAACCTGTTTGAGATTGAGCCTTATGCGGGTTAGATAACTACCCAACATCGGCATAACCAACAAGATCGGAATTGCAATTATTGCCATAAAATAAGCCCATATCGATAGTCCCTTTTAGATATTGCAATATCTATTTGATCTCATTCCAGTGTCTCCTTATTGGAGCAGAGCTATATCTTGCTAAGACATTAACCGAAAAAGTTATGTCAGGCCTTGCAGTGTTAGCAAGATACATTAGTGCACCAGTTGCACTAAGATATGGTACTTCAGGACCAAGAAGCTCTTCATTCTTTTCTTGAGGTCGAAACGGGTCCTTATTCACATCAAGTGATCGAACAATCATCGGAGTACTTTATGGATGTGCTCCATCCATGTAAAACTGTTTCATGTGACGACCCAAAGGGTCATCACCGGTTTCTAATTGAATTCTGTGCCTCCGAGGCCTTGAAAACCTCATTTAAGGTTGCCTCGATTTGTATGGCAGTCCGGGCGCGTAGCCAAAAAGCTTAAATATGAAATTCTATGAAAAATGCTAAGTTTTGATATTAAAAAGAAAAAGAAAATTTGACTTCGGTCAACATTTTGGGTAAACGGACCCGGACCCGTGATTTGACGGTCTTAGAGGGTCCGTAGGAAAATATGGGACTTGGGCGTATGCCCAGAATCGGATTCCGAGGTCCCAAGCCCGAGGAATGAATTTTTGAGTGAAATTGTGTTCTTGAAGTAATTAAGGAAATTGGAAATGAAATTTGGTTAGAAGACTATGGTATCGGGCCCGTATTTTGGTTCCGGCGACCGGTACAAGTCTTATAGATGTTTGAAATCACTCCTATAAAGTTTGGTTAAAAACGGACGTCGTTTGACGTGATCCGGACCCAAATTGGGGAATTGATGTTTAAAAGGGAAATCTGAGAAATTCCATTGATCTTGAGGCTTGATTCGATGTTTATGATGTTATATTGATGATTTGACCACACGAATATGTTCGTAGAGTGTTTTTGAAGTAGTGTGCATACTTGGGTTAGAGCTTCGAGGGATCGGGCGAGTTTCGAGTAGGTTCTAGGATGCCGTAGGCTTAGAAGATCAGATGTTGCAGGTTCAGGAAAAATATTACAGGCCTCTAAATCCTTTAGCGCGACCCACGAGGAATCGCGTGCGGCCGCGGTCGCCTTTGCGCGGTCCGCAGTGGGTGCTGTGCGGTCGCGGTCGGCTTAGTGCGGTCCGCGCGGGGTAAAGGTCCACAGGTCTTTAGGAAGGGCCAGCGCGGCCACTGTCAGCTTTGCGCGGTCCGCGGTGGGTGCTGTGTGGCCACGGTCGGCTTAGCGCGGTCCGCACAGGGGCTTCAGAAGGGTATAAATACACGTGAATTTTAGTTATTTTTACACTTTTCAAAACCCCAAAACATAAGAGGTGATTTTTCTAAATAACATTTCTTCTCCAAAACGATTGGTAAGTGATTTCTAACTCATTTTCTTCACTCCTTAACATCTTTTAATATGATTTCAACTTAAAATCAAAGATTTTCATGGGGGGAAATGGGTGTTTTGGGTAGAACCTAGGTTTTTCTAAAAATTGTGGATTTGGACCTCAATTTGGGGTCCGATTTCAAAACAAATTATACATTTGAATTCGTGGGGAATGGGTAAACAAGTTTTGGTCCGAACCTCGGGTTTCGACCACGTGGGCCCGGGGGTGATTTTGACTTTTTAAGTAAAACTTTGGGAAAACTCATTTTCATGCATTGGGATTGATTCATTTAGCACTTATTGATGTAATTAAGTAACTTGTGACTAGATTCGAGCATATTGGTGGTGGAATCAAGGGGTAAAGCTATAATTGAGGCTTGAGTAGTGCTCAAAGCTTTGAGGTAAGTGTTTGGTCTAACCTTAGCTTGAAGGATTAGGAGTTTAGTCTTATTTGCTACATGCTAATTGTCGAGTATGACGTATAGGCATGATGACGAGTATCTATACGTTGGTGTCTAGTATAACCGCGAGTCCTTATATTGCGGATATTCTGATTTTGTTGTATCTTCCATGCCTTAATGATGATTTTCTATATATTGTAACAAGCATGTGAAAGAAATTTTGATCTCTGCACTTCAAGGAGTGTTGGCTCGAGTTATAATACGAATTGTGAAAGTATACAAGATGATTGAACCCCTATGGAGCGTTGGCTCAGGTGGTAAAGTGAGATGAGAAGTGAAAGTGAAAGAAAGAGAAAGAATTATTAAATTGCTCCCTTGCCGGGATGTTTGTTGTTTTGTTGATTATCTCCATTGCCGGGAAGCTGAGAACATTGATATTATTCCCTTGCCGGGATTTAATTGCGTAATTGTGTTCCCTTGCCGGGATTTAAGTGCTTAATTGTGTTCCCTTGCCGGGATTTAGCTGCTTAATTGTATTCCCTTGTCGGTATTTCTACCATTATTTGTCTACTCCCTTGTCCCTTTGTTTGTGATTGTTGTTTGGGTGAGGAAGAGTGTTAAAGCACGAAGGGTGATGCCGTGTCGCATGATGTACCATTCCATGCCGATTTTATTGATTAAATGGTGAGGAAAGAGAGTAAAAGCACGAAGGGTGATGCCGTGCACATTTTTATTATATGATTGTTTTGGTGAGGACGAGAGTAAAATCACGAAGGGTGATGCCGTGCATTTGTTGATTCCCGATTCCTTATTGATATCCGAGTTATGTTGTTTCTTTCATTACTTATTGTTATTTGATTTACTTCAAGGTTACAGATTCCCTTACCCTATTTGCCTTGTGATTGTTGTTTGGATGAGGAAGAGCGTAAAACATGAAGGGTGATGTCGTGTATTGTTTTGGTGAGAATGAGAGTAAAAGCACGAATGGTGATGTAGTGCAAATTGTTGACTTTTGATTCTTGTTGATATCCTGGCTTTGCTGCTTCTTTCTGTTATTGAGGATTTCTATTTGAAACTGTTACCTTCCCACAACATGTTTCCCCCTCCCACATTGACTGGTTATTTCTGTATCTCTTTTCCGCTGTATATATATATATATATATATATATATATATATATATATATATGTATGTATATATATATATGTATATGAACCGCCTAGGTCTATTTGGAGTCTGGTCCTAGCCTCGTCACTACTTCGCCGAGGTTAGGCTGGACACTTGCCAGCACATGGGGTCGGTTGTGCTGATACTACACTCTAATTATTACTTATTGTTATTTGATTTACTTCAAGGTTACAGATTCCCTTACCCTATTTGCCTTGTGATTGTTGTTTGGATGAGGAAGAGCGTAAAACATGAAGGGTGATGTCGTGTATTGTTTTGGTGAGAATGAGAGTAAAAGCACGAATGGTGATGCAGTGCAAATTGTTGACTTTTGATTCTTGTTGATATCCTGGCTTTGCTGCTTCTTTCTGTTATTGAGGATTTCTATTTGAAACTGTTACCTTCCCACAACATGTTTCCCCCTCCCACATTGACTGGTTATTTCTGTATCTCTTTTCCGCTGTATATATATATATATATATATATATATATATATATATATATGTATATGGACCGCCTAGGTCTATTTGGAGTCTGGTCCTAGCCTCGTCACTACTTCGCCGAGGTTAGGCTGGACACTTGCCAGCACATGGGGTCGGTTGTGCTGATACTACACTCTAAGCTCTTTTGTACAGATCCAGGTCTTGGACAGCAGCAGTAGTGTGGGGGTCAGCCTTTAGTCCAGTGAGACACCGAGGTAGCCTTGCATGCGTCCGCAGGCCCGGCGTCTTCTCTATCTTTTATTCCAGTCTGTTATCTCTTGTATTTCGAGTCAAACAACTTATATTTTCTTTCTTTCAAACGGTTGTATTTAGTACTCTTAGAAGTTCGTGAGTAATGTGACACCAGTTCTTGGGTAAAGCCATATGTTAATTCTCGCATTATGGTTTCATATTCTTTAATTTAAGTCTTCCGCATAATCATTTAAAATCCGTTGCTTTCATGTTATCACTGATAATTGTTAAAACAAGAAATTGTTAATGTAGTAAGCAGTTAAGGATTGGCTTGCCTAGCTCGCATTAGTAGGCGCCATCACGACTCCCGAGGGTGGGAAATTTGGGTCGTGACAAGTTGGTATCAGAGCCCTAGGTTTCATAGGTCTCACAACTCACGAACAAGCTTAGTAGAGTCTGAGGTATCGGTACAGAGACGATTGTATTTATCCCCCGGAGGCTACAAAGTTAGGAAAATCTCATATTTGTTCTTTCTTGTCGTGCATATTTGTTCTTCAAATGTTAATTGAACTTCTACTCTGTTCTTCGCAGATGGCGAGAACACGCACTTCCTCATCTACCACTCAGCAGCTCGAGCCCCCTACAGCAGCTCCCACTAGGGGCAGAGGGCGAGGCCGAGGCAGTGTTGGAGGCCGAGGTAGGGGCAGAGCTCAGCCCCAAGCAGCAGCACCAGTAGTGGAGCCCCAGGTTGATTTTGAGGAGGAGGTTCCGGCCCCAGTAGTTCCAGTGGGCCCCGCTCAGGTCCCAGAGGGGTTCATTGCCACCCTAACTCTTCAGGACGCTCTGGTCCGATTGGCGGGCCTCATGAAGAGTGTCACCCGAGCAAGTTTGCTTCTAGTAGCATCAGCCACTTCTGAGGCTGGAGGAGGGGCTCAGACTCCTGCTACGCGAACTCCATAGCAGGTAGCTCCCCAGGTTCAGATTCCAGCAGTTCAACCAGCTGTGGTGGTCTAGCCGGGTGTAGTAGATCAGACCGGCGATGGAGCGGCTATGTCCGCCGATGCTTTGTGGAGGGTAGATAGGTTCACCAAGATCTTCACTTCTACATTCAGCGATGCATCTACTGGGGATCCCCAGGATTTTCTGGATAGTTGTCATGAGGTTCTTCGAAACATGGGGATCGTTGAGACCAATGGAGTTGATTTTGCTACCTTTCGTCTGTCTGGATCCGCCAAGACTTGGTGAAGGGATTATTGCTTAGCTAGACCAGCCGGTTCGCCATCTTTGACTTGGGAGCAGTTCACAGTGTTGTTTTTGGAGAAGTTTCTCCCCGTGACTCAGAGAGAGGCCTTTCGGAGGCAGTTTGAGCGCCTCCAGCAGGGTTCCATGACGGTCACCCAGTATGAGACCAAGTTCATCGATCTGGCTTGTCATGCTCTTGTCATACTTCCCACCAAGAGAGAGAGGGTGAGGAGGTTTATTGATGGTTTTATTCAGCCGATTCGTCTTCAGATGGCCAAGGAGGCTGGGAGTGAGATCACTTTCTAGGAAGCGGCCAATATGGCCCACAGGGTTGAGATGGTTCTGTCACAGGGAGGTGGTCATGGGTCGGATAAGAGGCCTTGTCATTCAGGCAGATTCGGTGGTACCTCGTCTAGAGGTAGATATTCATAAGGTAGAGGCCATCCTCCTAGGCCCTTTCAGTCAGCTCTCCAAGTCTCTCATGGTACTTTAGGTGGTTGTGGTTCTTAGATGCATTATTCTGATCAGCATCCTTACAGTGCACCACCAGCTCCCATCAGTGCACCACCGCTTCAAAGCTTCCGAGGTGGTCATTTAGGTCGACAGGGCCAACAGTTTCAGTAGCCGAGGGTTTGTTACACTTGTGGTGATCTGGGTTACATTTCCAGGTTTTGCCCTCGAGCACTGGGTAGCTCTCAGCATCAAGGTTCTCGTGAGATGGTATAGGAACCAGGTGTTCCACAGCCCGCCCAGCCAGTTAGGGTTGGGGGTAGAGGTGCTAGAGGTGGTGGTAGAGGTCCTAGAGGTAGATCTCAGGCCGCCAGAGGTGGAGGCCAGCCAGCAGCAGGCCGTCCCAGAGAGGTAGTTCAGGTTTGTGGGGCCCAGCCCCGATGCTATGCCCTTCTAGCTAGGCCCGAGGCTGAGGCTTCAGATGCAGTTATTACAGGTACTATTCTGGTTTGTGATAGAGATGCTTCAGTGTTATTTGATCTAGGGTCTACGTATTCGTATGTATCCTCTTATTTTGCACCGTACCTGGTCATGCCTAGTGATTCATTGAGTGTCCCTATTTATGTATCTACACCGGTGGGTGATTCTATCGTGGTCGATTGAGTCCATCACTCTTGTTTTGTGGTGATTAGGAGTCTTGAGACCCGTGTTGATTTATTGCTTTTAGACATGGTCAATTTCGACGTTATTTTGGGGATGGACTGGTTATCACCTTACCATGCCATTTTGGACTATCATGCCAAGACTGTGACCTTAGCTTTATCGGGTATGCCTCGTTTAGAGTGGAGAGGTACTCTTAGTCATTCTACCCGAAGTGATATTTCGTATGTGAAGGCTCGGCGTATGGTCGAGAAAGGGTGCTTGGCCTATTTGGCTTATGTTCGCGATTCTAGTGCGGAGGTCCCTTCTATTCATTCTGTGCCCATTGTTCGGGAGTTTCCTGAGGTTTTTTCCTCAGACCTGCCGGGTATGCCACCTGACAGGGATATCGGCTTTTGCATTGATTTGGCTCCGGGCACCCAACCCATTTCTATCCCGCCATACCGTATGGCCCCGCCTGAGTTGAAAGAATTGAAGGAGCAGTTATAGGACTTGCTTGAGAAGGGTTTCATTAGACCCAGTGTTTTGCCTTTGGGTGCGTCGGTGTTGTTTGTTAAGAAAAAGGATAGCTCGATGAGGATATGCATTGATTACCGGCAGTTGAACAAGGTCACGATCAAGAATAAGTATCCACTTCTGAGGATTGATGATTTGTTCGATCAGCTTCAGGGTGCTAAGGTATTTTCAAAGATTGACTTGAGATCTGGCTACCATCAGTTGAGGATTAAGGCATCTGATGTCCCTAAGACAGCATTCCACACTCGGTACGTGCATTATGAGTTCTTGGTCATGTCATTCGGGTTGACAAATGCCCCAGCAACTTTTATGGATTTGATGAACCGAGTGTTCAAGACTTATTTGGATTCGTTCATGATCGTCTTCATTGATGATATTTTGATATATTCCCGCAACCAGGAGGAGCACGAGCAACAACTCAGAGTGGTTCTTCAGACTCTAAAGGATAGTCAATTATATGCTAAGTTTTTAAAGTGTGAGTTCTGGTTGAGTTCGGTTGCATTTATAGTCATATTATATCCGCAGAGGGTATTCAGGTTGATCCAAAAAAAGATTGAGGCGGTCAAGAACTAGCCTAGACCAACATTAGCTACAGAGATTCGGAGTTTCTTGGGATTGGCAGGCTACTATCGTCGGTTCGTTGAGGGGTTTTCATCCATTGCAGCCCCGATGACCAGGTTGACTCAGAAGGGTGCCCAGTTTAGATGGTCAGACGAGTGTGAGGCGAGCTTTCAGAGGCTTAAGACAGCTCTGACTACGACATCGGTGTTAGTCCTGCCCACAGGTTCAGGGCCTTACACCGTTTATTGTGATGCATCTCGCATTGGGCTTGGTGCAATATTGATGCAGGAGGGCAAGGTCATTGCCTATGCTTCGAGGTAGTTGAAGATTCATGAGAAGAGCTACCCAGTGCATGATTTAGAGTTAGCAGCCATTGTTCACGCATTGAAGATTTGTAGGCATTATCTGTATGGCGTGGCATGTGAGGTGTTTATCGATCACAAGAGTCTTCAGTATTTGTTCAAACAAAAGGAATTGAATTTGAGGCAGACGAGGTAGTTGGAGTTGTTGAAGGATTATGATATCACTATCTTATATCACCCGGGAAAGGCCAACGTGGTGGCCGATGCTTTGAGTAGAAAGTCAGCCAGTATGGGCAATCTTGCTTATATTCCAGTCGGTGAGAGGCCGCTTGCTTTGGATGTTCAGGCTTTGGCCAATCGATTTGTGAGGTTGGATATTTCTGAGCCTAGTCGAGTATTAGCTTGCACAGTCGCTCGTTCTTCGTTATTGAAGCGTATCCGTGATCGGTAGTTTGATGATCCCCTTTTGTGTGTCCTTAGAGACACGGTGCAACATGGAGGTGCCAAGCAGGTTACCTTAGGTGATGATGGAGTTCTGAGATTGCGGGGTCGAGTTTGTGTGCCTAATGTGGATGGGATTCGAAAGTTGATTTTAGAGGAGGCCCATAGTTCCCGAGACTCTATCCATCCGGGCGCCGCGAAGATGTATCAGGATTTGCGGCAGCATTATTGGTGGCGTAGAATGAAGAAAGATATTATGGCACATGTGGCACGGTGTTTGAATTGTCAGCAGGTTAAGTACGAGCATCAGAGGCCTGGTGGTTTATTTCAGAGGATTGAGTTTCCCGAGTGGAAATGGGAGCGGATCACTATGGATTTTGTTGTTGGGCTTCCGCTGACTCGGAGGAAGTTCGACGCAGTTTGGGTCATTGTTGATAGGCTGAACAAGTCATCGCATTTCATTCCTGTGGCAGTCTCCTATTCGTCCGAGAGGTTAGCTGAGATCTATATCCAGGAGATTGTTCGCCTTCATGGTGTGCCGGTATCTACCATTTCGGACCGAGGTATGCAGTTCACCTTGTGCTTCTGGAGAGCAGTTCATCGAGAGTTAGGTACCCAGGTTGAGTTGAGTACAATATTTCATCCTCAGACGGATGGACAGTTCGAGCGGACTATTCAAATATTGGAGGATATGCTCTGGGCTTGTGTTATTGACTTCGGAGGTTCGTGGGATCGGTTTTTGCCTACAACAATAGCTACCAGTCGAGTATCCATATGGCTCCTTACGAGGCTTTATATGGTAGGCGGTGTCGATCTCCGGTTGGATGGTTTGAGCCGGGAGAGGCTCGGTTGTTGGGTACGGATCTGGTTCAGGAGGCCTTGGACAATGTCTGGATCATTCAGGATATGCTTCGTACAGCTCAGTCCAGGTAAAAGAGCTATGCAGATCGCAAGGTTCGAGACATGGCTTTGATGTTGGTGAGCGTGTATTGCTCCGAGTGTCGCCTATGAAAGGCGTGATGAGATTTGGGAAGAAGGGAAAGCTTAGCCCTAGGTTTATCGGTCCTTTTGAGATTCTTGACAGAGTGGTAGAGGTGGCTTATAGACTTGCATTGCCACCTAGCTTATCAGCCGTGCATCCAGTTTTTCATGTGTCTATGCACCGGAAATATCACGGCGATCCATCCCACGTGTTAGATTTCAGTACTGTCTAGTTGGATAAGGACTTGTCCTATGAGAAGGAGTCGATATCTATTCTAGATCGACAGATTCGTCAGTTGAGATCCAAGAATTTCCCTTCTGTTCGTGTTCAGTGGAAAGGTCAGCCCCTCGAGGCTTCGACCTGGGAGTCCGAGTCTGACATGCGGAGCCGTTATCCTCATCTATTTTCCGACTCAGGTACTTCCTTCTTTTGTCCGTTCGAGGACGAACGGTTGTTTTAGAGGTGGATAATGTGATGACTCAAAGGGTCATCACCGGTTTCTAATTGAATTCTGTGTCTCCGAGGCCTTGAAAACCTCATTTAAGGTTGCCTCGATTCGCATGCATAGTCCGGGCGCGTAGAAAGAAAGCTTAAATATGAAATTCTGTGAAAAATGCTATGTTTTGATATTAAAAAGAAAAAAAATTTGACTTCGGTCAACATTTTGGGTAAACGGATCCAGACCCGTGATTTGACGGTCTCGGAGGGTTCGTAGGAAAATATGGGACTTGGGCGTATGCCCAGAATCGGATTCTGAGGTCCCAAGCCCGAGGAATGAATTTTTGAGTGAAATTGTTTTCTTGAAGTAATTAAGGAATTAGAAATGAAATTTGGTTATAAGACTATGGTATCGGGCCCGTATTTTGGTTCTGGCACCCGGTACAAGTCTTATAGATGTTTGAAATCACTCCTGTAGAGTTTGGTTAAAAACGGACGTCGTTTGACGCGATCCGGACCCAAATTGGGCAATTGATGTTTAAAAGGGAAATCTGAGAAATTCCATTGATCTTGAGGCTTGATTCGATGTTCATGATGTTATATTGATGATTTGACCACACGAATATGTTCGTAGAGTGTTTTTGAAGTAGTGTGCATACTTGGGTTAGAGCTTTGAGGGCTTGGGCGAGTTTCGAGTAGGTTCCGGGATGCCGTAGGCTTAAAAGATCAGATGTTGCAGGTTCAGGAAAAATATTGCAGGCCTCTTAACTCTTTAGCGGGGCCTGCGAGGAATAACCGCGGGGGGGCCAGCACGGCCGTGGTCGCCTTTGCGCTGTCCGTGGTGGGTGCTGTGCGGCCGCGGTCGGCTTAGCGCGGTCCGCGCGAGGCAAAAGTCTGCAGGTCTTCAGGAAGGGCCAGCGCGGCCACGGTCAGCTTTGCATGGTCCACGGTGGGTGTTCTGCGGCCGCGGTCGGCTTAGGACGGTCCGCATAGGGGGCTTTAGAAAGGTATAAATACACGTGAATTTCAGTTATTTTTACACTTTTCAAAACCCCAAAACATAAGAGGCGATTTTTCTAAATAACTTTTCTTCTCCAAAACGATTGGTAAGTGATTTCTAACTCATTTTCTTCATTCCTTAACATCTTTTAACATGATTTCAACTTAAAATCAAAGATTTTCATGGGGGGAAATGAGTGTTTTGGGTAGAACCTAGGTTTTTCTAAAAATTGGGGATTTGGACCTCAATTTGGGGTCCGATTTCAAAACAAATTATACATTTGGATTCGTGGAGGAATGGGTAAACTGGTTTTGGTCCGAACCTCGAATTTCGATCACGTGGGCCCGGGGGTGATTTTGACTTTTTGAGTAAAACTTTGGGAAAACTCATTTTCATGCATTGGGATTGATTCATTTAGCACTTATTGATGTAATTAAGTAACTTGTGACTAGATTCGAGCGGATTGGTGGTGGAATCAAGGGGTAAAGCTATAATTGAGACTTGAGTGGTGTTCAAAGCTTCGAGGTAAGTGTTTGGTCTAACCTTAGCTTGAGGGATTAGGAGTTTAGTCTTATTTGCTACGTGCTAATTGTCGAGTACGACATATAGGCATGGTGACGAGTATCTATACGTTGGTGTCTAGTATGACCGTGAGTCC
Source organism: Nicotiana sylvestris (assembly GCF_000393655.2). Lineage (NCBI taxonomy): Eukaryota > Viridiplantae > Streptophyta > Magnoliopsida > Solanales > Solanaceae > Nicotiana > Nicotiana sylvestris. The sequence continues at coordinate 16,416,459 of NC_091062.1, read as the reverse complement.
TTATATTGCGAATATTATGATTTTGTTGTATCTTCCATTCCTTAATGATGATTTTCTATATATTGTAACAAGCATGTGAAAGAAATTTTGATCCCTGCACTTCGAGGAGTGTTGGCTCGAGTTATAATACGAATTGTAAAAGTATACGAGATGATTGAACCCCTATGGAGCGTTGACTCAGGTGGTAAAGTGAGATGAGAAGTAAAAGTGAAAGAAAGAGAAAGAATTATTAAATTGCTCCCTTGCCGGGATGTTTGTTGTTTTGTTGATTATCTCCCTTGCAGGGAAGCTGAAAACATTGATATTGTTCCCTTGCCGGGATTTAATTGCGTAATTGTGTTCCCTTGCCAGGATTTAACTGCTTAATTGTGTTCCCTTGCCGGGATTTATCCCCTTAATTGTATTCCCTTGTCGGGATTTCTACCATTATTTGTCTACTTCCTTGTCCCTTTGTTTGTGATTGTTATTTGGGTGAGGAAGAGTGTTAAAGCATGAAGGGTGATGCCGTGTCGCATGATGTACCATTCCGTGCCGATTTTATTGATTAAATGGTGAGGAAAGATAGTAAAAGCACGAAGGGTGATGCCGTGCATATTTTTATTATATGATTGTTTTGGTGAGGACGAGAGTAAAATCACGAAGGGTGATGCCATGCATTTTTCTGATTCCCGATTCCTTATTGATACCCGAGTTATGTTGTTTCTTTCATTACTTATTGTTATTTTATTTACTTCGAGGTTACAGATTCCCTTAACCTATTTGCCTTGTGATTGTTGTTTGGGTGAGAAAGAGCATAAAGCACGAAGGGTGATGCCGTGTATTGTTTTGGTGAGAATGAGAGTAAAAGCACGAAGGGTGATGCAGTGCAAATTGTTGACTTTTGATTCTTGTTGATATCCTATCTTTGTTGCTTCTTTCTGTTATTGAGGATTTCTATTTGAAACTATTACCTCCCCACAACATGTTTCCCCCTCCCACATTGACTGGTTATTTCTGTATCTCTTTTCCGCTATATATATATATATATGTATATGAACCGCCTAGGTCTATTTGGAGTCTGGTCCTACCCTCGTCACTACTTCGCCGAGGTTAGGCTGGACACTTGCCAGCATATGGGGTCGGTTATGCTGATACTACACTCTGTGATCTTTTGCACAGATCCAGGTCTTGGACAGCAGCAGTAGCACGGGGGTCAGCCTTCAGTCCAGCGAGACACCGAGGTAGCCTTGCAGGCGTCCGCAGGCCCGGCGTCTTCTCTATCTTTTATTCCAGTCTGTTATCTCCTATATTTCGAGACAAACAACTTATATTTTTTTTCTTTCAAACGGTTGTATTTAGTACTCTTAGATGTTCGTGAGTAATGTGACACCAGTTCTTGGGTAAAGGCATATGTTGATTCTCGCATTATGGTTTCGTATTCTTTAATTTATGTCTTCCGCATAATCATTTAAATTCCGTTGCTTTCATGTTATCACTGATAATTGTTAAAAGAAGAAATTGTTAATGAAGTGAGCAGTTAAGGATTGGCTTGCCTAGCTCGCATTAGTAGGTGCCATCACGACTCTCGAGGGTGGGAAATCCGGGTCGTGACATTTCAATACCTTTTTTATGTAAGCAGATTGATGAACAAAAATTCCATTGTCAAATGTTCAATTTGCAAACCGAGACATAATTTTGTCTTTCCGAAATCTTTCACCTCGAATTCCTTCTTTAAATAATCAACTTCCTTTTGGAGTTCTGTAGGAGTTCCAATAAGGTTTATGTCATCGACATATATGGAGGGTACAACAAATTTCGATGTTGTTTTCTTTATAAAAACACATGGACAAATGGCATCATTTATATAACATTTGTTTAATAAATACTCACTAAGGTGGTTATACCACATTCTTCCTGATTGCTTTAAACCATACAAAAATCTTTACAATTTGATTGAAAATATTTCACGGGACTTTGAATTCTGTGCGTTAGGCATTTTAAATCCCTCAGGAATTTTCATGTATATCTTATTATCAAGTGAGCCGTAAAGGTAGGCTATAACTACATCCATTAAATGCATGTCAAGCTTTTCATGGACAGCAAAACTAATGAGATAACGGAATGTTATAGCATCCATAATAGGAGAATATGTCTCTTCATAATCGACACCAGGCCTTTGTGAAAATCCTTGTGCAACAAGGCGTGCCTTATATCTTTGTACCTCATTTTTCTCATTCCTTTTGCGTACAAAGACCCATTTAGAGCCAACAGGCTTAACACCATTAGGTGTTTGGACTACAGGCCCAAATACTTCACGTTTTGCAAGTGAACTTAACTCTAATTGGATTGCTTCTTGCCATTTTGGCCAATCAAGCCTTTTCGACATTCTCCAACAGATTGAGGTTCAAGATCCTCACTTTCTTGCATAATGCTAGATGCAACATTATATGCAAAGATGTAATCCACCACTATATCCACTTGATTCAAATTTGTCTCAATATCGACTGGATTTATTGATAGTTCCTTATTTTCTTGAGTCTCAGGCTCATTGATTTCATCATGAATCTTAGGATTGGTTAAATCGTGAGGTTCTTTATGAGACTCTTTCGTAGTGTCATCTTGATCATTTGTTTTCCTTTTTCTAGGATTTCGATCCTTAGAACCTAATGGTCTTCCACGTTTTAGGCGTGATTTTGACTCATTAGCTGTGACACTAGAAGATTGTCCAAAATCGAAACCAAGACTAGGAATTTTTAACAAACAGGATCAAGAATCATTACTCTTTCGTTTCGACACAAGAAAAAAGGATTTTTCTACACCCCTTTCTTGTGTCGAAGACTAGGAAGACAAATAATCCCTCCTAGAATTTTTTGTTCCCCGCATTTATCCCCTGCTTCCTTATGTCTAGTATTTAGACAAATTTGACTTTCTTTCTATTTAGAATAGAAAACTATTGATACGTCTTATGGCATTGAAATCTGTCAATAGTAACATAGTCACACTACTCCAATTTTAAAAAACGAAATAAAAATAATGAAAGTCAAATACTCTTCTTCAAATTCTACATTACATACTCTTTTTCTACGAGATGCTGGGAATCCCTTGTACCACAGAGGCATGTGGATCAAGATGAGACAATGATGTATTTTTCCACAAAATTTCAAGTTTGGTTTCACTAATATTTCCCCCTAATTTTGGGAAAAATGCCTCATCGAATCGACAATATGCAAAACGAGCAGTGAACAAATCTCTCGTTAATGTTTCAAGGTGGTGAATAATGGAGGGCGATTCAAACCCAACATATATTAACCTTCTTTGGGGACCCATTTTGGTGCGATATGGGAGTGCTATAGGCACATATACAACACATCCAAAAATTCTTAGATGAGATATATTAGGTTCATGACCCAAAACTAATTGCAACGGGGAATATTTGTGATAATTTGTCGGTCTGAGACGAACTAGCATTGCTGCATGCAAAATGGCGTGACCCCAAACAGAAGTGGGCAACTTCGTTTTCATGAGTAACGATCTTGCTATCAATTGTAGACGTTTAATTAAAGACTCTGCACGGCCATTTTGAGTGTAAACATGAGCTACATGATATTCCATTTTTATCTCAATTGATAAGCAATAATCATTAAATGATTGGGATGAAAACTCAGCATCATTATCAAGTCTAATAGACTTAATTGGATTGTCGGGAAATTGTGCCCGTAATCGGATTATTTGTGTCATTAATTTTGCAAACGCGAGGTTGTGAGATAACAATAGGTATACATGAGACCATCTAGAAGATGCATCTATTAAGACCATAAAATATCTAAACGACTTACTATGTGGGTGAATAGGTCCACAAATGTCCCCTTGTATATGTTCTAAAAACGCAGGGGACTCAATCCCAACCTTTGTTGGTGATGGTCTTATAATTAGCTTTTCTTGATAACAAGAAGTGCAAGAAAATTCATTATTTAAAAAAATTTCTAATTCTTTAATGGATGCCCATTTGAGTTTTCTATGATTCATCTCATCATAATTGATCCAGGATGGCCCAATCGATCATGCCAAAGTACAAAAGTATTGGAAGCAGTAATCTTTTGGTTTACGGTAGAATGTGCCTCAATTGCACTAATTTTTGTCCAATACAAGCCACAAGATAAAGATGGAAACTTCTCAATAACTCTTTTCTGGCCAGTGACATTCTTGGTAATGATGAGATATTCTATATTATTCTCATCTATTGTCTCAATATGAAATCCATTTCTGTGGATATCTTTAAAACTCAACAAGTTCCTCTTGGACTTGGAGGAGAACATTGCATTCTCTATGATAATTATTGTTCCCTTAGGCAGAGTTATAGTAGCTCTTCCAGAGCCTTCAATTAGATTACTACTACCAGAAATTGTAGTAATATCTGCCTTACACATACTTAAATGAGAAAAATATTTCTTCTCTTTGAATATTGTATGTGTCGTAGATGAATCAATTAAGCAAATACTTTTACAATTGAAATTTGATCCAAGTTTGCTTTAAAAGATATCCATATTTGATTCCCATAGTTTGACATACAAAAGAAGTATATGAATAAATATTAGTATTTTTAGAGAAAAAATGGAAAAGAAATAAAGTTAAACCAATAATTCAATAACAGTCTTTAATGCATTTTCTAGCAAATTCTAATTATTATACAAATAATTACGCAACAAAAATAATACAAGTACACATATGATTAATACAACTACAACAAATTTATTTACATTTATAAATTATTTGCATTTTCCTACACATTGTATGAAAAATAATTGATCTGTGTAAGAAAATAACATACTCATAAAAAACAATTGAGGGTGAAGTAACAAAAGTTGTTCCAGAGTGCTTGTAAATCTTTTCTTAAAGAGAATTAAAGCAACGTAAAGGAAAGTTAAAATCGTTAAAAGATCACTGAGACTAGAATACTAATTAATAGGATATTACTCCTTGTTTGTGAAATTTATAAAATTTCAGAAATAAAAATATTATTAAGAACTACATAAGAAGAATTGTGCAATAAAAATTATGAGATGTTTATTCATTACATACTATGAATAGGAAAGCATAAAAATTAAATTTCTCAATCATCTCTAACCACAGATCCATCACCGATCAAGTGGTTTATTTTTTCATCAGGGTGCTCAAACAAAATCTGGCACATCCAAGTGGGTGATGTCAAATTCATTGTCATAGATAAGATTGGCTTCAGGATCTTTATTCTTCAGAGATGCTTGATAAAGCTCAACCAAATATTTTGGTATGCGACAAATTTTTGCCCAATGCCCTTTTCCACCGCAACGATAGCATTTAGTTTCTGAATCATTTGCATTTCGCTTCTCATCTTTCCCTTTCCATTTTTGGAAGTTATTTTTCGTTGGAGGATGATTAACACCAGGAAAAATTCTTCCTTGGATATGGCCACGACCACGACCATGAATATGGCCAGGACCTTTTCCACGATTTTCATAATGGCAATACACCTCATCCTCTTTAGGCAATGGTGTAGACCCAATGGGTCGATTTTCGTGATTTCTCATAAGCAATTCATTGTTTCGTTCAGTCACAGGTAGAAGAGAAATCAACTGAGAGTACTTTGTGAAGCCTTTCTCTTGGTACTGTTGTTGCAAGATCATATTGGAGGCATGAAACGTTGTAAACGTTTTTCAAGCATATCATAGTCACTAATATTATCTCCACAGAGTTTTAACTTAGAAGTAATTCTAAACATTGCAGAATTATATTCAGAAACAGACTTAAAGTCTTGGAGCCTAAGATGAGCCCAACCATATCGTTCTTGTGGAAGAGTGACCAACTTTAAGTTGTCATATCTTTCCTTTATACCATTCCACAAAATAAGTGGATATTTTACTGTGAGATATTCAATTTTCAACCCTTCATCAAGGTGATGGCGCAAGAAAATCAAGGCCTTAGCACAGTCTTGGGTAGATGCCTTATCTTTATCTTTAATAGCGTCTCCAAGACCCATTGAATCTAAATGGATTTCAGCATCCAATACCCATATCATATAGTTCTTGCCCGAAATTTCAAGGGCAACGAACTTTCTTTTCATAATATCAGACATAATTAAAAAAATACAAATTTGAGAAAAATTATATCTTAATTTTTTCAAAGATCTTCTTGAGATGGTAGAGTCTCATGCTGATAATGTGTTATAAAATATAACCCAAAATAACAATATAGAACAAGCAAAAACAAACTAAGAGATATAGAGAGAGAGGAAGCGAGATTCTTATTTCTTCTTCAATTGTGTGTATTTTCCTATCTATTACAAGACCTTTATATAGGCATAAAAAGTGAAGAAAATATGTCATGGAATATGGCATTGAACATACAAAATATGTCATTAAACATTTGAGATGAAGATCATGAAAGAAGAGTAGACATCCAACATAATGTGATATTTATCATAACAGTTTCTTTAATGTGAGAAAACATAGTTTTGACTTTACTATTACTTGGTAAGATTTGTTGATCAGTTTACAAATAGTAAATAAAGGTTATTTATTTTAATGTAACAAATGTAATTTTATCATTTTATTGTTATAAATAGATAAAGTAAAATGATCATATGTAAAATTAACTCGTCATAAAGAATTTGCCCTTTCTAACTGTTGATATACTACAGGTTGCTCTTCTTCATGGAATGTGTATGGGGAGGTGGATCTTTAATGCTGCCAATGAAGTTCTCTGTTGTCAATGAAAAATCTGCTGGTATACGCATACATGCAATTCTGACTTTAATATCATATGTAGGAGATTTGTCATAGTATCTAACTTTTATTTCATTGATACCATAGTATTTTTCAACTCCGAAAACAAGATTAGGATACCTTCCAGATTGTGGCTTCTCATATATGCTTTCACGACTTCCTGGTCGACTTGGTAAGCATTCAAATAGCGCGCGCACACACAGACACACACACATAAATGTATGTATGTATGTATGTATGTATGTATGTATGTATGTATGTATGTATGTATGTATGTATATGTTTAAAGTGATCATAAAAAAAGCTCTTTTTCTTCTAGGAAGAAGATCCAAATTTATCGGTCTACTATATGAAAAACTTAATTTATCCTCTATTATACTTGGGGGCCGCTTGGTACAGTGTATAAGAATAATGCTGAATAACGTGTATTAGTAATATAAAGATTAATAATGTATGGGTTAGTAATATAAGCAGTACTAATGTAGAGATTATTTCTTAACCACTATTTGGTGTGGTGTATTAAAAATTAAAATACATTGCATAATTTTTAAGGTAATTGATTGTTTACAAAAAGGCTCTCCATATTCTTTAGTTTTAAGGGACTTTAAGGACAATGTTATCCTTAACCATTCTAATGCATGCATTAATAGCCTTGGTATTGCTAATACCATGGTTTGCTATGTATTAGTTATGCATAGGATAATACCAATTAGGTTGTATAACTGATACTTGTATTGGTAATATATAGGTTTGTTGAAAACGTGTACCACATAAGGGATTAGTAATACCAAAACTAATGCATGCATTATTTTTCTAACGGATCCAACCAAACGACCCCTTAAGGGTTACTCAATCACTTAAAGTTAGCAAATCTTCTTGTATTTCTCCTTGACCTTAATAGATGACCAACATGGACTAGATAGATCGATTTCACGTGTCAAAATACTCTGGAAAAACGGTCCAAATTTGCCCATCTACTTTTGAAATTATTATACATAATTTAGGGAGGGGAGCATGAGTTCACGTGCCTCATGGAACCCCCTAGATACGCCCATGTATGAATGAACCTAAAATAAAAGTGATCATAAAATAAGCTCTTTTTCTTCTAGGAAAAAGATCCAAATTTATCGGTCTACTATATGAAAAACTTAATTTATTGTAACAACCCAAAATATTTTGATATACTTATTATTTGTGAGATTGAGTTTAATTAAATAAGTAGTGAGCCTATATTACACATATTAGTTAGATAATAAATAATTAGAATTTGATAAACAAAATGGGCTAGGCCCACATTATTTCTGTGCTTGCCTACGTGAAATGACTTAAGTTAGAGGGTAAGGCCATTATCTAATGCATATACATAAGGGATTAGTCGGCGGCGCTCATGTTTTGGCAGAAAGGCTATAATTTGTCTCTTTGGTGGAGTGCATTGTCGAAACCGGGAATTAGGAGACTGAGTCTGCTTTTGCAACTCAAATTTGCTATCCAGGTATAAGATTAACTTCACATTCCTAGTTCCTTGTGACGACCCGACCCGTCGTCTTGTGAGTTACCGTTCCGTTTTCCTCATTTCCTATATTTTTATGCTTCATTATCAGTTTTGGGTGTGAACGAGTTGATTTGGATTGGTTTTAGTAGGAAATGAGACACTTAGTCTCTTTAAGGAAGGTTTGTTTTGGAAAAATCAACCGGACGTTGACTTATGTGTTAGAGGGCTCGGATTTGAATCCCGATAATTCGGCTAGCTTCGGGGGATGATTTGTGACTTAGGAGTGTGATCGAAAGTAATTTTGGAAGTCCGGTATAGAATTAGGATTGAATTGGCGAAGTTAGTATTTTGGCGAATTCCGGTTGATAGATGAGATTTTGATCCGAGAGTCGGAATGGAATTCCGAGAGTTGTTGTAGCTTCATTAGGTGATTTGGGATATGTGTGCAAAATATTCGGACGTGGTTTGGTCGGATTTTTGATCGAAAGTGTATTTCGGAAGTTTTTAGAAAATTAGGCTTGAATTCGATGAGTTTTGGGTAATTTGATGTTGTTTGAGGTGTTTTGATGATTGGAAGAGGTTTGAATAATGTTATGAATTATGTTGGCATGTTTGGTCGGGGTCCCATGAGGCTCGGATAAGTTTTGGAAGATTTTTGCCGTTTGAGTATAAGCATGTAATGATCCAAAGGTCCATTTTTAGTTCTAGAGATCGAAATTTTATTTCGAGATTTCTGGAATTTAAATAATAAATTATAGGAGTGACCTGGAAAGTTTGGTCTAATTTCATCAAGTCGCGATTGGGTTTTTGACACGAAACATGAGTTAATTATTTAACGAGCGAAATGGATATCGCACTGAGCAAACGAGCTCCGAATCGAGTTTCGATTGAAGGACTATGTTCGTATCATTATTTGTGACTCATAGGAATAAGAATCATTGACTTCCGAGTTCGTATGATGGAGTTAGAGCCATTTTCGTAAAAAAAAGTGCTGCAATTTCTTTGGCTGCTGATGTATTTTTTTTAGCAGCGTGAACAGTAACCGTGCGTGAACAGTGACCGCGCGGGTGAACGGTGACCACGCGCGTGAACAGTAACCGCACGCGTGAACAGTACTTCCGAAAAATTCTGGACAGTGAGTTTATAAAACACTTCATCCACGATTTTGGGTCATTTTTCCTCCATGGTTGATCATTTTGAGAGCTTCTTGGTGGAGATTAAAGAGGGATTCAAGGGGGAACGACTTGAGGTAAGTTTCTTGGACTTAGAACTCGTTTTTATTGTGAATTCCACCTAGAGATTCATGAAATATAAGCCTACAAATCAAGAACTAGGGCTTGAATTTTGAAACCAAACAATTAGGATTTGATGGGTCATTTGAACTCGGATTTGGGAGTTCTTGGTATGTATAGACTCGTGGCAAGACAAGGAATCCGGTGATGTTAATTTTCTGATTTTTTCGAGATGTGGGACCGAGGCTCGGGTTTTGTCAAATTCGTGAATTTTGATATTTTTCGATTGCTTTCGATTGGGTATTGTCTCTTTAGCATAATGCGACATATTCATTGAGATTTTGGGCAGATTCGTCGCACGAGGAGGGTAATTTGAGAGGCAAGGGCATAGCGAGCTAGACTTTGACCATTTTGAGGTGAGTAATTGATGTAAATGATGTCCTGAGGGTTTGAAACCCCGGAATTTCACATCGTAACGCTATATTGAGGTGACTTGCACGCCGGATAACGGGCGTGGAGTAGAGCACCATTGGGGATTGTGACTTGGTCCGTCCCGAGAGATGTTTTTACCGTGTTTTCTACTTGAACTAAATTTAGAATCATCCTTACTTGGATTTAATTGTTACATTTGGACTTCTTGCCAATTATTTAAATCCTTCAGGGATTGATATCACTGCTTTCACATATTTTGCATATCATTTGACCTCAGTCCAAAGTGTTAAATACTGTTTGCAAACTCAGTCATCTTTCTAAGATTTAAAAACTTAAATGATATTTCGGGCTGAGAACTACTGTTTTACAAATGCCCAAGGGGTTTATGACGGTTTCTGGACTGAGCATGGATCGGGCTGCACGCCGCAACAGTATTACATTGATATTGAGGCCGAGAACCTGGTTGAGTACATTGATATTGAGGCCGAGAGCCTGGTTGATTATACTGAGATTGATATGAGGCCGAGGGCCTAGATTTGATTCCACGAGATGGCTTGATATTGCGCTTGTGTTGTAGGAGCCCCTCCGAAGTCTGCACACACCCCCAGTGAGCGTCGTCGACGATAAATAAATGGATGGCTCGGGCTGCACGCCGCAATGGGTACTAGAGTGTATGTCACGACCCGGATTTTCCACCATCGGGTGTCGTGATGGCGCCTACTATCAGAGCTAGGCAAGCCAAATATATAAAACATTTTTCCTGCTTTCTTCCAAACAATATAATAAACGAGACAAAATTTAAGCGAAAGACTTTAAATCTAAAGCAACTGAGAACCAAAAGTGCGGAAGTTTGAACCAAAATGCTACCCAGAGTCTGGTGTCACTAGCTCACGGACTACTACAGAATACTACAATCAATGTCTGAGAGGAAAATACATCATGTTTGTCTGATACAAGATAAACAAACGAAAAACATGGAAATAGACTTCGGCCTGCGAACGCCAGCTAGGCTACCTCGAGAGTCCCTGGACTGAAGATAGCTCCCAGAAGTACTACTGCTGCGGTCCGTAAGCTGCTCCCTGATCTATGCACAAAAATGCACAGAGTGTAGAATTAGCACAACCGACCCCATGTGCTGGTAAGTGCCTGGCTTAACCCCGGCGAAGTAGTGTAACGACCCGACCGGTCGTTTTGAGCTCCGACGCGTCATTCAGCAGTTTGAGGCCATGAGCGGCTTCATCTCAGGTATATTGACTTGTGTGTATGGTCAGAATTAAAATTCAGGAAGTTTAGAGTCAAATCTAAATGGAAATTCTCATTTTGAAAGCTTAAAAATGAAGAAATGAACTAGGATTGAAATTTTGAGTAAACGACCTCGGAATTGGGATCCGAAGATTCCAGCAGGTTCGTATAATGATTTCAGACTTGGGCGTATGCCCGAATCGGGTTTTGGATAACCCGGGAGCGTTTTGGCGCCTATTGTGGAAGATAGCATTTTAGAAGAAATTGCATCAGTTTGGTTTAAAATGCATTTCAGTGTTATTGATGTCCGTTTGGGATTCCGAGATTGGGAGTAGCTCCGTATGGCGATTCTAGATTTGGGAGCGCGATCGGAAGTGAATTCGGAGGTTCGTAGGTCATTTTGGTGCCGTTCGGCTAAAGATGGAAAATTGAAGGTTTTTGAGAAAATTTGGCCGGAAGTGGAAACTTTGATATCGGATTCGAAATGCGAATTTTATGGTTTGGATAGCTTCGTTAGGTTATTTGGGACTAAGGAGTGTGTCCGGATATCTTTGTGTTGAAATATATGAATTATGGGAAAAATTTGAAAACTTTTGATATTTAATATTGTTAAAGTTGACTTTGGTCAACATTTTTGGTAAACAGACCCGGACCCGTGATTTTTCGGTCTCGAAAGGTCCATAGAAAAATATGGGAGTTGAACGTGTTTCCGGAATCGAATTCCGAGGTCCCAGGCCCGAGAAATGATTTTTTTCGTGAAATTATTTTCTGAAAATGTTTAAGGAAAATGAAAATGAAATTTGATCAGAAAGTAATGGTATCAGGCTCGTATTTTGGTTCCGATGCCCGGTACAGTTCATATATGTTGGTTAAGCGCTTCCTGTAAAGTTTGGTTACAAATGGACGTTGTTTGACGGGTTTCGGCCTTAAATTGGAATATTTGAAAGTTTATGAAATTTGAAAGAATTCTTGGATTTAAGGCTCAAATAATTGATTTTGATGTTATTTTGGCGATTTGATCGCTCGAGCAAGTTCGTGTGATGTTTTAGAGTCAGTGTTCATATTTGGTTTGGAGCCCCGAGGGCTCGGGAGTGTTTCGGAGGTGTCTCGAAGTGATTTCGGACTTGGGAAAAATTGCAGAAAATTCTGCTGTGCCCAGAAAATTTTAGGTGCGAGTACTCCAGTTTGGAAGCTCATATCTTGTAATCTATAAGAAATCAGAAAAAGTACAAAACACAAAAGTTGTAGCCCATACATTCTAGGTTTCGGAAAGTTAAACCATTTGCGATTTGGATATCATCTCAGAAAGTTATGATGGATCGAAAAGGGCTGCTAGAGCAATTTCGGCAGAATTTACAATGAACTTTAGAAGCTCATATCTCGGGATATATAAAGAGTTATATGGTGTACAACCTATCAAATTAAATATCTTTGAATCTAGTTTCTGAATCTTCAAACCGTTTGTCATTTGGATATTTATACAAGACGTTATGGGTATTTAAACAGAAGGTGTCCGACAAGGAACAATTTTAATAGGATGTACAACTTGTATAGCACAAGTGCAAGGTATAACTCGACGAAGCACAGACAGATTCTTTTATACACGGATTTAGCTCACTTTTCTTCATTTCTTCAAAGTATGGACGATTTTTGGGGAGCTTCAAGAGAGGATTTTCATCATCAATGTGTAGGTAAGTTATCCTCACCTATTTTGAGTTAAGTACATCAATTATGTATGGATTTGAGCATGAAAATTGTAGAAAAATTGAGGATTTAGGCCTAGGGATTTGAAAATAAGATTTGATGATTTGAGGGGTCAAATGAACTCCGATTTTGGTAAATTTTATATGTACGGACTCGTGGAGAGACGAGGAATTCGATGTTGTGACTTTCATAATTTTTCGAGAAGTGGACCCGGGGCTCGGGTTTTGCAAATTTCGAGATTTTCGATATTTTTCGAGTCTTTTCGATTGGGTTATATTCCCTTAGACTATTGGAATATATTCCTTGTGGTTTTGGCAAGATTCGACACGCGAGAAGGTCGATTCGAAAGAAAAGGGCATCGCGGAGTAGACTTTTGGTCATCTTGAGGTGAGTAATAGATGTAAATACTGTTCTGAGGGTTTGAAACCCCGGACTTTCACATCGTAATGCTATATTGAGGCATGACACGCACTCCATGGCGAGTGCGGGGTCAGATACTATTGGGGATTGTGACTTGGTCCATCCCGTGTGATGTTTATACTATACTGGTGATTGATACACATACTTCATTGATATTACTGGGCTTGATGCCATGTTTGGGGCCTTGTGCCGATTTGTAAAATCCTTCGAGGATTGATATTACTGCTTAGCATGATTTGCATATCATTTAATTTCAGTCCAAGGTTTTAAATGCTGTTTTGCAAACTCAGCCATAATTCTAAGTGTTGAAAACTTAAATGATATTTTTAAATGTATTCCGGGCTGGGAACTTCTGTTTTGTAAATGCCCAAGGGGCTTATTATATTATTTTCTGGACTGATTATAAAGTGACTTGAAACAGTGGTAACAATGACACTGTGTGATATACTTGAAACAGTGGTAACAATGACACTGTGTGATATACTTGAAACAGTGGTAACAATGACACTGTGTGATATACTTGAAATAGTGGTAACAATGACACTGGATGATATACTTGAACAGTGGTAACAATGGCACTGTATGATATAAATTGGTCAGGTAACAATGGCTGACCGGTCAGGTAACAATGACTGACCAAGATATTGCGCTTGGGCTGTAGGAGCCCCTCCGGAGTCTGTACACACCCCCAGTGAGCGCCGTCGACGATAAATAAATATGGATGGCTCGGGCTGCACGCCGCAGTGGGTACTGGAATGTACCATCATATGCATTGCATTGCATTCATGTATTTGTATTTATACTGGTGTTTAGCTGCTCAGTTCCATATGTTGCTGTATATTCGGATTGTAGCTTACTTTGTGTATTTACTGGATTTTCTTATCTTCGGACTGTAGTTACTTTTATTACTCACTGGGTCGGAGTACTCACTTTACTCCCTGCACCTTGTGTGCAGATCCAGGGCAGTCTCAGGCTCAGTAGATCCAGTTGATCAGCAGATCCAGCCTCTGGGAGTATCGAGGTAGCTGCACGGCGTTCGCAGCCATTGATCTTCTCCCTCCTATCCTATCTCTTTATTTCCGCATTATCGGACTTTGGATATACCGTGTATTAGGATGATATTCTGTATTCTAGAGGCTCAGATTCGTGACACCGGGTCCTAGTGAGATTATATTGTGTATTTTGTTAAAATCTTCAGTACTTTAATCTTGCTTAATTGATATTTCTTTCTGCTATTTTTGATAAATTGGGTTAAGTGTTGAATAATGGTCGGGCTTGCCTAGTAGTGTGCTGGGCGCCATCACGACCGCGATTTGGGTCACGACAAGTTGGTATCAGAGCCTAGGTTACTTGGTCTCGCGAGTCATGAGCCAGTTTAATAGAGTCTCGCGGATCGGTACGGAGATGTCTGTACTTATCCTCGAGAGGCTGCCGAACCTTTAGGAAAACTTCACATTCTTGAATTCTTATCGTGCGTCCTTGATTCAGCTTGAAAAGAAACTTTTGAAATTCCTTCCGCGTGATCGTTTGCGCCAACGGACGCTCAGTATCAGATGTGTCTCGATGGCTTTTGATTCGCCGATCGAGGGGCGAGGTGTAATCTCTGTGAGTTTGAAGTTAGACCAGTCTGGAGGACTTGAGGCCAAATCTTTGCCAATGGCTTGAGCACCGAGGTGCTGATTTTGTGAGCAAGTGTTTTGAACTCATATGTTCATTATTGTCCTTGTTAGCCGGAATGGCGGTTGGATATCCACGTGATGAGTATGTTAGTGTTGCGAGGTGTATTTGTACGACTTGGTAGTGGCGAAGAAGCCTACTGGATAGTAGATGAACTATTAAGTGATTCGTTTCTTATTGTGATTTGTTGAGTAGCCCGAGTTATGGGCGCGTGAAGAATATTTTTCGTGTCTCCTAGTTAGATAAGTCTGGGAGCTGAGATCGCTTCCGTAAATGTATTATGACGAAATCGTTGAGTCAAGGAGACCACCTTGAAGGTCGAAAATATTAAAGGAAGAATATGTTCCTACTTGGTTGAATAGCCCAATAATGGAGGGTTGAAGGGTATTTTCTATGTGTTATGATTCAAATAGGTGCAACGCATGTCCATGTATCAATTTAGATTTATGTAATTGATATGCATTGTGATGCTTTGTCAAGTTGTGGATGTGTTGTTAGGATGGTTTTGGTGATTCTCTGGCAGGTGGATAGGACCAATTACAAAGGAGGCTCTGCCGAAATTTTTGAAAAATTTAGGACTTAAAAAAAAAATTGGTCGCCTAGAGAGTGGGCTTAACTGTTGTGTGAGTAAATGCAAGAATTGCAGAAGAGTTAAAATTCCAGATGATTCTTGTTTCCACGAGCTTATGATGGAGTGAGTTTAATCTCACCATGATATTACGACAACAATAGAGTATATGTGTTGTGATCTATGGCTTCGAGCCAAGTTGGGGAGCTTGCTGTTGATTAGCTGATTGCACGGTTTATTACCTGCGTGAATTCTGGTTATTGGCGTATTGGTGGGTTATTGCAGCTACGGAAAAGGACCATGAGTGGTAATTTGAGTAAATGAATTGTTGGATGCATGCTATGGTTAGCCTTATTGGCTCATGTTCAGACTTGAGGGAAGATTCATGATTTATGCCTCGTATAGGTGCAGGCTTCGAGGGAAGTGATCCCTCTAGGTGCTTTATCGAGAGGGTATTCATATGTTATAAAATTCAGTAGAGTTGGTTGCATTCGGGGCCAAGTCAGAGCTGGGTGGCTCTCAATAGCGGTCCTAGTTAATTCAAGAGGTAAAGTGTGGTGCCTAATGATTTTGAGTCTATAAGTACGGTTAAGAGTCAAGCTTTTGAAGCAGCTTATGAAGAAAGGCACAGAATGTTCTATGATGTTTTGACTTGCGGTGTAGCATTTGAGAGACATGAAATGGTCATGGTATTTGAGACAGCATGGTCTCGTGATTTAAGGTCACTCGGGGTGAGTTTGGTTGAAATAAGTTAGGTGTTAAAGGGAGATATTATTATTTCTAAGGCAATCAAGGATAAATTGGAAGGAAGTAGATTGATTAGCCATAGTTGAGTTGGTATACTGGTGTCAGTGATCGGTTCGTTCAGCGTGATCGAGTTATGCATGTGAGGCTTGTCGGCCGCAGTGATTGATGTTATTCTGAAGCATTCTTTTGTTAGGGCCTATTATGAGTAGGCGGATCCCAGAAAGTGTTATGGTGGCTTGGACAACTACTTAGAGATTAGCATATTCGACGATTATGAGGATTCGCCTGTATGCTGCTATAGTTCTCCTGAAGTGAGTTAAATGGAAAGTCTTATATGATGAAGTATTAGCCTATCGGCGGTTCCAGAGTTGTGATGGAAATCGCGTCTATCTTATATTGGCACGTGAGGTACAGTGAGTGGTATGAAATTTGAAGTAAGGACCAAGGTTGTAGTTTGGTCAATGGCTGTGATGTCACGATCTCGGATGAGCAGTATATGAGTTTCAGTGTTTTGAGTAAGATGGGTATTGACGTCAGTATCACCTGAGGTCGGTGTTCTGTGAGAAAGGCTTTGCATCCTGGTTAGGGATTCTTGATCGCTTTTCAGCGTTAGTGCAGCCGGTGGTTTGGATGTGCAGACCCGTTAATTATTTCGGAAGATGGTGGGAGCTTGTCCCACAGGAATATTGTATAAGTGTGACATGTAGTCACTTGATTAATTAGAAATTTAAACCAAGTATGAGGATTTTGGTAATATCATCCATTTGAGAATTTATGCCTGGAGGGCACTCTGTTTATTGGGTTATGGACCTGTGAAAGATTATTGGCCTAGCTTGGCACGATCAGGATCGACTTGAGGTCGGTGGATAGATTTAAATGTGGAAGTGAGCCTTACGTCAGGCCAGTTGTGTTTATTTCAGCAATGCGCTCTTTATGGAAGGATAGTCGCAGTCTTATTTCGTGGTCAGTTAATTCATGTAAAGATATATTGCACCGTATGAGTTGTGAGACGGCTTGGTAAATTCCTTATGTGTTGAGGTTCCGCTCAGCGGTGATGTTATATGAGCAGGATGAGACTTAGATCATGTATCGCACCTCAGTTGTGCTTGAGTTTGTAGCCTATAGCGCTATATGTTTCCTTGGGAATGATATTATGCACCTTAGTGTGTTTATGACCGATATTCGGTATTTTGATGTGATGAGCTATTCAGCTCGACGTATATCTCCTTATGTGAGTTCTATATGTGGATCGGGTGGCACACCGCCATGGGTATGTTGTTTGGATCGGGTTGCACGCCGCAACAGTGTGATGTTCAGTTCAGTGCCCATATTTGCTTTTGTGTGTTCTATTTCCCTGTTTTCTGAGGAAGTCTATGTTAGTGTGCGAGTTGAGTAGTTCCTTCTAGAGTTCGCCTTCCTTTTGTATCGCATTCGAATTGATAGCATACTGGCACATTGTGGCGTCTTGTGGGATTTTTGATTATGTCTGAGGTGGCTTATTGCCTGAGCAGTTCGTACTGGGTGAGACGAGGTTACTAGATTTGGGGTCAGTGCAAACTGATTATATGAAGTATATTATAGAGCAAAGATCATTCTTTGGTTTGGGACAAGGTAATGGAACTTGTCAGGAGTGTAGGTCCAATGAATTGTTGATTCAGCAGTTGGCTGTGAATTTTGGCACATCTCTTCAGTCGTATAGGTGTTGAAAAAAAAACTAGAGCAAGACCTGTGTAGATCATGAGATGCAATTAATGAGAGCATCAGATTCGTGGAATTTCGACTATTATGTTTAAAGAATGTTATTGTGGTTCTATGAGTAAAGTGATGCAAAGTGTAAATTCAGCAAAGTTATGCAGTCATGTTTGGGTACAGCGTGTGGAGATTGATATGGTAGTCGTATGATGGAAACAGGCTTGGCAGGGAAATTCAGGATGTTGGAATTGGGCCTAATGGCTTATTTGCTTGAATAAATAAGTATATCTACAGAATTATCTAGCTAATGTGCTCAACGGAGTAGTGGTAGCATGCGAAGGTGCATGATGTGTTAAACAAGTGATTTCAGACTACTTCAGTGTAGTTCTCAGCACGTTCGAGGACGAACGTATGTTTAAGTGGGGGAGATTGTAACGACCCGACCGGTCATTTTGAGCTCCGGTGCATCATTCAGCAGTTTGAGGCCATGAGCGGCTTCATCTCAGGTATATTGACTTGTGTGTATGGTCAGAACTAAAATTCAGGAAGTTTGGAGTCAAATCTAAATGGAAATTCTCATTTTGAAAGCTTAAAATTGAAGAAATGAACTAGGATTAGAATTTTGAGTAAACAACCTCGGAATTGGGATCTGAAGGTTCCAGCAGGTTCGTATGATGATTTTGGGCTGGGGCATATGCCCGGATCGAGTTTTGGATAACCCGGGAGAGTTTTGGCGCCTATTGTGGAAGATAGCATTTTAGAAGAAATTGCATCAGTTTGGTTTAAAATGAATTTCAGTGTTATTGATGTACGTTTGGGATTCCGAGACTGGGAGTAGCTCCGTATGGTGATTCTGGATTTGGGAGCGCGATCGGAAGTGAATTCGGAGGTCCGTAGGTCATTTTGGAGCCGTTCGGCTAAAGATAGAAAATTGAAGGTTTTTGAGAAAATTTGGCCAGAAGTGGAAATTTTGATATCGGATTCGAAATGCGAATTTTATGGTTTGGATAGCTTCGTTAGGTTATTTGGGGACTAAGGAGTGTGTTCGGAATATCTTTGTGTTGAAATATATGAATTATGGGAAAAATTTGAATTTTTTTGATATTTAATATTGTTAAAGTTGACTTTGGTCAACATTTTTGGTAAACGGACTCGGACCCGTGATTTTTCGGTCTCGAAAGGTCCATAGAAAAATATGGGAGTTGAACTTGTTTCCGAAATAGAATTCCGAGGTCCCAGGCCCGAGAAATGAATTTTTTTGTGAAATTGTTTTCTGAAAATGTTTAAGGAAAATGAAAATGAAATTTGATCATAAATTAATGGTATCGGGCTCATATTTTGGTTCCGACGGTCGGTAAAGATCATATATGTTGGTTAAGCGCTTCCTGTGAAGTTTGGTTACAAACGGACGTTGTTTGACGAGTTTCGGCCTTAAATTGGAAAATTTGAAAGTTTATGAAATTTGAAAGAATTCTTGGATTTAAGGCTCAAATAATTGATTTTGATGTTATTTTGGCGATTTGATCGCTCGAGCAAGTTCGTGTGATGTTTTAGAGTCAGTGTTCATATTTGGTTTGGAGCCCCGAGGGCTCAGGAGTGTTTCGGAGGTGTCTCGGAGTGATTTCGGACTTAGGAAAAATTGCAGAAAATTCTGTCGTGCCCAGAAAATTTTAGGTGCGAGTAGTCTAGTTTGAAAGCTCATATCTTATAATCTATAAGAAATCCGAAAAAGTGCAAAACAAGGAAGTTGTATCCCATACATTCTAGTTTTCGGAAAGTTAAACCATTCGCGATTTGGATATCATCTCAGAAAGTTACAATGGATCGAAAAGGTCTGCTGGAGCAATTTCGGCAGAATTTTCGATGTACTTTAGAAGCTCATATCTCGGGATATATAAAGAGTTATATGGTGTACAACCTATCAAATTAAATATCTTTGAATCTAGTTTCTAAATCTTCAAACCGTTTGTCATTTGGATATTTATACAAGACGTTATGGGTGTTTAAACAGAAGGTGTCTGACAAGGAACAATTTTAATAGGATGTACAACTTGTATAGCACAAGTGCAAGGTACAACTCGACGAGCACATGCAGATTCTTTTATACACGGATTTAGCTCACTTTTCTTCATTTCTTCAAAGTATGGATGATTTTTGGGGAGCTTCAAGAGGGGATTTTCATCATCAATGTGAAGGTAAGTTATCCCCACCTATTTTGAGTTAAGTACATCAATTATATATGGATTTGAGCATGAAAATTGTAGAAAAATTGAGAATTTAGGCCTACGGATTTGAAAATAAGATTTGGTGATTTGAGGGATCAAATGAACTCCGATTTTGGTAAATTTTATAAGTACGGACTCGTGGCGAGACGAGGAATCCGGTGATGTGACTTTCGTAATTTTTCGAGTAGTGGGCCCGAGGCTCGGGTTTTGCAAATTTCATGATTTTCTATATTTTTCGAGTCTTTTCGATTGAGTTATATTCCCTTAGCCTATTGTAATATATTACTTGTGGTTTTGGCAAGATTCGACGCGCGAGGAGGTCGATTCGAAAGGAAAGGGGCATCGCGGAGTAGACTTTTGGCCATCTTGAGGTGAGTAATAGATGTAAATGCTGTTCTGAGGGTTTGAAACCCCGGAATTTCACATCGTAACGCTATATTGAGGCGTGACACGCACTCCATGGCGAGTGCGGGGTCAGATACTATTGGGGATTGTGACTTGGTCCATCCCGTGTGATGTTTATATTATATTGGTGATTGATACACATACTTCATTGATATTACTGGGCTTGATGCCATGTTTGAGGCCTTGTGCCGATTTGTAAAATCCTTCGAGGATTGATATTACTGCTTAGCATGATTTGCATATCATTTAATTTCAGTCCAAGGTTTTAAATGCTGTTTTGCAAACTCAGCCATAATTCTAAGTGTTGAAAACTTAAATGATATTTTTAAATGTATTCCGGGCTGGGAACTTCTGTTTTGTAAATGCCCAAGGGGCTTATTATATTATTTTCTGGACTGATTATAAAGTGACTTGAAACAATGGTAACAATGGCACTGTGTGATATACTTGAAACAGTGGTAACAATGACACTGTGTGATATACTTGAAATAGTGGTAACAATGACACTGGATGATATACTTGAACAGTGGTAACAATGGCACTGTATGATATAAATTGGTCAGGTAACAATGGCTGACCGGTCAGGTAACAATGACTGACCAAGATATTGCGCTTGGGCTGTAGGAGCCCCTCCGGAGTCTGTACACACCCCCAGTGAGCGCCGTCGACGATAAATAAATATGGATGGCTCGGGCTGCACGCCGCAGTGGGTACTGGAATGTACCATCATATGCATTGCATTGCATTCATGTATTTGTATTTATACTGGTGTTTAGCTGCTCAGTTCCATATGTTGCTGTATATTCGGATTGTAGCTTACTTTGTGTATTTACTGGATTTTCTTATCTTCGGACTGTAGTTACTTTTATTACTCACTGGGTCGGAGTACTCACTTTACTCCCTGCACCTTGTGTGCAGATCCAGGGCAGTCTCAGGCTCAGTAGATCCAGTTGATCAGCAGATCCAGCCTCTGGGAGTATCGAGGTAGCTGCACGGCGTTCGCAGCCATTGATCTTCTCCCTCCTATCCTATCTCTTTATTTCCGCATTATCGGACTTTGGATATACCGTGTATTAGGATGATATTCTGTATTCTAGAGGCTCAGATTCGTGACACCGGGTCCTAGTGAGATTATATTGTGTATTTTGTTAAAATCTTCAGTACTTTAATCTTGCTTAATTGATATTTCTTTCCGCTATTTTTGATAAATTGGGTTAAGTGTTGAATAATGGTCGGGCTTGCCTAGTAGTGTGCTGGGCGCCATCATGACCGGGATTTGGGTCGCGACAAGTTGGTATCAAGGCTAGACAGTACCAACCACAATTAACCTGTACAAATATATATACAACAAGTGCAAGAAAACAATAACAAGATAATACAAAGTAAAACTGGGAGGGGACATGCTATCGGGAAGTAACAGATAAAAATGAAATATCGGAAATAAATAGAAGAAACTCCGGTTTCCATGATATATATATATATATATATATATATAGTGGACGGCGTGCCACACGATCCCATAATATCATATATAAGTAGACGACGTGCCACACGATCCCATAATATAGTATATAAGTGGACGGTGTGCCACACGATCCCTTTTAACAATATATAGGTGGACGGCGTGCCACACGATCCCTTTTAACAATATATAGGTGGACGGCATGCCACACGATCCCTATTTCCATATACCACGTGGTAGGCGTACCACCCGTTCCCATTTCATCTTTATCACAGTGCACAATATGTCACCGGCAATGGAGTCCAATAACCAAGTGGACGGCATGCCACACGATCCCATAATATCATATATAAGTGGACGGCGTGCCGCACGATCCCATAATATCATATATAAGTGGACGGCATGCCACACGATCCCATAATATAGTTCATAATATCTGACTTCATATAGTAGACCCCTGTAGTGGAGAATAACAACTCAATACCTTTAACCCGGCAATGGTACAACTAACAGCCCAAATATCCCGACAAGGGAGAATATATATATCAGTCTACACATCCTGGCAAGGGAGTATTCACAACACATTTTCCTTTTAAATCGTTCTTCCTCAACCGTTCACATTATATGAAACTTATCAAATAAACAAGGAGCTTGTGTCACATTATTCAAATTAAAAGCAATCAAGACTCACGGTCATGCTAGACTCCGGTGCATAGATAACCGTCACCATGCCTATACACCGTACTCCACATTAGCAAGTAGAAAATATCATCCTAATCCTATTTCCTCAAGCCAAAGTTAGAACAAACACTTACCTCGAATGCTCCAAACTCAATTCACGCTTCTAGTATAACTTTACCTCTTGATTCCACCACAAATCCTCTCGAGTCTAGTCATAAGTTACTTAATCACATTAATAATTACTAAATGAATCATCCCCAATGCATGAAAATAGATTTTTCAAGGTTCTTCCCAAAAATGTCAAAAATACCCCTGGACCCACGTGGTCGAAACTCGAGGTTCAGACCAAAACCCGGTTATCCATTCCCCCATGAATCCAAATATATGATTTGTTTTAAAATCAGACCCCAAATTAAGGTCCAACTTCTCAATTTGTAGAAAACCTAGGTTCTACCCAAAACACCCAATTTCACCCCTGAAAATCTTTGATTTGAAGTTGAAATTATGTTAAAAGATGTTAAGGAATAAAGAAATTAAGTTAGAAATCACTTACCAATCGTTTTGGAGAAGAAAAGTTGTTTGGAAAATCGCCTCTTAGGTTTTGGGTTTTTGAAAAGTGAAAAATGACTGAGATTTTACGAACTTGTATGCCTTTCTGAGGACCTGGCGCGGACCGCACAAAAATGTGTTGCGGCCGCGCCGAGTGGGAGAAAAATTGGGGCTTTTCTGAACCCTTCCAGCGCGGACCGCACTGTTTTGGTGCGCGGCCGCGCTGGTTAACCTGAAACCCTAGCCCTCAGACTCAGCCACGCGGACCGCACAGAAAGGCATCGCGGCTCCAGCGCGGACCGCGCGGAAATGACCGCGGCCGCGCTGGTGTCTGCAACACCTGAACCTGCATTTTCTTAAGTCCAAGACCTCCCGGGCCCCATTCAAAACTCACCCGAGCCCTCGGGGCTCCAAACCAAACATGCACACAACCTTAAAAATATCTTACGGACTTACTCGTGCGATCAAATCGCCAAAATAACATCATATACATAGGATCAAGCCTCAAACACATGATTTTCTTTCTTCAACTTTCATAACTCAAATTCTCCATTTTTAGTCCGAAACACGTCATATGACGTCCGTTTTTAGCCAAACTTTACAGATAGTGCTTAACACATATTTAAGACTTGTACCGGGCGTCGGAACCAAAATACGAGCCCGATACCTATATTTTCTAACTCCTTTTCATTTCAAATTTTCATATCAAATTTCAGAAAAACAATTTCTTTCAAAAATTCATTTCTCGGGCTTGGGACCTCAGAATTTGATTCCGGGCACACGCCCAAGTCCCATATTTTTCTACGGACCCTCTGGGACCGTCGAATCACAGGTCCGGGTCCGTTTACCCAAAATGTTGACCGAAGTCAACATTATGCATATTAATACCAAAATTCATCAAATGTTTCACAAAATTCACATATTCTAACAAAAAAAAACTTTCCGGCTACGCGCCCGAACTGCGCATGCAAATTGAGGCAACTAAAAGCGAGGTTTTCAAGGCCTCGGGAGCACGGAACAAGGAAGAATTACGGTGATGACCCCTTGGGTCGTCACATTCTCCACCTCTAAAACAACCGTTCGTCCTCGAACGGACAAAAGAAAGAAGTACCTGAGTCGGGAAATAAATGAGGATAACGGCTCCGCATATCGGACTCGGACTCCCAGGTCGATGCCTCAGGAGGCTGACCTCTCCACTGAACACGTACCGATGGAAAACTCTTCGACCTCAACTGTCAAACCTGCCGGTCTAGAATAGCCACCGGCTCCTCCTCATATGACAGATCCTTGTCCAATTGGACAGTGCTGAAATCTAACACGTGCGATGGATCGCCGCGATACTTCCGGAGTATAGATACATGAAACAAAGGATGCACAGCTGACAAGCTAGGTGGCAAGGCAAGTCTATAAGCCACCTCTCCCACATGATCAAAGATCTCAAATGGACTGATGAACCTAGAGCTGAGCTTGCCCTTCTTCCCAAATCTCATCACGCCCTTCATAGGCTATACACGGAGCAATACCTGCTCACCAACCATGAAAGCAACATCTCTGACCTTGCGGTCTGCATAACTCTTCTGTCTAGACTAAGCTGTACGAAGTCTATCCTGAATAATCCTGACCTTGTCCAAGGCCTCCTGAACCAGATCCGTACCCAATAATCGAGCCTCCCCCGGTTCAAACCATCCAACTGGAGACCGACATCGCCTACTATACAATGCCTCATACGGAGCCATCTGAATGCTGGACTGGTAGTTGTTATTGTAGGCAAACTCTGCTAACGGCAAAAACTGGTCCCACGAGCCTCCAAAAATCAATGAAACAGGCTCGGAGCATGTCCTCAAGAATCTGAATAGTCCTCTCAGACTGACCGTCTGTCTGGGGATGAAATGCTGTACTCAACTTAATCTGGGTGCCCAACTCTCGCTGAACCGCCCTCTAGAAATGCGAGGTAAACTGCGTACCCCGATCCGAAATGATAAATAGCGGCACCCCATGAAGGCAAACAATCTCCCTGATATAAATCTCGGCTAACCTCTCGGACGAATAAGTGGCTGCAATAGGAACAAAATGCGTTGACTTGGTCAGCCTATCAACAATAACCCAAACCATATCAAACTTCTTCCGAGTCATCGAAAGTCCAGTAACAAAATCCATAGTAATCCTCTCCCACTTCCACTCGGGAAGCTCAATCCTCTGAAATAAGCCACCGGGCCTCTGATGCTCGTACTTAACCTGCTGACAATTCAAACACCGAGCCACATGCACAACGATGTCTTTCTTCATCTTACGCCACCAATAGTGCTGCCTCAGATCCTGATACATCTTTGCGGTGCCCGGATGAATAGAATATAGAGAACTGTGGGCCTCCGCTAAGATCAACTCTCGAATCCCATCAACATTGGGCACACAAACTCGCCCCTACAATCTCAATACACTATCATCATCTAAGGTTGCTTTCTTGGCACATCCACACTGCACCGTGTCTCTCAAGACACACAAATGGGGATCCTCAAACTGCCGCTCATGGATACGCTCTAATAGTGAGGAACGAGCAACTGTGCAAGCTAACACTCTGGTAGGCTCAGAAATATCCAACCTCATAAGATGATTGGACAAAGCCTGAACATCCAAAGCAAGCGATCTATGACTGACTGGAATATAAGCGAGACTACCCATGCTGGCGGACTTTCTACTCAATGCATCGGCCACCACATTGTCCTTTCCCGGGTGATATAAGATAGTGATGTCATAATCTTTCAACAATTCCAACCACCTCCTCTGCCTCAATTTCAACTCCTTTTTTCTTGAACAAATATTGAAGACTCTTATAGTCCGTGAACACCTCCCACGTCATGCCATATAAGTAATGCCTCCCGAACTTCAAGACATGAACAATGGATGCCAACTCGAGATCATGAACCGGATAATTCTTCTCGTGGATCTTCAACTGCCTCGAAGCATAGGCAATTACTTTGCCTCCCTGCATCAATACCGCACCAAGCCCAATACGGGATGCATCACAATAGACCGTATATGGTCCTGAACTTGTGGGCAAAACCAATACCGGTACCGTAGTCAGAGCCGTCTTGAGCTTCTGAAAGCTCGCCTCACACTCGTCTGACCACCTGAACTGGGCACCCTTCTGGGTTAATCTGGTCATAGGGGCTCCAATGGATGAAAAACCCTCCACGAACCGACGATAGTAACCTGCTAACCCCAGGAAACTCCGAATCTCCGCAGCTGAAGCTGGTCGAGGCCAGTTCTTGACTGCCTCTATCTTCTTCGGGTCTACCTGAATACCTACCGCTGATACGACATGACCCAGGAATGCGACCGAACTCATCCAAAACTCGCACTTTGAGAACTTAGCATACAATTAACTATCCCTCAGGGTCTGAAGAACCACACTGAGGTGTTGCTCATGCTCCTCCTGACTGCGGGAGTATATCAAAATATCATCAATGAAGACTATCACGAATGAGTCCAAGTAAGGCTTGAACACTCGGTTCATCAAATCCATAAAGGTTGCTGGGGCATTGGTCAACCCAAATGACATAACCAAGAACTCATAATGCCTGTACCGAGTGCGGATTGCTATCTCGGATGCCCTAATCCTCAACTGATGGTAGCCATATCTCAAGTCTATCTTGAGAATACCTTGGCACCCTGAAGTTGATCGAACAAATCATCAATCCGCGGCAGTGGATACTTATTCTTAATTGTAACCTTGTTCAATTCCCGGTAATCAATGCACATCCTCATCGAACCATCTTTTTTCTTCACAAATAACACCGGTGCGCCCCAAGGTAAAACACTGGGTCTAATAAAACCTTTCTCAAGCAAATCCTGCAGCTGTTCCTTTAACTCTTTCAACTCCGGTGGGGCCATATAATATGGCGAGATAGAAATGGGTTGAGTGCCCGGGGCCAAATCAATACAAAAGTCGATATCCCTGTCGGGCTGCATACCCGGCAGGCCTAAAGGGAAAACCTCAGGAAACTCCCAATCAATGGGCACGAAATCAATAGAAGGGGCCTCCGCGCTAGAATCACGGACATACGCCAAGTAGGCCAAACATCCCTTCTCGACCATACGCCGAGCCTTCACATACGAGATAACACAGTGGGTACAATGACCAGAAGTCCCTCTCCACTCTAAGCGGGGTAAACCCGGTAAGGCTAAGGTCACGGTTTTGGCATGGCAATCCAAGATAGCATGGTACGGGGATAACCAATCCATCCCTAATATAACATCGAAGTCGACCATGTCCAAACGCAACAAATCAACACAGGTCTCAAGACCCCCAAACACTACGATACAAGAGCGATGAACTTGGTCGACCACAATAGAATCACCCACCGGTGTTGACACATAAACAGGAATACTCAACGAGTCACTAGGCATAACCAAATAGGGTGCAAAATAGAATGACACATATGAATACGTAGATCCAAGATCAAATAGCACAGAAGCATCCCTATCACAGACCAGAATAATACCTGTAATTACAGCATCTGACGACTCAGCCTCTGGCCTGCTGGCAAAGCATAACAATGGGGTTGGGCCCCACCTCCCTGAATCATATCCCTGGGACGATCTGCTGCTGGCTGACCCCTACCTCTAGCGGTCGAAGCTCCACCTCTAAGACCTCTACCTCCACCTCTATGTCCTATACCCCCGCCTCTAGCTGGCTGGGCAGGCTGTGGGGCAACTGGTGCCTGGATCATCGGGAGAGGACCTTGCTGCTGCGAGCTACTAGAAGCTCGAGGGCAATATCTGGCAATGTGACTCACATCGCTGCACGTATAACAAGCCCTCGGCTGCTGAGAATAACGAAGTGGTGGTGCACTGATAGGTGCTGATGGTGAACTGGAGAGCTGCTGGTCAGAATACTGCGGCTGAGAACCACGACCACCTGGTGTACCATGAGAAGCCTGGAGAGCTGACTGAAAGTGCCTCGAAGGATGGCCTCTACCATAAGAATCCCTACCTCCAGACGAGGTACCACTGAATCTACCAGAATGACGTGGCCTCTTATCAGACCCATGACTACCTCCCTGAGCAAGTGCCATCTCTATCCGGCGGGCACCATCTGCCGCCTCCTGAAATGAAATCTCACTACCGGCACTTATGGCCATCTGAACATGGATCGATTGAACTGCTGGAACCTGAGCCTGAGGAGCTACCAGCTCTGGAGTACGAGTATCAGGAGTCTGAACTCCTCCCCTAGCCTGAGATGTGGCTGGAGCTACGGGAAGCAAACCCGCTCTAGAAATGCCCTCCATAAAGCCTACCAGTCGGACCAAAGCGTCATAAAGCACTGGAGTGGTTATGAAACCCTCTGGACCTGAGCTGGGCCCACTGGAACAGCTGGGGCCGGAACCTCCTCCTCAAAATCGACCTGAGGCTCCGTCGCAGGAAATGCTGCTCGGGGCTGAGCTCTGCCCCGGCCTCGGCCTCGCCCTCTGCCCCTAATAGGGGCTGCTGCTGGGGGCTCAGACTGTTGCACGGTAGAAGAGGAAGCACGTGTCCTCACCATCTCAAAAGAACAGAGTGGAAAGACAATCAGTACTTGAGAAACAGAATCGCACGACAAGAATGAACAAGGTGAAGTTTTCCTAACTCAGTAGCCCCTGCGGGATAAATACAGACGTCTTCGTACCAATCCCTCAGACTCTACTGAGCTTGTCCGTGAGTTGTGAGACCTAAGTAACCTAGTGCTCTGATACCAACTTGTCACGACCCGAATTTTCCACCATCGGGTGTCGTGATGGCGCCTACTATCGGAGCTAGGCAAGCCAAATATATAAAACATTTTTCCTGCTTTCTTCCAAACAATATAATAAACGAGACAAAATTTAAGCGGGAGGCTTTAAATCTAAAGCAATTAAGAACCAAAAGTGCGGAAGTTTGAACCAAAATGCTACCCAGAGTCTGGTGTCACTAGCTCACGGACTACTACAGAATACTACAATCAATGTCTGAAAGGAAAATACATCATGTTTGTCTGATACAAGATAAACAAACGAAAAACATGGAAAGGGACTTCGGCCTGCGAATGCCAGCTAGGCTACCTCGAAAGTCCCTGGACTGAAGATATCTCCCAGAAGTCCTACTACTGCGGTCCGTAAGCTGCTCCCTGATCTGTGCACAAAAATGCATAGAGTGTAGCATCAGCACAACCAACCCCATGTGCTGGTAAGTGCCTGGCCTAACCCCGACGAAGTAGTGACTAGGCTATACGATACCTACCACAATTAACCTGTACAGATATATATACAACAAGTGCAAGAAAACAATAACAAGATAATACAAAGTAAAACTGGGAGGGGACATGCTATCGGGGAGTAATAGATAAAAATGAAATATCAGAAATAAACTGAAGAAACTCCGGTTTCCATGATATATATATATATATATATATATATATAGTGTATGGCGTGCCACACGATCCCATAATATAGTATATAAGTGGACGGCGTGCCACACGATCCCATAATATAGTATATAAGTGGACGGCGTGCCACACGATCCCTTTTAACAATATATAGGTGGACGGCGTGCCACACGATCCCTTTTAACAATATATAGGTGGACGACGTGCCACACGATCCCTATTTCCATATACCACGTGGTAGGCATACCACCCATTCCCATTTCATATTTATCACAGTGCACAATATGTCACTGGCAACGGAGGCCAACAACCAAGTGGACGGCGTGCCACATGATCCCAATTCATATCATATATAAGTGGACGGCATGCCACACGATCCCATAATATCATATATAAGTGGACGGCGTGCCACACGATCCCATAATATCATATATAAGTGGACGGTGTGCCACACGATCCCATAATATAGTTCATAATATCTGACTTCATATAGTAGACCCCTTCAGGGGAGAATAACAACTCAATACCTTTAACCCGGTAAGGGTACAACTAACAGCCCAAAATATCCCGACAAGGGAGAATATATATATCAGTCTACACATCCCGGCAAGGGAGTATTCACAACACATTCTCCTTTTAAATCATTCTTCCTCAACCGTTCACATTATATGAAACTTATCAAATAAACAAGGAGCTTGTGTCACATTATTCGAATTAAAAGCAATCAAGACTCACGGTCATGCTAGACTCCGGTGCATAGATAACCGTCACCATGCCTATACACCGTACTCCACATTAGCAAGTAGCAAATATCATCCTAATCCTATTCCCTCAAGCCAAAGTTAGAACAAACACTTACCTCGAATGCTCCAAACTCAACTCACGCTTCTAGTATAGCTTTACCTCTTGATTCCACCACCAATCCGCTCGAATCTAGTCATAAGTTACTTAATCACATTAATAATTACTAAATGAATCATCCCCAATGCATGAAAATAGATTTTTCAAGGTTTTTCCCAAAAAGGTCAAAAATACCCCCGGACCCACGTGGTCGAAACTCGAGGTTCGGACCAAAACCCGGTTACCCATTCCCCCATGAATCCAAATATATGATTTGTTTTTAAATCGGACCCCAAATTGAGGTCCAACTTCTCAATTTGTAGAAAACCTAGGTTCTACCCAAAACACCCAATTTTCCCCATGAAAATCTTTGATTTGAAGTTGAAATTATGTTAAAAGATGTTAAGGAATAAAGAAATTAAGTTAGAAATCACTTACCAATCGTTTTGGAGAAGAAAAGTTGTTTGGAAAATCGCCTCTTAGGTTTTGGGTTTTTGAAAAGTGAAAAATGACTGAGATTTTCCGAACTTGTATACCTTTCTGAGGACCTGGTGCGGACCGCACATAAATGTGTTGCGGCCGTGCCGAGTGGGAGAAAAATTGGGGCTTTTCTGAACCCTTCCAGCGCGGACCGCACTGTTTTGGTGCGCGGCCGCGCTGGTTAACCTAAAACCCTAGCCCTCAGACTCAGCCACGCGGACCGCATAGAAAGGCATCGCGGACTGCACAGAAAGGCATCGCGGCCGCGAGGCTCCATCACGGACCGCGCGGAAATGACCGCGGCCGCGCTGGTGTCTGCAACACCTGAACCTGCATTTTCTTAAGTCCAAGACCTCCCGGGCCCCATTCAAAACTCACCCGAGCCCTCGGGGATCCAAACCAAACATGCACACAACCTTAAAAACATCTTACAGACTTACTCGTGCGATCAAATCGCCAAAATAACATCATATACATAGGATCAAGCCTCAAACACATGATTTTCTTTCTTCAACTTTCATAACTCAAATTCTCCATTTTTAGTCCGAAACACGTCATATGACGTCCGTTTTTAGCCAAACTTTACAGATAGTACTTAACACATATTTAAGACTTGTACCGGGCGTCGGAACCAAAATACGAGCCCGATACCTATATTTTCTAACTCCTTTTCACTTCAAATTTTCATATCAAATTCCAGAAAAATAATTTCTTTCAAAAATTTATTTCTCGGGCTTGGGACCTCAGAATTTGATTCCGAGCACACGCCTAAGTCCCATATTTTTCTACGGACCCTCCGGGACCGTCGAATCACAGGTCCGGGTCCGTTTATCCAAAATGTTGACCGAAGTGAATATTATGCATATTAATACCAAAATTCATCAAATGTTTCACAAAATTCACATATTCTAACAAAAAAAAACTTTCCGGCTACGAGCCCGAACTGCGCATGCAAATCGAGGCGACTAAAAGCGAGGTTTTCAAGGCCTCGGGAGCACGGAACAAGGAAGAATTACGGTGATGACCCCTTGGGTCGTCACAGTGTACCATCATATGCATTACATTGCACTCATGCATTTGTTTTTATCGATCATACATGTCTCAGTATTTGGTACTCTGATTTAATTGACTTGTTGCTTCACTATTTGTTGTTCTAAACTGCCAGTTATAGTTTACTTTGTATTTTTTCATGATTTCTTATTCTCAGCCTTTATTTATGTTTATTTCTCACTGGGTCGGAGTACTCACATTACTCCCTGCACCTTGCGTGCAGATCCAGGTACACCACAGGCTAAGTGAGGAATTGTTTAGCTGAGCAGGCAGTATCCGGGAGTATTGAGGTAGCTGCATGGCGTTCGCAGCCTTGATCTCTCCCCTCTATCTCTATCTTTTATTCCGTATTTTTCCTAGACAGACTTGTAATAGGTGGATATTCTGTATTAGAGGCTCATATTCGTGACACCGGATTCTGTTGGGCTATGGTGTGGTATTTTAATTGAACTTCCGCAGATTTTATTATTAATTATACACTTGAATGTAATGACTTAGTAAATTCTCTGTGATATTTATCTATAATCTGAATAAGAATTTGGATTAATGTTGTTGAATGGTCGGGCTTGCCTAGCAATGTGTTGGGCGCCATCGTGACCGGAGTTGAGGTAGTGACATTCCTAGGATTAAATTAGGGGTAATTAAAGCTATTTGTAATGTTGACAAGAATTACTTTGGATACATACTGATCATGACAGACATATACTTAGAAAACCTTGGAAAAATACATAGAATCTTATAATAGAACCTTAGTATTAGTTAATAATAACAAAGCTCTTTAAGATTGGTATTATGGAGTCAGAATACTTGGCATAGGAATCTGTTCCAGAAAACTTCATACAATATTGGACTAATAGTATTTATATATATTCATGATTCAGGTAAAGATTCACATGTATCTATGAAACCGACACTATCATATTCTACTTAGGAATAAATTTAGTCTGAATGAGCTTTAATGTGATTTTGAATATCTATGTAACTAAAAGATTAGTCGAGTAGTTAACATGCCATATGCATGAGTATCAAATTGTACTCTAATATAAGAAATTAACCCGACTAGCATGGTTGACATTGTTAATTAATATTTTGGATAGATTGAGTCCATTGAAGACTGTTTGGTTGGTGTTCTAGAAGTCGCAAGGTTGGGAAACTTGTCATTTGTGAGGTAAGTGAGACTTTAAGCTTTGGGTGCTTGCTTTTCTAAAATCCGTTTGAAAGTATGTTTTATTTTTGTCTAGTCCATGTGTTGGAACGAGCGTGCGGTTGGCAAAATCGGTGGTCTTTGACCAGCCGCAAATATATATATTATTTTTTTAACAGCTAAAATTATTTAATAAGTGATTTGTAGTGTAGTGTGATGTGGCGTAGCCTTGTGCTATGGCGTTGGAGCATTAAAAATTATTTCTTCACCGCCGTAATATATTTGGGGCATTGTATATGTTGCCGCTATATATTTGGGACATTGTGTATGCCGTCGTGATAGATTTGGGGCGTTGTATATGCCACCACTATATATTTGGGGCATTGTGTATGCCGCCATGATAGATTTTGGGGCATTGTGTATGCCGCCGTGATAGATTTTGGGGCATTGTGTATGCCGCCGCTATATATTTGAAGCATTGTGTATGCTGTCGTGATAGATTTGGGGCATTGTGCATGCTGTCGTGGACTCGTTGGGGGTGTTTGGTTATGTTTCTACACTGCCGTTAATGACAAGTCCTTAGTGTAGATTGTGTTGAGGTATATATAGTATTGTTGTTGAATAATTGTTTGAACCTTATATAGTAATTAATTTATGTACATATTATTTGTGTGCTCGTTATGTGTTTGTTTTTCTAACACTTATTCCAGAG
Source organism: Nicotiana sylvestris (assembly GCF_000393655.2). Taxonomy (NCBI): domain Eukaryota; kingdom Viridiplantae; phylum Streptophyta; class Magnoliopsida; order Solanales; family Solanaceae; genus Nicotiana; species Nicotiana sylvestris. Next base: position 16,382,565 of record NC_091062.1, on the reverse strand, counting down.
GTAATCAAGGTTGCGGGTCGATGATCTTACTGGGTTATATTTACGTATAACTTACTCCTTACCTGTATGTCCATGCATATACTATTGGTGAAGAAGGTGATAGTAGCCGACGAGTTCGCTAGAGTTGATTAAGTTATTGAGGTGAGCCGCCGCATTGTTCGTGGAGGCTGTCCAAAGATTCTTTATCATTTATTCATATGAGGTCTTTTGTAATTCTCTTAGATGCTCCGTGGTCTAGTGTGGGATTTGGGCCAGAATTTTAATCTAATATTTTGAGATATTAATTATTCGTAATAGTTATCAGATTATTTGGATACTCATTTAATTAATCAAATGCTGCAAATAAATGGCTAAGGTAAAAATGTATGGTTCTCCTGGTAGGTGGTGTTAGCTGGGTGCCACTCACGTCTAGGGGGTAGTTTGGGACGGGACAAAGTTGGTATCAGAGCTTAGGCTTTAAGTCCCAGGTCATGGAGCAGTGTCTAGTAGAGTCTTGCCCATGGGCATGTAGGCGCTCATACTTATGAGCTTAAGGCTACTAAACATTTAGGATGTTTTCTTCTTTCGTGCGTTAAGCTGAATCGAGTTTATTTTTAGAATGTCCTTTTAGAAAATGGCTAAGCCACGTGTATCCTCCTCTGCTAGATAACACAATTGATTTGGAAGTTTCTTACAATATATGGGCGATTGACAGTAGTATTGAGTACATGAAATGTTATGCACATTGGTGATAGTTGATATTTTACTTGCTTTAAAATTTTGGATAACTCTATTTTCGAAGGAACGTGTGCCAAAAAAAATTCAAAAAAAAAAAATAATAATTTAGTTTTGAAAGTTAGTCAAATTTTTGAATGTTGAAATATTTTGAATTGTAAAGTAGTCTAAGGATTTCATTTCTTCTTGAGAGCGACGTGTTCAATATTCAAAGTTGTGGATACAACTCGATATTATGAGTTCGATTTGGAGAAGAAAAGAATTGGACGCAGAAGTAAGATGTGTTAGGTAACAATAGCTTCAACACCTCTAGAGTTAGACTTGGCGTGAAAGATATTATGAGGAAGATGCTTATCGTCTAAGCTTAATGTCATTTGAAGTGATGATATTACTAGTGATATCGTGATGGTAATGTTATGTGCAATTATGGTATGACTATTCTAATTTAAGTGCATTGAGTATGACCTTAATAGAGGGACTATGTGATGTAAAAGGTACAACATATTCTACTTGGGGTTTCTTAATGAATTCTGATATGTGGGAGAAAGTAAGACTTAAGTATAACGCTTAATGCGCCAATATAGTAAAAGGGCGAGTATGAAACCTAGCGAGTAGTGGCATGATTAGCTATTAAAATAAGGGTAGAACGTATAGTATGGAGACTGTCGTGCGCCGTATACAAAAGAGATAGACAATTCAAAGAGTTGAAATACTTGAAAAGAATTAACACAAATATTATTGAATTTAGTGTTCAGTTCTGACAATTTCCATGATGTTGTATCTTGTACTACATGAGTTGAGAAAGTTTGAATATCGATAAAGTGATGCGATAACTAGAAAAGTATAATTTTACCCAAGTGAGGGAGCCTACTATTATTGATTATGTTTATTAGACATGTGGGATCACAGTGTCACGACCCAAATCCCGGTCGTGATGGTGCCCAACAAACTACTAGGCAAGCCCGACTATTAGTCACACTTAACCCAATTTGTCAAAAATAGCAGATGGAAATATCAATTAATTCACGATCAAAGTACTGAAGAGTTTAACAAAATACACGACATGATCTCTCTAGGACCCGGTGTCACGAATATGAGCCTCTAGAATACAAAATATCACCCTAATACATAGTGTATCCAAAGTCTGATAATGCAGAAATAAAAAGGATAGGATAGGAGGGAAGAAATCAATGCTGTGAATGTTGTGCAACTACCTTGATACTCCCGAAATGTTGGAATCCGTTGATCAACTCGATCTACTATGCCTGAGACTGCCCTGGATCTACACACAAGGTGCAGGGAGTAAAGTGAGTACTCCGACCCAGTGAGTAATAAAAGTAACTATAGTCCGAAGATAAGAAAATCCAGTAAATACACAGAGTAAGCTAAAATCTAAATATACAACAACATATGGAACTGAACAGCTAAACAACAGTATAAAGGCAAATACATGAATGCAATGCAATGCATATGATGGTACATTCCAGTACCCACTGTGGCGTGCAGCCCGAGCCATCCATATTTATTTATCATCGACGGCACTCACTGGGGGTGTGTACAGACTCCGGAGGGGATCCTACAGCCCAAGCGCAATATCTTGGTCAGTCATTGTTACCTGACCGGTCAACCATTGTTACCTGACCAATTTATATCATACAGTGCCATTGTTACCACTGTTCCAAGTATATATTACAGTGTCATTGTTACCACTGTTCCAAGTATATATTACAGTGTCATTGTTACCACTGTTTCAAGTATAACATACGGTGTCATTGTTGCCACTGTTTCAAGTCACTTTTTAATCCGTCCAGAAAATAATATAGTAAGCCCCTCGGGTATTTACAAAGTAGAAGTTCCCAGCCCGAAATACATTTAAAATGTCATTTAAGTTTTCAACACTTAGAATTATGGCTGAGTTTGCAAGGCAGCATTTAAAACCTTGGAATGAAATTAAATGATATGCAAATCATGCTAAGCAGTAATGTAAATCCTCGAAGGATTTTTCAAGTCGGCACAAGGCCCCAAATATGGCATCAAGCCCAGTAATATCAATAAAGTGTGTGTATCAATCACCAGTATAGTATAAACATCACACGAGATGGACAAAGTCACAATCCCTAATAGTATCCAACCCCGCACTCACCATGGAGTGCGTGTCACGCCTCAATATAGCATTACGATGTGAAAGTCCGAGGTTTCAAACCCTCAGAACAGCATTTACATCTATTACTCACCTCTAACCGGCCGTAGACTAGTCCGCAATGCCCTTTTCTCTTGAATTGACCTCTTCGCGCGTCGAATCTAGTCAAAACCACAATGAATACGTTACAATAGGCTAAGGGAATATAACCCAATCGAAAAGATTCGAAAAATGTCGAAAATCCCGAAATTAGCTAAACCCGAGCCCCGGGCCCACGTCTCGAAATTCAGAAATTTTTACATCAATACGACCCTTATCTCGCCACGAGTCTATACATACCAAATTCACAAAAATCGGAGTTCATTTGACCCCTCAAATCACCATTTAATTCTCTTAAGTTTCAAGCCCTAAACCACCATTTTTGTCCATAAATTACTTGAGTTTTCAGCTCTAATCCATGTATTTAACTTGGAAATAAGTAGAAACAACTCACCTTTGATGCTTGATGAAATCCCCCTTGAAATTCTCTCCAAAATAATCCAAGCCAAATGAAAGAAATGAAAGAAATAAGCCAAATCCGTGTTTAAAAGAATCTGCCCTTGCTTCGACGAGTTGTACCTTGCACTTGTGCTATACAAGTTCTACATCCTATTAAAAAATTTCCTTGTCGGACACCTTTTGTTTAAACACCCATAACGTCTTGTGTAAATATCCAAATGACCAACGGTTTGAAGATTTAGAAACTAGACTCGAAGATCTTTAATTTGATAGGATTTACACCATATAAATCTTTATATACCCCGAGATATGAGCTTCTAAAGTAGGCTCCCCGAAATCAGAAAATTCTGGAGAACGAGGTCCACCAGTCATATTCAATCGAACGTAACATTCTCTACAGATGTCCAAATTATGATTTCTTTAGCTTTATGGAAACTATACATAAAGGGCTACAACTTTCGATTTTGAACTATCTCAAAATTCCTTATATATCAAAAGATATAGGCCTCTGAAGTATGCTACACGATTGCATTTTTGCTGTGCAGAGACAGCTTCTGCAACAGCTTTCTTCTTTTTTTCGTTTTGGTCCGAATTTCATTCCGTTAACCTTACGAAATCCACCCGAGGCCCTCGAGACCTTAACCAATTATATTAACATGTCCCACAATGTCATTCAAACTTGTTCAAACCTTTGGAACACCCAAAATAACATCAAAACATCAAATCATCATCGGATTCAAGCCTATGAACTTTGAAACTTCTAACTTTCATATCCGATGCGGAAAACATCAAAACTAGTCCGAATGACCTCAAATTTTGCAGACAAGTCCAAAATGACATAACTAAGCTACAACAACTCTCGGAATTCCATTCCGACCCTCGGATCAAAATCTCACCTATCAACCGGAATTCGCCAAAATACTAACTTTGCCAATTCAAGCTTAATTCTACACCGGTCATCACAAAAATATGCCGGACACACTCCTAAGTCCCAAATCACCTAACGAAGCTATCCGAATCATAAAATTCGCATTTCGAGCTCTCTAACACATAAGTCAATATTCGGTTGACTTTTCCAACTTAAGCTTCCTTAAAAGAGACTAAGTGTCCCAAACCTTACCAAAATCATTCCGGAATGACTTCAAATTTTGCACACAAGTCACATTCGACATTACGGACTTGACCCAACTTTTGGATTCGCATTCTGACTCCGACATCAAAATTTCCACTTCCGGTCGAATTTTTCTCAAAAACCTTCAAATTTTTATAGTTAGCCAAATGACTTCAAAATGACCTCTGGACATTCGAATTCACTTCCGATCGTGCTACCAATCCTTAAATCATCCCCCAAAACTAACTGAATCATCGGAAATCAATTCCGAGATCTCTAACTAACAAGTCAACTTCCGGTTGACTTTTCCAACCTAATTCTTCATTAAAGAGACTATTTGTCCCAATTTCTACCAAACTCGATCCGAATTGACTCAAATTCACCAAGTACACATATTGAAGCATGAATAAGCATATAACAGGGAATACGGGATGGAATTACATGAGACGACGGGTCGGGTCGTCACATCTCCCCAACTAAAACAAACGCTCGTCCTCGAGCGAGTTAAGAAACATACCTGGAGTTTCAAATGGGTGTGGGTATCTGCTCCGCATCTCTTACTCGGTCTCCCAAGTAGCCTCCTCCATGGGCCGATCTCTCCACTGTACTTTCACTGATGCTATATCTTTCGACCTCAATTTTCGAACCTGTCGACCCAAAATAGCCACTGGCTCCACATCATAAGTTAAATCTTCCCCTAGCTGTACTGTACTGAAATCCAATATATGAGATGGGTCCCTAACATACTTTCTGAGCATAGAAACATGGAATACCGGGTGAACACCCGACAAACTAGGTGGCAAGGCAAGCATATAGGCCACCTCTCCAACCTTCCTAAGTATTTCAAAAGGTCCAATAAATCGCGGACTTAGCTTTCCTTTCTTTCCAAATCTCATAACACCCTTCATGGGTGAAACCTTCAGCAAAACCTTCTCACCCGCCATGAATGACACATCCCGGACCTTCCGGTCCGCATAACTCTTCTGACGCGACTGAGCTGTGTGAAGTCTTTCCTGAATCACCTTCACCTTTTCTAAGGCATCCTGGACCAAATTCGTCCCCAACAACCTAGCCTCGCCGGGCTCGAACCAACCAACTGGAGATCTACACCGCCTCCCATATAAGGCCTCACACAATGCCATCTGAATACTGGACTGATAGCTGTTGTTGTAGGCAAACTCTGTAAGTGGTAAAAATTCAACCCAAGAACCTCCAAAATCAATCACACAAGCACGCAACATATCCTCCAATATTTGAATAGTACGCTCGGACTGTCCGTCCGTCTGAGGATGAAATGTTGAACTCAGCTCCACCTGAGTACCCAACTCGTGATGAAAAGTCCTCCAAAACTGAGAAGTGAACTGAGTACCTCTATCCGAAACGATGGAAACTGGAACACCATGCAACCGCTCAATCTCCCGAATAAAGATTCTCGCCAGCCGCTCCGAGGAATATGTAGTACATACTAGAATGAAATGCGCTGACTTAGTCAGTCGATCCACAACGACCCAAATCGAATCGAACTTCTTCAAAGTCCGAGGAAGACCAGTCACGAAGTCCATAGTAACTCTCTCCCATTTCCACTCAGGAATAACCATCTGCTGTAGCAAACCGCCCCGCCTCTAATGCTCATATTTCACTTGCTGACAGTTGAGACACCGAGCCACATATCCCATAATGTCTTTCTTCATTCTCCTCCACCAGTAATGCTGTCTCAAGTCCTGATACATCTTCGCGGCACCCTGATGGATGGAATACCGCGAACTGTGGGCCTCCTCAAGAACCAAATCTCTAAGCCCATCAATATCGGGCACACAAATACGGCCCTGCATCCTCAATACACCATCATCACCTATAGCCACATCTCTGGTATCACCTCGCTGAACCCGATCTCTAAGGTCAAGCAAATGTGGATCATCATACTGGTGCTCTCTGATGCGATCATATAAGGAAGATCGAGAAATCACACTCGCCAACACTCGGCTAGGCTCAGAAATATCTAGCCGCACCATCTGATTGGCCAAAGCCTGAACATCAACTGCAAGAGGTCTCTCCCCAACTGGAATGTAAGCCAAACTCCCTATACTGATTGCCTTTCGGCTCAAAGCATCGGCCACTACATTGGCCTTACCCGGATGATACAGAATAGTAATATCATAGTCTTTAAGCAACTCAAGCCATCTCTGTTGCCTCAAATTAAGATCGTTTTGCTTAAATAAATGCTGAAGACTGCGGTGATCAGTGAATACCTCACAAGATACGCCGTACAAATAGTGCCTCCAAATCTTCAAGGCACGAACCATAGCAGCCAACTCTAAATCATGAACAGGATAGTTCTTCTCATGGGGCTTCAACTGATGAGAAGCATAAGCGATAACTCTACCCTCTTGCATTAGCACACAACCAATCCTAACTCTGGAAGCATCGCAATATACCATGTATGAACCTGCAGCTGATGGTAACACCAACACTGGAGCTGTGGTCAAAAGTGACTTGAGCTTCTGAAAGCTCTCCTCGCACTCGTCTGACCATACAAATGGAGCACCTTTCTAAGTCAACTTGGTCAAGGGCGATGCGATGGATGAAAATCCCTGAACAAACCGACGATAATAGCCTGCCAGCCCAAGAAAACTCCGGATCTCTGTGGCTGAGGACGGTCTAGACCAACTCTGCACTGCTTCTATGTTCCTTGGATCAACCTGAATACCCTCGCTGGACACTATGTGTCCCAAGAATACCGTAGAACTTAGCCAAAACTCACACTTGGAGAATTTAGCATAAAGTTTCTCCTCCCTCAATCTCTGCAACACTACACGCAAATGCCGGGCGTGCTCCTCCTGGCTACGCGAGTATACCAGAATATCATCAATGAATACAATGACAAAAGAATCCAGATATGGCCGAAATACACTGTTCATTAGATGCATGAATGCTGTTGGGGCATTGGTCAGCCCAAAAGACATGACTAGAAACTCATAGTGGCCATATCTAGTCCTGAAGGCAGTCTTAGGAATATCTGAATCCATGATCTTCAACTGGTGATAACCCAAACGAAGGTCGATCTTAGAAAACACCCTCGCTCCCTGAAGCTGATCAAATAAGTCATCAATGCGAGGCAAAGGATACTTGTTTTCACTGTTACCTTGTTCAACTGCTTATAATCAATGCACATTCTCATTGTGCCATCTTTCTTTTTCACAAATAACACAGGTGCACCCCACGGGGACACACTAGGCCGAATAAACCCCTTTTCTAGGAGTTCCTGAAGCTGCTCTTTCAATTCTTTTAGCTCCGCTGGTGCCATGCGGTATGGCGAAATAGAAATGGGCTTAGTGCCCGACACCAGGTCAATACCAAAATCAATATCCCGGTCCGGCGGCATGCCCGGCAGGTCTGCAGGAAATACATCAGGAAAGTCCCTCACAACTGGGACATAATCAATACTGGAAGTCTCAGCTCCCACATCACGCACGAAGGCCAAATATGATAAACAGCCTTTCCCAACCATATGTTGGGCTTTCAAGAAAGAAATTACTCTACTAGGAACATAATCAGTAATACCACGCCACTCGATCCTCGGAACACCCAGAATAGCCAAAGTAACTGTCTTAGCATGACAATCTAGAATAGCATGACACGGAGATAGCCAGTCAATGCCCAGAATAATATCAAAATCTACCATTCTCAACAGCAATAGATCAACTCGGGTCTCCAGACCCCTAATAGTCACAATACACGACCGATACACACGATCCACAATAACAGTATCGCCCACCGGGGTAGACACATGAACAGGTAAAGCAAGAGACTCCCGGGGTATACTCAAATAACGAGCAAAATATGAAGACACATAAGAATAGGTGGATCCGGGATCAAATAAGACATAGGCATCTGTGTGGCAGACTAAGATAATACCTGTGATAACAGCATCTGACGCAAGAGCATCTGTTCGGTCTGGGATAGCATAAAACCGAGCCTGACCACTGCCCGATCGACCTCCCCCTCTGGGGCGACCTCTAGATGCATGACCCTCACCCCTAGCTGACTGAGTGGGTGCTGAAGTAAATGGTGCAGAAGATGAGGACTGGCCCCTCTGCTGAGACTGACTGCCACGAAGCCGAGGACAATGCCTCTTCATGTGACCAAACACTCCACACTCATAACAACTACCCGACGCTGGATAAGGGAACTGATAGGAACCCCTCGTACCAAAGTGACTAGCTGATGCACTCGGTGCCGAAGAACCCTGGACTGAAGGAGCATGTGATGAACTCTGTGCTGGAAGGGCACCCAAAGAAGACTGACCCTGCTGAAATCCCTGATGACCACGACCTAAAGATGCCCCTCGATACTCGGAACGAGCCGACTGATGAGGCCTATAAGAACGACCCCTGCTCTGCTGAAACTGGCTCCTAGACGGAGCACCACTAAAACTACCTAATCCACGAGGCCTCTTGTCCTCCCTCTCCTCTCTCACCTGAGGACGATCTGCCTCAATATCTCGGGCAATATCGACTGCATCCTCAAAAGTATGGCTCAGAATCCTCTCTCGAGCCATCAGGATACGGATGGGATAAATGAGCCCATCCACGAACCTCCTAATCCTTTCCCGATCAGTCGGGACCATCCATGGAGCATAACGAGCTAACTCTGAAAAACTCACCTCGTACTGAGATACGGTCATATCTCCCTGACGAAGATACTCAAACTGCCTGCACCGCTGCTCTCTCTAAGATCGCGGTACCCACTTCTCCAGAAAGAGAGTGGAGAACTCCTGCCATGACAAGGGCGCTGAACCTACCGGCCTACGCCGCTTATATGCCTCCCACCAAGTAAAGGCTGCACCTGAGAACTGAAAAGTAGTAAAGGATACACCGCTAGTCTCCAAGATCCCTGCTATCCGCAGCATGCGTCTACACTTGTCTAGAAAACCTTGGGCATCCTCGCCCTGAGCACCACTGAAAGGAGGAGGTGCAAGTTTGCTGAATCTCTCAAGATGACGCTGCTCATCGTCTTGCATAACTGGGACCATAACCTCCTGAACTGGGGCAACCGGCTGAACTAGGACAACCTGATGTACTGGTGGTGCCTCTGGGGTCTGTAATCTCTGCACTATCGTCTCAGGTGTGCGAGCAACGGGGGTCTGACTACCTCCCCTTGCCTGTGAAGTAGCTGCTGCAGTGGTAGCTGAAACTGCCTGAGCCAGGTCAGTGCAAACTGATAAGATCTGTGCTAAGGCCTCTTGAAGACCCGGAATAACAATAGGCACAGCTGGTGCCTGACCATGTGCTGCTGGAATCTCTGCAGCTGGAGCCTGATCCTATGCCGGGGCAACTGGTGGGTCAACATGTGCTGCCCCTGCGGCTCTGCCTCGACCACGACTGCGTCCACGGCCTCTGGTGGCCTCAGTAGGTGGCAATGCTGGTCGTCCGTCCTGTCCATTAGCTCGTGTTCTCGCCATCTGCGAGAGAATAGAACAGCAAAATTCAGTTTTTTTGGGATCAACAAAGTCGCACGATAAGAATTCCAAGAATATGAAATTTTCCTAAAGGTTCTGCAGCCTCCCGAGGATAAGTTCAGACGTCTCCGTACCGATCCGCGTGACTCTACTAAACCGGCTCATGACTCGTGAGACCAAGTAACCTAGGCTCTGATACCAACTTGTCACGACCCAAATCCCGGTAGTGATGGCGCCCAACACACTACTAGGCAAGCCCGACTATTAGTCACACTTAACCCAATTTGTCAAAAATAGCGAATGGAAATATCAATTAATTCACGATCAAAGTACTGAAGAGTTTAACAAAATACACGACATGATCTCTCTAGGACCCGATGTCACGAATATGATCCTCTAGAATACAAAATATCACCCTAATACATAGTGTATCCAAAGTCTGATAATGCAGAAATAAAAAAGATAGGATAGGAGGGAAGAAATAAATGCTGCGAACGCTGTGCAGCTACCTTGATATTCCCGAAATGCTGGAATCCGTTGATCAACTGGATCTACTATGCCTGAGACTGCCCTGGATCTGCACACAAGGTGCAAGGAGTAAAGTGAGTACTCCGACCCAGTGAGTAGTAAAAGTAACTACAGTCCGAAGATAAGAAAATCCAGTAAATACACAAAGTAAGCTAAAATCTAAATATACAGCAACATATGGAACTGAACAGCTAAACAACAGTATAAAGGCAAATACATGAATGCAATGCAATGCATATGATGGTACATTCCAGTACCCACTGCGGCGTGCAGCCCGAGCCATCCATATTTATTTATCATCGACGGCGCTCACTGGGGGTGTGTACAGACTCCGGAGGGGCTCCTACAGCCCAAACGCAATATCTTGGTCAGTCATTGTTACCTGACCGGTCAACCATTATTACCTGACCAATTTATATCACAAAGTGCCATTGTTACCATTGTTCCAAGTATATATTACAGTGTCATTGTTACCACTGTTCCAAGTATATATTATAGTGTCATTGTTACCACTGTTTCAAGTATAACATACGGTGTCATTATTGCCACTGTTTCAAGTCACTTTATAATCCGTCCAGAAAATAATATAGTAATCCCCTTGGGCATTTACAAAGTAGAAGTTCCCAGCCCGAAATACATTTAAAATGTCATTTAAGTTTTCAACACTTAGAATTATGGCTGAGTTTGCCAGGCAGCATTTAAAACCTTGGACTGAAATTAAATGATATGCAAATCATGCTAAGCAGTAATGTAAATCCTCGAAGTATTATTCAAGTCGGCACAAGGCCCCAAACATGGCATCAAGCCCAGTAATATCAATAAAGTGTGTGTATCAATCACCAGTATAGTATAAACATCACACGGGATGGACCAAGTCACAATCCCCAATAGTATCTGACCCCGCACTCACCATGGAGTGCGTGTCACACCTCAATATAGCGTTACGATGTGAAAGTCCGGGGTTTCAAACCCTCAGAACAACATTTACATCTATTACTCACCTCTAACCGACCGTAGACTAGTCCGCAATGCCCTTTCCTCTTGAATTGACCTCTTCGCGCGTCAAATGTAGTCAAAACCACAATGAATACGTTACAATAGGCTAAGGGAATATAACCCAATCGAAAAGACTCGAAAAATGTCGAAAATCACGAAATTAGCAAAACTCGAGCCCCGGGCCCACGTCTCGAAATTCAGAAATTTTTACATCAATACGACCCTTATCTCTCCACGAGTCTATACATACCAAATTCACAAAAATCGGATTTCATTTGACCCCTCAAATCACCATTTAATTCTTTTAAGTTTCAAGCCCTAAACCACCATTTTTGTCCATAAATTACTTGAGTTTTCAGCTCTAATCCATATATTTAACTTGGAAATAAGTAGAAACAACTCACCTTTGATGCTTGATGAAATCCCCCTTGAAATTCTCTCCAAAATAATCCAAGCCAAATGAAAGAAATGAAAGAAATAAGCCAAATCCGTGTTTAAAAGAATCTGCCCGTGCTTCGTCGAGTTGTACCTTGCACTTGTGCTATACAAGTTGTACATCCTATTAAAAATTTTCCTTGTCGGATACCTTCTGTTTAAACACCCATAACGCCTTGTTTAAATATCCAAATGACCAACGGTTTGAAGATTTAGAAACTAGACTCGAAGATCTTTAATTTGATAGGTTGTACACCATATAACTCTTTATATATACCTAGATATGAGCTTCTAAATTAGGCTCCCCGAAATCAGAAAATTCTGGAGAACGAGCTCCACCAGTCATATTCAATCGACCATAACATTCTCTACAGATGTCCAAATTATGATTTCTTTAGCTTTCTGGAAACTAGACATGAAGGGATACAACTTTTGTTTTTTGAGCAATCTCAAAATTCCTTATATATCAAAAGATATAGGCCTCCGAAGTATGCTACACGATTGCATTTTTGTTGTGCAGAGACAGCTTCTGCAACCACTTTTCTTTTTTTTTTTCGTTTTGGTCCGAATTTCATTCTGTTAACCTTACGAAATCCACCCGAGGCCCCCGGGACCTTAACCAATTATATCAACATTTCCCACAATGTCATTCAAACTTGTTCCAACCTTCGGAACATCCAAAATAACATCAAAACATCAAATCATCATCGGATTCAAGCCTATGAACTTTGAAACTTCTAACTTTCACATCCGATGCGGAAAACGTCAAAACTAGTCCGAATGACCTCAAATTTTGCAGACAAGTCCAAAATGACATAACTAAGCTACAACAACTCTCGGAATTCCATTCCGACCCTCGGATCAAAATCTCACCTATCAACCGGAATTCGCCAAAATACTAACTTTGCCAATTCAAGCTTAATTCTACACCGGTCATCATAAAAATATTCCGGACACACTCCTAAGTCCCAAATCACCTAATGAAGCTATCCGAATTATAAAATTCGCATTTCGAGCTCTCTAACACATAAGTCAATATTCGGTTGACTTTTCCAACTTAAGCTTCCTTAAAAGAGACTAAGTGTCCCAAACCTTACCAAAATCATTCTGGAATGACTTCAACTTTTGCACACAAGTCACATTCGACATTACGGACTTGCCCCATATTTCGGATTCGCATTCCGACTCCGATATCAAAATTTCCACTTCCGGTCGAATTTTTCTCAAAAACCTTCAAATTTCTATACTTAGCCAAATGACTTCAGAATGACCTCCGGATATCCGAATCACTTTCGATCGCGCTACCAATCCTTAAATCATCCCCCGAAACTAACTGAATCATCGGAAATCAATTCCGAGACCTCTAACTCACAAGTCAACTTCCGATTGACTTTTCCAAACTAATTCTTCATTAAAGAGACTATTTGTCCCAATTTCTACCAAACTCGATCCGAATTGACTCAAATTCATCAAGTACACATATTGAAGAATGAATAAGAATATAATGGGGAATATGGGACGGAATTACAGGAGACGACGGGTTGGGTCGTCACACACAGTTAGGACAGAGGGATGATTGCGAATTCATTATGGTTTGAACTATTGATATTTAAGTGAACTTGGGCCTGAATTGACTGGTTTTGTCATATTTAGTACTCCTAATGTGCCATACGTGGTGACGATCCTAGTAAGAAGACTATATTTGTGGATAGAGTATACGGAGAATGTGTGATATTTGTTCATGGATGGAACACTATAGTAGATCTACCAGTGTTGCCGAGGTCTGTCTTTAATGTTATTATGTGCACGGATTGATCGGTATCGTACTATGCGATGCACAATTGTCGGGTAAAAGATATTAGATTTGATGTTCCTTATGATCTTAGCGATTGCCATAGGTGAGGAATTTCCTAATACGAAAGTTTTATAAGTGATGAATACAAAGGTGTTCAACATATCTAATTATGATTTAAGACAATAGGGTAAAGATTCTGACCCTTGGGATAGTGGTAGTTGCTAATAAGTTTCCAAATGAGTTACAAAAGGCATATGTAGGGTAAATATGCAAATATAAGATGAGCTTAACGATGAGGTATTCATACCTCTCTTTTCTAGAGTATTGCTTGCTTAATATTCGAGGACGAATGTTCTTTAAGTAGGGAGAATGTAACAATCCAAAATATTTTGATATACTTATTATTTGTGAGATTGAGATTAATTAAATAATTAGTGAGCCTATATTACACATATTAGTTGGGTAATAAATAATTAGAATAATAAATACTGATAAAAAAAATGGGCTAGGCCCACATTATTTCTGTGCTGGCTTACGTGCAATGACTTAAGTTAGAGGGTAAGGCCATTATCTAATGCATATACATAAGAGATTAATCGGTGGCGCTCATGTTTTGGCAAGAAAGGCTATAATTTGTCTCTTTGGTGGAGTGCATTGTCGAAATCGGGAATTAGGAGACTGAGTGTGCTTTTGCAACTCAAATTTGCTATCCAGGTATAAGATTAACTTCACATTCCTAGTTCCTAGGATAATATTAGGGGTAATTAAAGCTATTTGTAATGTTGACAAGAATTACTTTGGATACATACTGATCATGGCAGATATATACTTAGAAAACCTTGGAAAAATACATAGAATCTTATAATAGAACCTTAGTATTAGTTAATAATAACAAAGCTCTTTAAGATTGGTATTATGGAGTCAGAATACTTGGCATAGGAATCTGTTCCAGAAAACTTCATACAATATTGGACTAATTGTATTTATATATATTCATGAGATATATTCATTCTTCAGGTAAAGATTCACATGTATCTATGAAACCGACACTATCATATTCTACTTAGGAATAAATTTAGTTTGAATGAGCTTTAATGTGCTTTTGAATATCCATGTAACTAAAAGATTAGTCGAGTAGTTAACATGCCACATGCCGATTATCAAATTGTACTCTAATATAAGAAATTAACCTGCTTAGCATAGTTGATATTGTTAATTAATATTTTGGATAGATTGAGTCAATTAGAGGCTGTTTGGTTGGTGTTCTAGAAGTCGCAAGGTTGGGAAACTTGTCATTTGTGAGGTAAGTGAGACTTTAAGCTTTGGGTACTTGCTTTTCTAAATCCGTTTGAAAGTATGTTTTATTTTTGCCTGGTCCATGTGTTGGAACGAGCGTTCACTTGGCAAAATCGGCGGTCTTTGACTAGCCGCAAATATATATATTATTTTTTTAATAGCTAAAATTATTTAATAAGTGATTTGTAGTGTAGTGTGATGTGGCGTAGCCTTGTGCTATGGCGTTGGAGCATTAGAAATTATTTCTTCGTTGCCGTAATATATTTGGGGCATTGTGTATACTGCCGCTATATATTTGGGGCATTGTGTATGCCGCTATGATAGATTTGGGGCGTTGTATATGCCGCCGCTATATATTTGGGGCATTGTGTATGCCGCCGTGATAGATTTTGGGGCATTGTGTATGCCGCCGCTATATATTTGGGGCATTGCATATGCTGCCGTGATAGATTTGGGGCATTGTGTATGCTGTCGTGGACTCGTTGGGGGTGTTTGGTTAATTTTCTACACTGTCATTAATGACAAGTCCTTAGTGTAGATTGTGTTGAGGTATATATAGTATTGTTGTTGAATAATTGTTTGGACCTTATATAGTGTTTAAATTTTGTACATATTATTTGTGTGCTCGTTGTGTGTTTGTTTTTCTAACACTTGTTCCAGAGGTAATCAGAGTTGCGGGTCGATGATCTTACTGGGTTATATTTACGTATAACTCACTCCTTACCTGCATGTCCATGCATATACTATTGGTGAAGAAGGTGATAGTAGCCGACGAGTTCGCTAGAGTTGATTAAGTTATTGAGGTGAGCCGCCGCATTGTTCGTGGAGTCTGTCCAAAGAGTCTTTATCATTTATTCATATGAGGTCTTTTGTAATTCTCTTAGATGCTCCATGGTCTAGTGTGAGATTTGGGTTAGAGTTTTAATCTAATATTTTGAGATATTAATTGTTCATAATAGTTATTAGATTATTTGGATACTCATTTAATTAATCAAATGTTGCAAATAAATGGCTAAGGTAAGAAAGTATGGTTCGCCCGGCAGGTGGTGTTAGCCGGGTGCCACTCACGTCTAGGGAGTAGTTTGGGACGTGACATTTATCCTCTATTATACTTAGGGGTCGTTTAGTACAGTGTATAAGAATAGTATTGAATAATGTATATTAGTAATGTACAGATTAATAATGTATGGGTTAGTAATACAACAGTACAATGCAGAGATTATTTCTTAATCACTATTTGGTGTGGTGTATTAAAAATTAAAATACATTGCATAATTTTTAAGATAATTAATTGTTTACAAAAATGCTCTTCATATTCTTTTGTTTTAAGAGACTTTAAGGATAATTTTATCCTTAACCATGCTAATACATGTATTAATAGTTTTGGTATTGCTAATATCATAGTTTGCTATGTATTAGTTAAGCATAGGATAATACCAAATAGGTTGTATAACTAATACTTGTATTAGTAACATATAGGTTGAAACATGTACCAAATAAGGGATTAGTAATACCAAAGTTAATACATGCATTATTTTCTCTAATGCATCCAACCAAATGATCCCTTAAGGGGTACTCAATCACTTAAATTTAGCAAATCCTCTTGTATTTTTCCTTGACCTTAATAGATGACCAACATGGACTAGATAGATCGATTTCACGTGTCAAAAAACTCTGGAAAAATGGTCCAAATTTGCCTATCTACTTTCAAACATTGTTAAGGTATGAGGCAAAAATGAGAATTTGCTAATAACAAAGATATGAATGAACCTAAAATATAACGGACGATAAAATTAAGATATTTGTATCGTAGGAGAGTATTTTTGACTATTTTGTGTTTCTTCTATGATGAATTAAGGAGGGATTGTTGATATATTCAAGTGATAATGTGTATATGTAGGAGAATACTTGGGCTTAACAGGGGCAAAGCTGAAGGGTAAAGAAATTGTTTCTGCTGGACTTGCCACTCATTTTGTTCCTTCTGATGTCAGTTCAAGCTTCATTTTTCTCTGACCTTTTTCTTTTCTTGTTTCAACTGATAACCAAAATAGAGATGTATGTTAGCCTTGACTTTGTAGTGTATACTTTTTGTTCCTTCTTTGAGTATATGCACAAAGAGTGTAAAGAATTTACACTATCAGTGTAATTCATAGCATAAGGGAAGTCTTGGAGCAACGGTAAGGTTGTCTCACGAGTTCGAGCCATTGAAACAGTCACTGATACTTGCATCAGGGTAGGCTGCCTACATCACTCTCCCTTGGGGTGTTGCCCTTCCACGGACCCAGCATATATAAACACAGGATACTTTGTGCACCGGACTACCGTTATTTTGGTTATCATGCATATTAGGCTTGATATGAAAAATTACATGCGTTATGTAGGTCAACTTAACCTGATTGCCAGTACAAAGAACATAAAATCTATATTAATTTAATTTCATAGTCATCTTTAAGTATTTTGTGTTTCTATGAATGTTAGAAATTGGTTTGCTTGGAGAAGAGCTTGTTGAGCTTAACAACTGGAGAAGAGAAGGCTATCAGATCAGCCATTCAAGAATTCTCAACAAAAATTGAGATAGATGAAAGAAGTATCTTGAACAAGTAATACATTTATATTAATGTAATGCAATCTTTATTTATATAATCTTTTGATATGAACTGAGTTATATATGCATTATATATATTTAGGCTTTCCATAATCAATGAGTGCTTTTCCAAGGATTCCTGGGAGGACATTATGAAATCACTTGTAAGATAATTCTTCAGTCTTACTGCACGTTATGATGATAAAAAAATTTAGTAATTATTTTTATTTTCTATCTGGTGTCCGATACCCGCATTGGGATCCGATTAAATTCGGATTCGTGCGGGAAAGTCTCATATTGAGGGGTAAAGCGCTCTCTAACAAAAGCGACTTCATACATAAGGCTCAAACCCGAGACATCTGATTAAAGAAAAAGGAGTACTCACCATTCTACCACAATTCTTATTATTTAATGCTTATCTCATGTTCAGGAAGGTAGGAAATGATTGGATTGTAGCAGTGCTTGGAAGCTTAAAAAGATCGGTAATTCTTTACCTTTTACCAAAATAAACTTGCTTTGACTTCTATACATTTTAAAGACCAAAGGATTTAATTATATGCATTGACAATATAAATATTTTGCACTATATTAGTGTAGGTTACCACATTCATTCCAAAAATTTATATGTAATATCTTATAAGTAACCTAATTATGTATAATCTCAAATATTTCAGATTCGAGAAGGAAGAAAACTAACGTTGTCTGAATGCCTCAAGCAAGAATTTAGACTTTCAATAAACATATTGAGAACAATCATATCTAGCGATATCTATGAAGTAATTAAATATGTACATATTTCTCAATTATTTGTATTAAGAAATTTGAATTGTAATAATATCCCCCTTTTGAATCTAATTAGTTGAGTTATTGTTCCATTTATAAGGGCATACGGGCTATCACAATTAACAAGGATAATTCTCCAAAGGTATGTTTCTCTTCCTCTTTAGGAGAACCTTAGAGCAACACTAAAGTTATTTTTGTATG
Organism: Nicotiana sylvestris; assembly: GCF_000393655.2. Lineage (NCBI taxonomy): Eukaryota > Viridiplantae > Streptophyta > Magnoliopsida > Solanales > Solanaceae > Nicotiana > Nicotiana sylvestris. The sequence goes on along the minus strand of NC_091062.1, from coordinate 16,364,026 downwards.
ACATGTAGATCATGAGTTAGAGTCGTTGAAGCAGCCACTGATGCTTGCTTTAGGGTAGTTGTCTACATCACACCCATATGGGGGTGGCCCTTCTCCGAACCCCATATGAATGCGGAATATTTTGTGTATCGCGTTCCCTGTTTACATCACACATTCATGTTTGTTATTATCGGCAACCTAATTTAAATATATTATGCTACATCCGGTCCATATTATCTGTATCATAAGATTATCGCGTACAATTAAGAAAGATATCTAATAGCCTTAATTATAAGAGTATAGAACTAGACCGTTGTTTCTCTTAAATGTTTCACTTAATTAACACTCCACTAATTTGAACAGTAATGGGAATTCGAAGAAGAAAAGTAACAAATACTTCTAATTATTCTAAAACGTCACATATTTTGGAACAAAATTAATATGTCAAAACAACTAATTTGCGTGACTGGAGGAAGTATTGAGTCGTGCAAAGATTTACGAAAATAAGAAAGAACAACAAACAAACCCGATGCAATCTCATAAGTGGGGTTTGAGGTAGGGGGAGGTTGTGTGCAGGTAGACCTTACCTGTACCTTGAGAAGGTAGAGATGTTATTTCTAATAGGCCCACGGCTCCAGGTAAAATGAGAAAGAAGTGACAGATTATGCTAACTATGGTTCTATGGATTATTTACTCTAGAAGTGCATTAGAATGGATTTAGTCCAATCTTTTATTTAAACTATTACAGAAGAACCTAATTAAACTAACTAATTATGTTGCTACTTGATTTGTTCTCAGTGGTACTCTCCAACTCTTGAGAAGGTGAAAGATGAGCAACTCTAACTTGATTTTCAAGCCATTTGAAGAACATTTGGAGCTCTAAATTCCAGACAAAGAAGAGTTCAGGTTTGTAAGCATTCAAAATTGTTCTTTTTTGCTTCAAAAATTACCTTACATTATATGATTATGTAATAATTCATATAATATGATCAACAGGTGGGATTGAAAATATGAAAATTCAGTATATTATCAACTTAACCAAGAGAAGAATCAAAGAGGAATATCCCAATCAATTGCTCTTGAAACTCGTCGTAGACAATCTGCATTATGAGATTATTAGATAACAAATTCTATTTTATTTATAGAAACGTATGTTTGAGGCAAAGACGATTTGGTAAGGGGTATCATCTGAATATCTGATACTGCTATCGGAAAAAAATCTTTTTTATATGTGTTTGTGGAAATAATATTTTTCCAAAAAATAATTTCCGTACATGTACAATAGGTCTAAGATGATAAACGTTTGTTATTGTGAAGAGGAAAATGGAAAATACATTGTTGTGGATCTACAATGTAGACATAATGTCACGACCCAAATATCCCTTCGTAAGATGTCCTGACGGCACCTAGTCTCTACGACTAGGTAAGCCTAACATTTGCGGAATAATAAAAATGAAAGTATAAAATTAATAGCTAACTACAACAGATAATTAAATACTGATAGAAATGCCGCTCGACATGTACAATAACCAACTCTAAAAATATACACAAAATTCTCCCAAGACCCGGAACATCATAAGTCACAAGCTTCTAAGAATTTGTCTACTGTTCTACATACCAGTATCTAAAAGAAGTAAAGGAAGAATCAATACAAGGAGATAGGGGGACTCCGAGGTCTACGGATGCGGTAGATGCACCTTGAAGCCTCCGGAGTAGCAACGACTGTGCAACTAAAAGCGAGGTTGGTAGGAGGTACCTGGATCTGCACACGAAAAACATGTGCAGAATTATCACGGCCCGGATTTTCCACCCTCAGAAGTCGTGATGGCGTCTACTAGTGAAAGCTAGGCAAGCCAACCGTTTGAACTATTTACGTTTTTCCCATTTTTAATCGTTTAACAATTATGAACCAACAGTTTATAAATAGCGGAATTTAAACAACCAGAAGAAACAAATAAAACCATTTAAATATTTTCAATAAAATTTCTTAAACAAATACTACCAAGAACTGGTGTCATAACTTCACAGACGGTCTAGGAATACTACCAAAAAGGTCCGAGAAATAAATGCAACACTATTTCTGAAATACATAAATGAAACAGGATGAAAGGATAGATGGAGACGCCAAGGCCTGCGGATGCCTGTAGGACTACCTTAGATCTCCGAATGGATTGAAGGCAGCAAATCTCACTGCGGTCTAAAAGCTACAGCACTGGGATCTGCACACAGTGCAGAGTGTAGTATCAGCACAACCGACCCCATGTGCTGGTAAGTGCCTAGCCTAACCTCGGCGAAGTAGTGACGAGGCTAGGACCAGACTACCAAATAAACCTGTGCAGTTAAATCATATAAAAGGGAAAATAAAAGCAGAAATGTATAGTTAAGGATAGGAGGGGGAAAACATGTTGCGGGGACATCGAATAATAATATAAGAACAACAAATAAATATAAGGATCACCACAGTTCAATTGAAGATAGGATAGGGGGATCATGCTGCGGGGTACAACAAGTATCAACAAAAAACCAACAATTAAACGTAGAGAAGCCATAACTCAGTTATCAATAAAAGTTAGGAAATCAAGACAAGTGCACGACATCACCCTTCGTGCTTTAACACACTCTATCAAAAATAGTACACGGCATCACCCTTCGTGCTTTACACTCTTCCTCACCCAAGCAGCAATCACAAAGCAATTTGGGCCAGGGAATCAATAACATCAAAATAAAATCAAGTAACAACAGAAAATTAATAAATAAACATAAAGGACAACATAACTCAATTATCAGTAAAAATCAGGAAAACCAAGGACAAGTGAACGGCATTACCCTTCGTGCTTTTACTCTCGTCCCCACCATAAAATCAATATAAATGGCACAGAATTGTACATCGTGCGGCATGGCATCACCCTTTGTGCTTTAACACTCTTTTACCAAAACAATGCACGGCATCACCCTTCGTGCTTTAACACTCTTCCTCACCCAAGCAACAATCACAAAGCAATTTGGGAAAGGAAATAAATAAAATCACAATAAAATCCCGGCAAGGGAATAATGGTACAACAATCGAATCCCAGCAAGGGAACAATATCAAAAGCATCAACATCCCGGCAAGGGAGATAGCATTAAAAGCAACGATATCCCGGCAAGGGAGACAATATAATAATTCTCTTCTTTTTTTCACATTTACTTCGCAATTTGAGCCAATGCTCTATAAGGTTCAATCATCAATTATACTTCCACAATTCATTTTACAACTTGAGCCAATGCCCTTCAATATTCAAATACCAATATTACTTCTACAAGCTTTGTTCAACAATAGAAATCATCACATAAGTTATGAACAATACAAACGGAGTCACATTAATCATAGTATAAGACTTACAGGCATGCTTGACACCAACATCTAGATACTCATCACCATTCCTATACGTCGTACTCAACAATTAACATGTAGCAAATAGGACAAAACACCTAATTCCTCAAGCTAAGGTTAGACCAAACACTTACCTCGATGCCACGAATACAATTCAAGTCTCAACTACCGCTTTACCTCTCGATTTCACCACCAATTCGCTCATATCTAGCCACAAGTTACTTAACTATATCAATAGATGCTAAATGGATCAATTCCAATGCATGAAAATAGGTCATCTAAAGTTTTTCCCAAAAAGTCAAAAATCGCCCCGACCTACATGGTCAAAACCTAAGGTTCAAACCAAAACCCGATTACTCATTCCCCCATGAACCCAAATATATAATTTGTTTTGAAATCAGACCTCAAATCGAGGTCCAAATTTCCAAAATTTTAAAAACCTAGGTTCTACCCAAAACACCCAATTTCCCCCCATGAAAACCTTTGATTTGAGTTGAAATCATAAGAAAAGATGTTAAAGATCGAAGAAAACAAGTTAGAAATGACTTACAATCGATTTGGAAAAGTACTTGTCTTTGAAAAATCGTCCAAAGGGCTTTTGGTTTTGAAAGGGTTTGAAAAATGAAAGATTTTCGGCTAAGTTATGAATTTGCAGGTTGCAGATGTCACAATTGCGACCAGGGTTTACAATTGTGAACCATTTAGAAGACTGCTGTCATCGCATTTGCGATTAACGTTTTCAATTGCGAACTCATTTTTGCGATAGGATTGTCGCATTTGCGACACTGGGGAGTTCAGGGCATTTTCGCATTTGCGAAGGGACATTCGCATTTGCGATAAATACGTTGCATTTGTGACCCATGGCAACCTAGGTCGTCTTCGCATTTGTGATAAGAATTCGCATTTGCGGGCTCGGGTGTTGCAGACCTACAACATACCAGAAATTCCTAAGTCCAAATTTCACTCTGTGGCCTAACCAAAACTCACCCGAGCCCTCAGGGCTCCAAACCAAACATGCACACTAACCCAAAAACATCATACAGACTTGCTCGTGCAATCCAATCACCAAAATAACATCAACAACTATGAATTTAGCATCAAAATCAAAGAAAATCTCAAAAACTTCCAAACTTTCAAATTTTACAAATAAGGTTCCGAATCACGTCATATGACCTCCGTTTCTTACCAAATTTTACAGGCTCAACTTAAATCACATATAAGACTTATACATGACTCCGAAACAAAAATACGGGTCCGATACCATCAATTCCAAACACATTTCATTTCCAAAGACTTATATATATATACCATCAAATTCAAACATATTTCATTTTCAAAAACTCATATATATATATATTCCAGAAAATAATTTTCTTTAAAAATTTATTTCTCGGGCTTGGGACCTCGGAATTCGATTCCGGGCATAAGCCCAAGTGCCATATTTTCATACGGACCCTCCGGGACCGTCAAATCACGGGTCCGGGTCTATTTACCCAAAATATTTACCGAAGTCAACTTAAATTTATTTTAAAGGCAAATTTTATCATTTTTCATAGATTTTCACATAATGGTTTTCCAGATATGCGCCCGGACTGCGCACACAAATCGAGGTGAGACAAAAAGGTAGTTTTAAGGCCTCAGACATAAGAAGGATATACCTGAGTCGGGGAAAAGATGGGGATAACGGCTCCGCATATCGGACTCGGACTCCCAGGTCGATGCCTTAGCAGGCTAACCTCTCCACTGAAGACGAACAGAAGGGAAACTCTTTGATCTCAACTGACGAACCTGCCGGTATAGAATGGCTACCAGCTCCTCCTCATAAGACAAGTCCTTGTCCAACTGGACAGTGCTGAAATCTAACACGTGGGATGGATCATCATGATACTTCTAAAGCATGGACACATGAAACGCTGGATGCACAGTTGATAAGCTCAGTGGAAACGCAAGTCTGTAAGCCACCTCTCCCACTCGATCAAGAATCTCAAACGGGCCAATAAACCTAGGGCTAAGCTTGCCCCTTTTCCAAAATCTCATCACGCCCTTCATAGGCGACACCCGAAGCAACACCTGCTCACCGACCATGAATGCCAAATCACGAACCTTACGGTCGGCAGAACTCTTTTGCTTGGACTGAGCTGTACGAAGCCTATCCTGAATAATCCTGACCTTGTCCAAGGCATCCTGTACTAGATCCATACCCAACAACTGAGCCTCTCCCGGTTCAAACCATACAACCGGCGACCGACACCGCCTACCATATAAAGCCTCATAAGGAACCATCTGGATACTCGGCTGGTAGCTGTTGTTATAGGCAAACTCTGCTAAGAGAAAAAACTAATCCCACGAGCCTCCAAAGTCAATGACACAAGCTCGTAGCATATCCTCCAAAATCTGAATAGTCCACTCGGACTACCCATCCGTCTAAGGATGAAACACTTTTGTAAACTCAACCCCATGTGCCCCACTCCTGCTGAACTGCTCTCTAGAAATGTGAGGTAAACTGTGTACCTCGATCCGAAATGAAAGACACGGGCACACCATGAAGACGAACAATCTCCCTGATATAGATCTTAGTTAACCTCTCGAAAGAATAGGGGACTGCCACATGAATGAAATGTGCTGACTTGGTCAGCCTATCAATAATAACCCACACAACATCGAACTTACTCTGAGTCCATGGGAGTCCAACAATGAAGTCCATAGTGATACGCTCCCACTTCCACTCAGGAATCTCAATCTTCTGGAATAAACCACCAGGCCTCTGATGCTCGTACTTAACCTGCTGACAATTCAAATACCGGGCCACATATGCAACAATATCCTTCTTCATTCTCCTCCATCAATAATGCTTCCGCAAATTCTCATACATCTTAGTGGCGCCCGGATGAATAGAGTACCGGGAACTATGGGCCTCCTCTAAAATTAACTCTCGGAGTCCATCCACATTAGGCACACAAACTCGACCCTGCAGCCTCAAAACTCCATCATCTCCTAATGTAATTTGCTTGGCGCCTCCGTGTTGCACTGTGTCCCTAAGGACATACAAATGAGGATCATCATACTGCCGATCTCGAATATGCTCCAATAAAGAAGAACGAGCGACCGTGCAAGCTAACACACGGCTGGGCTTAGAAACATCCAACCTCACGAACTGATTGGCCAAAGCCTGAACATCCAAAGCAAGCGGTCTTTCACCGACCGGAATATATGCAAGACTGCCCATATTGGCTGACTTTCTACTCAAAGCATCGGCCGCCACATTGGCCTTCCCCGGATGATATAAGATGGTGATATCATAGTCCTTCAATAGCTCCAACCACCTTCTCTGCCTCAAATTTAGTTTCTTCTGCTTGGACAAGTACTGAAGACTTTTGTGATCCGTGAACACCTCACATGCCATGCCATACATATAATACCTCCAAATCTTCAACGCGTGAACAATGGCTGCTAACTCCAAGTCATGAACTGGATAGTTCTTCTCATGAATCTGATGTTACATCTCGCATTTTCGTACGTTATAATTTTGTTTTCAGTTAACCGACGTAGATGTGGGGATGAGATCATCTTGACGTACTTACACTATTTATAACAAGCGATAAATAAGTATTATGAATGATAAAAGGGTACACTGATTAAAGAAAATGAGTTTCGTTAAAAATGGACAATTTGGAGTAAAATACGGGTCGAGCGATAATACCCGATAATTATGAACTAGTACCATGCAAAGTACCATTTGACCACGGTAGTGTAATATATAAAGTATTTTGAAAATAAATAAAATTTTAAGTAATTTTTGGTAATTTTTAAATTATGCGGGTAATAGATTAATTACGGGGTAACGAAACGTTACCCGGTTAACAAAATCATCCCCCCAAAGAGTAACGTGGCAGCCCCTCCCCTAGTATAAGGGGAGTCATTGATTGAGCTTTACATGTGTCAAACGTTGAAATTTTATAGTCTTATCAAGACTATTTTTGTGAGCTTTATCAATCAAAAGGGATAAACATTTCATTTGAAGATCAAGAACAACTTTTACATTCTGTTGAATGACCAAAACGTGAAGGAGCAGGAACATGTCACACAAATTCATTCCTTAACCAATACTTCATTCAAAAAACGTTAAAGGTAGAGTAAGTTGTCCAAAATTTCAAGTTTGTCCAAGTGTGAGTTTCGTCTGTATTTCGCAGAAATAGATTCGTTCAAATTATTCCGGGAATAGGTATGTTAAGGCTAAGCTTTTCCTTCATTTTAGCATGATATCGTAATTACACAAGTTTGATAACGAGGCATAGAGAAAAATTCGTATCCCGAAATTTATGTATATTTTGCTAGGCTCGCAAATTACATATATTTTCCTAGTTTTGTAAGCTACCATATTCTTCTTATCGGTAGTGAATATTCAGTTGAATATTTCCTTCTTCCATTCAAAAGAGCAGAGAGATTACATATATACAGTATTAAAAGTTTTTTCATTATCATCGAGCTATAATCGACGGGCAGGCCTCTATTAGGCAACCTCTGATCAGATGGTAAGTTATATACCAAGCTTGTTGTGGCCGAGCGCCTATGAGCGAGCTCAGTTGGTCGAGACACAGAGCGTAGCATGATCGAGCGCTTATGAGTGAGCCTACTATGGCAGAGCAGATATATATGTATACAGAGCCTTATAGGGCCGGACAACTATTTTACTCACTATATTGAGAGAGTTGAGTCGGCATCAGCAGATGAGCATATCTTCAATTTTTCTTGACTCCTAGTTGTTTTTAGTTATTATATTATCAGTTCAGTTTCAGCTTCAGTATATTGCCTTACATACTCAGTATATTATTTCGTACTGATGTCCCTTTCTGGGGGCACTGCATTTCATGCGTGCAGGTTCGGACAAACAGACGAGTAGACCTTCTCAGTAAGTGTATGCCCGAGTTCAGCCTTATCGGTAAGTTCCCCGTCTTTCATAGTTACCGGGTCTAGCAGTTTGGAGTACATCTTGTGCATATATGTAGATAGGTTAAGGGTAGGTCGGGGCCCTGTTGCGATCACAGAACATCTATCAGTAGAGGCTTGTAGATATATCCTGTCAGTTAGTGTAGTATGTTGGGCTTGTAGGCTATGTACGTATATTTTGTTGGCTTGTTAGTTGTAGTAATTATGACGGCCTTGCCGGCCCAACTTTATGTTGACGTTTAGTCAGCGTTAGTCTGTATTCAGTTTTATAATTTGCATCGCACATTATCTTGCAATGTTGTCCATGGACAAAATATGACATTACTTGTTCAGAGTCTCTTAGTCACCAGTGGTATGCAAGGATAGGTGAGGCACTGGGTGCTGGTCTCGCCCCCAGGCTCGGGGCGTGACAAAAGTGGTATTAGAGCAGTTCTGTCCTAGGGAGTCTACAAGCCGTTGTCACGCCCCCTTTTTCTTCCCTTTTTACTGGAAGAAGTCCGGGTTTCGACATTCACGGAGTGTAATGACTCATTTCCTTTTAGGAATTGGGTACTTGAAAAGTTGCCACCTAACAGATTATGGTGCGTTAGGGCACCTAGAACGATTAACTCTTGGGTTGGTTTGCATTACCAGAGAATAGGGTAAGGGCTCGAAGTAACCTTGAGGGGAAGGTATTAGGCACCCCTCTTGATCCACAACTGTGAGTCCCGACTGAACTTATATTCACAAATTAGTCCATTACAAGTAAATAGTTGAAGCAGATAGGTTGCAAGTAAAGCACGTTAGAATAACTCAAGTAGTAAGATAAAGGTTTGAACAAGTTTGTAAAACAAAGGCCTAAATAAAGAAAGGATTTGGTAAAGAGGGGTCTAGGTTGGTTATCCTATAGGATCACCCCACACAATGTCCGGTAAACACTCCTCATTGAGGGGCTACACGTGACATTAGCGTGTAGTCATCATATACCGTATCTACCCTTCCCATCCCCTTATTGGTCATGCAAAGCGAGTGTTTGGACAACTATTTCTATTGCGTGTTGCTACCCGTCCCTTATTAATAGTCCTGGAGGGAGTTAGGACCTCTACATATAGGTGGTTCTAGACGTACCCCTAAGGTTGTAAAAGATGAAAATTCTAAGGCGACAATCAAAAACATTTAGGACTTTCAACATACAAAAGGAGAAATTTAGAGGCTCAGAATTTCCTCCTCAAACAAACACGTAAGCAGCACGACTCAAGCATAGTTAAGGCCTTTATTAGACAATGTTCGAAAGCAAGATATCTAAGTGAACATGCAGAAGACAAACAACCTCTATTAGACTCAGAAGTTATACCCTTGCAGTTGCATATGGACTCTCTTTAAAGCCTGTTAGGATCGGAAAACATTAAGCAGTAGAGACAGTTTTCCGGAATGCAGTTTTGAAAAACGCCATAAAGGCTTGCCTATACACAGAATACTGATGTCACAGAAATAAAGAAGGTTTTGAAATGGATTCCTTTAATACCTATAGGCATGATATCTAATGAGATCGAGGCAGTTTGAAAGAACTTGTTTCGGGAAATACTTAATATTTAAAAAACTAATTCAAAAATGAACTAGGCGTGACTAAGTTAAACTAAAACAGATTAACAGACATAATTGCGAGTAAGGCTCCCTATGGGCATGATATCCAAGCGTAATACTGATTTTAGCGATTGCAGTATGGAAACATACATAAAAACTCGTTGTAACTGAACTTGGACTAGGTCCTATAGGCATGGAATCTATTATTAAACTGATTTAAGAAACTAAAAACATGATTATCATTACGAAATTATCCGAATCCTATAGGCATGGTTTCTGGGCGTGATAGGATGTAGAACTTTATAAACATGGCTTCTATTTGGTAGAGCAAACAAACTTAAAAGTGAAGTCCTATGAACATGATTTCTATTTGGCAAAGCAATCAGATTAAAGAGTAAAGTCCTATGAGCATGTTTTCTATTTAGTAAAGCAAATAGATTTTAAAAGTAAGGTCCTAGGAGCATGTTTCTGCCCGTATTACCCTATAAAGTATGCATCTACCCACCCTTTTTACTAAATACCACAATATCTGTTTACAAATTATTACAGGACAATGAATGAATTACATAAATAAAAATAGAAAAATAAGAAGTTATTCTATAGGGAGCCTTCAATCAGGCCCAGATTTCCCAAAGCCTCCAATGGCCTCATATGCCTCAATTCCATAGACAAATCAGAGTCTAGGTGCATCAAAGTTCCCTAAGGATCTCAAGGATCCCGGGCAGTGCTTACACATAGACTTAGTAACCAAGAATTGAACAAGTGCAGTGTGGAAGGGCCAGACTCAATATGCCAGAGTTCAGAGGGTTCTCAAAAGGATCCCAAGGCAGTACACATACTAGAAGGCGCAGAACTTATTGACTAAGAGTAGAGTGAAAAGTGATGGACACAAGTTGAAAGGTTTTAGTAAGAAACTGTATTAAGAAAAAGTCTTTTTGAAAGTAACAGTAAAGCAACAAAGATTGTTTGAAAAAGAGATTGGAGTAGTTAACAAAGTCCAAACACCTTAGGATAGGTTCATACACAACCAGGAGTCATAGCATCAAGGTAGGTTTGGTAGTCACAAACAGGTAAAGGGGGGTCGGGAATACATAGGACATACATAGTTAAGCAAAGACCTGGGAATTAGTAGTCATACCTAGAAGTAGCTAACTAGACATAGCCACAAAATCAGACATAAAGAACAGACTCGCATGCAAAAAGGATAGGGATTTGGGAGATACATGGTGGTAAACATATAACAAGTAAGAGATGATTAGTGTCTATGCTCAGAGACAAACAGAAGGGGAAATATACTGATTTCAAGGGGAGGGCAAGACATGATAACAGGCTATAATGCAACCCTCAACTACAAGTTTCACAATAGAACCACAAATAAAAGCAAACCAGAAACAAGAGGAACTGAAGTAATAAGAGAATCATATTGTTGTTGGAACTTTGAATTGACACTACGACATACCAGTAAAGAGGATAGTAAGCAGAGTGAAAGAACAAGAGAACACAAATAGTTAGCCTTGGCTTGCAGCCGGCTAATTTAGAGCAGTAGCAAGTAGCACAAGAGAGAGCAGAAATTTTAAAGTTTGAGAAATAGTTTTTTTGAACCCAAGTGTTTGTGTGTTTTTGTGTTAATGAGAGAGCATATATATAGTCTGAAACTAAGCAGAATAATAAGGTAAGAATCAAAGTCAAGCTGTAATTATGGAACTAGGTATCAATAATGCTGCACTGTGGGCCGGTCCTGAACCGGACCGGACCGGGCCCGCGGTCCTAACGGGCCTAACGAGCCGGTCCTGGTGGACTGGTCCTAACGGTCCCTTAAAGCCCGAGGCGGGCTGGTCTTCCATGTTAAGCCCACGAGCCCGGGACCGGTTAGCCCGGGACCGGCTGGTGGGCCTGGTCCGGGCCTAGCGGGCCTAACGGCTAAAATTTAAATTTTTTTTTTTAAAAAAAAACAACCTAACGGCCATATTTAAAAAGTAGCCGTTTGGGGCTTTTTTTGACCGTTTGGTAGTTTATAAAATAGCCATTTGGCCCCCAAACTTTATATAATTACACTTTTCCCCATTTCTCAACTATAAATACCCCCTAATTCTTTCATTTTTACTCACCAATTCATCAATTTCTCTCAATCTCTCTACTAGAATTGCTTATTTTATTGTTGAAACTTCGTAAAAAATTGTGAAGTTAGTGAATTGAAGTCTTCAAGTCTTCAACGATTTTCAATTTTCAAGAAGTTGTTCGGCAATCCGGTAAACTCGTTTCAACTCTTAAGTTTTAAGAATATATTTTTGTGTGTTTTAGTTTGCATAATTGTAATTAATATGGCATTTTCTTTGTAAAAAATGTTTGGTAAGGGAAAAGATAAAATCGGTGAAAGTAGTGGTCAACCAACAACCCTTCCCCCAGCTCCCCAACCTAGAAAAGATAAGCAAGTTGAAAGTAGTCGCCAACCTAGACGTCCTCCCGTAATTCTTGATAGTGATCACCCTTGTTTTCAATTTATCGATTGTGAATATTGCCATAATGTTGCACCAGGTGAAAGATTAGATGATGAAATTATGAATGCTCTTTATCCTAATGAAACTATCTCAGAAAATAATGAGGAAAATGAGGATGATGATGAAACCCAAGCACCGGATTTAGATGATACACCTACTAGTCCTGTTAATAACCCAACTGATGCACCGGCCGACCCACCTGTAGAAACTCCTACTTTTAATAGAGAACCTGCTAAACGCCTAGAAACATCATTAGTTTGGAATTTTTTTTACTCAAGTAAGAGAACAAAATAAGGCTAAGTGTAAAACTTGTAGGAAATTAATGGCGCATAAATATACCGGAGACCGTAGCGGCACGGGTAGTTTTACTAGGCACATAAAAACATACCCTAGAGATAAAGCTAGATTTTTACAAATGAAAGCGCAGCTAGAGGGGACAAGTGTAGATTCTACGGTTAACCCTAGTACAGGTTCAAATCTAGTTCAACCCGGAATTAACACTGTGACCGGAGGTATTTTATATTACGATCCTAATAGAGATCGTGAAGAATTAGCAAAGATGATTACCGTTATGTGCTTACCTTATACTTTTGCTTCTAATCCTAATTGGATTCATTATATTAGAAGAGTTTTTAATCCTACTTATAAAGATTGGCCTCGCGCAACAGTTAAGAGCGATATTTATAAATATAAACATGAATATGAACAATATTTTCGATATTTATTTACTCATATAAGTAATCAGATTTCTATTACTACTGATATTGGTAGAAGTGGTAATGATTGTGATTATCTAACTGTTACAAGTCATTGGATAGATGAGGAGTGGACAATGCAAAAATGCATTATTGCGTATAGAATAATTATTTCATGTCACACAGGTAAGTTTATAGCTAACACTGTTGCAGATATTTGTAGATATTTTTGCTTTAGAGATAAAGTCAATTTCTATGGATAATGCTTCTAGTACACTAGTGCTATAGGCATACTTACAACAACACTAAATCCCGCATTTAGAAATATATTCCATGTTAGATGTATTTGTCATATTTATCATTTAATTGTCGGTGATGGTAATTTTAAATTTAAAAATTGAAAAGGTTAGAATGGCTCTTAATTGGATTTTTTATTCAAACCGTAGAAGTAGACTAAGAGAATATTTTAAAAAATGTGATGAATATGGCCTTAGAGAAAGATGAAGCTATGAAGAAATGATGGCGGAAATGTGATGAAAATGTGATGAATATGGCTTTAGAGATTGGATCCGCTCGGAAAGAAGGAACTTTGGAATTGCGGAATCACAACCGGCGATAGATGAAGCTTATGAAGAAATGATGGCGGAAATTGCGGAGGATGCTGCTTCGCCAGGAAGTGGTGATGAATAAGCTTCTTTTCCACCACCACTAACGCAAGCTCCTCCGAACCTTGAAGGATTCATGAAATTTGTTAGAGATACAATGTAGATTATGGTGTACCTTGTACTTTGACATATCTTCTTTTAGTTTTTTTCCCTTTTAATGGTGGTATTAGTACCTTGTTGTGCTCATTCCATTGGGAGGAAGAAGACTAAGAAAGATATGCCATTTTTGGAAATAAAAATTATAAGACAAGCCCTTGAATATCTTTTTGCAATATTTTTTTGGTGTTTAACTTGCAATTATTTATAAGCTATAATATATATAAATAACATACAATATATACTACAAGAAAATATATAAGATAATATATACACATAACATACAATATATATTACAAGAAAATATATAAGGTAATATATACACATAACATACAATATATACTACAAGAAAATATATAAGGTAATATATATACATAACATACAATATATACTACAAGAAAATATATATATATATATATATACATAACATACTATATCTTGATGCCTTGACTTTAAACGTGAAAACACATGGTTATAATTATGCGCCTGGTTCTGAACTTATATGTCTGTCTTATAGGATTAATTTCAAATTGTTATCTACTTTGAATCCTCGATGTAAGTTATACGATACGTCGGATCAGACCATACTGGTAGAAACCAATTTTGCAAGGTCCATGGTCACCACTAGGAGACCTATTAGGTGGGAAAAAATTAATTTTTCAACTACTTGGACTTTAAATTCGGTTATATCCCCAAGTCAGATTACTAACGACTTGTCGGATACTGAATTTTCGCATGTTACTCAAAATCCGGATGGTAGGATTTGTATTCAATTTGATGATAAGTCTACTATTTATAATAGATATTCGTTTTCTAATCATAGACTTTTACCTGCTATTCAACATATTTCCCCTGTTGAACCAGTCTACGGTCCAGCTCGCAATCGTACAGCCTCTTTACACACTATTACTAGTAAAGTTAGTAATAAGCCTGTCGAAAGAGTTGAAAAGGTTAAAGTTAACCCTCAAACAAATATTGTTCCGGACAATGACAATATTTCTGATAAGGATATTCCTTCTGTATCCGAGATGGATTTAGACCCCAATAGTAATTAATGATTCCACACCAAATTGATTTTAGCCCCGGTTCTCGGGCACGAAAATATATTCAAAAGGAATTTTTTAGTGATAAATGGAGCCAGTTTAAAACATGGTTTTTCGATGCTTATAGCAAAGATGATTTGAATAGTATTTCTCAAGAATTTTATGAAACTTGTGCTTTACATAATCAAATTATGTATTTTGTTCCTTGGTTTATAACAACTTATTTGCCTCTTTATATAAAGGTACTAGAAAGATCTTATAAAGCTGGGAGTGGTAATATTACTAAAGCCATTTATCCTCCTCAGGCCCCCTTTATTTTACCTAATAATACTGGTATTACCTTCACTGCTTTTCAAAAATTTATTGATGATAACGTTGCAGCTATTAGTATCGCAGAAATTAATAAATTGATTTCTCAAAACAATTATTTGGGTTTATATGTAAAGATTTTGGGAGAACATATCGGTTCTCTTGATAAAAAACTTGATGATTTGACTGTTTTAATAAAAGAAATGAGTACTAAGAAAGGACCAACTGATATTGCCTCCACTTCAGGAAGTAAAACAGTTGATCAAGCTATTCTTACTCATATTCAAAGACCTCATGAGATTCAGGATTTTAAATTTAAATCTCTTGATGACTTAGCACAACTCCTCGATAAAAAGCTTTCTGGTTTGAATATTAGACCAAATGATTTTTCTAAAACTTTTGCTGATGGAACTGAGACCGTTTCTGATTATAAAACTGAGACATGGTCAGAGTTTAATAAACTCGAAAGGTATAGTTAAACCCAATAGTAGGTATGCTGACAAACCTAGGATGCAAACTTACTATTATCCCCGTCCTACTCCTCAAGATGTGTTGATTGAGGAACGCGATTGGAATCAGACTAATACGTCTTATAGCGGTTCCGAAATTTATGAATGGAATCTTGATGGTTTAACTGATAGACAATTAACCATTCTCGTACATAGAATGCTTATGTATTCGACTATCTGCAAAAGTGTTAAAAATACGGATAGAACTATTTGCAAAATGATTATTGCAGGTTTTACTGGCCGACTTCGTGGCTAGTGGGATAATTATTTATCTGTTGAAGAAAAGGCTTTCGTTATTAATGCTACAGCCGTAGACGAGGGTGTTGATAATATAGGTATGGCTCTAGTTAAGGGTAGAGAAGATGCAGTGTATACCCTTATCCTTACAATTTTAGAGCATTTCAATGGTAGATTTACCTCAAATCATGAGACCATCAGAACCTTACTTAATGGGCTTAGATGTAAGACCCTTAGTGAATTTAGATGGTATAAAGATACTTTTATGAGTAGGGTTATGGAACTACCCGAGAATAAATATGAGCATTGGAAAGCTAAGTTTATAGACGGCCTCCCTTCCTTATTTGCTGAAAGAGTAAGGAAAGTATTAAGGGGTAATTACGGTGAAATTCAGTATGGTAATTATATCTATGGTAACCTTATAGGAGTATGTGCGCAAGAAGGATTAAACTTGTGTAATGAGCTAAATCTTTCTAGACAGCTTAAGATTGATAAGCTTAAAGAGAAATCCCAATTAGGTGACTTCTGTACCCAGTTCGGTTTACCCGGAACCTCTACTCAAAGTAGGAAGAAGAAAAACAGATATCATAGGTATCCTCACCCGGATAACCCGTATAAGAAAAAGAGGTCAAGATATAGACCTAAGGAAGAGCGTGATACTAAAAAAGCACAACGTAAATCTACTTGATTTACGAAGAATAGCTCAAAGAGAGGTCTCGCTGATATTGAGTGTTATAAGTGTGGAAAGTTTGGTCATATTTCTCCAAATTGCAAGCTTCAAAAGCTGAAAACCTTAGAACTCAATGATGAGTTACGTGATAAGGTTTATGGCTTGTTATACACTTCAGGGTCAGAATCTGACTATTACTCTGAGACTGAATCTGAAGATGAAGTTGATGTAATTGATTTATCTGATAGTGATAAAAATATTGATACTTCTTGCACTGCTTGCAAGGGTAATATTTGTACTTGTGATAGTGACGAATTTTATAAATTGCAATCACAATTTCATGATTTAAATATGAAAACTATTACATATGATAATGTAATAGAACTTTTAAAGGAAGTTACCGATGAAAAACTTCGTGAAAAAATTATTAATTTAGCTGCAAGTTCTAGTTCTAGTATTTGAAAACCTTTTGAAAAATACAAGAACGAATTTGAACATTTTGCGCCTTATTCTTTGTCTGAAATTAATAAACGACTTCATAAGTCCATTACGCCTAGCAGAGATACTTCTTTTGATGATTTAAAGGAAGAAATTGAAAATTTGAAAAAGGATATTAAGTCTCTTAAGCAAAATCAAATGATTTGCGATCACCGAATTACTCAAATTGAGAAAAATAATTCTCTACCTGAATTTTCGACTAAAGAAATTTCTGAATTTTCTAATGATAAAGGAAAAGAAATTTCTGATCTGACTGAAGAAAAATCTGATATGTTTTTAGGTATGATGCAAATTATTACTGCGCATAAATGGTATATTAAATGTACTATTTTAATCGATAATAATTTTTCTATAACTGATGTAGCTATGATTGATAGTGGTGCTGATGTATCTGCATTCAGGAAGGATTAATTCCAACTAAATATTTTCAAAAGACCACTCATTTGGTTAAATCCGCTTCTAGTCATGCTTTAGATATAGAGTATAAACTACCAAATACTCATATTTGCCAAAATAAAGTCTGTATTCCTCATTTCTTCTTTTTGGTAAAAAACCAGTTAGGGATTGGTCCTGTAAATACCTTTGCACATACTTTAATAAACCAAGTATGTTTATGCCTCTCATTGTTATAATAAAGCACTCTATCAAATGCTTGGATATAATCGCGTTCCTCAATCAACACATCTTGAGGAATAGGACGGGGATAATAGTAAGTTTGTATCCTAGGTTTGTCAACATACCTACTATTGGGTTTGACTATACCTTTGAGTTTATTAAACTCTAACCATGTCTCAGTTTTATAATCAGAAACGGTCTCAATTCTATCAGCAAATTTTTTAGATAAATCAATTGGTCTAATATTCAAACCAGAAAGCTTTTTATCGAGGAGTTGTGCTAAGTCATCAAGAGATTTAAATTTAAAATCCTGAATCTCAGGAGGTCTTTGAATATGAGTAAGAATAGCTTGATCAACTGTTTTACTTCCTGAAGTGGAGGCAATATCAGTTGGTCCTTTCCTAGTACTCATTTCTTTTATTAAAACAGTCAAATCATCAAGTTTTTTTTCAAGAGAACCGATATGTTCTCCTAAAATCTTTACATCTATTACTAGTAAAGTTAGTAATAAGCCTGTCGAAAGAGTTGAAAAGGTTAAAGTTAACCCTCAAACAAATATTGTTCAGGACAATGACAATATTTCTGATAAGGATATTCCTTTTGTATCTGAGATGGATTTCGACCACAATAATACTTAATGATTCCACACCAAATTGATTTTAGCCCCGGTTCTCAGGCAGAGATGCTTCTTTTGATGATTTAAAGGAAGAAATTGAAAATTTGAAAATAGATATTAAGTCTCTTAAGCAAAATCAAATGATTTGCGATCACCGAATTACTCAAATTGAGAAAAATAATTCTCTACCTGAATTTTCGACTAAAGGAATTTTTTAGTGATAAATGGAGCCAGTTTAAAACGTGGTTTTTCGATGCTTATAGCAAAGATGATTTGAATAGTATATTTGGATTGCAATGAGCTAAAGCTTTCTAGATAGCTTAATATTGATAAGCTTAAAGAGAAATCCCAATTAGGTGACTTATGTACCCAGTTCGGTTTACCCGGAACCCCTACTCAAAGTAGGAAGAAGAAAAACAGATGTCATAGGTATCCTCACCCGGATAGCCCGTATAAGAAAAAGAGGTCTAGATATAGACCTAAGGAAGAGCATGATACTAAAAAAGCGCATCGGAAATCTACTCGATTTACGAAGAATAGATCAAAGAGAGATCTCGCTGATATTAAGTGTTATAAGTGTGGAAAGTTTGGTCATATTTCTCCAAATTGCAAGCTTCAAAAGCTGAAAACCTTAGAACTCGATGATGAGTTATGTGATAAGGTTTATGGCTTTTTATACACTTCAGGATCAGAATCTGACTATTACTCTGATACTAAATCTGAAGATTAAGTTGATTTAATTGATTTATCTGATAGTGATAAAAATATTGATACTCTTGCACTGCTTGCAAAGGTAATATTTGTACTTGTGATAGTGACGAATTTTATAAATTGCAATCACAATTTCATGATTTAAATATGAAAACTATTACATCTGATAATGTAATAGAACTTTTACAGGAAGTTACCGATGAAAAACTTCGTGAAAAAATTATTAATTTAGCTGCAAGTTCGAGTTCTAGTAGTTCAAAACCTTTTGAAAAATACAAGAACGAATTTGAACATTTTGCGCCTTATTCTTTGTCTGAAATTAATAAACGACTTCATAAGTCCATTACGCCTAGCAGAGATGCTTCTTTTGATGATTTAAAGGAAGAAATTGAAAATTTGAAAAAGGATATTAAGTCTCTTAAGCAAAATCAAATGATTTGCGATCACCGAATTACTCAAATTGAGAAAAATAATTATCTACCTGAATTTTTGACTAAAGGAATTTCTGAATTTTCTAATGATAAAGGAAAAGAAATTTTTTATCTGACTGAAGAAAAATCTGATATGGTTTTAGGTATGATGCAAATTATTACTGCGCATAAATGGTATATTAAATGTACTATTTTAATCGATAATAATTTTTCTATAACTGATGTAACTATGATTGATAGTTGTGCTGATGTAAGCTGCATTCAGGAAGGATTAATTCCAACTAAATATTTTCAAAAGACCACTCATTTGGTTAAATCCGCTTCTGGTCATACTTTAGATATAGAGTACAAACTACCAAATACTCATATTTGCCAAAATAAAGTCTGTATTCCTCATTTCTTCTTTTTAGTAAAAAACCAGTTATACCCGCCGATTATACTTGGAACCCCTTTATTAATGCTATTTACCCTTTTAATAACTGTGACGACCCGACCCGTCGTCTCATGAATTACTACTATGTTTTCCCCATTTTCAGCTTCCTTATGCTTCATTATCCATATCTTGTGTAATCGAGTTGATTTGAAGTGGTTTTAATAAGAAATGAGACACTTAGTCTCTTTTAAGAAGCCTTAAGTTGGAAAAGTCAACCGGACACTGACTTATGAGTTAGAGTGCTCGGAGGTGAATTCCGATGGTTTGGTTATCTCCGGGAGATGATTTGTGATTTAGGAGCGTGATCGAAAGTGATTTTGGAGGTTCGGTGTAGAAGTTAGCCTATTTTGGCGAAGTTAGGATTTTGGCGAAATCCAGTTGGTATGCGAGATTTTGATCTGAGGGTCGGAATGGAATTCCGAGAGTTTCTGTAGCTTCGTTATGTCATTTTGGACTTGTCTGCAAAATTTGAGGTCAGTCGGACTAGTTTTCTTGTGTTTCGACATCGGTTGTGAAATTTTAAAATTAAATAAGTTCTTAGGCTTGAATCCATGCATAATTGGTGATTTTGATGATATATGATGTGATTTGAGGCCTCGACTAAGTCCGTGATGTGTTTTCACACTTGTTGGTGCTTTTGGTTGAGGTCCCGGGGGCCTCGGGTGTGTTTCAGGTGAGTTTTGAGAGAGTACGGACACCTTGGAACTTAGAAAATGGAGAGGGCAGCAGTGGCGGCACGGACCGTGCTCCTTCTCGCGCTGGGCGCGCAGGGGAAGAATCTGCATGTCACTGGTCCTACTTCGGAGGTTCATATCGTTTGATCTACAAGGAATGTTGAGGTGATTCAAAAACGAAAGCTGTAGAGCTTTGAATCTAGTTTTCAGAAACATATTATAATAGGGATTTGGACATTTGTAGAGAAAGTTAGGGCCTAAATAGTGAAGCCTGTCACTGCAGTCAAATTGCTGCGCGGCCGCGACCATTTTTGTGCGGTCAGCACTCCCTGGGCGCGGACCGCGGTCATTTTTGTGCGGTCAGCACTGTCGGAATCCGAGGGGTACTCTATAAATACGAGATTTTGGGTTTTATTTTATATTTTGACCTATAGAGCTCGGATTTTGGCGATGTTTTGAAGGTTTTTCAAGAAATTCATCGGGGTAAGTGATTCTAACTCAGATTTGGTTAGAGTACATGAATATACCCTTTAATTCATCATTTAATAAGTGATTTGAGATGGAATTTGGGAAGAACTAGGGCTTGAGTTTTGAGATTCTAAATTGAGGATTTGAGGGGTCATTTGAACTCCGATTTTTGTGAATTTGGTATGTATAGACTCATGGCGAGATAAGGATCGTATTGATGTAAAAATTGCTGAGTTTCGAGAAGTGGGTCCGGGGATCGGGTTTTGCAAATTTCGTGAATTTCGACATTTCTCGATTGTTTTCGATTGGGTATTGTTCCCTTAGCATATTGTGATGTATTCGCTTTGATTTTGGTTAGATTCGACGCGCGTGGAGGCCGGTTTAATGGTCAAAGGCGTCGCGGGCTAGAGATTTCACCGGTTCGAGGTGAGTAATACTTGTAAATGATATATTGAGGGTTTGAAACCCCGGATTTGCACATCATAGTGCTGTATTGAGGTGACTTGCACACCGAATATGAGCGTGGGGTAGAGCACCATTGGGGATTGTGACTTGGTCCGTCCCGGTTGTTGATTTTACTGCGTATTTGACTGAAATTAATTGTTTTCATTGATATTACTGGGCTTGATGCCATGTTTGGGGCCTTGTGCCGATTTGTAAAATCCTTCGAGGATTGATATTACTGCTTAGCATGATTTGCATATCATTTAATTTCAGTCCAAGGTTTTAAATGCTGTTTTGCAAACTCAGCCATAATTCTAAGTGTTGAAAACTTAAATGATATTTTTAAATGTATTCCGGGCTGGGAACTTCTGTTTTGTAAATGCCCAAGGGGCTTATTATATTATTTTCTGGACTGATTATAAAGTGACTTGAAACAGTGGTAACAATGACACTGTGTGATATACTTGAAACAGTGGTAACAATGACACTGTGTGATATACTTGAAACAGTGGTAACAATGACACTGTGTGATATACTTGAAACAGTGGTAACAATGACACTGGATGATATACTTGAACAGTGGTAACAATGGCACTGTATGATATAAATTGGTCAGGTAACAATGGCTGACCGGTCAGGTAACAATGACTGACCAAGATATTGCGCTTGGGCTGTAGGAGCCCCTCCGGAGTCTGTACACACCCCCAGTGAGCGCCGTCGACGATAAATAAATATGGATGGCTCGGGCTGCACGCCGCAGTGGGTACTGGAATGTACCATCATATGCATTGCATTCATGCATTTGTTCATTATTTGTTGTTGTGATATTTCTGGAGATATTTATCTGCTTTTGCTGGTGCTATTTGATCCTTGAGTGTTGGGGCTCGAGTGGCTGACCAGGAACGAAGATATTTCCCGAGGGGCGGGTTTCTGTGCATAGTGACACTGATGGCTGGAATTATTTTGCAACTGTTAAAAAGATTATTTTCAAAAGAGGTTTAAAACTGAGTCAGATATTTTATAAAGGATTTTCATGGAATTACTGTTTTCAAAAAGGGTTGTACCGTCTTAGATAGCATGATGAAGTGTTCTTACGTGATTTCTTATCGCTCAGTTATTATTTACTCTTATTACCACTGAGTTGGAAGTACTCACTTTACTCCCTGCACCTCGCGTGCAGTTGCAGGTACTGTTCACCCGGTAGCGGGTTATTAGCGGACTGAAGGTATACTATTGTAGCTGAGCAAGGTGACCGTCAGCGTTCACGGCACCGTATTTCTTCATTGATTCTAAATTCCATTCTGTATATTGCTGGTCTTGTATTAGTATTTAGATCTTTAGATGCTCGTGGCTTGTGACACCCCGATTTCGGGCTGAGTCGGGATGGTTTCCATTATTCTATCATGTTTACTTCGCACTTGTGATTATATTATCTGCGAATTAGACTTATTCCTGCTAAGTAATTATAAAGAGATGTATTGTTTTGTTGTTGGCTGGCCTTGTCCCCACGAGAGGCGCCATCACGACCGGGTTGGGATTTTGGGTCGTGACAAGTTGGTATCAGAGCCTGGGTTACTAGGTCTCACGAGTCATGAGCAGGTTTAGTAGAGTCTCGCGGATCGGTACGGAGACGTCTGTATTTATCCTTGAGAGGCTGCAGAACCTTTAGGAAAACTTCACATTCTTGAATTTTTATCGTGCGTTCTTGATTCAGCTTGAAAAGTAATTCTCGAAATTCCTTCCACGGAGACGTCTGTATTTATCGAGCGCTCAGTATCAGATGAGCCTTGATGGCTTGTGATTCCCTGATTGAGGGGCGAGACATGATCGCTTTGAGTTTGATGTTGGGCCAGTCTGGAGGACTTGAGGCCGGATCTTTGCTTATGGCTTGAGCACTAAGGTGATGATTGTGCGAGCTAGTGTTATGAACTTATATGTTCAGTATTGTCCATATTAGTGGGAATGATGGCTGGATAGTTACCTGAGGAGTATGATAGTACTGCGAGATCTATCTATATAGCTTGGAAGTGACGAGGAAGGTCTACTGGATGATTGATGAACTGTGGAGTGTATGATTTCCATTGTGTCGGATATGTAGTGCCAAGTTATGGGCGCGTGAAGATCTTTTCATGTCTCCTGGTTGGAGTGGAGTAAAATTTTATGTTACGGTATGAGTTTAGACTCAGGAATATTAAGTGATTGTGTAATGTGTATGACAGTGGAAGGTATACAAAAATATTAACTAAAGGTAAAGCTAGTGGGTAATTGGCTTATGAGGGGAATCTATTTGTCATACTAGTTAGATAAGTCTGGGAGCTGAGATCGCTTTTGTAAATGTATTATGACGAAATCTATGAGTCGAGGAGACCACCCTGAAAGTCAAAAACATTAAAGAAAGAATATGTTCTTACTTGGTTGAATAGCCCAATAATGGAGGATTGAAAGGTATTTCTATGTGTTATGATTCAAATAGGTGCAACACATGTCCATGTATCAATTTTGATGGTATAATACATGTAATATTGGGATTAGTGTTGTTGATATACATTGTGATGCTTTGTCAAGTTGTGGACGTGTTGTTAGGATGGTTTTGGTGATTCTCTGGCAGGTGGATAGGCCCAATTACAAAGGAAACTCTGCCAAATTTTTTTGAAATATTTGGGACTTAGTAAAATTTTGGTCGCCTAGAGAGTAGGCTTGACTGTTATGTGAGTGAATGCCAAAAAATGCAGAAGAGTTAAAATTCCAGATAATTTATGTTTCCACAAGCTTATGAAAGAGTGAGTTTAATCTCACTATGGTATTATGACAACAATGAAGTATATGCGTTATGAGTATAGTGTGTTGTGATATATGGCTTCGAGCCAAGTTGGGGAGCTTGCTATTGGTTAGCGGATTGTACGGTTATGTACTATGTTAGTTCTGATTTGATGCATGCTGGTGAATCAGTTCTGGTTGTGGAAATTGGGCCGAGAATGGCTAGAGTAAAAGAAAATTTTGACAAAGGTTATATTATGTTTCATGGGGTATAAGAATCACGGAATGTTTAGAGTTGTGGTTGGTAGAGAATGCTTGGTACATGGAGCAAGAAGATGTTTGGTTGTATTGGAATGAGGTCATACCCTGCGGTGTCAGAGTGCTAATGAGGCACAGGTGATTTTGTTCGTTGGATCAGGTAAATTGCAGTTTGAATAAGAAGTAAATGACTCTCGAGAATGGTTTTATTATGTTCAAGATTCTACATGTAACAATAAGGTGTCTTAAGGTTGTGTATGTGGTCGGAGACTGTGTTTTCACTAGAAAAGGTCAAGACTTGTGGTATTTTTATGTTAATTATGGGATCCTATGTATTAGTATCTGGAAAGTAAGGGTAACACACTTAGATTCGCAGGAAGTTCTTCATAGTAAAGTATTTTGGAATGTGGTGTTTCTATGAATAATTGATAGAAGATTCAGTGGATTATGGGTCTTAGACAGTATGGTCTTGTTCTTGGGTCTCGTGTAGTGAGCTTGGGTTGAGGAACTGAGGTTCTATAACAAGAGGGAATATCAAGTCAATGATGGATTAGAAGGGAAATTAGATAGATGAAATAGCTTGATAGTAGATCGAACCAGTATGGTTAGGATATGATTAATTCTTCGTACGTGTTCGAGGTAATGAGCCCTTACAAGTATTTTTGCAGCGATGCTCTTGGGTTTTGATGGCTTGCTTAGCTTGTTCGAGTTAGAAGGATTCAGTCCTGGCAGGTCTTATTTGTGGAAAGGGAAAATCGGAGAGTTCTTGATGGTTTCTACCGTGGTTGAAGAGGTGCATTTTCTATGGATATGAGAGACATGTGATGTGTAGTGATTTTTCTTCTAGATGGGATCAATGGAAGTTATTGACTAGTTGAGTGCATAAACGTTCCTGGTTCGGAAGGGAGGTGAAGTCCTCATATTACCTTAGGATGATGTGGTATATGCGATATGTTGTGAAGGATTGAGAATTGCATGTGTAAGGTTATGGTTCAGTTCTAAATGGAAATTCATAACATTCTTAGGTGGTACGGGCAACTTTGGGGTGAATGATCTTCAGATGATTGA
Organism: Nicotiana sylvestris; assembly: GCF_000393655.2. NCBI lineage: Eukaryota > Viridiplantae > Streptophyta > Magnoliopsida > Solanales > Solanaceae > Nicotiana > Nicotiana sylvestris. The sequence goes on along the minus strand of NC_091062.1, from coordinate 16,338,469 downwards.
GGAAATTGTATTTCTAATCATAGTGATTTGTAGAGGGTACATGTTTCAGAAAAAGAGCAATGTGATTAAGTTGATGGCACTTCAATAGTATTGCGGCACTTTTAAGGCTGGATCTTTACTTGTTGGTATGTTAGATTTTGTACGTGATGTCAGAATTTAGACTGGTTGTCTTAGCGTCGGGAAATTTGTGAACTATTGTGCCATGGGCTATGCCGGAAATGCCACGGGTTGAGTGGCGAGGTGAGTTGGATTATGTTCTATCAGGTTTGCGGGGTATGTGTTATTTGATTCAAGTGGGTGTAATGAATTGCTCTGGCTCCGGACATCAATTGATCGTGGTTGTTGATTTCAAGCCTAGTCACTTGAGGCGTTTCATGTGGAGTAGTGCATAGATAGGATTGTGCGTTGCAGCAAAGCTTTGTGCGGGTCAAATCTGTGTGTCCTATTTCTATGATGTGAGACAGGGTATCAGCCTTGTGTTGTGGCAGTACTAGTGAGTTTGAGGTACAACTCTCTCAGTTGAGTCATTTTCATGCTTTGAGTATATTCGGATTGTTTCTTATGGGTGCGCGTATTACGCAAGTTGAGGCTTAGGCCTGTATTGAGGTGTCATATCACCAGAGAGGTGTGTTGGATTCGAGGTGATCGTTGGGGTCATTGATGAACACGAACAGATTTGATTTCGGCTTGTTAGAAGGATAATATTGAGGTTCGACTCGAAAATCTGTTGTGGTATTAGTCAAGAGGGAAGTGGTTTCATAAGTGGTTGATCTGAGAGATGGTTATAGTTTGATGTGTGTCTCATTTATCGTTGGCAGTATACGAAAGAGTTGGAATAAGACTTTAGCTAATAAGGGATTTTCTATCGGTATTTGGTTGTTGTGGGCAACTACTGTGAATAGAAGTCATCGTTTCGAGTGCTTGGATTAAACGGTAGAACATATGATTTCACCCGAGGGTGCAAGTATGGTTTATCACAGCTGGTTCGAGACTATTCAAGGTATAGGTGTGATGTTTTGATCATATCGATGGTTTCAGAAGTAGAAAGGTAGTTCTATGATTTATGAGCTAGACTGGATTGGGTAATTTCGATTTAAATGTGTTATCAGAACTATATGAGATATAGTGACGTGGGATCACCCCCGGGTATATGCTTAGTAAGGTTACTCAGCTTTTGGTTGGCTTCTAGGGCAACTCTAGGTACGCTCGAGGACAAGCGTTTGTTTAAGTTGGGGAGAATGTGACGACCTGACCCGTCGTCTCATGAATTACTACTCTGTTTTCCCCATTTTCAGCTTCCTTATGCTTCATTATCCATATCTTGTGTAATCGAGTGATTTGAAGTAGTTTTAATAAGAAATGAGACACTTAGTCTCTTTTAAGAAACCTTAAGTTGGAAAAGTCAACCGGACGCTGACTTATGAGTTAGATTGCTCGGAGGTGAATTTCGATGGTTCGGTTAGCTTCGGGAGATGATTTGTGATTTAGAAGCGTGATTGGAAGTGATTTTGGAGGTTCGGTGTAGAAGTTAGCCTATTTTGGCGAAGTTAGGATTTTGGCGAAATCCAGTTGGTATGCGAGATTTTGATCCGAGGGTCGGAATGGAATTCCGAGAGTTTCTGTAGCTTCGTTATGTCATTTTGGACTTGTCTGCAAAATTTGAGGCCAGTCGGACTAGTTTTCATGTGTTTCGGCATAGGTTGTGAAATTTTAAAATTAAATAAGTTCTTAGGCTTGAATCCATGCATAATTGGTGATTTTGATGATATGTGATGTGATTTGAGGCCTCGACTAAGTCCGTGATGTGTTTTCAGACTTGTTGGTGCTTTTGGTTGAGGTCCCGGGGGCCTCGGGTGTGTTTCGGGTGAGTTTTGAGCGAGTACGGACACCCCAAAACTTAGAAAAATGGAGAGGGCAGCAGTGGCGGCGCGGACCGCGCTCCTTCTCGCGCTGGGCGCGCAGGGGAAGAATCTGCAGGTCACTGGTCCTACTTCAGAGGTTCAAATCTTTTGATCTACAAGGAATTTTGAGGTGATTCAAAAACGAAAGTGGTAGAGCTTTGAATCTAGTTTTCAGAAACATACTATAATAGGCATTTGAAAATTTGTAGAGAAAGTTACGACCTAAATAGTGAAGCCTGTCACTGCAGTCAAATTGCTGCGCGGCCGCGACCATTTTTGTGCGGTCAGCACTCCCTGGGCGCGGACCACGGTCATTTTTGTGCGGTCAGCACTGTCGGAATCCGAGAGGTACTCTATATATACGAGATTTTGGGTTTTATTTGATATTTTGACCTATAGAGCTCGGAATTTGGCGATTTTTCGAAGGTTTTTCAAGAAATTACTGTTTTCAGAAAGGGTTGTACCATCTTAGATAGCATGATGAAGTGTTCTTACGTGATTTCTTATCGCTCAGTTATTATTTACTCTTATTACCACTGAGTTGGAAGTACTCACTTTACTCCTTGCACCTCGCGTGCAGTTGCAGGTACTGTTCACCCGGTAGCGGGTTATTAACGGACTGAAGGTATACTATTATAGCTGAGCAAGGTGACCGTCAGCGTTCACGACACCGTATTTCTTCATTGATTCTAAATTCCATTCTGTATATAGCTGGTCTTGTATTAGTATTTAGATCTTTAGATGCTCGTGGCTTGTGACACCCCGATTTCGGGCTGAGCCGGGATGGTTTCCATTATTCTATCATGTTTACTTCGCACTTGTGATTATATTATCTGCAAATTAGACTTATTCCTGTTAAGTAATTATAAAGAGATGTATTGTTTTGTTGTTGGCTGGCCTTGTCCCCATGAGAGGCGCCATCACGACCGGGTTGGGATTTTGGGTCGTGACAATAACATAGATGCACAGGGTTTTTTTGCTACTTATCAAGATAAAAGGATAAGTTATTCTTTTGTTAAAGATCCCGTAACTAGAGATATTAACACCTTGATTAATATGAAACAAAGGCATGTTGATTCATTACAATTAGAAATATTAAGCGTGAATATATTCGATACTTTACAATCTGCTAAGGTTCAGCAAAAGATTAAATTGATTGCTGAAAAGATGGCTGTTAATGTTTGCGCCGATCACCCTAGTGCCTTTTGGAACCGAAAAAGGCATATTGTAACTCTTTCTTACGAGGAAAACTTCTCCAAGGATGATATCCCTACTAAATCTCGACCTTGCCAGATGAATGCTGAACTAGTTGAATTCTGCAAAAAATGAGATTGACAGCTTGTTACAAAAGGGTTTGATAAAACCCTCAAAATCTCCTTGGTCATGTTCTGCCTTTTATGTTAATAATGCTGCAGAAAAGGAACGAGGTATTCCTAGATTAGTTATAAATTATAAACCATTGAATAAACATCTAAAATGGATTAGATATCCTATCCCCAATAAAAGGGACTTGCTATCTAGATTATATGACACCAATATATTTTCAAAATTCGATTTAAAATTTGGATATTGGCAAATTCAAATTTTTAAGGAGCATACTTATAGAACTACTTTTAATGTTCCATTTGGGCAATATGAATGGAATGTCATGCCATTTGGTTTAAAAAATGCCCCTTCTGAATTTCAGAAAATTATGAATGATATTTTTAATCCTTATCTAGATTTTATCGTCGTTTATATTGACGACATATTAGTGTTTTCTAAAACATTGGAGATGCATATTAAGCATCTTGATATTTTTAAGAAAATTGTAATACAAAACAGTTTAGTAATTTCTAAACCAAAAATGAGTCTATTCCAAACAAATGTTCGATTTTTAGGTCATAATATTTGCCAGGGAAAAATTACCCCGATACAAAGATCGATTGATTTTGCCTCAAAATTTCTTGATGTTATTACTGACAGGACTCAATTACAAAGATTTTTGGGAATTTTGAATTATATATCTCCTTTCTACAAAAGTTTATCTCGGGATCTAGCCCCTTTATACGACAGGCTGAAAAAGGATCATAAGCAGCCTTGGACTGACCAACATACTGCGTTAGTCAGAAGTATTAAACAGCGTGTTAAGTCTTTACCTTGCTTAACTCTTGCTAATCCTACATGGAAAAAATTATCTAGACTGATGCGTCTAACGTTGGCTATGGAGGGATTTTAAAATAAGTAAATCCCAACAATAAGAGTGAATACCTGATAAGATTTAACTCTGGTAAATGGACCGAAGCCTAGAAGAAATATGCTACTGTGGCTCATGATATGTTGACTATTGTTAAATGTGTTTTAAAATTTCAAGACGATTTATATAATCAAAAGTTTTTAATAAAAACTGATGCTCAATCTGTTAAATATATGTTTGACAAAGATTTCAAACATGATGCGTCTAAGTTAATATTTGCTAGATGGCAAGCTCAGCTAGCCCCGTTTGATTTTGAAATTCAATACAAAAAAGGAATTGATAATTCCCTTCCGGATTTCTTATCCCGTGAATATCTTGATTAATTATGAATTTTTATACGACCTTTCTAGAAGAAGAAGTATTAATTACTATCCTTAAAGTGGTTAGATTAAATCGGGATCTACAAAGTCTCATAATTGATTTGATAATTGAAGAGATCGTTGATAACCAGATTAAATATTATAATCATATTGAATTTATTAAGAATTCATACCTAGACTAATATTATTAGGGATGATATGCTCGATTATTACCTCTCAGAGTAAATTGACTTGTTATTTGTGCAGAATGGACCCTTCATGGGCCACCAGAGGTAGAGGTAGGGGAATATCTTCCCCTAATAGATCATATTCTCAAGGATCGTCATACGGATCCTCATCAAATTCTCCAGTGATACAGGCAGGGAAAAATAGTTTAATAAACTCAAAGGTTTTCCATAAAGGAGATTCTTCATCAGGTCCGTCTATACATCTGGATGATATTCCAAAAGATGATCCACTATATGGTCATCTACAGGCATATTTGGCTTCCAAAAAGCAAAGTAATACATTTGCTTCAATCGCTAGAGAAGAAGACAACGATGATATTAAGTCTTACGAAAATTTACCAAAGAAAGAAATGATATTTCTCCTAGAAAACTCTGAGATTCAGAGAAAAGATGAACCATGGAAGATATTCCAGAGGTATCCGTTTAATGGATTATACTACCCGGGTGAATCATATAAAACCCGCACTTATTATGAGACTATTCTAATCAGTACAGGTAGTGCAGAATTCCAGCACTTTTCGGGTTATAACACAAATGAAAACGTTTATAACTTTTCAAAAATCATTATCAAACAGATTATATCTGTTGAAGAATGGGGAATTTCAACAATGAAAGAAAGGCAGATAAGCCTTAATAAATCACCTATGAATTTTGCTTATTGGAATTATATCCAAGCATTTGATAGAGTGCTTTATTATAACAATGAGAGGCATAAACATACTTGGTTTATTAAAGTATGTGCAAAGGTATTTACAGGACCAATCCCTAACTGGTTTTTAAATTGGTGGTCATACCACGGTCCCATAACAAAAATCCTGCCTGAACCATTCCTTAAGTTATACAAAGAATGGGCAAAAATTTCACCATTCCTAACCGAGTTATATCACGCAGATCATATCTGTTGCCTAGAAAAAATTGATCAAATTTGCTTCTTTATTGAATTCTCTATCCCATGGATTCATAAATGGACTCCTAAATTAGGTTTTACGGAGGAACAAATCCCTTGCTTATATAGGGTATTTTACAACAATTTTTGGGACAAATTGATGAAGAATGATCCCAAGACAAAAACATTATATGGACAAGAATTATTGGATTCTATTAAAACACAAATCCAAGTATACTCGTCCACTCCACAGAAGAAGATATTTGATGACAGCTCCGTCAAACATATTGCTCGAAGAATATCTATTCAAGACGGAGATAAAACCGAATTAGTAAATAACTATCTGGAAGAAGTAAAAAGAAATGTACTTCAAACTTTGAATCAATGTGAAAGATCAGACACATCAATGCACAGTGAAACAAGTGGCGATGATATCGCAGAAGAAGATTCACAGCCGATGCAGTCAGAAATAATATTATCTGACAAAGAGAAAGAAAATGTGGAAAAATTCCTCCAACAAATGAACGATTTAGACAGAAGAGGACTTTGACTAAAGCCGCCGAAAACTCCACACAATAGTAGATACACTGTTCCCAACAGTAGAAACGCTGTATAAGGGACCCAGATGTGGGACCCAATCTACTATTTAAAGATTCTTTATGTTTTTTTTCTTCTATAAATAGAAGACCTCTTCATTTGAAGAGTCAAGTCATGAGAACCCCTTCTCTCTCTAATCTCTCTCTCTAAACTCTCTCCTTCTTGTAAAGCTTTTAGCTTATTAGTTTTGTAAATCAGTTGAAGCTTAATAAAAGTTTTGAAGTTCAGGTCATCTTCAGGGCCTTGCTTCTCGGCCTTAAAGGTATTTATTTTATTTTATTATATAGTATTTTATATACTTAGTTTCTCTCCCCAGCCGTGACTATGTCCGGCTAAACGGATTCATATCTATGTTGAAGAACTAATTTCTCTTGCATATTAACCATGAAGAATCCAGACTCTTTCAAAATATAAAGAAATTTTAATATAGTTTCTTGGCTTGGTTCCAAGATGGTGGTACAGTCGACTCTGGTACTACACTTATTGGCTTTGCCTTAGTGGCTATGTCTAGCCAGCTGTGACATTAAAGCCCGCTGAAGTTGTCAAAAGGGATATCCCTTTCACAGTTAGAACTGCTAGACACATGGGTTCAATAAGAGTATGTATCGGACCTAGACATGCCCCTTGCTTGGGTAAAAGGATAAATCCTATCCATACAGTCATTAAACTATAATAAAATTCCCGTATATTTCGAATCTTTACTGGTCGTGCGGACTACCACCAACCTTCAAAGGTACTGAAACAGCTAGATCTGGATGGCCGTGTGGACTACCGCCCACCTAACCTGTTCCTGGTGTAAATGGTATCAGAGCCTAGGAACTTTCATGGTAAATATGTAATAGATATGAAATATTCAACATAGATATGAAGCTTTTGGAATGGATTTGGGAGAAACAAGTACTAATGGTACTAGACTTAAAGAGGTAGATATACCTCAAAACCTTGATTTATTAAACAAATGGACAATTCCTAAAGTTTCTATAAAAACCATTTATGATTATGGTTGGTTTGATAAACTTTCTTCTAAACAATTGATAAAAACGACTAAACAGTCTTTAGCATTAAATTCGTCTGAACAGACTATTCGTTTGTTAAACAAACACGATATAGATTTATATAAACATCATTATCATTATCTGCATATTGGTATGGTTCAAATTGCATTTAAACCGTTAACCCTTAAAGGATTACCAGAGACCTTTTTAGCAGCTCTTAGAGATGCTAGAAATCTGAATTTCAGACAATCCCTGATGGGTTCGATTGAATCTACAGTGGCCTATGGTCCAGTATACTTTAATACTTAACCCAATCTGCAACTATCTCTTTCTGATGTTAATATTCTTGATGCCTTGACTTTAAACGTGAAAACGCATGGTTATAATTATGCGCCTGGTTCTGAACTTATATGTCTGTCTTATAGGATTTATTTCAAATTGTTATCTACTTTGAATCCTCTATGTAAGTTATACGATAAATCGGATCAGACCATACTGGTAGAAACCAATTTTGCAAGGTCCAAGGTAACCACTAGGAGACCTATTAGGTGGGAAGAAATTAATTTTCCAACTACTTGGACTTTAAATTCGATTATATCCCCAAGTCAGATTACTAACGACTTGTCGAATACTGAATTTTCGCATGTTACTCAAAATCCGGATGGTAGGATTTGTATTCAATTTGATGATAAGTCTACTATTTATAATAGACATTCGTTTTCTAATCATAGACTTTTACCTGCTATTCAACATATTTCCCCTGTTGAACCAGTCTACGGTCTAGCTCGCAATCGTGCAGCCTCTTTACACACTATTACTAGTAAAGTTAGTAATAAGCCTGTCGAAAGAGTTGAAAGGGTTAAAGTTAGCCCTCAAACAAATATTGTTCAGGATAATGACAATATTTCTGATAAGGATATTCCTTCTGTATCCGAGATGGATTTCGACACCAATAGTACTTAATGATTCCACACCAAATTAATTTTAGCCCCGGTTCTCTGGCACAAAAATATATTCAGAAGGAATTTTTTAGTGATAAATGGAGCCAGTTTAAAACGTGGTTTTTCGATGCTTATAGCAAAGATGATTTGAATAGTATTTCTCAAGAATTTTATGAAACTTGTGCTTTACATAATCAAATTATGTATTTTGTTCCTTGGTTTATAACAACTTATTTGCCTCTTTATATAAAGGTACTAGAAAGATCTTATAAAGATGGGAGTGGTAATGTTACTAAAGCCATTTATCCTCCTCAGGCCCCCTTTATTTTACCTAATAATACTGGTATTACCTTCACTGCTTTTCAAAAATTTATTGATGATAACGTTGCAGCTATTAGTATCGTAGAAATTAATAAATTGATTTCTCAAAACAATTATTTGGATTTATATGTAAAGATTTTAGGAGAACATATCGGTTCTCTTAATAAAAAACTTGATGATTTGACTGTTTTAATAAAAGAAATGAGTACTAAGAAAGGACCAACTGATATTGCCTCCACTTCAGGAAGTAAAACAGTTGATCAAGCTATTCTTACTCATATTCAAAGACCTCCTGAGATTCAGGATTTTAAATTTAAATGTCTTGATGACTTAGCACAACTCCTCGATAAAAAGCTTTCTGGTTTGAATATTAGACCAATTGATTTATCTAAAAATTTTGCTGATAGAATTGAGACCGTTTCTGATTATAAAACTGAGACTTGGTCAGAGTTTAATAAACTCAAAGGTATAGTTAAACCCAATAGTAGGTATGCTGACAAACCTAGGATGCAAACTTACTATTATCCTCGTCCAACTCCTCAAGATGTGTTGATTGAGGAACGCGATTGGAATCAAACTAATACGTCTTATAGCGGTTCCGAAATTTATGAATGGAATCTTGATGGTTTAACTGATAGACAATTAACCATTCTCGTACATAGAATGCTTATGTATTCGACTATCTGCAAAAGTGTTAAAAATACGGATAGAACTATTTGCAAAATGATTATTGCAGGTTTTACTGGCCAACTTCGTGGCTGGTGGGATAATTATTTATCTGTTGAAGAAAAGGCTTTCGTTATTAATGCTACAGCCGTAGACGAGGGTGTTGATAACATAGGTATGGCTCTAGTTAAGGGTAGAGAAGATGCAGTATATACCCTTATCCTTACAATTTTAGAGCATTTCAATGGTAGATTTAACTCAAATCATGAGACCATCAGAACCTTACTTAATGGGCTTAGATGTAAGACCCTTAGTGAATTTAGATGGTATAAAGATACTTTTATGAGTAGGGTTATGGAATTACCTGAGAATAAATATGAGCATTGGAAAGCTAAGTTTATAGACGGTCTCCCTTCCTTATTTGCTGAAAGAGTAAGGAAAGTATTAAGGGGTAGTTACGGTGAAATTCAGTATGGTAATTATACCTATGGTAAACTTATAGGAGTATGTACACAAGAAGGATTAAACTTGTGTAATGAGCTAAAGCTTTCTAGACAACTTAAGATTGATAAGCTTAAAGAGAAATCCCAATTAGGTGACTTCTGTACCCAGTTCGGTTTACCCGGAACCTCTACTCAAAGTAGGAAGAAGAAAAACAGATATCATAGGTATCCTCACCCGGATAGCCCGTATAAGAAAAAGAGGTCTAGATATAGACCTAAGGAAGAGCGTGATACTAAAAAAGCACATCGGAAATCTACTCGATTTATGAAGAATAGATCAAAGAGAGATCTCGCTGATATTAAGTGTTATAAGTGTGGAAAGTTTGGTCATATTTCTCCAAATTGCAAGCTTCAAAAGCTGAAAACCTTAGAACTCGATGATGAGTTACGTGATAAGATTTATGGCTTGTTATACACTTCGGGATCAGAATCTGACTATTACTCTGAGACTGAATCTGAAGATGAAGTTGATTTAATTGATTTATCTGATAGTGATAAAAATATTGATACTTCTTGCACTGCTTGCAAAGGTAATATTTGTACTTGTGATGGTGACGAATTTTATAAATTGCAATCACAATTTCATGATTTAAATATGAAAACTATTACATCTGATATACTACAAGAAAATATATAAGGTAATATATATACATAACATACAATATATACTACAAGAAAATCTATCTATATATATATATATATATATTATATATTATATACTATACTAGTATACTATAGAAGTCTTCAAAACAAGATTTTTCAAAATTCATAATGAGGGTCCCACCTCCAATGACCACCAACGACCATATTGCACAAATAGCCATTTTTTTCAATTTACAAAAATGATTTGATTTCTATGTATTGAAGCACTTTAATAATTTGATTTCTACATATATATTATTTATATAGCCATGATATGGTTTACAAGAAATTGCCTTTAAAAAAATGGAAATCAAAAGCCCGTTAGGCCCGCTAAGCCCACGAGCCCGGCCCGTTTAGCCCAGGACCATATGGGCTTAGGCCCGTCACGGGCTGGTTCCACCCGTTGAGCCCACGAAGCCCGGGACCGTGAGGCCCGGGACCGCTAGAGATCGGGACCGCTAGGCCCAGGCCCGTTAAGCCCGGACCGTTTGGCCCATTTAGGCCCGGGCCCGGCCCAAGGTACAACATAGGTATCAATTAGTAAAAAGTTAGTAGAAGTACTCCCTTAATTAAGGGAGTTAATTTCAAACGGGAAAGGCAGATAAGGAAAGAGATCACATAAGACATGGAATATAACACATAAGGAAATAATTTCAGCATAGTGGAAGTATATAACATGCAATTAAGGGTAAGTACATAATACTCCAATTAAGGAAATAACAAAAGAGTCAGTTGACAGCATAATCAACCATAAAATAAGGCAAGAAAAATGAGTGAGAGATTGAAAATCAGTATAGAATATCACAAGGGATTAGAAGGATATCAATCATAGGGAATCAAGGATTTCGATGGACAATAGTACTAATTTTAGGGGAAATTACCATAAATTTCCATAAACAAACAGAATAAACACACAATAAGCAAACAGAGGCAAAATCAGAAACCCTAATAGCATAGTAGGGTAAAAATCACATAAAATTAGGGATTCATATATAACATAGCACTAATTAGAAAAGTTAACAGAATAAACATACTATACGTGGAAGAAGCAGAAATTAGAAACCCTAATGGGCATAGTAGTCTAAAAAAATCACACAAAACTCAGGGATTCACGAGAAATAAGCAAGCACACAAATTAGATGAACAAATCATCAAATACAGAATCAGAACCCAAGGTTAAGACCAAGAACTAGGGTTCTCAACATAAACGAGTTGAAAAAGGAGAAAACACACAAAATCAGTTGAGATATGCAAATGAAAGAGGTTTAAACATAAAGAAAAATCAGTTTAAATGAGTGTAGAAGAAACTCCGAGAAACCCTAACTTTAAAGAAAGTAAAACAGCTTAAAGTTGATGATTTTTTTAAAAGAGGTTTGAGAACAGTATAGAACATAGAAGGAACAGGCCCGAATCATTTAAAAATGGCCCAGATCTAAGAGATATAAACAAAAAATTAGGGTTTCAAAGGAAACCCAAGTAGAGATAGAAGAACCTGATTAGAACTTCATAGATCATAACAAATATAGTGTGATTTTGCCCAAAATCACACCGGAGAAGATATGAATAGCCAATACAGCAACCCTAAATATAAGTCGGCATGGCCCAGGGACCTTGAAGGCCTCAGAGATAATGAGCAAAGCGATAGAGGAACCATTGAAGGCTTTGGGTTGAAAGGTGGTCACCGGAGAGGATCGAAGAAGGAGGCGGCGGTTGAAGTAGGATTAGGGTTAGGTTGAGAGAAAAGAGGAGACCAAAGGATTCAAAGGCGGCTGGCTGTGAAGAATGGCTAGGATTAGGGTGGTCTTCGAAATTAAAAAAGGAAAGGGGTCATGTGGACCGTTGATTTGGGAGATCAACGGTTAGGATTTGACCGGGTAGACGAGTTCCGGGTTTGGGTAGGTGTATATAGGGTCTGGGTCAGGTTAATTGGGTATGAAATTGGGCTGGGGAGTGGGTTCAATTTAGGCTGCAATTGAAAGCCAAATCTCGCTATAATTTAAATAGCCAATTTTCCCTATTTAATTTATAATAAATAATAAACAGTTTTCTAAAAATAATTTTATGTGCCAATGTAATTTAAAACATCTAATTATCATTTTAAAAATATAAAGACTAATTTTACGCATATAAAATGTAATTATACTTTAAATTGGCTAACATTTCAATTATATGCAATTTAGCTTAACAAATACCAAACAAAATTATAAAAATGCATGAAAAATATATCAACCATATTTTGGCATAATTATAGAGATTAAATGAATAATTCATCATAACAACATTTTGAGAAATAATTATTGGGGATTTTATGGATAAAAAGGGGAGAAAATAAATCAATTTGAATCCTTAAATTATGGAAAAAACTATAAAAACCTTGTCCATGCTTATATATGCATATATATGCTATTTGAATGTATTTATGCATATTTTAAAATACATAGGGAAAAATTGGGTATCAACAGGCGTCTCTCTTTACCCGGGAAGGATGAAAGAGTTTTCGGATAAAGATATGATGGCCAATGTTGACCGGATGGGATGTTTTGAAAGACAGAGGCCAAACTTTGGTTTTCGAGTTGCCTACATTATCCCTAGTTTTATAGGAATCAGGCCATGTGTAGTTCTGGATTCACCCGCGGAGTAGGCCGATAAAATTATTGCAAGAACGGGCACAAGATGCGGAAGCGGCTACGGTGAGCTGTTAAGGCTCGGGACAGTTGGAGGGAACTAGAGCGACATTGCTCCTGCTAGGATAGAGGTTGCTTACTGGTTACCTGCACATAAAATATGCTACAAACGTATTTACGAAAACTTAAACATAATGCAGATTCCCTTCGGACCATGAAGGTTGTCTTCGGACAGTTAAAGATGATGTCATTAGACCATGACGTCCTGGGCCATGAATTGTTTAGTGAGGGATTCGCAAGTCATGAAATGGTATTCTCGGGCCATGAAAATGGTATCTCCGAACCATGACGCCTTTGAATAATGATATTCAAGTTCGAGAGATCCTCAGGCTATGGCATAGTGTCTTCTGGCTATGAGGATGATGCCTTTAGACTATGACGCCTTCGGATAGATTGGTGATGTTTCAGCCCATGGTATGCAATAATATGATGTACCAAGACAAGGCTTAGTCTTGTAAAATGGAGGGCAAAGCTTAGCCCGATCCAAAATCAAGCAGATATTAGTAGAAATAGAGCAATATCCTGTGCAAAGAGGGACAGTGCTTAGTCTCGTGCAAGTGGGGAGGCAAGGATTAGCCTTATGCAAATCGGGAGGCAAGGATTTGCCTGTGCAAAGAGAAGGTTGTACTTAGCCTTATGCAAATATGGAGGTAAAGTTTAACCTCATGCAAAGAGAAGGCAGTGTTTAGCCTTATGCAGATATGAAGGTAGAGCTTAACCTCAATCACGATTCGGGACAGGGCTTAGTCCCATGCAGATGGAAGGCAATGCTTAGCCTTATGCAGATATGGAGGTAGAGCTTTACCTCATGCAAGATTCGGGACAGGGCTTAGTCCCATGCAAATGGAAGGCAATGCTTAGCCTTATGCAGATACAGAGGTAGCGGTTTACCTCATGCAAGATTGGAGACAGGGCATAGTCTCATGCAGAGAGAAGGCATTGCTTAGACTTATTCAAATATGGAGGTGGAGTTTAACCTCATGCAAAGAGAAGGCAGTGCTTAGCCTTATGCAAATATGGAGTCAGGGATTAGACTCATGCAAGCGTGGAGTTAGAGATTAGACTCATGTAAATGTGGAGTCAGAGATTAGACTCATGCAAATAGGAGGCCAGGGCTAGACTTATGCAAAATATGGAGTCAGGGATTAGACTCATGCAAATATGGAGTCAAGGATTATACTCATGCAAATGTGGAGTCAGAGATTAGACTCATGCTAAGAGAGAATAGCAGATAAGGGTAGGGTATGTCTTAGTTGGAGATATATTCAGTGTCTGACGACCGGATGGATGGTGAATTTGCTTTGTGTACGAATGCTACCGTTACGTCAAATGTGCCTGCGTTCAAAGAAAAATTGTAAGTTTTATGAGGGGAGGTTGGTTCTTGCTTCGTCTGCCGGCCTGGCTCTGCTCCGCTTTGGAAGCCCCCCTTCGAGTTCCCCTAAGTAACACCTGACTGTTATGGAAATAGAATTTTTGAAAAATATGCAATCATTGATAAAATAGAATCGTTTTGGAAGAGTATTGATATATCAAGTAATTTTTGATGAACTAGAAACTCTAACACATTTCAAAGGCATTGCATCTCTCTTATGTTGGAATTTTGAGGGTCCTCCTCAAAATTTTGCCCCAGTTTGGTAGATGATTTTTAACTGTCTGCGGATGACGGGCCCTACTGAATCATCTTCAAAATTTTAAGAATCTTTCTCAAAATTCTGCCCCAGTTCTTAATTGATTACTGACTTCCTGGCATGTGATGGTGTTGGCTGGACTTGCTCTGGAATTTTGAGGACCCTCCTCAAAATTTTGCCCAAGTTTCTGACCTTGGAAAAAATGAAAATTTTATTATGATATGACCGAACCCATAAGGCTTCCTACGTATATCCTCTTAAATGGGAATCAGGTCAACCATAGTTCAATTAAATCACAAAAGAAATGTGAAATAATCTAGGTATAGTATCTCTTGACTGCGTCTGAATTGATTGGTTTTGGCTAGATTTCTCCATCCATTTCTGTAAGTATGAGTGCTCCTCCTGTCAGGACCCTATGAACCATGTACGAACCTTTCCAGTTGGGAGAGAATTTCCCGTTGGCTTCATCTTGATGCGGGAAGATTTTCTTCAATACCAGCTGCCCTGGTGCGTACTGTCTTGGTTTGACTATTTTGTTGAAAGCTCTAGACATTCTGTTCTAGTAGAGTTGGTCGTGGATACTGTGTTCATCCTCTTTCCATTAATAAGTGCCAATTGTTCATAGCGTCTCATTATCCATTCTGCATCGCTGAGCTCATCTTCTTGTATGACTCTTTAAGAAGGAATCTCCACCTCGGCTGGGATGACAACCTCGGTACCATAAACTAGCATGTAGGGGGGTTGAGCCGATTGACGTGCGAACTATGGTGCGGTACCCTAACGGAGCAAAGGGTAACTTCTCATGCCACTGCTTGTGATTCTCCACAATTTTCCTTGGTATATTCTTAATGTTTTTGTTGGCGGCTTCTACCGCTCCATTCATCTGAGGTCTGTAGGCGGTGGAATTCTTGTGCTTGATTTTGAAAGTTTCACATATAGCTTTCATCAGGTCACTGTTGAGGTTGGCAGAATTGTCAGTAATAATGGACTCAGGAACTCCGAATCGACAAATAATACGATCCTTGACAAAATATGCAACGACTTTCTTGGTTATAGCTTTGTAAGATGTAGCTTCTACCCATTTTGTAAAGTAATCAATGGCTACAAGAATAAACCGGTGTCTTTTCGAAGCAGTAGGCTCAATCGGACCAATATCATCCATTCCCTAGGTGGCGAATGGACAAGGTGAGCTTTTTGCATTGAGCTCGTTTGGTGGCACTTTTATAATGTCAACATGCACTTGACATTGAAAGCATTTGCGGACATACTGAATGCAATCTATCTCTATGGTCATCCAGAAGTAACCGGCTCTGAGTATCTTCTTAGCCAGAACAAAACCATTCATGTACGGACCACATGTCCCAGCATGCACATCCTGAAGTAGTTTAGAAGCTTCCTTTGCATCGACATACCTTAGTAAACCCAAATCTGGAGTTCTTCTGTACAAGTTCCCTCCGATGTGGAAGAAGTGATTTGACAATCTCCGGAGC
This sequence comes from Nicotiana sylvestris, assembly GCF_000393655.2. NCBI lineage: Eukaryota > Viridiplantae > Streptophyta > Magnoliopsida > Solanales > Solanaceae > Nicotiana > Nicotiana sylvestris. Next base: position 16,322,432 of record NC_091062.1, on the reverse strand, counting down.
GTGTATTTCTGAGCGTGATTTGCATGCTCCGGGTATTGTCCTTTTGATAAGTACTCCTTGATGTCATGGAACCAAGGCTTTCCATCTGCTTCTTCCTCAACATCAATATGCCGGTTGATTATGGATCCTCACTGGGATGGGATCAATATAGTTCTTATTTGGATGTTGTATCATGGATGACAAAGTGGCTAATGCGTCGGCAAACTTATTCTAAATTCTGGGCACATGTCGGAATTCTATCTTTGTGAACCTCTTTCTCAATTCCTGCACATGGTGCAAATATGGCAATATCTTGAAATTCTTGGTGGCCCACTCTTCTTGTACCTGATACACAAGCAAATCTGAATCACCGATCACCAACAACTCCTGAATGTTCATGTCGATTGCCATGTTGAGCCCTAGTATACAGGCTTCGTACTCTGCCATGTTGTTGGTGCAGGGAAATCTGAGTTTTGCAAATACGGGATAAGGCTGACCCGTTTCTGACACCAAAACTGCTCCAATGCCTACTCCTTTGAAATTTACGGCTCCATCAAAGAACATTCCCCAACCGTCATATGCTTCAGTAATCTCTTCTCCTACGAATGATACTTCTTCATCAGGAAAATACGTTTTCAAGGGTTCGTATTCTCCCACCGGATTTTCGGTGAGGTGATCTGCCAATGCTTGTCCCTTGGCTGCCTTTTGAGTTACATAGACGATGTCAAACTCACTCAGTAGTATATGCCATTTAGCCAACTTCCTAGTATACATGGGCTTCTGAAATATATACTTCAGAGGATCCATCCTGGATATGAGGTATGTAGTGTAGGCACAGAAATAATACCTCAATTTCTGGGTTGTCCAGGTCAAACCACAGCAAGTGCGTTCAAGTAGAGAATATCGTGCTTCATAAGGTGTAAATTTCATACTCAGGTAATATATGGCTTGCTCTTTTCTTCCTGCCTCATCACGTTGTCCTAAAACACATCCAAAAGCTCCATCTAACACGGATAGATAAAGTAGCAAAGGTCGTCCTGGTTCTGGTGGGACAAGAACTGGCGGTGTGGACATATATTCCTTGATCTTGTCAAAATATTTCTAACAATCCTCGGTCCAACTTGTCTCGGCATCCTTCCTTAGCATCATGAAGATGGGTTCACATATTACTGTGGATTGTGCTATGAATCGACTGATGTAGTTGAGCTGTCCTAGGAAGCTCATCATGTCCTTTTTGCTTTTAGGTGGTAGTAACTCGTGAATAGCTTTGACTTTAGTCGGATCTAGCTCGATCCCTCGGCGACTAACAATGAATCCTAGTAATTTTCCTGCAGGGAACCTCGAATGCACACTCGGGGTTCAACATCAAATTGTACCTCCTGAGCCTGTCGAAGAATTTCCTCATGTCTGCTATGTGATCTGTGGCCCTCTTGGATTTTATAATGACATTGTCCATATATACCTCTATTTCCTTATGTATCATATCATGGAAGATGGTTGTCACGGCCCTCATGTAAGTAGCCCTAACATTCTTTAGACCGAATGGCATCATCTTGTAACAGTATACATCCCAAGGCATAATAAAAACTGTTTTCTCGGCATCTTCTTCATCCATCCAGATCTGGTGATAACCTGCGAAGCAATCTACAAAGGATTTTAGTTCATGCTTGCGTAGTTATTGATCAGGATGTGTATATTTGGAAGTGGAAAGTCATCCTTGGGACTTGCTTTGTTTAAATCCAAATAATCAACACATACCCTGACCTTCCCGTCTTTCTTCAAAATTGGCACAATGTTAGCTAACCATGTTGGATACTCAACCACCCTGAGAACCTTGGCTTTGATTTGCTTGGTAACTTCCTCCTTGATTTTCAAACTCATGTTTGGTTTGAATTTTTTGAATTTTTGCTTGACTGGCGGACACATGGGATTGGTAGGCAACTTGTGAGGTGCTATAGATGTGCTCAAACCGGTCATATCGTCATACGGCCATGCAAAGATATCCTTATATTCCTTTAAAAAATGGGTGTATTCTTCCTTCTCTGTTGGTGACAAGTGAATGCTGATGTAGGTCTCTTTGGCGGTCTTGACGTCTCCCAAATTTACTGCTTCTGTTTCGTCCAAGTTGTACTTAGGCTTATTCTCAAAATTCTCGACTTCTCTGACAATTTCCTCGGGTATCTCATTTTCTTCCTCTAAGTCACTATTCTCATGTTGCGTTGCCTCATTACATGTCCTAGTCACTGGTTCATCGGGAAAAGTAATAATAGCGCTGTGGAAAGCAAAAGTGTAAAGATAGTAGTGAATAATAAAGAGCAAATGCATTTGATTAAAACTTGAGAAATTGTTCAGACAAAACACGGCTCGATGAATCGAGCATTTATTTTGAAACAAGTAAAGGTTAAAACAAAACTACGGGAATTTTAAATGCCTAAAACGGCTATAGAAGCAAATCCTGCAAAGCTACCCAGAGACTCAGCGGGCTCGGGATGGTGTGGCGGTCTTGTTTCTAAGATAGCTCCTTTTTCCACGGTCCGAATAATGAAGACTTCTTCCTCATCCTCCTCAATTATGGCACAACAATCCATGTCCTCGTCTTCTAAGAACAGATCCTTCAGCCCAGCTAGTGCTTCTTCTTCTGTAGTTCCCCATATTGTGTCTGCCTGATAGAAAGCTTGTTCCAAACGGGGTGCCAGTTGCTCAAGAGGGTAATATGTTCCATGCCATGGAGGCGGCCACTCCCTGTACTCTTGTCATGTATACTAGTATCTGAGCCCAAAGGTGGTACCATGATTTTTCAGCCGTATCGGCTTGGTGATACCCTAGATGTTCTTTTCCAAACCTTTGCCGGGTTCATATCTGGACCATGCTAGTATGCTTTATATTTTGTTACTCCACCACTTATCCTTCTTGATGGAATTAACCCGTTCAATGTGATGATAGGTTTCCCCTTCTAGCCTCCTTCTATGTCCAATGGCCGGATGGTTTGACTAGTGTAGATGGGGTTACTCCCATATCCATGAATGATTACCTCCTAACGGTTCCATTCGAATTTTACGGCTTAATATAGTGTGAAAGTCACGGCTCTAGCAGCATGGATCCATGAGCGGCCTAACAAAAGATTATATGAGGCTGGTATGTCAAGCACTTGAAATTCAATGTCAAACCAAGTTGGTCCCATTTGCAAGAAAAGGTTGATTCCTCCGATCATGGCCCTCTAGGACCTATCGAAAGCCTTCACATTCATGCTGTCTGTCCATATTTCATAGAAACCTTTGTCTAACCTTTTCAGGGTGTCTAATGGACAAATATTTAGACTCGAACCTCTATCAACTAGGACCCTGGAAATGAACTTGTCTTCAAATTGTACTGTGATATGCAATGCTCGATTATGATTTAAACCTTCGGCCGGTAGCTCATCTTTGTGGAAGATAATCTTATGGCTCTCCAGCACCTGACCGCCCATGTTGGCCATTTCTCCGCCAGTGATATTATTGGGTACATAAGCCTTTCTCAGTACTTTTATCAAGGCGTTCTTGTGTGCCTCTAAATTCTGTAATAATGACAAGATAGATATCTAAGCAGGGACTTTGTTCAGATGGTCAACAACATAATACTCTTTTTTCTGTACTTTCCTCCATAGGTCATCTGGCTCGGTCTCAATGACAGGCTGTCTAGCAGTGGTATTCTTACTTGAACCTCCCAGGTGTTCAGGTGTATAAACTCTTCCCGTTCTAGTCATCCCTTGTGCGGCATCAGATTCCTCTATCTTAGTCTTCCCTTTTAGCCGAGCTTCGGCAACATAATCCCAATGTATTGCTTTTGAGTTGAATGGGGGTGTGGTTGACACCATCACAGTAAAAGGTGTGACCACTTCTGCTTCAAATGGAGCAGAGGTGGCTGCGGGCGAAGCTACTTCTACCTCGAATGGAACTATTGCAGTTACTTCAACATCAATATGTGCCTGAGTCTGAACCAAGATAGGAGTAAGTATGACTTCTACCTTAAAGTCATCGCCTTCTCGAATAAGCCCGATTGAACCCTCTGGGTCCCATTTTTCATTTGTTTCTATAACATTTATGCCATCCCTTTTGTGATTAGGGAGGGGATGGCTGCGCACATTAGTTGCAGCTTCCTTTGCTTGTATGACTTTGTTGTCAATGACTGTCTGGATCTTATCCTTCAATGTTTGGCACTCAGCAGTAGCATGCTCTTTCATACCGGAATGGTATGCACAAGTTTTGTTCAGATTGACCAATTGGGATGGATTTTCTAATGCCATAGCAGGAACAGGAGTGACATAATCTGCGGCCTTTAACCTTTCATACAATTGGTCGATAGGCTCAGCAATGGTGGTGTATTGTCTAGGTGTCTTGCGGTTGAAGTTGGGTCTTGGTCTTGGATAACTTTGGCGAGCTAGTGGTGATTGGAAGTGGGATGGTTGGTTATAGGTTTGATGGACAGTGGCTGGTTGGGAATATATGGGAGATGAAGGTTCATATGTAGGTGGTAATGCTTGGGATGTGGGTGGAGGTGTTTGATATGTGGGTGGAGGTGTTTGATAGGTGGGTGGAAGTGTTTGATATATGAGTGGAGTTTTTGGGCCTATATATGAGTGGAGTTTTTGTGCCCTAGGCCACCATTACTGCCCTAACATCTCTCTTCTTTGATATGCCACCTGATTGTAGTGCCTTATTTGTGGCCTGCAGTTCCTCAAAATTCGTTACCATCCCGCTCTTGATTCCTTCCTTTATCATTTCCCCGTGCTTGATCGTATTAGAGAATTTGTGATTTTCAATGACCATCAGTCTCTCATAATATTATGGATCTTTTGCCCTGACGAATAATTTATTCATCTGTTCTTTGTCCAAAGCGGTCCTGACCTTGGCGGCTTCTGACCTCCAACGGGTAGCATATTCGTGGAAAGTCTCAGTAGGTTTCTTCTTGAGATTTTGAATGTAGAAGACATTCGGTGCATTCTCTATGTTGAACCTAAATCGGTCCATGAAATCTGATGCCATTTTTACCCAATTGGACCATTTCTTGAGATTTTGGATGATATACCAAGACAAAGCGTCCCCAGTAAGGCTCCTCATAAAGAGCTTCATCCGAATCTTTTTATCTTTTCCAAACCCAACAAGCTTGTCACAGTAGGTCCTTAGGTGAACCCTGGGTTCACTTGTACCATCGAACATTTCGAACTTGGGAGGTTTGTACCCCTTTGGAAATTCCACATCTGGTTGTATGCACAGATCTTCATAGTTCAAATCTTCTATTCCTCTATCTCCTTCAACACCTTGAACTCGGCTTGTTAACTTCTTGAGTTCTTCGACCATGTTCTTAATGAGTAGGTCCTTCTCGGAGGGTTCCGGTACATAGGAGATTGGTTGGGTAGAATGTGGTATAGTTTCCACGTATATGGGGTTGCTCTGATGGGTACTAGGGACTTGGGTATAGTGATGGTCATTGGTGGAATTTTGTGGATCGGGAATGAGTGGTAGTGTATTTTGGGGAGAGTGGTAAGTAATGGTTGGTGGGTACGGAATTGGTTGATGATGATGTTGTGGTGGAGTTGGTATTGGCAATGGATTGATATTTTAGGGTGGAGTTGTGTATTGATTTGGTGCGGTAGGATTTTGTGGCTGTTGGTTTTGTGTGTTCTGAGGAGGTGTTGGGTTCTTTGTGTTCTATTGGTGGATATCGGGGACATTGAGGGTGAGTGACAAGTTTGCCAAATTGCGGACCTGCTTGAGTTCTCCTTGTAATTCTAGTATCTTTTGTTCCAGTCTTAAAACCAGGTCATTCGAGACCAGAGTACTGCAGCCGTCGGAAGTCTCTCCGTTCTCAATGTTTTCCTTTCGTATTCCACTTAAGTCGTCCATCTTTGATTTTCCTTTACCTTTTGCGTTGCTTGGAGGAAGAGGATGTGGAGGGCTTCTGCATCTAGTATGATATGTTGATGAGGCTAGTATGAGCGAACCAACCTAAGGGGATGAGAATAATAATAAAAATAAGCAAAAAAAACAAAAAGGTAACAAGTTAGTGCGGATTCTGAAATGTTTGCAGTATTTAAACACATATTGCGAAATGTAAACTCGTATCCTAATTTGGGAGCCTCGTTGTGCTCGAGGTAGGCCTAGCGACAAATAAATTTGGAGAACTTCAAATACCAATAAATGCTTCATTTCATAATATAAAAGTAGATGAATCCAAAATGACACTAACATAATAATAAAACAAGTCGCTACTGGCACTTGGCCTTATTACATTTTAGAAAAAGCAAATAAATCTAATCTATTTGACCCCAGAAGGACCTTCCCCAGATTCGAACTTCCAGACTCCATCAAATAGATCTCCCAGTTCGCGCAGTCCCAGCAGCAAGTAGGCTCTGGCCAGATGTCCTCCCTCAGCTCCCTTAGCATTCTGGCAGTTTTCGATCCTCTTTATGACTTTGCCCTACAGTTCCACTATTCCTCGCTCCAGATATTCCAGTTTCCTGTTGGAAGTAACTGCCATCTCTTTCTATTCCTCGATCAACATCACGTTCCTCTCATGTATTTCCCGATGCTCATTTTCAGAGTTGTGGACCCTCTTGCGCAGCCTATTGTATTTGACTTGGGCTTCAGCTTCCTCGTCTATGATTATGTTCCCTCGACCAGTCCCCGGTGTCACCGTTCCTTTCAGATTGTCCTCCAACCATACCGGGTAGAGAGGCTCGCACCCCGCGTGATATCTGTCTAGCTCAACATTGCTTTTCTCCACAATGATTTTGCAGTGCCACATGTGTTGAGCTTGGCACTTGAGGAAAGATCCTCCCACCAATCTAGAAGCAATGGAGGGATGTTGCTAACCATACCGAATCTGGGGACCTTGTGCCTCATTTTTTTCTAAACAAAAGGATTAGACCTTACCCCCACCGGACTCAACTATTTATATATTTATGATCAGCATATCGGCATTTAGTTCTTAAAATTAATGCACAAAACGTGGTTGTGTCCATTGGAATTATGGAAAACCCGATGGACTTTGGATAAGGCTTATCTTAAAGGATCATTATGTGGACAACATAACTGATCCGACTAGGTTCTACCATGATGCATGTACAATTTAAACAGAGTAAGATTTTTATGAGGTTTTAGGCTGGTACCCTCAAGCGGACAACTTTAGGGGGAAGGCACGGAACCGTCGACTGCACCACTGATCGACTGGTTTTACTGCAAATAAGCCTTTCTGAATTTAAGGGTAGTAAATAGGAAGAGCGCAACCACTCATTAAACCGTTGCTATAGGATTTGAGACGCATGAGTGGAATATGATGCAGATGATTTATACAGAAATTAATAACTTGTAGTCAAGTATTTTCACGTAGGAAAAAAAATAAATACAGTATTTAAATAATTGAAAGACAGTTACAGGAAAAAGGAAATAAAGACAGTCTCAGGGCAGTAAAGAGATCATAAATTCTTGAAAAATAGACAGTTAAATTCAATTAAGGGAGCAGGGTAGGGGATAAACATGCTTGGACTAATTTGTAAAAGACAAGTTCGTTATGGTAAGAGCCTAAAAATATCCCCAACAGAATCGCCATGCTATCGCGCCCCCTTTTTCATCCTTTTTTTACGGGGAGAAGTTCGGGTTTCGACATTCACGGGGTGTAATGACTCATTTTCTTTTGGGAATTGGGTACTTGAAGAGTCTCTATCTAACAGATTATGGTGCGTTAGGGCACCTAGAGTGATTAACTCTTGGGTTGGTTTGCATTACCAGAGATTAGGGTAAGGGCTCGAAGTAACCTTGAGGGGAAGGTATTAGGCACCCCTCTTGGTCCTCAACTGTGAGTCCCGGCCGAACTTATATTCACAAATTATTCTATTACAAGTAAATAGTTGAATCAGATAGGTTGCAAGTAAAGCACATTAGAATAACTCAAGTAGTAAGATAAAGGTTTGGAGAAGTTTGTAGCAATGGTCTAAATAAAGAAAGGATTGGGTAAAGAGGGGTCCTAGGTTGGTTATCCTATAGGATCACCCCACACAATGTCCGATAAACACTCCTCAATAAGGGGCTACACATGACATTAGTACATAGTCATCATATCCCATATCTACCCTTCTCATCCCCTTATTGGTCATGCAAAACGAGTGTTTGGTCGACCGTTTCTATTGTGTGCTATTACTTGTCCCTTCTTAATGGTCCTGGAGGGAGTTAGGACCTCTACCTATAGGTGGTTCTAGACGTACCCGTAAGGTTTTAAAAGGTGAAAATTCTAAGGCGACAATCAAAAACATTTAGGACATTCAACATACAAAAGGAGCAATTTAGAGGCTCAGAATTTCCTCCTCAAACAAACATGTAAGTAGATCGACTCAAGCACAGTTAAGGTCTTTATTAGACAACGTCCTAAAGCAGGATATCTAAATGAACATGTAGAAGACAAACAACCTCTTTTAGACTCAGAAGTTATACCCTAACAGTTGCCTATGGACTCTCTTTAAAGCCTGTTAGGATCGGAAAACATTAAGCAGTAGAGACAGTTTTTAGGAATGCAGTTTTGAAAAATGCCCTAAAGGCTTGCCTATACGCAGAATACTGATGTCACAAAAATAAAGAAAGTTTTGAAATGGATTCCTTTAATATCTATAGGCATGATATCTAATGAGATCGAGGTAGTTTGAAAGAACTTGTTTCAGGAAATACTTAATACTTAATAAAACCAATTCAGAAATGAACTAGGCGTGATTAAGTTAAACTAAATCAAATTAACAGACATAATTGCGAGTAGGGCTCCCTATGGGCATGATATCCAAGCGCAACACTAATTTTAACGATTTGCAGGTATGCAAATATACATAAATGCTCGTTGTAACTGAATTTGGACCAGGTCCTATAGGCATGGCATCTATTATTAAACTGATTTTAAGACACTAGAAAACATGATTATCATTACAAAATTATCCGAATCCTGTAGGCATGGTTTCTAGGCGTGACAGGATGTAGAACCTTATAAACATGGCTTCTATTTGGTTGAGCAAATAAACTTAAAAGTGATGTCTTATGGACATGATTTCTTTTTGGCAAAGCAATTAGATTAAAGAGTAAAGTCTTATGAGCATGTTTTCTATTTAGTAAAGCAAACAGATTTTAAAAGTAAGGTCCTAGGAGCATGATTTCTACTTGTATTACCCCATAAAGTATGCATCTACCCACCCTTTTTACTAAATACCCCAATATTTGTTTATAAATTATTACAGGCCAATGAATGAATTACATAAGTAAAAATAGAAAAACAAGAAGTTATTCTACAGGGAGCCTTCAATCAGACCCAGAATTTCCAAAGCCTCCAATAGCCTCATATGCCTCAATTTCATAGACAAATTAGAGTCTAGGTGCATCAAAGTTCCCTAAGGATCTCAAGGATCCTGGGTAGTGCTTACACCTAGACTTAGTAACCAAGAATTGAACAAGTGCAATATGGAAGGGCTAGCCTCAGTATGCAGAGTTCAGAGGGTTCTCAAAAGGATTCCAAGGCAATACACATACTAGAGGGGCCAGAACTTATTGACTAAGAGTAGAGTGAAAAGTGATGGACACAACTTGAAAGGTTTTAGTAAGAAATCGTATTAAGCAAAAGTCTTTTGAAAGTAACAGTAAAGCAACAAAGATTATTTGAAAAAGAGATTGGAGTAGTTAACAAAGTCGAAACACCTTAGGATAGGTTCATACACAACCAGGAGTCATAGAATCAAGGCAGGTTTGGTAGTCACAAACAAGTAAAGGGGGGTCGAGAATACATAAGACACACATAGTTAAGCAAAGACCTGGGAATTAGTAGTCATGCCTAGAAGTAGCTAACTAGACATAGTCAGAGAATCAGAGATAAAGAATAGACTCACATGCAAAGGGGATAGGGATTTGGGAGATCCATAGTGGTAAATATATAACAAGTAAGAGATGATTAGTGTAGACATACACAGAGACAAACAGAAGGGGAAATATACTGATTTCAAGGGGAGGGGAAGACATGATAACAGGCTAATAATGCAACCCTCAACTACAAGTTTCACAACAGAACCACAAATAGAACCATTTAAGAGTAACTGAAACAATAAGAGAATCATATTGTTGTTGGAACTTTGAATTGAAACTAGAACATACCAGTAAAGAGGATAGTAAGCAGAGTGAAAGAACAAGAGAACACAAATGGTTAGCCTTGGCTTGCAGCAGCGTAACTTGAGCAACAGAAAGTAGCACAAGAGAGAGAGAGCAGAAATTTTAAAGTTTGAGAGATAGTTTTTTTGAACCCAAGTGTTCGTGTGTTTTTGTGTTAATGAGAGAGCATATGTATAGTTTGAAACTAGGCAGAATAATAAGGTAAGAATCAAAGTCAAGCTGTAATTATGGAACTACGTATCAACTAGTAAAAAAAATAGTAGAAGTACTCCCTTAATTAAGGGAGTTAATTTCAAACGGTAAAGACAGATAAGGAAAGAGATCACATAAGACATGGAATATAACACATAAGGAAATAATTTCAGCATAGTGCAAGTATAGAACATGAAATTAAGGCTAAGTACATAATATTCCAATTAAGGAAATAACACAAGAGTCAGTTGACAGCATAATCAACCATAAAATAAGGCAAGAAAAATGAGTGAGAGATTGAAACTCAGTATAGAATATCACAAGGGATTAGAAGGATATCAATCATAGGGAATCAAGGATTCCGATGGACAATAGTACTGATTTTAGGGGAATTACCATAAATTTCCATGAACAAACATAATAAACACACAATAGGCAAGAAGAGACAAAATCAGAAACCATAATAGCATAGTAGGGTAAAAATCACACAAAATCGAGGATTCGTATATAACATAGCACTGATTAGAGGAGTTAACAGAATAAACATAGTATTGGCGGAAGAAACAGAAATTAGAAACCCTAATGGGCATAGTAGGGTAATAAAATCACACAAAACTCAGGGATTCATGAGAAACAAGAAAGCACACATATTAGATGAACAAATCGTCAAATACAGAATCAGAACCCAGGGTTAAGACCAAGAACTGGGGTTCTCAACATAGATGAGTAGAAAAAGGAGAAAAACACAGAATAAGTTGAGATATGCAAAAGAAATAGGTTTAAACATAAGGACAAATTAGTTTAAATGAGTGTAGAAGAAACTCTGAGAAACCCTAGCTTTAAAGAAAGTAAAACAGCTTAAAGTTGATGATATTTTTAAAAGAGGTTTGAGAACAATGTAGAACATAGAAGCAACAGGCCTGAATCGTTTAAAAATGGCCCAGATCTAAGAGATATAAACAAAAAATTAGGGTTTCAAAGGAAACTCAAGTAGAGATAGAAGAACCTGATTAGAACTTCATTAATCGTAACAAATATAGTGTGATTTTGCCCAAAATCACACCGGAGAAGCCATGAACAGCCAAAACAGCAACCCTAGATACAAATCAGCATGGCCTAGGGCCCTTAAAGGACTCAGAGATGATGAACAAGGCGATGGAGGAACCATTGAAGGCTTGGGGGTGAAAGGTGGTCACCGGAGAGGATCGGAGAAGGAGGCGGCGGTTGAAGAGAGATTAAGGTTAGGTTGAGAGAAGATAGGATACCAGAGAATTCAAAGGCGGCGGGCTGTGAAGAATGGCTAGGGTTAGGGTGGTCTTAGGAATTAAAAAATGAAATGGGTCACGTGGACCGTTGATCTGGGAGATCAACGGTCAGGATTTGACCGGGTAGATGGGTTCCGAGTTTGGGTAGGTGTATATAGGGTCTGGGTAGGTTAATTGGGTTTGAAATTGGGCTGGGGAGTGGGTTCAATTTGGGCTACAATTGAAAGCCACATAGCCAATTTTCCCTATTTAATTTATAATAAATAATAAATAGTTTTCTAAAAACAATTTATGTGCCAAAATGATTTAAAACATGTAATTATCATTTTAAAAATATAAGGACCAATTTTATGCATATAAAATATAATTATTCTTTAAATGGGCTAACATTGCAATTTAGCTTAAAAATATCAAATGTAATTATAAAAATGCATGAAAAATATATCAACCATATTTTGGTATAAGTATAGAGATTAAATGAATAAATCATCATAACAACATTTTGGGAAATAATTATTGGGGATTGTATGGATAAAAAAAGAAGAAAATAAATCAATTTGAATCCTTAAAATTATGGGAAAAATTATAAAAACCTTGTGCATGCTTATATATGCATATATATGCTATTTGAAGGTATTTATGCATCTTTAAAAATATATAGGAAAAAATTGGGTATCAACAGCCGTGTCTAGTAGGGTCTTGTTTATAGATGTGTGGTGCACCACATTATATAAGCAGGGGACTACGGGGCATTTAGGAGTTGGTTACCCTTATTTCAAATCTAAATTGTGTTGTAGCACTGAGTTATAGGAAATTTGAGTTAAACTTACGTGTTGACGTTTGTATGCACAGATAACGATAACTAGAAAGACTATGTCTAGCTAGAGGATAGAAACAGCAGTAGGTGAGGGGACTAGCAGGGTACCTCCAGCAGATGGGGCCCAATAGGAGTCACAGGGAGAGACCCCTACCCAGCAATTACCGGCTCCTCCGCCACTTGAGGAGATTCCTAGGGAGACTGCACATCCAGTTCCCCCTCCGCTTCCAACTGATCAGGACTTAAGGAGTGCGGTACATTTGTTGGCACAGTTGGTAGCTACCCAGCAACAGGCTAGGGTATCTGCTAGAGCAGGACCTTCTGAAAGATCTGGGAGTTCAAGTGTCCGAGAGTTTATTGCTTTGAATCTCCTAGAGTTCACGGGGACATATCAGAGGGAGGACCTGCAGGATTTCATAGATTAGCTTCATAGGATCTTTCGGGTTATACATGCCACAAAGAAAGAGGCAGTTGAGTTAACAGCTTTTTGACTCCAAGATATAGTCATCCTTTGGTATGAGGGATGGGAAAGGTCCAAGGGACGTGATGCACTTCCTGCTATTTTGGGGAATTTTTCAGATGCCTTCCTTAACCAATACTTACCACGAGAGATCTGACAGGCCCGACTCGATCAATTTCTAGCCCTTAAACAGGGAAATATGAGTGTTCGAGAATATAGTCTCTGTTTAACTCATTGGCCAGATATGCACCATCCATAGTTGCTATTATGCGGGATAGGATCCACAGGTTTATAGTAGGGTTGGCCCTAGAGTTGACCGAGGAATGTTCCACCACTGCATTATAGGATTGTATGGATATCTCCCGAATTCAGGCATTTGCCCAGATCTCAGGAGTAGTCTCAGGGTAGTTACATGACCTAGTACTTCAAACGGCTACCTAGACCTCCACCACCTTAGCTACAGGGTTATAGGTATGACTGCTATACTCAGTCAGGACTAGGTGAGAGCTCCCAGGCATCAAGCTTGCAGTGATAATGAGGTTCGAGATAGACAGGGTCATTTCTACCGCGATGTGCCATCTGCGGGCGAGGACACTTAGTCCAATGCTGAGCCGGTTCTGATGCTTGTTATACATGTGGACGTCCGGGGCATATGATATGGGATTGCCCGAATAGATATTTTAGGGGAATGGCGCAACCAGCGAATTCAGCAACAGGATCAGTTATGTCCGTGCATCCTTCAGGGTGCGAGTCTTAGTATTCGGTTGGTAGAGGTTGAGGTAGAGATAAATGGTCCAGTTCAGATGGTAACTAGAATCGTATCTATGCGCTAGCAGGTCTACAGGAACAAGAATCCTCACCAGACATTGTGACAGGTATGTTGACCATTTGTTCTCATGATGTTTATGCCTTGATAGACCTAGGATCTACTTTATCATGTATTACCCCATTTGTCGCGCGGAAATTTGGTATAGTGCCTGAAATACTAAGTGATCCTTTTACGGTATCTATATCGGTCGGAGAAACGATTATCTCTAGACGCATTTACCGAGGTTGTACGGTATCAGTTTGTGGTCGTCAGACCTCAGCCGACCTAGTTGAACTAGAGATGTTGGATTTCGATGCTATCATGGGCATGGACTGGTTAGCAGCTTGTTATGCTACGGTTGATTATCGAGCAAAGACAATTAGATTTCATTTTCTGGGTGAGCCAGTCCTTGAAAGAGTAGGTAATACAGCGACACCCAGAGGTAGGTTTATTCTTATTTGAAGGCGAGGAAAATAATCGCAACAGGGTGAATTTATCATATTGTGCGAGTTAAAGATGCAGATGATGAGATACCTACACTTCATTCTATTCTAGTAGTAAAGGAGTGCGCGGATGTATTTCTAGATGAATTTCCAGGTATTCCTCCAGAGCGAGAGATTGATTTTGGCATCGATTTGCTTCTGGGAACACAACCAATATCCATCCCTTCGTATAGAATGGCACCTGCCGAATTGAAGGAGTAGTTAAAAGATTTGCTGGAGAAAGGTTTCATCAGGCCCAGTACTTTACCTTGGGGTGCACCGGTACTGTTTATGCAGAAGAGACGGCTCGCTAGGGATGTGTATCGATTATAGGCAACTGAACAAGGTAACTATTAAGAATAAGTATCCCCTTCCAAGTATAGATGACTTGTTTGATCAGTTGGAGGGAGCTAGATGCTTGTCAAAAATAAATTTGAGGTCGGGGTACCACCAGGTCAGAGTTTGGGAGAAAGATATTCCTAAGACAACCTTTAGGACCTGATATGGCCACTTTGAGTTCCTTGTCATGTCTTTCGGGTTGACGAATACACCTGCCATATTTATGGACATGATGAATAGCCTATTTCGACCATATTTGGATCTGTTCGTGATAGTATTTATTGATGATATTCTGGTTTATTCACATTCAGAGGATGAGCATGTGGATCACCTGCGAGAAGTACTCCAAACGCTCCGCTATAATAAATTGTATGCTAAGTTTTCTAAGTGTGAGTTCTGGTTAAAGTCTATAGCATTCTTGGGGCATATTGTATCCGATGGAGGTATAAGGTAGACACTCAGAAGATTGAGGTTGTGAAATCCTGGCCTAGACCTACCACTCAGACAAAGATTTGTAGCTTTCTAGGCTTAGCAGGATATTACCGGAGGTTCCTAGAGGGTTTTTCTTCTCTTTTAGCACCATTAACAAAGCTGACGCAGAAAGCGACTAAGTTTCAATGGACAGAAGCCTGTGAGAAGAGTTTCCAAGAGCTTAAGAATAGGTTGACCTCAGTGCCCGTTCTAGCACTCCCAGAAGGCCCAGATGGTTATGCCATGTATTGTGATGCCTCAGGTGTCGGGTTAGGATGTGTCCTGATGCAACACAGGAAAGTAATTGCATATGCTTCATGGCAGTTAAAGAAGCATGAGCGGAATTATCTGACCCACAACCTCGAATTAGCTGCGGTTGTCCATGCACTTAAGATATGGCGGCATTATTTATATAGTGTTCATGTTGATGTGTTCACAGATCATAAAAGCCTGGAATATATCTTCAAGCAAAAAGAGTTGAATTTGAGACAAAGGCGATGGCTTGAGTTATTAAAAGATTATGATGTTAGCATTCTCTACCATCCAGGGAAAGCTAATATTGTAGCAGATGCCTTAAGTCATCGATCTATGGGTAGCTTAGCATATGTAGAGGCTGAGAAAAGATAATTAACCAGAGAGATCCATCAATTGGCTTATTTAGAGGTTCGATTAGTAGACTCTGGCAATGGAGGAATTGTACTCCAAAATACTATGAAATCATCCCTCATAGCTGAAGTAAAGGAGAGGCAGTACGAGGATCCAGAGTTAGTCAAGTTAAGAGAGAGGGTTCTATAACAGAAGAAGTCATTGTTAGAACTCAAAGAAGATGGGGTTCTCAGATACAGGGGTCATTTGTGTGTTCCAGATATAGTAGGGCTATGAGACAAGATTATGTCAGAGGCGCATTATTCATGGTATTCCATTCACCCTAGGTCGACAAAAATGTATCATGACATTAAGGATGTGTATTGGTGGAACGATATGAAGAAGAACATTGCTGAGTATGTCGCTCAATGCACTAGTTGCCAGCAGGTGAAGATAGAGCACCAGAAGCCCTGAGGGCTAATGCATACTATAGAGATCCCGACATGAAAATGGGAGGCGATAAACATGGACTTTATCATAGGTTTACCTCGTTCTCAACGTAAGTTCGATGCCATATGGGTGATAGTATATAGGCTCCCGAAATCAGCTCATTTCCTACCGGTCAAATCTACTTATACAACAAAAGATTATACAAAGTTATATATTAAAGAAATAGTGCGGCTACATGGTGTGCCAATATCTGTTATATCTGACCGTGGGGCCCAATTTATAGCAAATTTTTGGAGGTCATTTCAGAAAGGTCTAGGAACTCAGGTGAATCTCAGCACGGCTTTTCATCCACAAACGGATGGACAAGCGGAGTGCACGATTCAGACGCTCGAGGATGTATTGCGAGCATGTGTGCTGGATTTTAAAAGAAGTTGGGATGAAAATCTACCTCTTATCGAGTTTGCATATAATAACAGTTACCACTCCAATATCCATATGGATCCGTACGAGGCTTTGTACGGGCGCTGGTGCAGATCTCCTATATGGGCCAGACCTGGTTCAGCAAGCCATAGAAAAAGTAAACCTTATCCGGGAGCGACTGTTGATAGCTCAGAGTCGTCAGAAGTCATATTCTGACGTACGGTGACGAGATTTAGAGTTTAGGGTTAATGACTAGGTATTCTTAAAGGTGTAACCTATGAAAGGTGTAATGAGGTTCAGCAAGAAAGGCAAACTTAGCCCACGGTATATTGGACCTTATAGGATCATTCGGAGAGTGGGCCAAGTAGCTTATGAGTTAGAATTCACCTCGAAATTGAAGTCTGTCCATCCGATATTTCACGTATATATGTTATGAAAGTGCATTGGCGATCCTACCCGAATAGTGCCCATGAATGACGTATAGTTTACAGAGAACTTATCATACGAGGAAGTTCCGATTGCCACCTAGACCGACAAATCCTCAAGCTGCGGAATAAAGAGGCAGCCTCCGTGAAAGTACTTTGGAGAAATAACAATGAGAAGAGATGACTTGGGAGGCCGAGGAAAGCATGAAGTCAAGATATCCCTACTTATTTTCTCCTCCAGTAAAGGGTCCGACTGAGACGTCATAATCATAAGATACGTTGTTACTGAGACGTCATGGTCATGAGAGGCCATTGTCGTTATTCATAATAATGGTCATGTGTATCGTTGGATTATTAAGCTTCTACGGGGAGATTTGGTGGTGGTGGTGTTACAGAGGTGACCTTGCCAAAGTTATATAGATCACGAGGGGTTGAACATTCGAGGACGAATGTTTCTAAGGGGGTAAGGATGTTACATCTTGCGTTTTCGTACGTTATAATTTTGTTTTCAGTTAACCGATGTAGACTCGAGGGTGAGATCATCTTGACGTACTTACGCTATTTATAACAAGCGATAAATAAGTATTATGAAGGATAAAGGGGCACACGGATTAAAGAAAACGAGTTTCGTTGAAATGGATAATTTGGAATAAAATACGGATCGAGCGATAATACACAATAATTATGAACTAGTACCATGCAAGGTACCATATGACCACAGTAGTATAATATATAAAGTATATATGAAGTATTTTGAAAATAAATAGAATTTTAAGTAATTTGTTGTAATTTTTAAATTATGCAGGTAATAGATTAATTACCGTGTAACAAAACATTACCCGGTTAACTAATAAGTGGATAAATTAACAAAATCATCCCCCCCAAAGAGTAACGTGGAAGCAACCCCCCCCCCAAGTATAAGGTGAGTCATTGATTGAGCTTTACATGTGTCAAAAGTTGAAATTTTAAAGTCTTATCAAGACTTTTTTGTGAGCTTTATCAATCAAAAGGGATAAACATTTCATTTGAAGACCAAGAACAACTTTTACATTCTGTTGAATGACCAAAACGTGAAGGAGCAGGAACATGTCACACAAATTCATTCCTTAACCAATACTTCATTCAAAAAACGTTAAAGGTAGAGTAAGTTGTCCAAAATTTGAAGTTTGTCCAAGTGTGAGTTTCGTCCATATTTCGCAGAAGCAAATTCGTTCAAATTATTCCGGGAACAGGTATGTTAAGGCTAAGCTTTTCCTTTATTTTAGCATGATATCGTAATTACACAAGTTTGATAAAGAGGCATAGAGAAAAATTCATATCCCAGAATTTACGTATATTTTGCTAGTCTCGCAAATTATATATATTTTTCTAGTTTTGTAAGCTACCATATTCTTCTTATCGGGACTGCATATTCAGTTGAGTATTTCCTTCTTCTAGTCAAAAGAGCAGATAGCTTACATATATACAGTATTAAAAGTATTTTCATTATCATCGAGCTATAATCGATGGGGAGGCCTCTATTGGGCAACCTCTGATCAGATGGTAAGTTATATACCGAGCCTGCTGTGGCCGAGTGCCTATGAGCAAGCCCAGTTGGTCGAGATACAGAGCCTAGTATGGTCGAGCACTTATGAGTGAGCCTACTATGGCAGAGCATATATATATGTATACCGAGTCTTATAGGGCCGGACAGCTATTTTACTCACTATATTGAGAGAGTTGAGTCGGTATCAGCAGATGAGCATATCTTTAGATTTTCTTGACTCTCAATTGTTTTCAGTTATTATATTATCAGTTCAGTTTCAGCTTCAGTATATTGCTTTAAATACTTGGTACATTATTTCGTACTGATGTCCCTTTCTGGGGGTGCTGCATTTCATGCGTGCAGGCTCGGACATACAAACGAGTAGACCTTCTCAGTAGGTGTATGCCCAAGTTCAGCCTTATCGGTAAGCTCCTCGTCTTTCAAAATTGCCAGGTCTAGCAGTTTGGAGTACATCTTGTGCATATATGTAGATAGGTTAAGGGTAGGTCGGGGCCATATTCCGATCATAGTACATCTATCAGTAGAGGCTTGTAGATATATCATGTTAGTTAGTGTAGTATGTTGGGCTTGTAGGCCCTGTACGTATATTTGGTTGGCTTGTCAGTTGTAGTAATTATGACAGTCTTGCCAGCCCAGCTTTATGTTGACATTTAGTCATCGTTAGTCTCTACTCGGTTTTATAATTTGCATCGCTTATTATCTTGCAATGTGGCCCATGGACAAAATATGACATTACTTGTTCAGAGTCTCTTAGCCACCAGTGGTATGCAAGGATAGGTGAGGCACTAGGTGCTGGTCTCACCCCCAGGCTCTGGGCGTGACATCTTCAACTGACGCGAAGTATAAGTAATGGCCTTGTCATCCTGCATCAACACCGCACCAAGTCCAATACGAGATGCATCACAACAAACTGTATATGGCCTTGAACCTGTGGGCAAAACCAACACTGGCACCATTATCAAAGCCGTCTTGAGCTTCTGAAAGCCCGTCTCACACTCGTCCGACCACCTGAACTGGGCACTCTTCTGGGTCAACCTGGTCATCGGGGCTGCAATAGATGAAAACCCCTCCACAAACCGATGGTAATAGCCTGCCAAACCCAAGAAACTCCGGATCTCTATAGTTGATGCTGGTCTAGGCCAGTTCTTGACTGCCTCTATCTTCTTCGGATCTACCTGAATACCCTCTGGTGATACAATATGACCCAAGAATGCAACCGAACTCAACCAGAACTCACAGTTCGAAAACTTAGAATATAATTGACTATCTCTCAAAGTCTGAAGAACCACTCTCAGATATTGCTCATGCTCCTCCCGACTGCGGGAATAGATCAAAATATCATCAATGAAGACTATCACGAACGAATCCAGTAAGGCCTGAACACTAGGTTCATCAAATCCATAAAAGCTGCTGGGGTATTTGTCAACCTGAATGACATCACCAAGAACTCATGATGCACATACCGAGTGCAGAAAGCTATCTTAGGGACATCGGATGCCCTAATCCTCAACTTGTGGTAGCCAGATCTCAAGTCATTCTTCGAAAATACCTTGGCACCCTAAAGCTGATCAAACAAATCATCAATCATCGGCAATGGATACTTATTCTTGATTGTAACCTTGTCCAACTACCGGTAATCTATACACATTCTCATCGATCCATCCTTCTTCTTAATAAACAACACCGGCGCACCCCAAGGCGAACACTAGGTCTAATGAAAGGTTTTTCAAGCAAGTCTTGCAACTGCTCCTTCAACTCTTTCAACTCAAGCGAGGCCATACGATACGGCGGAAAAGAAATGGGTTGATTGCTCGGAGCCAAATCAATACAGAAGTCAATATCCTTGTCGGCTGGAATACCCAGCAGGTCTAAAGGAAATTCCTCAGGAAACTCACGAACAACGGGCACAGAATCAATAGAAGGAACCTCGGCACTAGAATCACGAACATATGCCAAATAGGCCAAACACCCCTTCTCGACCATACGTCGAGCCTTTATATATGAGATAACACTACGGTAGAATGACCAGGAGTCCCTTTGGTCACCACCAAGTCTTGGAAGATCCAAATAAGCAAAAAGTAGCAAGGTCGACCCCATTGGTCTCCACAATCCCCATATTCCTGAGAACCTCATGTCAGCTGTCCAAATAATCCTGGGGATCCTCAGAAGATGCACCGCTGAAAGTGGTAGTGAAGAACTTTGTGAACCTGTCCAATCTCCACAAAGCCTCTGAAGACGTAATTGATCTATCATCGAGTTGTGATGTTGCTCGGCTGAAGAAGCGGAACGTGACTTAGCCATTCGCGAAAGGACAAGAGTAGATGTTTCAATTTAGCAGTGGGAGAATAAAAATCGCACGACAGAGAAGAATAGAAGTGAAACTTTTCCTAACTCTGTAGCCTCTAGGGGATAAATACAGACGACTCTATACCGATCCCTCAGACTCTACTAAGCTTGTGCATGAATTGTGAGACCTATGTAACCTAGAGCTCTGATACCAACTTGTCACAACCCGGATTTCCCACCCTCGGGAGTTGTGATGGTGCCTACTAGTGAAAGCTAGGCAAACCAACCATTTGAACTATTTACCTTTTTCTCATTTTTAATCCTTTAACAATTATGAACCAACAGTTTATAAACAGCGAAATTTAAACAAGCGGAAGAAACAAATAAAACCATTTAAATATTTCTAATACAATTTCTTAAACAAAGACTACCCAGAACTGGTGTCACAACTTTATAGACGGTTAGGAATACTACGAACAAGGTCATAGAAATATATGCAACATTATTTCTGAAATACATAAATGAAACAGGATGAAAGGATAGATGGAGATGCCAGAGCCTGCAGACGCCTACAGGACAAGCTTGGATCTCTGAATGGACTGAAGGCAGCAAATCTCACTATGGTCCAAAAGCTACAGCATTGGGATCTGCACATAGTGTAGAGTGTAGTATTAGCACAACCGACCTCATGTGCCGGTAAGTGCCTAGCCTAACCTTGGCGAAGTAGTGACGAGGCTACGACCAGAATACCAAATAAACCTGTGTAATTAAATCATATACAACAGAAAATAAAAGCAGAAATGTACAGTTAAGGATGGGAGGGGAGAAACATGTTTCAGGGACATCGAATAATAACATATGAACAACAAATAAATATAAGGATCACCACAATTCAATTGAAGATATGATGGGAGGGATCATGTTGCGGGGTACAACAAAATTAACAAAAAAAACAACAATTAAACGTAGAAAAGCCATAACTCAGTTATCAATAAAAGTTAGGAAATCAAGACAAGTGCACGGCATCACCCTTCGTGCTTTAACACTCTCTCACAAAAACAATGCACGACATCACCCTTAGTGCTTTAACACTCTCTCACCAAAATAGTACACAGCATCACCCTTCGTGCTTTACACTCTTCCTCACCCAAGCAACAATCACAAAGAAATTTGGGCCAGGGAATCAATAACATCAAAATAAAATCAAGTAACAACAGAAAATCAATAAATAAACGTAAAGGACAATATAACTCAATTATCAGCAAAAATCAAGAAAACCAAGGACAAGTGCACGGCATCACCCTTCGTGCTTTTACTCTCGTCCTCACTATAAAATCAATATAAATGGCACAGAATTGTACATCGTGCGGCACGGCATCACCCTTCGTGCTTTTACACTCTTCCTCACAAAATCATACATGGCATCACCCTTCGTGCTTTAACACTCTCTTACCAAAACAATGCACGGCATCACCATTTTTGCTTTAACACTCTTCCTCACCCAAGCAACAATCAAAAAGCAATTTGGGCAAGGAAATAAATAAAATCACAATCAAATCCCGGCAAGGGAACAATATCAAAAGCATCATCATCCAGCCAAGGGAGATAGCATTAAAATAAACGACATCCCCGCAAGGGAGATAATATAGTAATTCTCTTCTCTTTTTCACATTTACTTCAAAACTCACTTCACAACTTGAGCCAATGCTCTATAAGGTTCAATCGTCAATTATACTTCCACAATTCATTTTACAACTTGAGCCAACGCTCTTCAATATTCAAATACCAATATTACTTCCATAAGCTTTGCTCAACAATAGAAATCATCACATAAGGCATGAACAATAGAAACGTAGTCACATTAATCATAGTATAAGACTTACGGACATGTTTGACACCAACGTATAGATACTCGTCACCATGCCTATACGTCGTACTCAATCATTAACACGTAGCAAATAGGACACAACTCCTAATCCCTCAAGCTAAGGTTAGACCAAACACTTACCTCGATGTACACTAACCCAAAAACATCATATGGACTTGCTCGTACAATCCAATCACCAAAATAACATCAACAACTATGAATTTAGCGTCAAAATCAAAGAAAATCTCAAGAACTTCGAAAGTTTCAAATTTTACAACTAAGGTTCTGAATCACGTCATATGACCTCCGTTTCTTACCAAATTTTACAGGCTCAACTTAAATCACATATAAGACCTGTACCTGGCTCCGAAACTAAAATAGGGGCCCGATACCATCAATTTCAAACACATTTCATTTCCAAAAACTTATATATATTCTATAAAATAATTTTCTTTAAAAATTCATTTCTCGGGCTTGGGACCTCGGAATTCGATTCCGGGCATACGCCCAAGTCCAATATTTTCCTACGAACCCTTCAGGACCGTCAAATCATGGGTCCGGGTCTGTTTACCTAAAATGTTGACCAAAGTCAACTTAAATTCATTTTAAAGGCAAAATTTATCATTTTTCATAGATTTTCACATAATGGCTTCCCGGAAACATACCCAGACTGCGCACGCAAATTGAGGTGAGACAAAAGGAGGTTTTAAGGCCTCAGAACACTTAATTTATTTATAAAACAAGTGATGACCTTTTGGGCCATCACAAGAAGAGTAGCATAAGTACACCACAACGATAACCAATAAGTGAAAAGCATAATCTCGGTCGAATAGTGACGAGGACAGGTCATACGATACCCAATAAGTGCAAAGCATAATCTCGGTCGAATAGTGACGAGGACAGGTCAGGTCTCTACTTGTATGTATAATTTAAATAAGGAAGAATATAAATATCGCAGTATAATAAGAAACTGAATTTAATAAAAAGGAAATCACAGAAGAAATAACAGTACAGTACACAGGAATAACAACAAGGAATCTCCCGAGATACCGTCTCGTAGTCTCAAAAGTAAATGTGCAGGGGGGATCTCCCAGAATTCCGTTCCATAGTCCCAAAGTAAATATGCAGGGGGATCTCCCAGGATACCGTCCCGTAGTCTCAAAGTAAATATGCAGGGGGATCTCCCGTAATACCGTTCTGTATTCCCAAAGTAAATACGTAGCTCAAACAATAGAAATAGCAGTTACAGCAAGAAATCCTACATTTTAGACTAAGTACAAGTCAAGGAAAAGCAAGAAATCCACTAAGCATGATGCACAGAGTTTAGATAAACATTTAGGGCAAGTAGACATGTTATTCTAGGCTAAACCAGATAACTACAGATGTTGGTATATCTCAAATAAGAAAAAACGGGTTATTACTCGGTAAAAATTGGATTTTACAACAGATAGCACGTGTACGCACTCGTCACCTCACGTACACGGCGCTCACATATCACAACAGTACCAAATCCTAAAGGGAGTTCCCCTACACAAGGTTAGGCAAGCCACTTACCTCGGACCAAGCTCAATCAATCAATATAGCCAAAAGCAATTACATACCATAAATATAACTATAAGAAACTAATATTATTAATAAAATCAAGGCTTAGGCAAGAAATTAGAACATCGCCCCAAAAAGTCGACCCGGACCCACGTATTGGAATCGGGTAAAAGTCACAAAATATGAACACACATTCACTCACGAGTTCACTTGTACCAAAATTATCCTAACCAGATATCAAAATCTCAATCAAAACCCAAAATCTTAGTTGAAGAACTTCTACCCATTTTTCCTAAATTTTTAACCCAAATCCGAAATTAAAAGATGGAATTAATGATAAATTAGTGGGATATAACTAAATAAAGTATAGAATCATTACCCAATCGATGTCTCCGAAAATTCCTCAAAATCTCGTCCAAATCCGAGCTCTCAAACTCAAGTTTTGATAAAAATGGCTAACCCTCATTGTTTGAAAAGTTTATAATCTACCCAGGTGCTCATACTACGCGATCGTGTAGAAAAAAATTCCAACCGCTTAAAAAAACATGTTATGCGAACGTGTAACCTGACATGCGATTGCGTACCACTGACTGCTTAGACCTACGCGATCGCGACCATCCACACGCAACCGCAAAGAACAAAACTTGAAATCCACTAACGCTTCACTTCCTCTTCGCGAACGCGGCCTAGCCCATGCGTTCACGATGTACAGCCTGACCAACTTATGCGATCGCGTACCCTAACTTGAAAACGCATAGAGTAAAACGCCACTACCCCCAAACAAGCTTACGTGATCGCATCCCCTCTTACGTGATCGCATAAGAGGAAACCAGCAACTGAAACTTTGGCAATTTCTGCAATTTCAACAAGTCCAAATCTAGCCCGTTAACCCCTAGGAATTCACCCGAGGCCCACGAGACCTCAACCAAACATACTGACAAGTCCTAAAATACCATAAAAACTTAGTCGAGCCCTCAAATTACATCAAACAATACTAAAATCACGAATCACCCTCCAATTCAAACTTAAAGAACTTGAAATTTCAAATTTCCACAACCGATGTGGAAACCTATCAAATCATATCCGATTGACCCCAAATTTTGCACACAAGTCATATTCAATATTACGGACCTACTCCAACTTTTGAAATCAAAATCTGGACCCTATATCAAAAAGTCCACTTCCGGTCAAAATCTCCAAAAATTCGACTTTCGCCATTTCATAAATCAGCTACAAACCTCCAATTTACAGTCCAGACACGCTCCTAAGTTTAATATCACCCAACGGAGCTAACGGAACTCCATTCCGGAGTCAACTTCACACATTTCTGACTACGGTCAAAATCCTAAGACTTAAGCTTCCGTTTTAGGGACTAATTGTCCCAAAACACTCCAAAACCAAAAATAAAACCTCCCAGCAAGTCACATAAGCAGTAAAGGATATAGGGGAAGCAATAAATAGGGGATCGAGGCTATTACTCTCAAAACGACCTGCCGGATCGTTACATTCTCCCCCTCTTAAAATAATCGTTCATCCTCGAACAAGCATAGAGACATACCTGAAGTGGTGAAAAAATGAGGATAACGATTGTGCATATCATGCTCGGTCTCCCAAGTCGCCTCCTTGATCGACTGAGCCATCCACTGAACCTTCACTGAAGCAATGTTCTTTGACATCAACTTTTGAACCTGCTTGTCCAAAATAGCCTCTGGCTCCTCAACGTAAGATAGATCCTTGTCCAGCTGGACTGAGCTGAAAACTAGCACATGAGACAAATCACTATGATACTTCCGGAGCATAGAAACATGGAATACCGGATGAACTCCTACTAGATTGGAAGGCAAGGCAAGCTCATAAGCAACCTCCCCAACTCGCTGCAACACCTCGAATGGGCCGATAAACCTTGGGATCAGCTTTCCCTTCTTTTCGAACCTCATAACGCCCTTCATAGGCGAACCCCAGAGTAAGACTCACTCTCCAACCATGAATGCAACATCGCGAACCTTTCAATCTACATAACGCTTTCGTTTGGACTGATCTGTGCGAAGTCTATCTTGAATCACCTTAACCTTCTACAAAGCATACTGAACCAAGTCTGTACCTAATAATCTAGCCTCGCCTGGCTCGAACCAACCCACTAGAGACCAACACCGCCTACCATATAGAGCCTCATACAGTGCCATCTAAATGTTGGACTGATAACTGTTGTTGTAGGCAAACTTCACAAGTGGCAAGAACTGATCCCAAGAACCTCCAAACTCTATCACACACACACGGAGCATATCCTTTAGTATCTGAATAGTGCGCTCGAATTGT
The DNA here is from genome assembly GCF_000393655.2 of Nicotiana sylvestris. Taxonomy (NCBI): domain Eukaryota; kingdom Viridiplantae; phylum Streptophyta; class Magnoliopsida; order Solanales; family Solanaceae; genus Nicotiana; species Nicotiana sylvestris. Next base: position 16,296,013 of record NC_091062.1, on the reverse strand, counting down.
CCGTTTGTCTGAGGATGAAATGTTGTGCTCAACTCAACTGGAGTACCACTCCTATTGTACGGCCCTCCAAAACTATGATGTAAATTGTGTACCCCGATCAGAGATGATTGATACCGGCACACCATGAAGCCTAACAATCTCGAGACTATAAACTCAAGCCAGTTGCTCAGAAGAATAAGTAGTCATCACATGAATGAAATGAGCTGACTTGGTCAGCCTATTCACAATCACCCAAACTGCATCAAACTTCCACTGAGTTCGTGGAAGCACAACAACAAAATCTATAGTGATCCGCTTCCATTTCCACTCTGCAATTTCTAACTTCTGAAGCAATCCACACGGTCCCTGATGCCTATACTTCACCTGCTGACAATTTAGACACTGAGCTACTATCCCACTGTGTCCTTATTCATTCTCCACCACCAATAATGCTGCCTCAAGTACTGATACATCTTCGCGGCACTTGGATGAATGGAGTAGAGCGACTGTGAACCTCCTAGAGAATCAACTCACACAACCATCTACATTGGGCACACATAGCTTGCCATGCATCCTCAATGCACCATCATCTCCAATAGTGACCTTATTATCATCACCGTGTTGAACCGTGTCCTTAAGGGCAAGTAGATGGGGGTATTCATACTAACGCTCCCTGATACGATCATAAAGAGAAGAATGAGAGACCACACAAGCCAAAACTCGACTCGGCTCAGGAATATCCAGTCTAACAAACTGGTTGGCTAAGGCCTGAACATCTAGTGCCAATGGCCTCTCTGCTTATGGTAAATACGTTAAGCTCTCCAAACTCTCCGCCTTGCGACTCAAGGCATCGACCACCACATTGGCCTTTCCGGGATGGTACAGAATAGTGATATCATAATCCTTAAGTAGCTCTAACCAACTCCGTTGACGCAAGTTAAGATCCTTCTACTTGAACAGATGTTGCAAGCTCTAGTGGTCAGTGTAGATCTCACAAGGGACACCATATAAATAGTGTCGCCAAATCTTCAAGGCATGAACAATAGCCGCTAACTCAAGGTCGTGGACAGGATAATTCTTTTCATGCACCTTCAGTTGTTTGGACACGTAGGCAATCATCCTACGATCCTGCATTAGTACTGCACCGAGACCAATCTGCAACACATGAAATAAATAGTATAAGACCCCAAACCTGTAGGTAAAACCAATACTGGGCTATAGTCAAAGTTGTCTTGAGCTTTTGAAAGCTTTCCTCATATTCCTCTGTCCACCTGAACGGAGCACCCTTCTAAGTCAGTCTGGTCATATATGTTGCAATAGATGAGAAACCCTTAACAAATTGATGGTAATACCCCTCCAAACCAAGGAAACTCCAGATCTCCGTAGTTGAGGACGGTCTGGGCCAACTCTGCACTGCTTCCACCTTCTTCGAATCCATCTTGATCCCCTCACTCGACACTATGTGACCCAAAAATGCCACTAAATCTAACCAGAACTCACATTTGAGAACATTGCATATATTTTCTTTTCTCTCAAGGTCTAAAGCACAATCCTCGAGTGATGCTCATGATCCTCCCGACTTCGGGAGTACACTAGAATGTCGTCAATAAACACAATGACGAAAGAGTCAAGATAGGGACAAAATACATTGTGTATCAAATGCATAAATGTTGTTGGGGCGTTGGTCAGCCCAAATGACATCACAAGAAACTCGCAATGATCATACCGAGTCCTAAAAGCAGTCTTCGAGATATCTGGCTCTCGAATCTTCAATTGATGATAACCTAAACACAAGTCAATCTTGGAAAATACTCTAGCACCCTGTAACTGATCAAATAGATCACCCATACGATGCAAATGATACCTATTCTTCACTGTAACTTTGTTCAACTGGCGATAATCAATGCACATATGTATAGAACCATCCTTTTTCTTCACAAACAAGACCGAAGCACCCCCAAGGTGACACATTGGGCCGAATGAAGCCCTTATCAAGTAATTTATATAACTGTTCCTTCAACTCAGTAAGAGCCATACGATATGGAGGAATAGATATGGGTTGAGTGCCCGACAACAAATCAATACCAAAATCGATATCTCTATCAGGCGGCATGCCCGGAAGATCAGCTGGAAATACATCAGGGAAATCCCTGACTACTGGATTGACTCAACTATAGGGGTATCAATACTAACATCTCTCATATAAGCTAGATACATGCCACACCCCTTCTCAACCATTCATTAAGCTTAAAGAAATGAAATAACTCTGTTGGGAGTGTAATCTAAAGTACCCTTCCACTCTAACCGTGGTAAGACTGGCATAGCCAGAGTCACGAGCTTGACATGACAATCAAGAATAGCATAATGGGGTGACAACCAGTCCATGACCAAGATAATATCAAAATCTTCCATACTGACCAATAATAAATCGGCTTTGGTCTTAAAACCACTAAGAAGAACCAAACAAGACTGATACACACGGTCAACAATAATAGAATCTCCTATATGTGTAGACACATAAACAGGAGAACTCATAGAATCACGGGATATGCCCAAGTACGGAGCAAAATAAGATAAAACATAGGAATAAGTGGAGCCTAGATCAAATAAAATCGATGCATCTCTATGACAGACCAGAACAATACCTATAATGATAGAGTTGGAAGCAACTGCCTCTGTACAAGCATGAAGAGCATAGTATCTGGCTTGGCCTCCCCCTCTAGGGCGACCTCTACCTCCCCGACCTCCACCTCGAGCTGGTTGAGTAGTTGGAGTGGTAGTTGGTGCTGTGATCATAGCTTGAGGACCCGGTGGAGCACATGGTACCTGAGAAGTCTGTGGAGGTGCACCCCTCCTAAGTCTAGGGCAATCCCTTACCATATGGAGAGTGTCTCCATACTCAAAACAAGCTCTTAGAGAGCATGGTTGTTGTAGGTGGCTTGGGCCAGGTCTGCTGGACTGACCACTAGAAGCATCCCGTGTAAGAGGTACACTAGATACTGGCGGTGTATAATAAGGCTCCTAAGGCCTAGGAGTAGCCTAAATACCACTGGCGGCTGGAAGAGCTGAATGAACAAGGTGACTCACATAGTCCCTACCATGTCGAACTGCAGCTTGGGCATGAGAACCAGTATAAGTGCTAGACTCTCGAGACATCTTGCCCTCTCTCTCCCGAGCAAGCATGCCCTTTACTCTCTTAGCAATACTCACAACCTGCTGGTATGATATATCCACCTCCAACTCACGGGCTATGCTAATCCTGATGATGGAATAGAGCCCCTCGATAAACCGATGGACACTCTCTCAAACTATAGAAACCAAGGTTGGTGCATGTTTAACCAAATCACTGAAACGAACTATATACTCTGACACAGTTATTGCACTCTGGTGCAACTGTTCAAACTCAGCACGCCATGCATCTTTGAGGCTCTAGGAAATATACTCCCTCACAAACATATCCGAGAACTGAGTTCATGTAAGTAAAGCTGCCTCAGCCGAAATGTCCAACTCATAAGTACACTACCACTGATAGGCTTCTCCTTTAAGCTGGAACGCAGTGAAAGAAACCCTACTCAACTCCGCTACGCCCATAATACGGAGGATATAGTAGCACTCCTCAAGAAAGCACTGAGTATCCTCTATCGCCAAACCATTTAAAGTAGGAGGGTGGTACTTCTTGTGCATCTCGAGCCTACGTTGCTCCTCCTAAAAAACAGTTGCCCTACCCTCGGGCTGAAGGGCTACATGTAGCATCGGTATAACCTATGGAATCTGATCGACCTGAACCCGATGTCTAGGGTGCGGGCGGCGAAAGCCTGTGCTCCTCCCCCGGCCTGATATGTGGTAGGAGCAAGGGAAATCAACCCTACTTGAGCTAGAGTACCGAACATGCTTAGGAACTGTGCAAGGGTCTCCTGAAGAGCTGGTGTAGTAGTAGGCATCTCAGGTGCCTGTGCTCCGACTAGAGCAACTAGTGGCTCCTATGTAGCAGCTCGTGCGGGTGCTCTGGCTGCACCACGTGGATGTCCTCGTCCTCTACCCTAGCCCCGGCCTCTGGAGGCTCTAGCAGGGGCCGCATGTGCCTGGTCATCTGATCCAATTGTACGTATCCTCACCAATTGTGAGAGAATAGAAGACAGAAGTTTAGAATTTTGAAGTCAACAATTTCGCATGACAAGGAAATCAAAGAAGTGAAATTTTCCTAACAGTTCCATAGCCTCCCGAAGATAAGTATAGACATCTTTGTACCTATTTGTGAGACTCAACTAAACCTGCTTGTGATTCACGACACCTATGAACCTAGAGCTCTGATACCAACTTGTCACGACCCAAATATCCCTCTATAAGATGTCGTGACGCACCTAGTCTCTACGACTAGGTAAGCCTAAAATTTGTGGAATAATGAAAATAAAAGCATAAATCTAATAGCTAACTGCAACAGATAATTAAATACTGATAGAAAATGCTGCCCGACATTTACAATAACCAACTCTAAAAATATACATAAAACTCTACCAGGACCCGGAACACCATAAGTCACAAGCTTTTAAGAATTTGTCTACTGTTCTATATATCAGTATCTAAAAGAAGTAAAGGAAGAATCAACACAAGGAAATATAGGGGGACTCCGAGGTCTGTGGACGCGGCAGATATACCTTGAAGTCTCCGGAGCAGCAGTGACTGTGCAACTAAAAGCGAGGCTGGTGGGAGGTACCTCGATATGTACATGAAAAATATGTGCAGAAGAGTAGCATGAGTATACCACAACGGTACCTAGTAAGTGCAAAGCCTAACCTTGATCGAGTAGTGACGAGGACAGGTTAGGGCCCTACTGGTATGTATAAATTAAATAAGGCAGAATATAAATATCACAGTATAATAAGAGACTGAATTTAACAAAAAGGAAATCACAGAAGAAATAATAGTATAGTACACAGGAATAACAACAGGGGATCTCCCGAGATACCGTCTCGTAGTCCCAAAAGTAAATGTGCAGGGGGGATCTCCCCGAATACTGATCCGTAGTCCGAAAGTAAATATAGAGGGGGATCTCCCGGAATACCGTTCTGTAGTCCCAAAGCAAGAAATCTTACAATTTAAACTAAGTACAAGTCAAGGAAAAGCAGGAAATCCACTAAGCATGTTGCACAGAGTTTAGATAAGCATTTAAGGCACGTAGACATGCTATTTTAGGCTAAACAGGATTGTCACAACCTCAGTTCTCCCTCCGTGAACCATCGTGATGACACCTAGTCCTCTACAACTAGGTAAGCCTAAATTTGCGGAACATAACCAAAATGCAGAATTTAAAAAATTAAAGTAGAAAGAAGAATGATAAAAAAGAGAGTGTTAGAAAGTGTCGCTCGGCATAAACAAAACAACATTTCTAAGAACCAAGTACACTATCCCAAAACCCGGAAACTCACGGAACCACAAGCCTTTGGAATATCTAACAGTCTAACTCCAGAATATCTAACAAGAAAGAAAATACAGAAGGGCAATGTTTAACATCTAGAATAGAAAGGGACTTCTCGGTCTGCGGACGTGGCAAATGTACCTCGAAGTCCCTAGAGCAGTCGCCTCCCTCAAGGATGGTAGGCCTGAGTAGCGGTACTTGGATCTGCACATGAAAAATATGTGCAAAAAAGGCATGAGAATACCACAGCGGTACTCAGTAAGTGCCAAGCCTAACCTCGATTGGGTAGTGACGAGGAAGGTCAGGGCCCTACTGAGGATAAATAAAATATAAAGATCAACAGTATAGAACAGAATAGTATAAATAAGTACGACAGTAAAATAACAAAAGATGTACAGGATAGCAATAGCTATACAGAAGTAAGGTAAACACGGAAGGAAATATAGTTCAGCACCAATAATAACAATCGGGGATCTCCCAGGATACCATCTTGTTGTCCCATAGGTGCATATCCAGTGGATCTCTCGGGATCCCGTCCTGTAGTCCAACTCATAGTGCGTGGGGATCTACCGGAATCCCGTTCTGTAGTCCCAAATGTAAATACCCAGTATTGGGGGAATCTACCGGGTGCATTCCCATAGTTCCATCTAACTGTGCAGGGGGATCTACCGGAATCCCACTTCCGTAGTCCCAAAATAAAGAGACATAGGGGAGCTACCGGAATCCCACATTCGTAGTCCCAAAATAAATACATAGCAGCAACAGGAAAATATACAGAAATGGCAAAATTTCATATCAAGGCAATAAGTGATTCTAGCCTAGTATGCTGGACAGAATTCAGGTAAGGCAATTTGAGCAAGTAAAGTAGTTAAGTCACTTAGACATGCTTTCCTAAGCAAACAACAGGATTAATAGTGCAAGTAATAGAAACACAAAAGGAAACATATTAGTAATTACTTAAAGAAAACCGGATTACCAACAATTAGCACAAGTATTTACTTGTCACCTCACGTACAAGGCATTTCAATTACCAAATATACCAATCCTAATGGGAAGGTCCCCCACACATGATTAGACAAGCCACTTATCTCGAATCAGCTCAATAATCAATCTGAAACCACGATCTTGCCACGAGTACTCGACTCCAAATGGCCCAAATCTATTCAATTCAATTTCATAACGTAAATAACACTTCAAGTAAATGATTCTATAATTAAATTCTAAGATAATATGCAAAATTATGTAAAATGACCAAAACGTCCCTCGGGCCCACGTTTCAAAATCGGGTAAAATTTATATTTTCAGAACCCTCGCACTCTCACAAGTTTAGTCATATCAAAAGTACCAAAATCGGATCTCAATTTGTCCCTCAAATCATCACTCAAAGTTCTCCAATTAGACAAGTCCTAACCCCCCAATTACCACCGATTTTCCTTAATTATTCATGCTTAAATTGATAAAAAAACACTCCAATAACAATTTTAGGGACCAAATACCTTACCCCAATGAACTCTTCTGAAAATTCCTCTTGAAAAGTGCTCCCCAAGCTTCTTCCCGTTTTGAAAAAGATGAAAAATGGCTAAATTTTGCGAAGGCAAGAATTTTTATGTTCTGCCCAGCGATTTCCGCATTTACGGCCCTGAGCAGTCCCGCTTCTGTGAGAACTTCGCCGCATCTGCGACTTCCACTAAAATGCCAATTTCTGCATCTGCGGTTACCTTTCTGCATGTGCGGTACCGCTTTTGCGATGAATTACCCGCATCTGCGGAACCTGCTGGTCCTCCCCAAATCCGCATCTGCGCTTTCTCTGCCACTTCTGTGGCTCCGCACCTGCGGGGCCCAAACCGCAGGTGCGGTTATGATAGAAGACCATCTGATGCTGCAACTTCCAAATCCAAAAATCCTTCCGTCAACCATCCGAATTCATCCTGAGGCCTCCGGACCCTCAACCAAACATGCCAACCAATCCTAAAACATCATTTAAACTTGTTCCAACCTTCGGAATGCTCAAAACTACATCAAAACACCTATTTTTCATCGGATTCAAGCCTAAGAATTCCAAAAACTTTAAAAATATGCTTTGGTCAAAAAGTCTATCAAAGCTCGTCCAAATGACCTAAAATTTTGCACACACGTCACATTCAACACTACGGAGCTACTCCAACTTCCGGAATTCCTTTCCGACCCTCGGATCAAAATCTCACTATCGGACCGGAAACTTCAAAAATTCAACCTTCGGCATTTCAAGCCTAAATTAGCAACGGACCTCCAAAACACAATCCGAACACGCCCATAAGCTAGAAATCACCTAATGGAGCTAACAGAACCATCGGATTTCCATTCCGAGGCTGTATTTACGGCCAACTTTCCAAACTCAATTACACACGCACGGAGCATATCCTCAAGAATCTGAATAGTGTGCTCGGACTGACATCCATCTAAGGGTGAAATGTTGTACTCAACTCCACCCAAGTACCCAACTCATGCTGAACAGCCCTCCAAAACCGTGATGTGAACTGAGTACCTCTATCTGAAAGGATGGACACTGGAATACCATGTAGATGAACAATCTCCCGGATATAAATCTCTGCCAATCGCTCCGAGGAATAAGTAATACACACAGGAATAAAGTGAGCGAACCTTTTTAGCCGATCCACAATCACCCAGATAGCATCAAACTTTCTCAAAGTCCGTGGGACCCCAACTACAAAGTCCATAGTGATCCGCTCCCACTTCCACTCCGGAATCTCTATTTGCTGAAGTAACCCACCCAGTCTCTGGTGCTCATACTTCACCTGCTGACAGTTAAGGCACCGAGCTACGAATCCAACTATATCTTTCTTCATCCGCCTCCACCAATATTGTTGTCTCAAATCCTAATACATCTTCGCGGCAGACGGGTGAGTGGAATACCGCGAGCTATGGGCCTCCTCCATAATCAACTCCCGAAGCCCACCAACATTGGGTACACAAATCTAACCCTGCATCCTCAATACCCCATCATCACCAACATTCACATCTCTGGCATCACCATGCTGAACTTTGTCCTTAAGGACAAGCAAATGAGGGTCATCATACTATCGCTCCCTGATACGATCAAATAAGGAAGATCGAGAAACCACGCAAGCTAGAACCCGACTGGGCTCTAAAAGATCCAATCTCACAAACTAGCAGGCTAAAGCCTCAATATCCATCTCCATAGGCCTCTTCGATACTGGTAAATAAGCCAAATTCCCCAAATTCTTCGCCCGGCGACTGAATAAAACGGCCACCACATTGGCCTTGCCCGGGTGATATAGAATAGTGATATCATAGTCCTTCATAAACTCTAACCACCTCCTCTGGTGCAAATTTAGATCCTTTTGCTTAAACAGGTGTTGCAAGCTCTGATGGTCAGTATAAATCTCATAGGGAATCCCGTATAAATAATGGCGCCAAATCTTCAGGGTGTGAACAATGGAAGCTAACTTAAGGTCGTGAACAGGGTAGTTCTTCCCATGTATCTTCAACTGTCTGGATGCGTAGTCAATCACCCTACCGTCCTGCATCAACACTGCTCTGAGGCCAACCCTAAAGGCATCACAATAGACCGTATAAGACCCCGAACCTGTAGGCAGTATCAAAATTAGGGTTGTGGTCAAAGCTATCTTGAGCTTCTCAAAGCTCGCCTCACACTCTTCCATCCACTAGAACAGAGCACCCTTCTGGGTCAACTTGGTCATAGAGGATGCAATCGACGAAAACCCCTCCACAAAACGATGGTAGTAGCCCGCCAAACTAAAGAAACTGCGGATCTCGGTAGTTGAGGATGGTCTGGGCCAACTCTGCAATGCGTCCATCTTCTTCGGATCCAACTGGATAACCTCACTCGATACCACGTGGACTAAGAATGCCACTAAATCTAACCAAAACTCACATTTCGAGAACTTAGCATATAACTTCTTCTCTCTCAACATGTGAAGCACGGTCCTTAGGTATTGCTTATGATATTCCCGGATCCGGGAATACACCAGAATATCATCAATAAATACAATAAAGAACGAGTTAAGATACGGCCGGAACACATTGTCCGTCAAATGCATAAAGGATGCTAGGGCATTGATCAACCCAAATAACATAACAAGGAAATCGTAAGGTCCATACCGAGTCCTGAAAGCAGTCTTTGGGATATCTGGCTCCTGAATCTTCAACTTATGGTAACCTGAGTACAAATCAATCTTAGAAAACACCTATGTGCCCCGAAGCTAGTCAAACAAATCATCAATACGAGGCAAAGGGTAACGGTTCTTCACTGTAACCTTTTTAAACTGGTGATAATCAATGCACATACACATAGAACCATCTTTTTTCTTCACAAACAAGACAGGAGCACCCCAAGGTGATACACTGGGCCGAATAAAACCCTTATCAAGCAATTCCTGTAACTGATCCATCAACTCCTTCAACTCTGGAGGAGCCATACGATACAGAGAAATAGAAATGGGTTGAGTGCCCAGCAACAGATCAATGCCAAAATCAATATCTCTATCAGGCGGCATGCCCAGAAGGTCAGCTGGAAACACATCGGGAAAATCCCGTACTACTGGAACTAAACAACTGAAGGGGTATCAATACTGACATCTTTCACATAAGCTAAATACGCGTCACACCCCTTCTCAATCATACACCGAGCTTTAAGAAAAGAAATAACTCTACGGGAGTGTGATCTAAAGTACCACTCCACTCAACATGCGGTACACCTGGCATAGCCAGCGTCACGATTTTGGCGTGACAATCAAGAATAGCATAATTGGGTGACAACCAGACCATGCCCAAGATAATGTCAAAATCTACCATGCTGAGCAATAATAGATCGGCTCTGGTCTCAAAACCACTTAGAGAAACCAAACACGACCGATAAACTCGGTCCACAATAAGAGAATCTCCCACAGGAGTAGAAACATAAACAGGGGAAATCAAAGAATCCCGAGATACACCCAAATGTGGAGCAAAAAAAGAATACACATAAGAATAGGTGGAGCCTGGATCGAATAGAACCGATGCATCTCTGTCCTAACCAGTATAATACTTGTGATGATAGAATCGGAGGCAACAACCTCGGTATGGGCAGAAAGGGCATAGTATCTAGCCTGGCCTCCCTTTCTAGGGCAACCTCTACCTTCCCTACCTCCACCTCTAGCTGGCTGAGCAGATGAGGTAGCAACTGGAGCTGTAACCATAGCCTGAGAACTCTGCAGGGCACGCGGTGGCTGAGAAGTCGATGGAGGTGCCCCCCGACCAAGTCTGGGGAAATCCCTCACCAAATGATGTGTGTCACCACACTCAAAACAAGCTCTAGGAGGACGTGGTGGCTGCGACTAGCTCGGGCCAAGTCTGCTGGACTGGCCTCTTAAAGCACCCCGCGCAGGAGGCACGCTAGATACCGGTGGTGCATAATAAGGCTCCTAAGGCTTAGGAGGATCTGGGATACCACTGGCTACTGGAAGATCTTAATGAACAGGGCCACTCATATAACCCCTACCATGACGAACTGTAGTTGGGGCACGAGTACCAGATAAATGGCCCGACTCTCGAGACCTCTTGGCCTCCCTCTCTTCTCCCTCCCTAGCATGCATACCCTCAATCCTCCTAGCAATGCTCACCACCTGCTAATAAGAAATATCCATCTCCAACTCACGATCCATGTTAGACCTAATGCTAGGAATAAAGCCCTCAATAAACCGTTGAACCCTCTCGCAAACAGTAGAAACCAAGGTTGGTGCATGCCTAGCCAAACTGGTGTAATGGACAGCATACTTTGAGACAGTCATAGCACCCTGGCGCAAATGCTCAAACTCTACGCGTCATGCGTCCCTGAGATTCTGAGGAACATACTCTCTCAGGAACAGATATGAAAACTGAGTCTAAGTCAGTGAAGCAACCTCATCCGGACTGTCTAACTCATAGGTGTGCCACCACTCATAGGCGGCTCCTCGAAGCTAGAAAGTAGTGAAGGAAACCCCGCTCGATCCTGATATAACCATGGTACGGAGAATGTGGTAACTATCATCTACAAATCCCAGAGCATCCTCCGATGCTAAACCGTTGAATATAGGAGGCTTATACCTCTTAAACCTCTCAAGCCTCAGTTGTTCCTCCTTGGAAGGCGCTGCACTATTCTTGGGCTAAGCTGGCACTGCAGGCGGTACAGGAATAATCTCAAGGACCTACTCAACATGCACTCGCTTCTCAGGAGTGCTAGCAGCGGGAGTGTGTGCTCCTCCCCTAGCTTGAGATGTAGCTGCAGCAAGGGGAAGCAACCCTGCTTGAGCCAGAATGGTGTACATGCTCATGAACTGTGTCAGAGTCTCCTGAAGAACTGGAGTAGAAGTAGTAGGCGTGTCAGGTGCCTGGACTTCGGCTGGAACTCCTAGTGGAACCTCAGTGGTAGCTCGCGCAAGTGCTCTGGCTTCACCACATGCGCGTCCCTCGGCCTATACCCCGGCCCCAGCCTCTAAAAGCTATAGTAGAGGGCGCGGGTGCCTGACCATCTTGGGTAGCACGTGTCCTCACCATTTGTGAGAGAATAAAAGATAGAAGTTTAGAATTATGATGTCAAAATATCGCATGACAAGGAAATCAAATGAAGTGGAATTTTCCTAACAGTTACATAGCCTCTCGTAGACAAGTACAGACGTCTCCTTACCGATCAGCGAGACTCTAATAAACCGGCTTGTGATCCATGACTCCTATAAACCTAGAGCTCTGATACCAACTTGTCACAACCCCGATTCGCCCTCCGTGAACCATTGTGACGGCACCTAGTCCTCTACAACTAGGTAAGCCTAAATTTGCGGAAGATAACCAAAATGAGGAATTTAAACAATTAAAGCAAAAAGAAGAGTGATAAAAAAAAGACAGTGTTAGAAAGTGTCGTTCGGCATACCCAACCCAACATTTCTCAGAACCAAGTACAATATCCCAAAACCCGGAAACTCACGGAACCACAAGCCTTTGGAATATCTAACAGTCTAACTCCAGAATATTTAACAAGAAAGAAAATACAGAAGGGCAATGTTTAACAACTAGAATAGAAAGGGACTTCTAGGTCTGCGGACGTGGCATATGTACCTCGAAGTCTCTAGAGCAGTCGCCTCCCTCAAGGATGGTAGGCCTGAGTTGTGGTACCTAGATCTACACATGAAAAACATGCACACAAGGGGCCTGAGTACACCACAGCGGTACTCAGTAAGTGTCAAGCCTAACCTCGGTTGGGTAGTGACGAGGAAGGTCAGGGCCCTACTGAGGTTAAATAAAATATAAAGATCAACAGTATAGAACAGAATAGTATAAATAAGTATGACAGTAAAATAACACAGGATGTATAGGACATCAACAACTATACAGAAGCAAGGTAAGCACAGAAGGAAATATAGCTCAGCACCAATAATAACAATCGGGAATCTCCCAGGATACCGTCATGTAGTCCCATATGTACATATCCAGTGGATCTCCCAGGATCTCATCCCGTAGATCAACTCATAGTGCGTGGGGATCTACCGGAATCCCATTCTGTAGTCCCAAATGTAAATACCCAGTACTATGGAATCTTACCGGGTGCATTCCCGTAGTTCCATATAACTGTGCAGGGGGGTCTACCAGATTCCCACATCCGTAGTCCCAAAATAAAGAGACATGGGGGAGCTACCGAAATCCCACATTCGTAGTCCCAAAATAAATACATAGCAACAACAGGAAAATATACAGAAATGACAAAATTTCATATCAAGGCAATAAGTGATTCTAGCCTAGCATGCTGGACAGAATTCAGGTAAGGCAATTTGAGCAAGTAAAGCAGTTAAGTCACTTAGACATGCTTTCCTAAGCTAACAACAGGCTTAATAGTGCAAGTAATAGAAACACGAAAGGAAACACATTAGAAATTACTTAAAGAAAACCGGATTACCAACGATTAGCACAAGTATGCACTCGTCACCTCACGTACAAGGCATTTCAATTACCAAATATACCAATCCTAATGGGAAGGTCCCCCACACAAGGTTAGACAAGCCACTTACCTCGAACCGGCTCAATAATCAATCTGAAACCACGCTCTTGCCACGAGTACTCGACTCCAAATGGCTCAAATCTATTCATTTCAATTTCATAACATAAATAACACTTCAAGTAACTGATTCTACAATTAAATTCTAAGCTAATACGCAAAATTAGTTAAAACGACCAAAATGTCCCTCAGGACCACATCTCGAAATCGGGTAAAATTTATATTTGTCCCTCAAATCATCACTCAAAGGTCTCCAATTAGACAAGTCCTAACACCCCAATTACCACTGATTTTCCTTAATTTTTCATGCTTAAATTGATAAACACCACTCTAATAACAAGTTTAGGGACCAAATACCTTACCCCAATGAACTCCGCTGAAAATCCCTCTTGAAAAGTGCTCCCCAAGCTTCTTCCCAATTTGAAAAAGATGAAAAATGGCTAAATTTTGTGAAAGCAAGAATTTATATGTTCTTCCTAGCGATTTCTGCATTTATGGCCATGAGTGGTCTCGCTTCTGCGACAACTTCATCGCATCTACGACTTCCACTTAAACGCCAATTTTCGCATCTGCGGTTACCTTTCCGCAGGTACGGTACGCTTCTGCGGTGAATTACCCGCATCTGTGGAACCAGCTGGTCCTCCCCAAATCCGCATTTGCACTTGCTCTACCGCTTCTGTGGCTCCGCACCTGCGGGGCCCAAACTGCAGGTGCAGTTGTGACAGAAGACCAGCTAATGCTGCAACTTTCAACTCCAAAAATCCTTCCATCAACCATCCGAATCATCCTGAGGCCTCCGGGACCTCAACCAAATATGCCAACCAATCCTAAAACATAATTCAAACTTGTTCCAACCTTCGGAATGCTCAAAACTACATCAAAACACCTATTTTTCATCGGATTCAAGCCTAAGAATTTCAAAAACTTTAAAAATACGCTTTCGATCAAAAAGTCTATCAAAGCTCGTCCAAATGACCTGAAATTTTGCACACATGTCACATTCAACACTACGGAGCTACTCCAACTTCCAGAAATCCATTCCGACCCTCGGATCAAAATCTCACTATCGGACCGGAAACTTCAAAAATTCAACCTTCGGCATTTCAAGCCTAAATTAGCTACGGACCTCCAAAACACAATCCGAACATGCCCCTAAGCCCGAAATCACCTAACGAAGCTAACAGAACCATCAGATTTCCATTCCGAGGCAGTCTTCACATTGTTCCGACTACGGCCAACTTTCCAACACTTAAGCTCTCATTTAAGGACTAAGTGTACCAAAACTCTCTGAAACTCAACACTGAACATTCCGGCAAATCAAAATAGTAGAATTCAACTTGGGGAAAGCAGTTAATAGGGGATCGGGGCATTAATTCTTAAGATGACCGGATGGGTCATCACATCCTCCTACACTTAAACATTCGTTTGTCCTCGAACGAGCATAAAGACATACCTGAAGTAGTGAAAAGATGAGGGTAACGGCTGCTCATATCCTGCTCGGTCTCCCAGGTCACCTCCTCTACTGGCTGGCCCCGCCACTGAACCTTTACTGATGCAATGTTCTTTGACCTCAGCTTTCTAACATGCCTATCCAATATCGCCACTGGCTCCTCAATATAGGATAGATCTTTGTCTAACTGGATTGAACTGAAATCCAACACGTGCGACGGATCACCGTGATACCTCCAAAGCATCGGAACATAGAATACCAGATGAACTCCAGCCAAGCTGGGAGGTAAGGCAAGCTCATAAGCAACCTCCCCAACATGCCTCAATATCTCAAAAGGGACAATAAATCTCGGACTCAACTTCCCTTTCTTCCCAAATCTCATAACGCCCTTCATAGGTGAAACCCGAAGCAGAACCCGCTCTCCAACCATATAGGAAACATAACGAACCTTCCGGTCCGCGTAACTCTTCCGTCTGGACTGGGCTATACGGAGTCTATCCTGAACTACTTTGACCTTCTCCAAAGTATCCTGAACCAAGTCTGTGCCTAACAATTTAGCCTCACCCGGCTCAAACGAACCCACCGGGGATCTGCACCGTCTCTCGTATAAAGCCTCATACGGTGCCATCTGAATCTTGGACTGATAACTGTTGTTGTAAGCAAACTCTGCCAATGGCAAAAACTGATCCCAAGACCCTTCAAACTCAATTACACACGCACGGAGCATATCCTCAAGAATCTAAATAGTGCGTTCGGACTGTCCATCCGTCTAAGGGTGAAATGTTGTACTCGACTCCACCCAAGTACCCAACTCATGTTGAACGGCCCTCCATAACCATGATGTAAACTGAGTACCTCTATCTGAAAGGATGGACACTAGAATACCATACAGACGAACAATCTCCCAAATATAAATCTCTGCCAACCACTCCAAGGAATAAGCAGTACACACAGGAATAAAGTGAGCGGGCTTGTTTAGCCGATCCACAATCACCCAAATAGCATCAAACTTTCTCAAAATCCATAGGAGCCCAACTACAAAGTCCATGGTGATACGCTCCAACTTCCACTCCGGAATCTCTATCTGCTGAAGTAACCCACCCAGTCTCTGGTGCTCATACTTCACCTGCTGACAGTTAAGGCACCGAGCTACGAATCCAATTATATCTTTCTTCATCCACCTCCACCAATAGTGTTGTCTCAAATCCTAATACATCTTCGCGGCACCCGGGTGAGTGGAATACCGCGAGCTATGGGCCTCCTCCAGAATCAACTCCCGAAGCCCACTAACATTGGGTACACAAATCTGACCTTGCATCCTCAATACCACATAATCACCAACACTCACATCTCTGGCATCACCGTGCTGAACCTTGTCCTTAAGGACAAGCAAATGAAGGTCATCATACTGCCGGTCCCTGATACGATCAAATAAGGAATACCGAGAAACCACGCAAGCCAGAACCCGACTTGGCTCCGAAAGATACAATCTCACAAACTAGCTGGCTAAGGCCTGAATATCCATCGCCCTAGGCCTCTCCGTTACTGGTAAATAAGCCAAACTCCCCAAACTCTCCGCCCGGCAACTGAAAGAAACGGCCACTAAATTATCCTTGCCCGGGTGATACAGAATAGTGATATCATAGTCCTTTATAAACTCTAACCACCTCCTCTGGTGCAAATTTAGATCCTTTTGCTTGAACATGTGCTGCAAGCTCCGATGGTTAGTATAAATCTCACAGGGAACCCCGTATAAATAATGGCGCCAAATCTTTAGGGCGTGAATAATGGAAGCTAACTCAAGGTCATGAACAGGGTAGTTCTTCTCATGTATCTTCAACTGTCTGGACGCGTAGCCAATCACCCTACCGTCCTGCATCAACACCGCTCTAAGGCCAAACCTTAAGGCATCATAATAGACCGTATAAGACTCCGAACCTGTAGGCAGTATCAAAATTAGGGTTGTGGTCAAAACTATCTTGAGCTTCTGAAAGCTTGCCTCACACTCCTCCGTCCACTGAAACGGAGCACCCTTCTGGGTCAACCTGGTCATAAGGGACGCAATCGACGAAAACCCCTCCACAAAACTATGGTAGTAGCCCGCCAAACCAAGGAAACTGCGAATCTCAGTAGCTGAGGATGGTCTAGGCCAACTCTGCACGGCCTCTATCTTCTTCGGATCCATCTGGATACCCTCACTCGATACGACGTGGTCTAAGAATGCCACTGAATCCAACCAAAACTCACATTTCGAGAACTTAGCATATACCTTCTTCTCTTTTAGAGTCTGAAGCATAGTCCTTGGGTGTTTCTCATGATCTTCCCGACTCCGAGAATACACCAGAATATCATCAATAAAGACAATGATGAATGAGTCAAGATACGGCCGGAACACACTGTGCATCAAATGCCTAAAGGTTGTTGGGGCATTGGTCAGCCTAAATGACATAACAAGGAACTCGTAAGGTCCATACCAAGTCCTAAAAACAATCTTCGGGATATCTGGCTCCTGAATCTTCAACTGATGGTAACCTAACTGCAAATCAATCTTAGAAAACACCCATGCGCCCTGAAGCTAGTAAAAAAAATCATCAATACGAGGCAAAGGATAACGGTTCTTAACTGTAACCTTGTTTAACTGGCGATAATCAATGCACATACGCATAAAACCATCCTTTTTCGTCACAAACAAGACAGGAGCACCCCCAAGGTGATACACTGGGCCTAATAAAACCCTTATTAAGCAATTCCTGTAACTGATCTTTCAACTCCTTCAACTTAGGAGGAGCCATACGATACGGAGGAATAGAAATGGGCGGAGTGCCCGGTAACAGATCAATGCCAAAATCAATATCTCTATCAGACGGCATGCTCGGAAGGTCAGCTGGAAGCACATCAGGAAAATCCCGTACTACTGGAGCTGAATCAACTGAAGGGGTATCAATATTGACATATCTCACATAAGCTAAATACGCATCACACCCCTTCTCAACCATACACTGAGCTTTAAGAAAAGAAATAACTCTAATGGGAGTGTGATCTAAAGTACCACTCCACTCAACATGCGGTACACCTCGCATAGCCAGCATCACGGTTTTGGCGTGACAATCAAGAATAGCATAATGGGGTGACAACCATGCCATGCCCAAGATAATGTCAAAATCTACCATGCTAAGCAATAATAAATTGGCTCTGGTCTCAAAACCACTTAGAGCAACCAAACACGACCGATAAACTCGGTCCATAATAAGAGAATCTCCCATAGGAGTAGAAACATAAACAGCAGAAATCAAAGAATCCCGAGATACACCCAAATTTGGAGCAAAATAAAAATACATATAAGAATAGGTGGAGCCTGGATCAAATAAAACTGATGCATCTCTATGCAAACCAGTATAATACCTGTGATGACAGAATCGGAGGCAACAACCTCGGTATGGGAAGAAAGGACATATTATCTTGCCTGGCCTCCCCTTTTAGGGCGACCTCTACCTTCCCGACCTCCACCTCTAGCTGGCTGAGCAGGTGGGGTAGCAACTGGAGCTTTAACCATAGCCTAAGAACTCTGCAGGGCACGCTGTGGCTGAGAAGTCTATGGAGGTGCACCCCTCCCAAGTCTGGGGCAATCCATCACCAAATGACATGTGTCACCACACTTAAAACAAGATCTGGGAAGACGTGGTGGCTGCGACTGGCTTGGGCCAAGTCTGCTGGACTGTCCTCTTAAAGCACCCCGCGCAGGAGGCACGCTAGATACCGGTGGTGCATAATAAGGCTCATGAGGCCTAGGAGGAGCTGAGATACTACTGGCTACTAGAAGATCTTAATGAACAGGGCAACTCATATAACCCCTACCATGATGACCTATAGCTGGGGTACGAGCACCAGAGAAATGGTCCGACTCTCGAGACCTTTTGGCCTCCCTCTCTTCTCCCTCCCTAGCATGCATACCCTTAATCCTCCTAGCAATGCTCACCACCTGCTGATAAGAAATATCCATATCCAACTCACGAGCCATGCTAGACCTAATGCGAGGAATAAGACCCTCAATAAATCGGTGATCCCTCTCGCGAATAGTAGACACCAAGGCTGGTGCATGCCTAGCCAAACTGGTGTAACGGACAACATACTCTGAGACAGTCATAGCACCCTGGCGCAAATGCTCAAACTCTGCGCGCCATGTGTCCCTGAGCTTCTGAGGAACATACTCTCTCAGGAACAGATCTAAAAACTGAGTCCAAGTCAGTGAAGCAACCTTATCCGGATTGTCTAACTCATAGGCGCGCCACCACTCATAGGTGGCTCCTCGAAGCTAGAAAGTAGTGAAAGAAACCCCGCTCGATCCTAATAGACCCATGGTATGGGGAATATGGTAACTCTCATCTAGAAATCCTAGAGCATCCTCCGATGCTAGACCGCTGAATACAGGAGTCTTGTACCTCTTAAACCTCTCAAGCCTCAGTTGTTCCTCCTTGGAAGCCGCTGCCCTATTCTCGGGCTGTGCTGGCACTGCAGGCTGTACAGGAATAATCTCAGGGACCTACTCAACATGCACTCACTGCTCAGGAGTTCTAGCAGCGGGAGTGTGTGCTCCTCCCCTAGCTTGCGATATAGCTGCAGCAAGGGGAAGCAACCCTGCCTGAGCCAGAATGGTGTACATGCTCATAAACTGTGCCAGAGTCTCCTGAAGAGCTAGAGTAGAAGTAGCAGTAGGCATGTCAGGTGCCTAGACTCTGGCTGGAACTCCTAGTGGTACCTCTGCGGCAGATCGCGCAGGTGCTCTGGCTTCACCACATGCACGTCCTCGGCCTATACCCCGGCCCCGGCCTTTGACAGCTGCAGTAGGGGGCACGGGTGCCTAACCATCTCGGGTAGCGCGTGTCCTCACCATTTGTGAGAGAATAAAAGATAGAAGTTTAGAATTGTGATGTCAAAATATCGCATGACAAGGAAATCAAATGAAGTGAAATTTTCCTAACAGTTACATAGCCTCTCGTAGACAAGTACAGATGTCTCCTTACCGATCAGCGAGTCTCTAATAAACCGGCTTGTGATCCATGACTCCTATAAACCTAGAGCTCTGATACACTTGTCACGACCCCAGTTCCCCCTCCGTGAACCATTGTGATGGCACCTAGTCCTCTACAACTAGGTAAGCCTAAATTTGCTGAAGATAACCAAAATGAGGAATATAAACAATTAAAGCAAAAAGAAGAGTGATAAAAAAAGATAGTGTTAGAAAGTGCCGCTCTGCATACACAACCCAACATTTCTCAAAACCAAGTACACTATCCCAAAACCCGGAAACTCACGGAACCACAAGACTTTGGAATATCTAACAGTCTAACTCCACAATATCTAACAAGAAAGAAAATACAGAAGGGCAAAGTTTAACAACTAGAATAGAAAGGGACTTTTAGGTCTGCGGACGTGGCAGATGAACCTCGAAGTCTCTAGAGCAGTCGCCTCCCTCAAGGATGGTAGGCCTGAGTTGTGGTACCTGGATCTACACATTAAAAACATTCACAGAAGGGGCATGAGTACACCACAGCGGTACTCAGTAAGTGTAAAGCCTAATCCCGGTTGGGTAGTGACGAGGAAGGTCAGGGCCCTACTGAGGTTAAATAAAATATAAAGATCAACACTATATAGAAGCAAGGTAAGCACAGAAGGAAATACAGCTCAGCACCAATAATAACAATCGGGGATCTCCCAGGATACCGTCATGTAGTCCCATATGTACATATCCAGTGAATCTCCGGGGATGCCGTCCCGTAGTCCAACTCATAGTGCGCGGGGATCTACTGGAATCCCATTCCGTAGTCCCAAATGTAAATACCTAATACTGGGGGAATCTTACCGGGTTCATTCCCATAGTTCTGTATAACTGTGCAGGGGGGTCTACCGGATTCCCACATCCGTAGTCCCAAAATAAAGAGACATGGGGGAGCTATCGAAATCCCACATCCGTAGTCCCAAAATAAATACATAGCAGCAATAGGAAAATATACAGAAATGGCAAAATTTCATATCAGGGCAATAAGTGATTCAAGCCTAGCATGCCGGACAGAATTCAAGTAAGGCAATTTGAGCAAGTAAAGCAGTTAAGTCACTTAGACATGCTTTCCTAAGCTAACAACAGGCTTAATAGTGCAAGTAATAGCAACACGAAAGTAAACATATTAGAAATTACTTAAAGAAACCCGGATTACCAACGATTAGCACAAGTACGCACTCGTCACCTCACGTACAAGGCATTTCAATTACCAAATATACCAATCCTAATGGGAAGGTCCCCCACACAAGGTTAGACAAGCCACTTACCTCGAACTGGCTCAATAATCAATTTGAAACCACGCTCTTGCCATGAGTACTTGACTCCAAATGGCCTAAATCAATTCAATTCAATTTCATAACATAAATAACACTTCAAGTAACTGATTCTACAATTAAATTCTAAGCTAATACGCAAAATTATGTAAAACTACCAAAATGTCCCTTGGGCCCACGTCTCGAAATCGGGTAAAATTTATATTTTCAGAACCCTCGCACTCTCATGAGTTCAGTCATATCAAAAGTACCAAAATCGGACCTTAATTTGTCCCTCAAATCATCACTCAAAGGTCTCCAATTAAACAAGTCCTAACCCCCCAATTACTACTGATTTTCCTTAATTTTTCATGCTTAAATTGATAAAAATCACTCCAATAACATGTTTAGGGAAAAAATACCTTACCCCAGTGAACTCCTCTGAAAATCCCTCTTGAAAAGTGCTCCCCAAGCTTCTTCCCATTTTGAAAAAGATGAAAAATGGCTAAATTTCGCGAAGGCAAGAATTTATATGTTCTTCCAAGCGATTTCCGCACTTGTGGGCCTGAGTGGTCTCGCTTCTGCGAGAACTTCGTCGCATCTGCGACTTCCACTTAAACGCCAATTTCCGCATCTGCGGTTGCTTTTCCGCATGTGCGGTACCGCTTTTGCGGTGAATTACCCGCATCTGCGGAACCAGTTGGTCCTTCCCAAATCCACATCTGCACTTGCTCTACTGCTTCTGCGGCTTCGCACCTATGGGGCCCAAACTGTAGGTGCGGTTATGATGCTGCAACTTCCAACTCCAAAAATCCTTCCGTCAACCATACAAATTCATCCTGAGGCCTCCGGGACCTCAACCAAACATGCCAACCAATCCTAAAACATCATTCAAACTTGTTCCAACCTTCGGAATGCTCAAAGCTACATCAAAACACCTATTTTTCATCGGATTCTAGCCTAAGAATTCCAAAAACTTTAAAAATACGCTTTCGATCAAAAAGTCTATCAAAGCTCGTCCAAATGACCTAAAATTTTGCACACACGTCACATTCAACACTACGGAGCTACTCCAACTTCCGGAATTCCATCTCGACCCTTGGATCAAAATCTCACTATCGGACCGGAAACTTCAAAAATTCAACCTTCGGCATTTCAAGCCTAAATTAGCTACGGACCTCCAAAACACAATCCGAACACGCCCCTAAGCCCGAAATCAGCTAACGGAGCTAACAGAACCATCAGATTTCTATTTTGAGGCCGTCTTCACACTTTTCCAACTACGGCCAACTTTCCAACACTTAAGCTCTCATTTAGGGACTAAGTGTACCAAAACTCTCCGAAACTCAACACCGAACATTCCGGCAAATCAAAATAGCAAAACTAAACTTGGGGAAAGCAGTTAATAGGGGATCGGGGCGTTAATTCTTAAGACGGCCAGATGGGTCATCACATCCTCCTACACTTAAACATTCGTTTATCCTCGAACAAGCATAAAGAAATACCTGAAGTAGTGAAAAGATAAGGGTAACGGCTATGCATATCCTGCTTGGTATCCCAGGTCACCTCCTCTACCGGCTGGCCCCGCCACTAAACCTTTACTAATGCAATATTCTTTGACCTCAGCTTTCTAACATGCCTGTCCAATATCGCCACTGGCTCCTCAATATAGGATAGATCTTTGTCCAATTAGACTGAAATGAAATCCAACACGTGCGACGGATCACCGTGATACCTCCGGAGCATCGAAACGTAGAATACCAGATGAACTCCAGCCAAGCTGGAAGGTAAGGCAAGCTCATTAGCAACCTCCCCAATATGCCTCAATATCTCAAAAGGGACAATAAATCTCGGACTCAACTTCCCTTTCTTCCCAAATCTCGTAACGCCCTTTATAGGCGAAACCCAAAGCAGAACCCGCTCTCCAACCATAAAGGAAACATAACGAATCTTCCGGTCTGCGTAACTCTTCTGTCTGGACTGGCTTGTACGGAGTCTATCCTGAATCACCTTGACCTTCTCAAAAGTATCCTGAACCAAGTCTGTGCCCAATAATTTGGCCTCACCCGGCTCAAACGAACCCACCGAGGATTTGCACCGTCTCCCGTATAAAGCCTCATACGGTGCCATCTGAATCCTGGACTGATAGCTGTTGTTGTAAGCAAACTCCGCCAATGGCAAGAACTGATCCCAAGACCCTCCAAACTCAATTACACACGCACAGAGCATATCCTCAAGAATCTGAATAGTGCGTTCGGACTGTCCGTCCGTCTAAGGGTGAAATGTTGTATTTGACTCCACCCAAGTACCCAACTCATGCTAAACGTCCCTCCAGAACCATGATGTAAACTGAGTACCTCTATCTGAAAGGATGGAGACTAGAATACCATGCAGACGAACAATCTCCCAGATATAAATCTCTGCCAACCGCTCCAAGGAATAAGTAGTACACATAGAATAAAGTGAGCGGGCTTGTTTAGCCGATCCACAATCACCCAAATAGCATCAAACTTTCTCAAAGTCCGTGGGAGCACAACTACAAAGTCCATGGTGATCTGCTCCCACTTCCACTCCGGAATCTCTATCTGCTGAAGTAACCCACCCAGTCTCTGGTGCTCATATTTCACCTCCTGACAGTTAAATCACCGAGCTACGAATCCAATTATATCTTTCTTCATCCGCCTCCACCAATAGTGTTGTCTCAAATCCTAATACATCTTCGCGACACCCGGGTGAGTGGAATACCGCGAGCTATGGGGCTCCTCCAGAATCAACTCCTGAAGCCCACCAACATTGGGTACACAAATCTGACTCTGCATCCTCAATACCCCACAATCACCAACAGTCACATCTCTGGCATCACCGTGTTGAACCTTGTCCTTAAGGACAATCAAATGAGGGTCATCATACTACCGTTCCCTAATACGATCAAATAAGGAAGACCGAGAAACCACGCAAGTTAGAACCCAACTGGGCTCCGAAAGATCCAATCTCACAAACTAGTTGGCTAAGGCCTAAATATCCATCGCCATAGGCCTCTCCGATACTGGTAAATAATCCAAACTCCCCAAACTCTCCGCCCGGCAACTGAAAGAAATGGCCACTAAATTGTCCTTGCCCGGGTGATACAGAATAGTGATATCATAGTCCTTCAGCAACTCTAACCACCTCCTCTGGTGCAAATTTAGATCCTTTTGCTTGAACAGGTGCTGCAAGCTCCGATGGTCAGTATAAATCTCACAAGGAACCCCGTATAAATTATGGCGCCAAATCTTCAGGGCGTGAACAATGGAAGCTAACTCAAGGTCGTGAACAGGGTAGTTCTTCTCATGTATCTTCAACTGTCTGGACGCGTACGCAATCACCCTACCGTCCTGCATCAACACCGCTCTAAGGACAACTCTCAAGGCATCACAATAGACCGTATAAGACCCCGAACCTGTAGGCAGCATCAAAATTAGGGTTATGGTCAAAGCTATCTTGAGCTTCTGAAAGCTCGCCTCACACTCCTCCATCTACTGGAACGGAGCACCCTTCTGGGTCAACTTGGTCATAGGGGACGCAATCGACAAAAACCCCTCCACAAAACGATGGTAGTAGCCCGCCAAACCAAGGAAACTACGGATATCGATAGCTGAGGATGGTCTGGTCCAACTCTGCACGGCATCTATTTTCTTCGGATCCACCTGGATACCCTCACTCGATACCACGTGGTCTAAAAATGCCACTAAATCCAACCAAAACTCACATTTCAAGAACTTAGCATATAACTTCTTCTCTTTCAGAGTCTGAAGCACAGTCCTCAGGTGTTGCTCATGATCTTCCTGACTCCGGAATACACCAGAATATCATCAATAAAGATAATGACGAACAAGTCAAGATACGACCGGAACACACTTTGCATCAAATGCATAAAGGCTGTTGGGGGATTGGTCAGCCCAAATGACATAACAAGGAACTCGTAATGTCCATACCGAGTCCTAAAAACAGTCTTCGGGATATCTGGCTCCTGAATCTTCAACTGATGGTAACCTAACTGCAAATCAATCTTAGAAAACACCCATGCGCCCTGAAGCTAGTCAAACAAATCATCAATACGAGGCAAAGGATAACGGTTCTTCACTGTAACCTTGTTTAACTAGCGATAATCAATGCACATACGCATAGAACCATCTTTTTTCTTCACAAACAAGACAGGAGCACCCCAAGGTGATACACTAGGCCTAATAAAACCCTTATTAAGCAATTCCTATAACTGATCCTTCTACTCTTTCAACTCAGGAGGAGCCATACGATACGGAGGAATAGAAATGGGTAGAGTGCCCGACAACAGATCAATGCCAAAATTAATATCTCTATCAAATGGCATGCCCGGAAGGTCAGCTGGAAAAACATCGGGAAAATCCCATACTACTGGAACTAAATCAACTGAAGGGGTATCAATATTGATATCTCTCACATAAGCTAAATTCGCGTCACACCCCTTCTCAACATACGTTGAGCTTTAAGAAAAGAAATAACTCTACTAGGAGTGTGATCTAAAGTACCACTCCACTCAACACGCGGTACACCTGGCATAGCCAGCGTCACAGTTTTGGCGTGACAATCAAGAATAGCATAATGGGGTGACAACCAGGCCATGCCCAAGATGATGTCAAAATCTACCATGCTGAGCAAGAATAAATCGACTCTGGTCTCAAAACCACTATGGGCAACCAAACACAACCGATAAATTCAGTCCACAATAAGAGAATCTCCCGCAGAAGTAGAAACATAAACAAGGGAACTCAAAGAATCCCGAGATACACCCAAATGTGGAGCAAAATAAGAATACACATAAGAATAGGTGGAGCCTAGATCGAATAGAACCGATGCATCTCTGTGACAAACCAGTATAATACCTGTGATGACAGAATCGGAGGCAACAGCCTCGGTATAGGCAGAAAGGGCATAGTATCTAGCATGGCCTCCCCTTATAGGGCGACCTCTACCTTCCCGACCTCCACCTCTAGCTGGCTGAGCAGGTGGGGTAGCAACTGGAGCTATAACCATAGCCTGAGAAATCTGCGGGGCATGCTGTGTCTGAGAAGTCTATGGAGGTGCACCCCTCCTAAGTCTGGGGCAATCCCTCACCATATGACGTGTGTCGCCACACTCAAAACAAGCTCTAGGAGGACGTGGTGGCTGTGACTGGCCCGGGCCAGGTCTGCTGGACTGGCCTCTGAAAGCACCCCGCATAGGAGGCACGCTAGAAACCGGTGGTGCATAATAAGGCTCCTAAGGCCTAGGAGAAGCTGGGATGCCACTGGCTACTGGAAGAGCTTAATGAATAGGGCGGCTCATATAACCCCTACCATGACGACCTGCAGCTGGGGCACGGGCACCAGAGAGAAATGGCCTAACTCTCGAGACCTCTTGGCTTCCCTCTCTTCTCCCTCCCTAGCATGCATACCCTCAATCCTCCTAGCAATGCTCAGTACCTGCTGATAAGAAATATCCATCTCCAACTCACGAGCCTTTCTAGACCTGATGTTGGGAATAAGGCCCTCATTAAACTGGTGAACCCTCTCGTGAACAGTAGAAACCAAGGTTGGTGCATGCCTAGCCAAACTAGTGTAACGGACAGCATACTCTGAGACAGTCATAGCACCCTGGTGCAAATGCTCAAACTCTGCGCGCCATGCGTCCTTGAGGTTTTGAGGAACATACTCTCTCAGGAACAGATCTAAAAACTGAGTCCATGTCAGTGAAGTAACCTCATCCGGACTTTCTAACTCATAGGTGCGCCACCACTCATAGGCAGCTCCTCGAAGCAAGAAAGTAGTGAAGGAAACCCCGCTTGATCCTGATATACCCATGGTACGAAGAATGTGGTAACTCTCATCTAAAAATCCCAGAGCATCCTCCGATGCTAGACCGCTGAATACAGGAGGCTTGTACCTCTTAAACCTCTCAAGCCTTAGTTGTTCCTCCTCGGAAGACGCTGCCATGTTCTCGAGCTGAGCTGGCACTGCAAGTGGTACACGAATAATCTCAGGGACCTACTCAACATGCACTCGCTGCTCAAGAGTGCTAGCGGCGGGAGTGTGTGCTCCTCCCCTAGATTGAGATGTAGCTGCAGCAAGGGGAAGCAACCCTGCCTAAGCCAGAATGGTGTACATGCTCATGAACTGTGCCAGAGTCTCCTGAAGAACTGGAGTAGAAGTAGCAGTAGGCATGTCAGGTGCCTGGACTCCGGCTGGAACTCTTAGTGGTACCTCGGCGGCAGCTCGCGTAGGTGCTCTGGCTTCACCACATGCATATCCTCTGACAGCTGCAGTATGGGGCGCGGGTGCCTGACCATCTTGGGTAATGCGTGTCCTCACCATTTGTGACAAAATAGAAGATAGAAGTTTAGAATTATAATGTCAAAATATCGCATGACAAGGAAATCAAATGAAGTAGAATTTTCCTAACAGTTACATAGCCTCTCGTAGACAAGTACAGACGTCTCCTTACCGATCAGCGAGACTCTAATAAACCGGCTTGTGATCCATGACTCCTATAAACCTAGAGCTCTGATACAAACTTGTCACGACCCCAGTTCGCCCTCCGTGAACCATCGTGACGATACCTAGTCCTCTACAACTCGATAAGCCTAAATTTACGGAAGATAACCAAAATGCGGAATATAAACAATTAAAGCAAAAAGAAGAGTGATAAAAAAAGACAGTGTTAGAAAGTGCCACTCGGCATACACAACACAACATTTCTCAGAACCAAGTACACTATCCCAAAACCCGGAAACTCACGAAACCACAAGGCTTTGGAATATCTAACAGTATAACTCCAGAATATCTAACAAGAAAGAAAATACAGAAGGGCAATGTTTAACAACTAGAATAGAAAGGGACTTCTAGGTGTGCGGATGTGGCAGATGTACCTCGAAGTCTCTAGAGCAGTCGCCTCCCTCAAGGATGGTAGGCCTGAGTTTGGGTACCTGGATCTGCACATGAAAAACATGCACAGAAGGGACCTGAGTACACCACAGCGGTACTCAGTAAGTGCCAAGCCTAACCTCGGTTGGGTAGTGACGATGAAGGTCAGGGCCTTACTGAGGTTAAATAAAATATAAAGATCAACAGTATAGAACAGAATAGTATAAATAAGTACGGCAGTAAAACAACACAGGATGTACAGGACAACAACAACTATACAAAAGCAAGGTAAGCATGGAAGGAAATAGCTCAGCACCAATAATAACAGTCGAGGATCTCCTAGGATACTGTCATGTAGTCCCATATGTACATATCCATTGGATCTCCTAGGATCCCATCCCGTAGTCCAACTCATAGTGCACGGGGATCTACCGGAATCCCGTTTTGTAGTCCCAAATGTAAATACCCAGTACTGGGGGAATCTTACCGGGTGCATTCCCATAGTTCCATATAACTGTGCAGGGGGATCTACCCGATTCCCACATCCGTAATCCAAAAAAAAATAGACAAGGGGGAACTACCGGTATCCCACATCTGTAGTCCCCAAATAAATACACAATAGCAACAGAAAAATATACAGAAATGGCAAAATTTCATATCAAGGCAACAAGTGATTCTAGCATAGCATGCTGCACAGAATTCAGGTAAGGCAGTTTGAGCAAGTAAAGCAGTTAAGTCACTTAGACATGCTTTCCTAAGCTAACAACAGGCTTAATAGTGCAAGTAATAGAAATGGGAAAGGAAACATATAGTAATTACTTAAAGAATATCGGATTTCCAACAATTAGCACAAGTACGCACTCGTCACCTCATGTATAAGGCATTTCCATTACCAAATATACCAATCCTAAGGGAAGGTCCCACACACAAGGTTAGACAAGCCACTTACCTCAAACCAGCTCAATAATCAATATGAACCACGTTCTTGCCAGGAGTACTCAACTCCAAATGGCCCAATCTATTCTATTCAATTCATAACGTAAATAACACTTCAAGTAACTGATTCTACAATCAAATTCTAAGCTAATATGCGAAATTATGTAAAATGACCAAAATGCCCCTCGGGCCCACGTCTTGGAATCGGGTAAAATTTATATTTTCAGAACCTTTGCACTCTCACAAGTTCAGTCATATCAAAAGTACCAAAATCGGACCTCAATTTGTCCCTCAAATTATCACTCAAACGTCTCCAATTAGACAAGCTCTAACCCCCCAATTACCACTGATTTTTCCTTAATTTTTCATGCATAAATTGATAAAAATCACTTCAATCATGAGTTTAGGGACCAAAGACCTTACCCCAATGAACTCCTCTGAAAATCCCTCTTGAAAAGTGCTCCCCTAGCTTCTTCCCGTTGTGAAAAAGATGAAAAATGGCTAAATTTCGCGAAGGCAAGAATTTATATGTTCTGTGCAGCGATTTCCGCATTTGCGGCCCTGGGACCGCTTCTGCGGTCCCGCTTCTACGAGAACTTTGTCGCATGTATGACTTCCACTTAAACGCCAATTTCCGCATATGTGATTACCCTTCCGCAGGTGCAGTACCGCATCTGCGATGAATTACCCGCATCTGCGGAACCTACTAGTCCTCCCCAAATCCGCATCTGCGCATCTCCGCCGCTTTTTTGGCTCCGCACCTGCGGGGCCCAAACTGCAGGTGCGGTTATGATAGAAGACCAGCTGATGCTACAACTTCCAACTCCAAAAATCATTTTGTCAACCATCCGAATTCATCCCAAGGACTCCGGAACCTCAACCAAACATGTCAACTAATCCTAAAACATCATTCAAACTTGTTCCAATCTTCGGAATGCTTAAAACAACATCAAAACACCTGTTTTTCATCGAATTCAAGCCTAAGAATTCCAAAAACTCTAAAAATACGCTTTTGATCAAAAAGTCTATTAAACCTCATCCGATGACCTGAAAGTTTGCACACACGTCACATTCAACACTACGGAGCTACTCCAACTTCCGGAATTCCTTTCCGACCCTCGGATCAAAATCTCACCATCGGACTGGAAACTTCAAAAATCAACCTTCGGCATTTCAAGCCTAAATTAGCTATGGACCTCCAAAACACAATTCGAACACGCTCCTAAGCCCGAAATCACCTAACGGAGCCAACGGAACCATCGGATTCCATTCCAAGGTTGTCTTCACACTGTTCCGACTACTGCCAACTTTCCAACACTTAAGCTCTCATTTAGGGACTAAGTGTCCCAAAACTCTCCGAAACTCAACACCGAACATTCCAGCAAATCAAAATAGCAGAATTAAACTTGGGGAAAGCAGTTAATAGGAGATCGAGCCGTTAATTCTTAAGACGACCGACCGGGTCGTCACAAGGATAACTACACGTGCTGGTATATCTCAAATAAGAAAAAATAGGTTATTACTCAGTAAAAATCGTATTTTACAACAAATAGCATGTATATGCATTCGTCATCTCACGTACACGGCGATCACATATCACAACAGTACCAAATCCGTCAGGGAGTTCCCCCACACAAGGTTAGGTAAGCCACTTATCTCGAACCGAGCTCAATCAAATAATAACAATGCCTTTTCCACAAATATTCGACTCCAAATGGTCCAAATCTATCCAAAAGCAATTACATATCATAAATATAACTATAAGAAACTAATCTAATTAATAAAATCGATGTTTAGGCAAGAAATTAGAAAATCGCCCCAAAACGTCAATCTGGGCCCACGTCTCAGTATCGGATAAAAGTCACAAAATATAAATACTCATTCACTCAAAAGTTCACTCGTACCAAAATTATCAAAATCTCAATCAAAACCCAAAATCTTAGCTAAAGAACTTTTTCCCATTTTTCCTAAATTTTCAACCCAAATCCGAAATTAAAAGATGGAATTAATAATAGATTAGTAGGATATAATGAAAATTAGGTGTAGAATCATTACCCAATCGATGTCTCTGAAAATCCCTCAAAATCTCGTCCAAATCCGAGCTTTCAAACTCAAGTTTTGATAAAAATGGTTAACCCTCATTTTTTGAAAAGTTTATAACCTGCCCAGGTGCTCACACTACGCGATCGCGGAACATCTCATGCGATTACATAGAACAAAATTCCAACCGCTTAAAAAAACCTATTATGCGAACGCGTCACCTCACATGCAATCACGTACCACTGGCTTCTTATACCTACGCAATAGCGACCATCCTCACGCGATCGCAAAGAACAAAACTTGAACTCCACTGCCGCTTCACTTCCTCTTCACGAACGCGGCCTAGCCCATGCGTTCGCGATGCACAGCCTGACCAACTTATGCAATTGCGTACCCTAACTCGCGAACGCATAGTGTAAAATTCCACTACCCCCAAACAAGCTTACGCGATCGCGTCCCCTCTTACGTGATCGCGTAAAAGGAAACCAGCAAGTGAACTTCAGTAATTTCTGCAATTTTAACAAGTCCAAATCTAGCCCATTAACCATCGGAATCCACCCGAGGCCCCCGGAACCTTAACCAAAAATAACGACAAGTCCTAAAATGCCATACAAACTTAGTCGAGCCCTTAAATCATATCAAACAATGTTAAATCACGAATCACTCTCCAATTCAAACTTAAAGAACTTGAAACTTCATATTTCCACAACCGATGCTGAAACCTATCAAATCACGTCTGATTGATCCCAAATTTTGCACATAAGTCATATTCAACATTACGGACCTACTCCAACTTCCAGAATCGAAATCCAACCCCGATATCAAAAAGTCCACTTCCGGTCAAAATATCCAAAAATTCGACTTTCACCATTTCAAGCCTAAATCAGCTACAGACCTCCAATTCACATTCCGGACACGCTATTAAGTCTAAAATTACCCAATGGAGCTAACGGAACCAACGAAACTCAATTTTGGAGTCGCCTTCACACAGTTCCAACTACAGTCAAAATCCTAAAACTTAAGCTTCCATTTTAGGGACTAAGTGTCCCAAAACACTCCAAAACCAAACATAAAACCTCCCAGCAAGTCGCATAAGTAGAAAAAGATACGGGGGAAGCAGTAAATAGGGGATCAGGACTATTACTCTCAAAACAAACGGCCAGATCGTTACACACAATTATGACACATTGGCACATCTTCAGTTTACCGATCATATGACCTTTGATAGGAGGGTGTGGAGGTCAAGAATTAGGGTACAAGAGTAGTAGGCAATCGAGCATCGTCTCTTTCATTCCAGTAGTACTAGCATAACGTTATTCTCGTTTTCCATATTCTTAGATTTTTATTACTACTTGATGTTGCTTTTGTTTTAGTTTTTATATTATCTTCATGATGTTATTGCTTCTTTGATTTTTTTTTATTACTCTATTCTATTGTGATTATGCATGCTTGAGTTAAATCGAAGGTCTATTGGAAACAGCCTCTCTACTTGTACAGGGTAGGGATAAAGCTATATGCGCACCATCCTTCTAGACCTTATTTGTGAGATTACACTAGTATGTTGTTGTTTTTGATAAAGTAGAGCCTAGTATTTTCATTTTTAGCTAATACAATTAGGCCATATGTTATTAGAATGAGCAAGCCTAAATGGATCTATATAGTAAGAATTTATATAGCCAATCCCAACCTGCTTGGGATTGAGGCATAATTATTATTGTTCGACTATATGATAGAATTCAATGAGAAATTAAAGAGCCACTCAAAAGGGCAGGTGAGAACGTAAATACTTTTGGCCTCACAAATCCACACAACGTGATGAATCATCTCAAATCTAATGTTGACCTGTTCTAAGACATTTGTGTCCTCACTTTTGGTTGTATACAAAACCATAGATGTCTGGTCTCAATTTTTTGGATCAGTTTTCGTTACGTTCCACATTGGTGTAGAAATGGATTGAGATCTTCTTATATATATAGTATTGGACATGTTACTTTTATGAGCTCACTTTTAAATTTGAGTTAGATTCGAAGTTAATTTCTTCAAATTCTACAAATCATCATTATTCATTCTATTCTTTCATATTTAAAATAATTCCATTATAATACCAAAAAGGTTGTCATTTTTTCGGGGCAAAGTAAAAGTTTTATTTATACCTGAATAACTTAGTATATAGGATAAAATATGATATGCTAAGTAATTGCATAAGAACGTGACATGTGGAGTCGAAGGCAGAGGATAGCTAAAATCAAAGATAAATGTTTCGTTTGTTGCCAGAAAGAATAATTCTCATAAAAATTCAATTAATGTCTGTCACATGGTAGCGTTTAATGGAGAATATTCTACAACATTTAACACACTTTCCATTACAAAGAATTTGTCATTCATGCCCGTCGTTACACATTTTTCAATGGCCCTCATAACTGATAATAAAGAAGGGCATGATCTTATGACCTTGTTCCCTAGGTACAACTATAAATAGTGAGCTCTATTATCATTGTAAGGGAGGAATTATCTGACAAACTTATGCATAATCTATTCAAAGCTTTATATAATTTTACCTTCTTACTTTTTGATTTCGTTATTGTTGTGCCCGGAAGCCTTGCTCCCGGAATTACTATTTTTACTATTTCATCTTCATCTCACGGCTAAGTATTATGTATTTCTTCAATTCTTTTATTATTTCAAGATAGAATTAATTCACTTGTTTAGAAACCATATATAAATTCAACTGTGCCGTTTTATAGGTAAACAGTTTGGTGCCCACCGTGGGACCTAGACAATCGTATAATTAAGTCGATCCTTACCTCTTTTACTAACGTATTTTGATTACTTGTTCTTAGCAAAAAATCATAAAAATGGCAGATAATGGTGTTAACAACACACACAATCTTGAGGCCCAAGGAGACCAACCTCAGCACGAGGATTCAATCATTTATACCCACAATGAAGGGAACGATGCCATGTTGGTCCACGGTAGACGGTATCTGCGACATGTTCGGGAGTTGACTCCCGATGATGCTGAAGAGGAGCATGTTGTTGAAGCGGTAAGGGTCCTACAAGAGCAAAAAGAGGCCATCCAAGTCCATCTTACACTGCAGTATAAGGTTATTACATAACTAAAGCAGGCGTTGTCAGGAGCTTCCAATAATGCGAATGGACGAGGCTGAGTTCCTCCCGGTTCTCCCGCAAATCAAAGAAAGCAGAGGGTCGACAACAACACCCCAAGGGGCGAGGTCAAATTCGATGGAGATGGAGGGAGCGGGTACGATCACAACAACGAGAACAATCCCTTCAAAAGCGAACTCTTACAGTTTATGAGGGAAGTAAACGCCCGCATGGACCAAATTCCGGGTGCACCACCAGTGCTGAAAGGGTCGAACTCAAAGAAGTATACTCAGTTGCCATACAAACCAAGCATGGCACCAGAATTAATCTCAAAACAATTTAAAATCCCGGTATTCCAAAATATGATGGTACTTCGGACCCTTAGGAGCACATTATCACCTATACAACAGTGGTGAAGGGGAATAATTTAGCTCCCCACGAGATTGAATCTGTTTTCGGAGAGACTCTCACAAGGGGAGCCTTGAAGTGATATTTGTTGCTGCCCGAGCATTCCATAGATTCTTTTGAGATGCTCGCATATTCATTTATTAAGGCCAATGCCGGAGCCAGAAAGGTGAAAGCCCGAAAGGCTAACATATTCAGAATTGCAAAAGTAGAGTCTGAGTTTCTACGGGAATTCATAACCCGGTTCCAAAGGGAAAGAATATTGCTCCTGATTGTTTCAGATGAATGGGCAGCTGAAGCATTCACCAAGGGTTTGAATCCGAGAAGTTCTGATGCTTCCCAAAAATTGAAGGAAAGCGTGCTTGAGTTCTAAGTGACGACTTGGCGGATGTTCACAACCGGTACGAGTCCAAGGTAAGGATTGAAGATTATCAAATTGGCTTCCTGATGTTGGCAAAAGGTCGGGAGAAGAATAAAGAAAAATCAAAAGATGATTTCGACACAGATAGTCGGCCTTCGAGGGGCCGATTTTTGCCCTACGAATGGGATGAAGGACGAGGCAAAGGTTTCCGGTTGGAAGACATATTCATTACAGATATAAGAATTGATCGCAGACGGAATAAAAGATCATTGCAGGACAAAAAAGGGCCAGGTTCTCGGGATCTTTCCTATCCCAAGCTATTGGAATAAAACTTCAATGTTAGTGTAGTAGAGTTGGTATTGACTATTAGGAACATTAAAGAAGCACGGTTCTCGAAGCCGATAAGGTCTGATCCCATCCATATGGACCCTAATTTATGGTGTGAATACCACGGGATGAATGGCCATCGAACTAGGGGCCGACATCTGTGTGAAGAGATGGCGACATTACTGAAAAATGGCCATCTCAGAGAATTCTTAAGTGAACGGGCTAAGAACATTTATGGTCGCAACCATGATAACGTGAAGCCCTCGAAAACAAGAGAAGACCCCCCGTGTCAGATGATCAACATGATTTTTTGGGGGAACGAGATTAACAGGGCTACCTTCTCGGTAGCAAAAAAGATGAAGCTAATAGTAACCCATGGCAAGAGGCTCCAGGAAGTCGCTGAGGACGACATCACTTTCACGGAGAAAGATGCAGACAGATTGTTGCTACCGCACAATGATGCACTGGTAATTTCTTTAAATGTATTAGATTTTAAAATCAAACGTGTTTTAGTGGATCCAGGAAGTTTGGACAATATCACACAAGTGAGAGTATTGGAGCAAACCAAACTTATCGGAAGCATCATTCCAGCCACAAAACTCCTCGCCGGATTCAACCTCGCAAGCGTAATGACCCGATGAGAGATCCTGCTACCCACAAATGCTGAGAGAGTGATAAAGACAACCATTTTTGAGTTTGTGGATGGTGGTATGGGTTATAACATTATTCTAGGAAGACTGTGGTTGCACGAGATGAGAGCCATACCATCAATATATCATTAGTTACTAAAATTCCCAACTCCCGAAGGGATCAAATAGATAAAAGGCGATCAACCGACAGCAAGGGAGATGAATGCAATTTTGGTCTCCAGTAGCAAAGGGAAGGAGCATGAGGCATAGGAATTATAGGAACCGGCACTTGCTCTCGAATCAAGTGAAGTTAACCAGGGGAAAAAGCGTCAGAATCTTATCAAGTGCCAAGATATTTCCAGGTGCCAGAAGAGACGGATGCAACGCCACAACGAAAGAGCTCAAACAAGTTGCATTGTTTGAAAAGTTCTTGGATAGGAAATTCCACTTGGTGATAGGACTGCACCCCGAGCTCAGGTCTGAATTTGTTGAGTTTCTTAAGTATAATGCCAATTATTTTGCATGGTCGCATGTGGATATGACAGGTATCCTAACGGAAGTGGTCGTACACAAGTTAAGTTTGGATCCTAGAATCCCTCCAGTAAGACAAAAGAAATGCCCTATTACGGATGCCAAGAATAAATTCATCAAAGAAGAGGTAACTCACCTACTTGATATTGGTTTGATCCGAGAGTTAAAGTATCCAGACTGGGTAGATAACGTAGTAGTAGTGCCTAAGAAGAACAATAAATTTTGCATGTGCGGAGATTATAAGGACTTGAATAAGGCATGCCCAAAGGACTCATTCCAACTGCCAAACATGGATCAAATGATTGATGCAACAGCTCACACGGAGATTGGCCGCTTTGAGCAGGTTTATTTCCCAGCCATCAAAAAATGCCATTGTTTCTTCGCACTACTTAAAAAAGAAAACAACTTTAAATGGACCTCGGAATGCCAGTAAGCTTTAAGAGATTTGAAAAGGTACTTGTCAAGCCCTCTGTTACTATCAAAATCGAAGGAAGGTGAAACACTGTTAATCTACCTAGCAGTCTTGGAGGTAGCGATAAGCGCCATTTTAGTTTGTAAGGACAAAAGTACACAATCTCCCATTTATTACGTTAGTTGAATTTTAACGGAAGCAGAAACTCGCTATCCACACTTGGAGAAGCTAGCCTTAGATCTTGTAGTCGTTGCTCGGAAGCTGAGGCCTTACTTTCAATGTCACTCGATAGCTGTGGTGACCACCTTTCCCCTGTGGAATATCCTTGACAAACCTGAACTCTCAGGTAGATTGGCCAAATGGGTCATCGAAATTAGTGAATTTGACATAGAATATAAACCTATGATTGCGATTAAGTCACAAGTTTTAGCCGACTTTGTGGCTGATTACAGTCCGAGATTGCTGCCTCTGGAAAACAAAGAAGCAGTGATGGTGTCAGGATCGACATCGTGGGTTTGAACTTTATTTTCCAACATAAAGGAGTCCGGGCTTGGCATAGTATTAACCATGCCTTCGGGAGAAACCCTAAGGCAGGCCATAAGAACGGTTCATTTGACTAATAACGAAGTAAAGTATGAAGCTTTGATTGCAGGACTCGAATTGGCCCAAGGACTAAATTCTGAGGTCGTAGAAGTCAAATGTGACTCCCAACTAGTGGTAAATCAGGTCTACGGGATCTTCGAAACTAAAGAGGAGTGCATGCAACAATACGTGGTGAAGGCTCAGGCTCTGCTTGGTCGATTCAGGCAGTGGTCAATTACGCATATCCTAAGGGAAGAAAACGTATAAGTGGATACACTAGCTAACCTTGGTTCATAAACGTAAATAAAGGGATCGGATGTCACGACCCAAACCGTTGAGCCGCGACGGGAACTCGGTACCTTACTCAACCGAGTACCAATATGACGTATCTTTTCGTATTATACTATCATAGATAACTGAACCGGAGAGGCTTCCCTGAAATAGGTAGAATAAAACGTGTAATACCAACTTATATATAAGATATATGGGCCTCTAAGACCAAAATAACCACTTGTACACTGAACATAGAACGACAAGGCCATACAATCTTTTACGTACACGAAATTTGTCTATAAACCTCTAAGGATACATAATTGTCATAAAGGTCGGGACAGAGCCCTGCCATACCAAACAATATACATCTAAATCATACTAACCAAACAAGCAACTCCATAGCAAATGGTTTGCACCAACATCTTCCGATGAGATGATCGCCTACTTGGAGGACTCTCGACCTGTCTATTGAGACGTGTAGGCATGAAAAGCAACATACCCAGGGGAAAGGGACGTCAGTACAAATAATGTATCGAGTATGTAAGGAATGAAATCAGTAAATAAATGAAATGAGAGAAGCATAAGGTAAAAGACTCGACATGTAAGTCTAAATAGCTTTATGAATCCTTTAATATTTAAAATGTCATGCATATGCGTATAAATACCATACCATGCATGGGTATATGCATTCATAACATCATCAAGCCTCTGAAGGCATCGTGGGAAAATTATCAACGTATACCAGCTGATCAGGGGGTGGTACGTATATAATGCCATAACCGTTTTCCCATATACCATATACATATATACGTGTATATAACACTATTTGGTCGTGGGTCAATGTGAATGAATGCAATGCATGAGAAGTATGTCAATAAAATCTGTCGGAGTGTCATAAGACCATTTTGCCTCTGATTAATATGATGAAATAGACTTTATCAACTTACGTAATTTTTGAGACCCATGAGCAGACGATAGAATAATAAGACTTATGGGAGAATAAGAATATACACATCTCTAGCAATTCTACGAATAGAGTAATTTATGGAAGTTGTGCATTTGCTCGTTTCGCTTGTGTCATATAGATCATGCCAAAAAGAAAGAAGGGATAACTTTAATATACCTGAGCCGATTCTCTTGAAAATCCCTCTAACATATGTCAATTGCAACATAAATGTAATGGCGGATCAAAGTAGGAGAGAATCCGTATAATATTCTTGAGAAAGATTGCACCGTACTCCCTTAGAATCGCAAAATCCCGTCACTATTATGATAAATAGTTTCGTATGAATTTTTGGTGAAGACTTCACGTTACATTTATAACATTATCTTACTGAAGCTATATTTGAATACTTGTAATCTCACTTTATAAAAATAGAGATATGATTCATGTCTTTAAGACATAATGGTACCCTTTTCCTAAAATGGTATATGAATCACATTAGAAGATTTTGTGAAATTCTCAAATCTTGCCACATATATATATAACTTAAGAGGCATACATGGGGATTGGGGGTGCTTCCACGTGATGAGGGTTGGTCTTATCAAAACATTTCTTAATTAAATGGTTAATCTCCCATTAACCAATTACCCATATAATTAAGAATTATCTCAAATTACATAAACTGATACTCACTTTTAATACGCTTTATACACCTTAATATCATGGCCATGTGGTACCTTGTATGGTACTAGTTCATAAATACCAGGTATTTTAGCTCGGGCCGTACTTTATCCCAAAATGCCAAACTTCGACGAAATGCATTTATTTTCGATTTGCTTACCCTCTCACCTTCACGAATTTACTTATCCCTTATTTTAAATAGAGTGATACTTATAATCCCAAAATAAATCTTATTCTCGAACTTATGTCAATTAACTTACGGTAAAACTTCAACGTACGAAAATGCGGGACGTAACATCTCATTTCCAATCTTATATCAATTTACTTGTGGCGTACTTCCACGTACGAAAACATGGGGTGTAACATTACTCCCACTTGGAAAATTCATCCTCGAATGTTGACTGATGCACTTATCATTCTCATAACTCATAGGTCTTGCGTACTTTAGTACTCATCTTGCCATCTAGGCGACTGTTCTGTGAATGAATCCCAAAGGCCAGGGCATTCCCCTTTTTAAGCCTCTTTCTCATACCACGACTTATAGTTGGAATCCTTCTAATCTCGTAATTGTTGCTACCTTTTGTCATGCAGCCTTTACGACTCTAACTTTGTATGTGCTCCTGACTCTTCTCTTCTCTTCTCTTTCCTCCAACTTTTAGCCAATCTCTAGGCTTCACTTTATGAACATATACAAAATTATGTCAAGTTGCCCCTCTGGGCGTCATTAGCTTTACTACATCTAAGTAGGCCATACTATACCAAAATTCTTACTTCAATTTATCATTACTGAGGTCTGCTACCAAATTCCAGGTTACTCTTATTGCTTATCTTATATGCATAAAGCTAAATCCTTTAACACTTCTTCATTACTGTTCATCTTAAGACTGATGGCCCAATCTCATCTCATACTTTGCAACGTTTACCCATACATTGTTAATTCATCTCAATGTTGATCTACAATCATCCATTGATAACTTGAAATTTCTTACGTAATATATTGCCACTAGGGCTTACGTTGCATCATGGAAGAAGTGATTTTCCTGATCCACTTAGGGGCAATACTATACTTCTATAACCGTATTTTGTAGCACCCCAGTATGACTTACCTTACATGGGTATTTTAATTCTGTACCATTCATGAAATCCTCTTCAAGTCATTACTCAATCGAAGGCCCAAATGTCACCCTTACTCCTGTCATAAAACTTTGTCGCTTTACTATACTTTAGCTTGAGACTTATACGTATCTATTTATACTATTCACAACCTTCCTTCAACTTGCTTGCACCATAGATTCCCTTATGTTATTTCGAAACATCAAGCGCGACAATGCATCGTCTCTAACTCTTCTATACTCTCTTGACTATATCTCTCAGTACCTAGAAACCATAGGCTGGAAGATATGCCACTGGCGACACCACTATCATTCCTAGATATTGAATCTCCGCGCTTCTAACCTTCTATCTGAAGTATGGACTATTCTCAACCTTTTGATTTTGAGTATCCCGTACGTTGTTCACCTTTACCTTACTCACCTTAAAGTGTCACATCACATCTTCTATCTCTTTCATGACCTCCCCTCCACATAGGTATAATTCCCATCCACGTCTTGAACTTCTATTATAATAATGCACCTCTTTACACAATCTTGTGAGAGCTTCATACTAACTTCTTATGAGGTTGGGACACTTCTAACTAGCTTTATCGTAGAGCCGTTATAGAATATGGCTACTGTACTATCTCTCTTGTACCTCTGATATTAATAGTGATTCTGTAATGTTCTTAATCATGATGTCTATAACTTTCTGGGTCCAATGAGCAGACTCCTAATTTACTTAGTTGGTGTAACTCTTTAGTTTCCTCTTCCTTCTAATTAGCCTTTATGTAGGCTTAAGCTGTCTTCCGATCTGTGGCTCATGGCATTTAGTTATTACTTTAGCCTTTCATAGACATTATGGAAAACCATGATACAATCTTCTAATGATTCAATCCTTTGTCTATGACCTGGACCCAATTTCTTCTTTTAACTTATATCGGAGTCTTCTATGGCTGATCATTAATCGAATAATTCCTTTCGTTCCATTTCAGCTTTCTTCAAATGTAAGCAATTTATTTTCCTGGTTTTTTTGCCCTATTGCGTGTATACTTAGCTTGTCTGAGTTCTCACACATGCCGAAATTTTGTGCAACTCATATGGTCTTGAATATTACTTTTGATTTTACTTCCCGTTCACTAGCCACGGTAGATTCCTCTTTCTTAAGGAGGACGTAAAATGTTGTTGTGAAACTATTGTTACAAGACCATTTCCTCTTTAGGTCATTGTGCTTAGGTTAAAGCCTTTTTCCTCATTTCCTAAGCTAGTCTTTCACTATAGTACTTAGGGAGGACCCTCTGACTCTTGTAAAGCTGCGAGCTCATTGCATCGTATACCTAATAAAAATTTTGATGCCATTTCTCGCCTATAATTATCCGTAGTTACTTACCTCCATGCTCTTGTGCTTGTAGGGTTGCTTCTGAACTGATATTTTGACTGTATTCCCAGTGGCACTTTATTTTATTCCCATAATACTCATACGATACCTTTAACAACCCTAACTCCTATTTGAATATATCTTAAGTATTACAATGACATTACTGCGAGGATGAATTCACTATATTGGGTTTTACTATGTTTATCTTGCACGATCTACTTAATCGTTTGTAACCTCTTGTTTATCCATAACTAAGCTCTTCCTTAATCAAACACCAACTAATTGTTGGCTCATTCTCATATCAATGTTCCGCGTAACCTTTCTTGGGTTATTTCCTTTATTTTAACTTACCTCTCACACTGGCTCCTTATCTATCGATAATTTTTGGCAGGAACCCTTACTTTATTTCCTTGACATCGTGCTTGCATAATATTATGGAATCGTAGCATATTTGTAGGATTTGGATAAGTTCAATCTCATTCCTTTTTCATTTTTATCGCATTCTTCCTTTACCATTCCATAGTCACTAGAACCACTTAATTCTGACTTAATGTCACATCACTCCATATTCCCCCCTTTTGGGGAGTACTAAGAATTAGAGCTACGAAGACCTACCTATAGATGTTTTACCTCTTCATATTTGGTGTCCTTTCACATCATCGATGACCCTTACTCGCCTTGCGGTAATCCTTTTGTACCAAGGATAACAAAATTTCTTACTCGTGATGGTGACGCCTAGTGTAACTGGCACATACAATTACTTAAGCTTAACTTTGCTCACATTGCTTGTTTTAGGGAAGCGTGTTCCTGAATAACCATTCTATGAATTTCTCATAAATCTTCGTTGTCAATTCCATTATCGCTGGAATCCAAAATTCTCATGATGTTGACTATTATCAAATCACTCAGTCCCTAATTCATGCTTAGTTTATCTTGTTCACCAGCCCATACTGATTTCTATTACTCTGTAACTCTCCCTTCTGGTAGTCACGTTGGAGTCACGAACTTATTTCTTAAAATAAGGATATGACTTTATGGACTATACTCTTTTATTGTCTCAAAGCCTGGCTCCTCTCGTCTTTTCCTTCTCTTAACTATAGACTCTGTAATACTATCATCTTTTTGACCTACCATTATCATCCATAAATCACATCTTACTCGTAACGCTTTATTAGCTCTCTTCTTATTTCCCTGCTAGTATTTCTATCTACTACTTTATTTTGAAAACCTCAACAAGACATTTTTTGCTTTTAACTCCCCTTGCTCCATCTAATGGCTCTTCGAGTTGCCTAATATTCTCACTCTACCAGGGATGGGGGTCATTCTAAGGTAATATTTATCCTTTCCAAAATTCCAATGTCTATCTTTGTAGTACTCATATCTAGCTGTTCTATTTTAGAGTGCACCATCTGGTGTCTCACAAGGAGATCTATTAGCACATTTGCAATAACCTCTAGAAATGTCAACTAACGCAAATAATCTATCCACCATTTTGAGTCACTCTAACCCCAGTCGGATCCTAATATCTCTACTTCTCTTATACTACTTCTATTAGCCCCCATAGAGCATAAATGAGAAGGATGTGGCCAATTGTACCTACCTCTGTTATTGTTGAGGGTAACTCAAAAGGCTTATATTCCTCTGCCTGAATTGTAAATACTGATAATCTTCATTAACTGGGTGCCTCGTACCCTTCTTCATCCTGCTTCTTTTACTTGTTAAAACTTGTATCTATCTTATGAATCTTTCACTACCTTTCACCATAGGGGTGGATAGATATTCATGCCTTAAGGCTCCTTATCAAAAGTCTTACACGTCTTAGTACACACATGATCTACTGAAGACCTTACATTTACTCATTATAAACATCATGAAAAATCGAGTCCCTCTGACTCAACTCTTCCATAGCCACATTCAATCTCTTACCAACAGTCTTTCTGGATGTAGGTATCATTTTATTAGGAATAAAATAGAAGTTAGGAATTTGAATTCTTACAATTGAGCTCTACCACATGATCTAGAGTAAAAAGAAGGAGTGACAGTCCTAAATGTCCCGTAGCTTCCGCTTATAAGCGTGGTGCACAACACACCCATAAATAAGACTCTACTAGACACAGCTTGTAGACTCCCTAGGACAAAACTGCTCTAATACCTCTTCTATCACAACCCAAACCGATGAGCTGCGACAGGCACCTGGTACCTTACTCAACTGAGTATCAATATAACGTATCTTTTCGTATCATACTATCATAGATAATTGAACCGGAGAGGATGACGTGAAATAGGTAGAATACAACATGTAATACCAACTTATACATAAGACATATGGGCCTCTAAGACCAAAATAATCACTCGTACACTGAACATAGGACGACAAGGCCATACAATTTTTTACGTTCATGACATTTGTTTACAAGCCTCTAAGGATACATAATTATCATAAAGGTCAGGACAGAGCCCTGCCATACCAAACAATACAATCTAAATCACACTGACCAAACAAGTAACTCCAGAGCAAATGGAGTGCACCAACATCATCTGATGTGCTAATCGCCTACTAGGAGGACTCTCGACCTGTCTATCGAGACCTACAGGCATGAAACACAGCGTCCCCAAGGAAAAGGGATATCACTACAAATAATGTACCTGTGAGCACGTGATTTTTGCCCTACGAGGACTACTCCCAAAAAATTCAAAATAAAATAGTTTTGTGTTGTCCGTGATTTATTCATATTTGTCTGTGCATGTTTATTTCTACTTTAATTAAGAAAAATACAAAAATATGTGTCGCATGTGCATTTATGATTTAATTGTGCATTTAGGAATTAATTAAACCTTAATTTGGTTTTAAAAGGAAAATCACAAAAATATGCATTTTTATGCTATTTGTTGTCATTGTGTGATTTTATTTTAATGTTCTAAATTGTGTGTTAATTGTTGTTATGTGTTAGTTAATAGTTTAATTTTTTGTTTCATATTTTTAGGAATTTTGTTAAATGTTAAATTAGAA
This sequence comes from Nicotiana sylvestris, assembly GCF_000393655.2. Taxonomy (NCBI): domain Eukaryota; kingdom Viridiplantae; phylum Streptophyta; class Magnoliopsida; order Solanales; family Solanaceae; genus Nicotiana; species Nicotiana sylvestris. The sequence continues at coordinate 16,251,194 of NC_091062.1, read as the reverse complement.
GAAGGAAAAGAAAAGGTTGAAAAATTAAGGGAAATTCGGATTGGGCTCATGTCAAACCGAAGAAATTCAGGCCCAAAGTTATACATTGACCCAGTCCATGACCCAACCTCTCGGACGAAAAAAATGACGTCATTTCAGGAGCTTTGATCTGATCCGTTCATCTCCCTTGATCCAACGGTCTCAAACATGCCTCATAGCCCGACTCGTTCTCATTTGAGACCGACCCAGTCTCACAATTAAACCACACGCGTCGTTCCCATTGACGAAAAGATCCTAGCCATTGATCTCACTAGATCCAACGGCCAGGATCAAACCACCCACCCTGTATATAACTCCTCATCTCTCTACCCAGCCCCCCCCAGCCAAACCCCCCTCTTCGTATTTGAAGTTCAGAGCCAGGTTCCCTTGAAAACCCTAGCCGCCACCCCACCCCTTCGCCTGAAGGCCAGCGGCAATGGCGCCGCTGGCCATGAAACTAACACCCCTGAACCACCATGATCCCCTCTCTCCAAATCCACACTCAGCTTACCTCGAATCTTCCCCGAACGTCTCGAATCTTCACTTGAAGGTTTGAGCAAAAACCGAATCTACACCAACCAACCCCAGATTCACACCGGTCACTCCCCTGGCCTCACTCGTAACCAAACCAAGCTTGGTTTGGTTCGAATCTAGGAAGAAACCTTCGAGCCCCAAATCGGACTGTATAAACCCTAGAACTCAAAACCGTGGGGGTCTTTCCAGTTTAAAGGAGGAGTTGGGGTCTAATAGACCTTAATCGAGGTGTTCTCAGTCGAGGACACTTCAATTAAAGTCTGTTCGTCCTCAAAGAGGTCGAGTCCAGTTCGAGCATGGGTCATTTTTGTTCTTAAACCTCCGAGGTAATTTCTTCTTTCTTTCCTTCTGTTTGTGTGCTATTTGTGTTTGTTTACATGTTAGTTTGATTTGTTTGATTTTTCTGTTATTTTTCCTTCAATTTTCTCCGACTTCATAAGACCTTTTGTTTAGTTCAAATTAGCTTCTGTTTGTTTGTTGATCATTGTTATTGTAAGTTGTGTGTCCATCCTGTTTAGAGTCGTAGAATAGTTTAGTTCATATCAAGGTTCCCTAGTAAAATCACTGAAGCTAATTTGGTAACCCACTTGAGGTATTTTGGTTATTAGCTATTTGTTGTATCTCGTATAGTCAACTAAATGAATGTCGTCAGTTGAATTCACTAAAAGAAACTAGGGAACCACCAATTGTTCATTCCAGTATTTGTCATTTCTGCCTCTTTTCTGTTCTTATGTGATTGAGTTGAAGTTGTTTAACATATCCAGTTGCTTCTTTGAACCAAACTGGCTCGCTCATTTTAATGTCACATGAACCTCATTCCCCCACCCCTTCTGCCTGAAATCAGTTTGCATGTTTGGATAGGATTGAATTGGTCAGAGCTGTATAATCTGATAGTTAGTAATCATTGATTAGTTGAATTTAGAGGGGTTTATATACTGACTATTAAGAGTTAGGGCATAACAGTAATCTTCAGGGGGTTAAGGGTAATTTTGGTATCTGATAGAGTTTAATTGGATTTAATTTAAGAACATGTCAAGTGGTAATAGATAACATTAGTATAATTGTCAGTGGGGAACCAGACAACAGCCATGGGAATTAAATGAATACTATAAGCCCCCATAACTATTGATTAAAACAAAGGGAACAAGTGTGGGGAACCAAATAGTTTGTATCAAGAAAAGACACTTAGGCATGGGAAGTTAAGGGGTATGGGCAGAGTTAAGGTCTGAAGGGATCAAGGCAACCTTGGGCTTGCCTACCTTTCCTATAAATAGGCTCATTTAGAAAAAAGTAAGGGGTTGGACACTAAGATTTCAGAATTTAAAAAAGCAAAAAAAAAACTGTGCTAGTTTTGAATCTTCATAAGTCAGAAGATATTAAGTGTGAGATAGGCTGGAATTTGAATCGAAAAGTCTAGAGTTAGAGATCTGTGGTTCTAGGCTGCTTTCTTACATCTATTTTCAGCATATTGAGAGATAGAAATTGAAAAGAGAAGTCTTTTCTTCACTGCTGAATACAATACTGTTATAGCTTCATTGGCTTGTCGATTGTTCAATATTGCTGGGATTATCAAACTGGTTTTGCTGGGTCTGCTACTTGGGTGACCTGTTACTGTTTCATTGAGTGTCCTGGGTTTCTGTTTGGCTTTAAAAATCTGTGACTGGGTCCTTTTTGCTATTGATTGCTGGTTGTTATTGTTGTTGTTGTTGTGTATGCTACTACTGCACTGATCACTCTTCTTCTTCTTTTGCTTTCCAATATCAGGTACGCAACTGAGCCACTGGTTCAATGTAAGCTAAAATTTGAAGCATGAATGAAAAATGAAGAGTTGAAGTTGTTTTGAATACCTTTTAGTTATATATTGAACATTAAGCAGTATACATATAATAGTTCATGTCTTCTACTAGAATCATGTAGGTGTGGGTTATGTATAATTGAACAATGTTTTGTAGTAGTTTGGTTGTAAACTTCCTCCCTTGTATGCTTAGTTAAAATGGATTGATGTTGTAGAAAGCATGTTCTGTTGTTTCAGTATTATCTGCTAAATAGTATATCTCGAAAGCCTGTTAGGCCTCTTAGACTATTTCTAAATACTTAATAGTTACCTCATGGAACAAAAGGCTTGTTTTGAAACTTATAGGAACATTGTTTAATTAGATAGCACGGGTTCACATTTCAGCCCCTTCTAAATGTCAAACATATATAAAATAAGTTAACTAGGCCCAATTAGAATAAGGATGGCCCAGGCCCAGTTTCACGCCATGCACATTGGGCCTGGGCCCATAACTGTCAAGCGGACGGCTATTACTACGTTCATTTTAGATTTAATGAATCATGTTTGAAACTTAACTATAATAACTCGTAAGTATGTAAATAAAGTAGGACCTTTTCTTCATTTATTTTAGAGATAAACGAAATAGAAAACATTGTCATTATAGGATGACCTTTAAAATAAAATGAGACGCGCCTCGCCAAATAAATTACAAATCGCGGGGCCCTCAATAAATGTATACAATAACTGGTTAGACTTCGGAGTTGGCCGTTTAGCGAATTTTCACGGCCTCTTCCTAAAACAACAATACGTTAGTCTCTTTAAGACGCGCCTTAATTAATCTTACCTTCTTAAATACGGATGTGCATTTATGTAACCCAAATCCAAATCCCAACGAAGTCGAAATGCGTCGACCAATCACGAGTACATTGATTGTGGCGTGGTTCGAAATGCGTTTCCATGACGTTGCAATTCTTTAAAACAAACTAACAGATGAGACGAGCCTCGCCAAACAAAAAATGCACAAGTTGTGGGGCCCTCTATTCGTGTTTGCGAAGTTGCTTAGACTCCGGGACGGGCCGTTTAGCAGAATTTCACGGCCTCGCCCAAAAAAAAATAACACTACGCTAGTCGCTTAGGGCGCGTCTTTAATAAAATTATTTCCTTAAATACGGGTGTGCATTTATGTGACCCAAATCCCAATCTCAACGGAGTCGAGACGTGTCGATAGCCTCGGGTATATTGATTGTGACGAGGTTCGAGATACGTTTTCATGAAGTTGCAATTCTTTGTAAAAAATAACAACAATAATAATAAAAGCGGTAAATGAATCATAATTTGCACTAAGTACATAATTGTAAAAAATCAGATAAATAAGCCGAATATAATAGTTGAGCGACCGTGCTAGAACCACGGAACTCGGGAATGCCTAACACCTTCTCCCGGGTTAACAGAATTCCTTATCCGGATTTCTGGTACGCAGACTGTAATATAGAGTCATTCTTTTCCTCGATTCGGGATTAAACCGGTGATTTGGGACACCCTAAATCCCCCAAGTGGCGACTCTAAAAAATAAGCGAACAAATCCCGTTCGATTGTCCTTTAATTGGAAAAACTCCCTCGGCGCTCCTGCGGGCGCAGGCCAAAAGGAGGTGTGACAGCTCTGGCGACTCCGCTGGGGACCGAACCCAGAATCTCTGGTTCAGGGTTCAAGAATTTGAGCTTAGAATGATTGTTATATTTGGCTTTATCTGAATTTTGCTACATGTTTGGGCCTAATGTGCTAAATACTGCTTTTACCACTTTGATATTATCCTAACTGTATATAAAGTGTGTCGAAACCCTTCTCTTCTTACCTCTGGGGATGTGCTTGTTGGTCGAGACTCCCTATTCTGTTAGTGTCAATACCCGAAATAAGAAAGAGGCCGGATAAGTTACTAAGTCGGATGGCCTTTTGGTTCCCGGTACGTAGCCCCCTCCTCGACTCGAGTTGTCCGCTCAGGTACACAGTCTAGAACATATACCCAGGTTGAACCTAGAATAACTTGACTTCATGTCGGATCCCTAGTAGGAACGTTTAGGTGCATCATGTTGCATTTCACTTAGGGGACTCAACACAGGGGTTGTGTCCGTCTAGGACAAGCAACCTGAAATGAAAAAGACCATCCTGCTGCATCCTGTTTGTTTTGCACATTTATTTGCTTCAGATCTGCATGCTGACCGGCTTCTGAAATACAGAAATTTTGAAAAATTATGAAAAAAAAAAAAGAAAAAAAAAAAAGAAAAATAGCAGTGTAGGGAGATAACTACTTATTTTTAGAAAAATAAAACCAATGTCCAAGTAGTGCCAAAACCCTGCCGAAATTTTGAAAAAATGAAAAAGTGTCTTTTTTAGTTTGATTTATTTGAAAAACAAAAGAAAGGAGTCTTGTTTACAAGTTTAGTTTATGAGGGCGAACTACGCTGGTTTGATTCTCACCGGATGTCAGATACGTAGGCAACCCTCAGCGGGTCCAACCTCCCCTTTTGGTAAAATAGCCACAAAAAATATGTCAAATTTTAATTTCATCATATAGAAGTTAGGTGACGCTGTTTTGTCAAAACATAGCCGAATGTTCCTAAAAGGGACGCCGGAAGGCTGACTTTGCATAAACAGCCACCTTTGGGTCATTTTTTAGATTTGGTCCAGTTGACCCACACAACCTTGACAATCTTCATTTCCAAAGTGCTGGAAGGCCGTGTTCGGAACCGGATCTTCCTTTAAATCTCGAAAAAAATAAAATAAAAAATAATAATATATATATATATATAGCCAACTGTTTGAATCAGATAAATTTTATTTTTGCTTAATCACCTTAATAAATGTGCAGGATGAGCACGATGCAAAAGGAACCTTTTTTTTCAATAAGGATTTATGTCCACCAGATCGTGGAAGATTTGAAGGATCTGCAAAGGTGCCTTGCACCAAAGCCCGCGGCGAGGCCGAACGACGCCCGCAAGCGCCAAAATTCAAAAATCTGAAACATTCGTAGTTTGAGTCTATATTTTTCTTTTTCTTAGAGTCTGTTGTCTGTTATAGTCTGTCTTTATTTCGCATCAGAGTATGTCAGTGGTTATTGAGTTCTTACTTGGTTTGGTTTCGAGTCTGTTATTTTGCTTTCCAAAAAGCGTCTGGTTTGTAATAGAATGTTTATTAATGAAAAATTGAAAATTTCCAAAATTTATCCTCTTTTACTTTCCGCACTTATGTGGTAGAACTACACCGGGTCTGATTCATGTGGGGACATGATACATAGGCAATCCACATAAGATTCGACCGCCATCAAAAAGAAAATATATATATAGAAAAGAGAAAAAACTGAGAAAACAAAGAAAAATAAAGGAAGGCGTTCAAAAGAAGCACAATTATAAGAATCCGGAATGACGCACGTAACTAAAGCAAATGCATGATAGAAGGGTTAACTGCCTAGTTGCATTGCATCCTCAATGTGTCTTTTCCTATCTGTTAAAAACCCTAACGCTAACATGTTGCTCTCATTTTGTTCTTTTTCAATCTTTAGAAAGGTGGTTGGTTGTGGTTCTAAAAGTAACGCTTCCCTGCAACACAAAGTCAAAAGACAATGGCAGAGAATAACAGAACTAAGTGGGTTGGTATCGATGACTGAAAACGGCTAGTTGAACAGGACTACGGGTTGGTAGAAGAGGTAAAAATGTTGAGACAGCACATGGTGGACATGTATCAGGCCTGGATGACTGGGAAGGCACCACCCCCTCCACCATCTAGATGTCGCCCTTACCCAAGCCCTGACCACAATGCCAGATGATCCTCCATACCCTCCAGATCTACCCCTTTATCTCCAAGCTCACGATGCCCAATATTACCCCTCAGAGGTTGCCCACAAAGTTCCCAACTCATGCAAACAGAGCCTTCGGGATAAGTTGCACGTTGAAAATGAAAGGTTCACAGGAAGAGAAGGGAGAGATGGGATGCCCATAAAGCTGAAAGGCATAGAACAATCCTTGAAAAACAAACAAGGAAGGGAAGACCAAGGTAGCATGACTTACCAAGAACTGTCTGTGTCCCCTAACGTTCTCCTGCCCGTAGGGCTCAAGGTGCCAAAATTTAACTTGTATGATGGGTGTGGAGATCCGGTAGACCACCTGAAGGTCTATTGCAGTGAAATGAGAAGCATTGGGGAGAAAGATGACCTGCTGATGGCATATTTTAGTAAGAGCCTGACTGGGGCAGCTTTGTACTGGTATATTCGTCAAGATGTTGGTAAGTGGCCTACATTGGGTGACATGGTTCAAGATTTTGTTCGATACTTTCAGTACAGATCAGGCGTTACCCCAGATCGTTCCTCCCTATCTAAAATGGAAAAGAAGCCGGAGGAAAGCTTTTGGGAGTTTGGGCTCAGATGGAGGGAGAAAGCTGCTCGAGTCAATACCCCGATTGGTGAAGAAGAAATGGTTGAGCTTTTTCTACAAGCCCAGGGGCCCACCTACTTCAGTCATTTGATCTCGGCCTTGGAAAAACCCTTCAAAGATGTGTTAAAAATGGGGGAGCTGGTAGAAGAGGGAATCAAGTCAGGCAAAATCATGAGTTGTTCGAAAGACATTCAGAACACCCCAGTAAGTTTGAGTGGAAGGAAGAGAAACAGAAAAGATGTTCCGATGGGCTTTCCCGATCAACACTTCCAGCCTCGACATCGTCCCCGTGGATATCCATATGCACCAGATGATCCTCCCCAATGCCAATTCTCTCCACGGAACTCCCAAAATCGTGCATCACTTTTCCCAGTACCCAGCTCCACAAAATGCCTATCCACCCTCACGAGCCTACCGAAAACCCTCTGGATCAGGTTTTCGGCCCAGTCAAGCATTCAAGAATGAGAGGTTGCTGAAAAAAGAAAAGGCTTTCACCCCTATGGGAGAATCATATGCCAGTTTGTTCCAAAAGTTGAAGCAATTGGACATGTTGAAGCCGATTCATATAAAAATGTCAAACCCTCTGTCAAAGAAGTTTGATTTTTCTCAGAGGTGCGCATATTGTTCAGATGCCCCGGGGCATGACATGGAGAAGTGTTGGAATCTAAAGAAAGCAATTCAGAAGCTTATTGATGCAGGTGACATTGTCGTGCAAAATCCAGATGCAACAGACACTAGCCAAAGTCCATCGCCTATTCGTAATGAGATGCATACGGTGAGTATGACTTGTTTTGAAAGGGAATATGAGAATTCTTCTGAGATCCTCGAAGGTCCGCGCACTGCAAAGTTTTTAGTGCTATCAGAGGTTGATCTTAAGAATGAGACAACAAAGGGAACCCAAAAGCAATTTGTTAAGAACAATGAGGTGGAAGTTTGTGAAGGTCCTAGTAATTTTGATGCAGAATGCAGTGGCTAAGATGCCGAGCTTGGCAATTGGAAGGACGCTCCTTCTTGGTTAGTCAGGGAGGAGTTTTGGTGGTTTATTTTGTTGTCATTTCTGTTGTCCGAGTTATTTCAAGGGTGTAATCCGAATATTGTCTCGTGGATCAAACCCTTCTATCCTTTTATTTTTCCTAGTTTGTTTAGTCATAGTAACCCGTCTAATGTTGTCTAGGTTTTTTTTAGGTTTGTAACCCCAGTTTAGTTCGTTTGTTTTGTCGTCCAAACCCCTTCACCATCTATTTAATGCAATTTTCTATTTCCCGTAATTTCCAGTCATTTTCGTTTAGTTCTCTTTTATTTTATAGTTCTTTTCTTGATTGATTTTAGTGACATGACATGCATGCATAATCCTAGGCCTGGTCTTAGAAGTCGGTTTAGTCATGAAACATGAAACAATTTTGGAAATGATCGGGGCATTGGAGGGAGGTAAGTAAAGGCATTTTAAGATCCCTTCAAGCCCGAATTGTGTGAAACTGGGGTAGACAAAACATAAAGAAACCCTATCGAAATGTATCATGTCGCATCGGTTTAAAGCTAAAGGCAAGTCTGCCCAAATTGGCAGGGGCCATTCGTGGTAATGAGAGTGAGGGTGTTGTCCTATGGTGCTCTGTAGTTGACAGATATATAATGCGCATGTGTGGACATGGTTATCAAGTCTGGTACAATCAAAAGATGTTACGAATGTTTTCTTGATTTGTTTAATTGTGTTGTTTGTACTTGGCATGTTTTGAAGATTGGAATGACGAAGGCATTTTGTTCTGCTATCTAAACACTTTATCTTTCGTTACCCCTTTTGAGCCTTATTTAATTTTCTTTCATACCCCTCTTTTGGAATCAGTAGCAAAGATCAGAAACGCGAGCGTGAAATATAAGTAAAGGAAAAAGAGAAAAGAAGAAGAATGAAAAGGAAAAAAAAAGAATAAGAGAATAAAAAGAAAAATGAAAAAAAGAGAGAAGTGAAAACAACAAAACAACGAAAAGTGAAAAAGAAGAAGGAAAAGAAAAGAAAAAAAAACAAAACAACAAGGTAATTTCTATGGCATGAACTACGTTCGACCAGATTCCTTTTAAGGTTACGTAGGCAGTCTCATGGTTCGGTCCCACCAAAATAAAAATCCAAAGTCCCCAAGCAAAGAAACTGGGGCAGAAGTTGCATTTGTGTTAGGAAATCTGATTCCAAAAGTTGTAATTTTGAACCCATGTGAATTGTTTTGAGCCTTTTGATTCCCTTTCTTTCTAAAACCCTATCCAAAAGCCCACGTTACGGTCCAAAGAAAGACTTTCCGATCAGTCTTCGAGAGATGCCAAGCCGAGCAAGTAGAGGTGAATCATATCAGGGGAAACACTCCGATCCAAACAAGGGAAAGGAAAAATGAGAGAGTCTTATTGGTGAAAACCCTCACGAGCACCGTAAGGCGACGGTAAGTTGAGAGAAAGAACAAAATGAGAGAGGCTTGATGGTGAAAATCCTTCGAGCACTACAAGTCGAATAAGGATTGTGACTGGATAATCGGAGCATCGAAGCCCAGTTTCACGGTTTAAAGGTACAACAAGAGTCGAACATCAGGCTTACTTGACAGAATAGGCCACATGTGCATGTCATAGTCATTAGAGTTGGTATCCACGTTTGATAAGATTTTACTCTGTAGATTTCTTGTTAGGAATCATCTTTTTCCTTGTCCTTTACTCTGTTCCTTTTTGTCTTGTTTATTTCCTCTTCCTAAGTCTGTTTGGTCTAAATAAGTTTCAAAATTTTCAACCAACTTTCCAATTCTACAAGATGGGATCTGGCCAGCACATCAAAGTGGCATAAGTTAGGAAAGAACAACGAGCGCATTGAGTTGGTAATAATCAACATGCTTTGGGGTCAATCAAAATGCAAAGGTTCGGTATATATCAATTTATGAAGAGAGCAACAGATAGAGGGAATTGGGTTTGAACTGAGAAAAGGTATTTTCTGAGATAAAGATGATAGAGAAAGTAGTTGGTCCATAAGCAAGCAAGGTCCTCGAGTGGAAATCAGTCATAATGGGAAGGGACGGAGCAATTGCCCTCAAAATCAAGGCCACAAACCAGCCATCACTTTCAAAACTGACAAAATTTTCTTTGCTTGAAACAGGAACGAAGCAGTGCAAGGAAAGTGATTCAAAAAGAAAAAAAAGAAGAAAAAAGAAAAAAAAAGAAGTGAAAAATATAAAAACAAGGAGATTCAAGTGGGAACTACGTTTGACCTGATTCCTCAAAGAAGGATACGTAGGCGCCTCACGGCTCGGTCATAGTGTAACAAAAAATAAAAATCCCCCAAGCAAGAAAAAACTGGGGCAGAAGTTTGTGTTTATAATTTTGGGAAAGAAAATTGATTCCAAGAGTTGTAATGTTTTACCCATCAAAATTATTTTGAACCTCTTGTTACCCCATTTCTTTTAACCATACACAAAAAACTATATTGATGTCCAAAAGTACCTCCCGATCATTATCCGAGAAGTGCTAAATCAATGCAAATGGAAGTTTGGAATAACACTTTGATCCCCAGCAAAAGAAGAATATCATAAGCTGGAAATAAATTGATAGCCGAAAGAATCCCCCAACAGAGAGAGTCATATCGGTAGCACTCCGATCCCCAGCCGAAAAATAAAATAAAATGAGAGAGTCTTATCGGTGAAAACCTTCACAGGCACTGTAAGGCGACGGGAGTTGAGAGAAATGAGAGAGTCTTATCGGTGAAAACCTTCACAGGCACCATAAGGCGACGGGAGTTGAGAGAAATGGGAGAGTCTTATTAGTGAAAACCCCTCGAAGGGCACTATGAGGCGTCAAGACAAGATTGGCGGAAAGGATCCGCATTTGGCAAAGAGTTGAGTGCCTGTTTATCCCCAGCAACATGAGGTTGTCCGAAAGGTTGATTGATACAAATAGACTGGTTTGATTAATCCGGAATGCGCGACATGATCGTTGGGATCGGTTATATCATTCAGATAAGTTCTTTTCTTTCCTTTTCCCCAGCATTTGTTCAGAAAGACTTCTTCTTTTTCTATTTTTGAGATCATCACTTTTTTATTTCTTGGTTTAAAGACTTTACTTCCCCGGCAGTTGTTTTTGAAAAGGATTTTCAGAGCTTACTACTAGTCGCCAAAATAATGCAAAATAAAATGTAAATAGGACAGGCCCAAAAGATAAGGCGACAAGGCAAAAAGAGGTTGGTCTCAAGAACAAATGATGAATGGGTTTAGATCCCAAGAGGGAAAAATTTCCAGGGGAAGGTGGAGAAAACGGAAAAGCAACAGTTAAAAGGTTTTGAGGATCCCCAGCAGACTTGCAAGACACAGGGATAACTCCGACAGATTCTCGATCAAGCTCCACGATGGTCGGATAACACAGAGCGGGGAAGGAAGAGAAGAGAAGAACCATCCCCAGCAAGAATATCTGCCCCAGCAAGTTTTATAGCAAAGCAAGGAAAAGAAAAGAGGAACCATCCCCAGCAGAAAGGGCACGACAACTCGCCTCGTTTTAAACTAACAAATTTTATTTGATTTGAAGCGGGGAGAGGGAATATTACTGACAGGGTCACAAAGAAGCTTATCAAACTGGGGCAGAAAATTTTCGGTCATTTCGAAAATTTTCGAGAAGTCTAACATAGGTTTGGGAAAAAGCAATATCCCCAGCAGTTTTTCGGGAGAAGGCAAAACAAGCTTAAAAGAAAGCAATGTCAGGAGGAAGGTAACACGAGTTTTAAGGGAGATAGTCTTCGAAGGAAGAATATAAACAGAGAAACAGTTTGCAGAGGAATGAAACATCAGTCTTAAGGGAAGAAGTCTTTGGAGGAGTAAGATAACACATTTTTGAGAAAATATTATCCCCACCAGTTCGTATAAAAGACAGTACAAGTTTGAGGGAAGTAGTTTTGAAGAAAGATAAGTTAGGACAGAAGGAAAAGGGCTGATAGCATCCCCAGCAGGAGTAGCGCAACCAACCACCATGTTTAATCTCACAAGTTTCCTTTGTTTGAAACAGGGATGGAAGCTAGGTTCATATCAAAGCAAGGAAAGGTGAATTTTTCAGGTGTAGTGCCCCAATTCTGCTTACGCAAAAGGCTATTTGAGACGATCACACGTCACCACTAGGAAAAGCATTTCCTAGGCTAGGTCTTTCAAGTTTATTTTCCCCCATATGAGAGGCATTTCCTCCTAAGTTTATTCTTACCCATAGGAGAGGCATTTCCTCCTAAGTTTGGTGTTACCCATAGGAGAGGCATTTCCTCCTAAGTTTATTTTTACCCCTAGGAGAGGCATTTCCTCCTAAGTTTACTGTTACCCATAGGAGACGCATTTCCTCCTAAGTTTGTTTTACCCATAAGAGAGGCATTTCCTCCTAAGTTTATTCTTACCCATAGGAGAGGCATTTCCTCCTAAAGTTTGTTTTACCATAGGAGACGCATTTCCTCCTAAGTTTGTTCTTACCCATAGGAGAGGCATTTCCTCCTAAGTTTATTCTTACCCATAGGAGAGGCATTTCCTCCTAAGTTTGTTTTACCCATAGGAGAGGCATTTCCTCCTAAGTTTGTCTTACCCATAGGAGAGTCATTTCCTCCTAAGTCTATTCTTACCCATAGGAGAGGCATTTCCTCCTAAGTTTATTCTTACCCGTAGGAGAGGCATTTCCTCCTAAGTTTATTCTTACCCGTAGGAGAGGCATTTCCTCCTAAAGTTTGTTTTACCATAGGAGAGGCATTTCCTCCTAAGTTTGTCTTACCCATTGGAGAGGCATTTCCTCCTAAGCTTTTCTTACCCATAGGAGAGGCATTTCCTCTTAAAGTTTGTTTTACCCATAGGAGAGGCATTTCCTCCTAAGTTTGTCTTACCCATAGGAGAGGCATTTCCTCCTAAGTTTATTCTTACCCATAGGAGAGGTATTTCCTCCTAAGTTTATTCTTACCCGTAGGAGAGGCATTTCCTCCTAAGTTTATTCTTACCCATAGGAGAGGCATTTCCTCCAGTTTGTTTTACCATAGGAGAGGCATTTCCTCCTAAGTTTGGTGTTACCCATAGTAGAGGTGTTTCCTCCTAAGTTTAGTTTTACCCCTAGGAGAGGCATTTCCTCCTAAGTTTACTGTTACACATAGGAGACGCATTTCCTCCTAAGTTTGTTTTACCATAGTAGAGGCATTTCCTCCTAAGTTTGTTCTTACCCATAGGAGAGGCATTTCCTCCTAAGTTTATTTTTACCCATAGGAGAGGCATTTCCTCCTAAATTTGGTTTTACCCGTAGGAGAGGCATTTCCTCTTAAGTTTGTCTTACCCATAGGAGAGGCATTTCCTCCTAAGTTTATTCTTACCCATAGGAGAGGTATTTCCTCCTAAGTTTATTCTTACCCGTAGGAGAGGCATTTCCTCCTAAGTTTATTCTTATCCATAGGAGAGGCATTTCCTCCTAAAGTTTGTTTTACCCATAGGAGAGGCATTTCCTCCTAAGTTTGTCTTACCCATAGGAGAGGCATTTCCTCCTAAGTTTATTCTTACCCATAGGAGAGGCATCTCCTCCTAAGTTTATTCTTACCCGTAGGAGATGCATTTCCTCCTAAGTTTATTCTTACCCATAGGAGAGGCATTTCCTCCAGTTTGTTTTACCTATAGGAGAGGCATTTCCTCTAGTTTGTTTTACCCATGGGAGAGACATTTCCTCCTAAGTTTGCCTTACCCATAGGAGAGACATTTCCTCCTAAGTTTATTCTTACCCATAGGAGAGGCATTTCCTCCTAAGTTTATTCTTACCCGTAGGAGAGGCATTTCCTCGTAAGTTTATTCTTACCCATAGGAGAGGCATTTCCTCCAGTTTTTTTTACCATAGGAGAGGCATTTCCTCCTAAGTTTAGTTTTACCCATAGGAGAGGCATTTCCTCCTAAAGTTTGTTTTTCCCATAGTAGAGGCATTTCCTCCTAAGTTTGTCTTACGTATAGGAAAGGCATTTCCTCCTAAGTTTGTATTACCCATAGGAGAGGCATTTCCTCCTAAGTTTATTTTTACCCATAGGAGAGGCATTTCCTCCTAAGTTTGTCTTACCCATAGGAGAGGCATTTCCTCCTAAGTTTATTTTTACCCATAGAAGAGGCATTTCCTCCTAAGTTTGTCTTACCCATAGGAGAGGCATTTCCTCCTAAGTTGGTTTACTCTCATTATTGCATCAATAGTAGAAGTGGTTTACAATTTGGCTAACAACTCACAAATATTCCTAGTGCAAACTAGGGCAAAAATTTCGTTTGTTTTTGTTTACTTTAGCTGCAGGAGCCCGCCTGGAGAACAGAGGAATGAATTTCATTTTAAGTGTTGAAATTGAGAGCCCGCCCATATAATAGAGGAGTACATTCAAGTTGGAAGTCAGGAGCTCGCCTGTATAACAGAGGAATGCATCTCAAGATCAAGTCAGAAGCCAGTAATGCGGAGGGTTACAACAAAAATACCCCAGCATGAATCCCAACAGGAGTCAGAAGGAAGACCACAAGTCGAGCCAAAGTAGAGAAATACCGGAGGAAACACAACTCAATGAGACATCAAGGCAACGAGAGACACAAGAGCAAGAATGAAGATCTAAATAAGATTTTGTAATGCATAGACTATAGTTTAGTCTAGCTTCTTGTTTCCTTTCCGCGTGGTGTAATAAGGAGGTTAGTAAGTAGCAGTAACAACATGCAATAGCAGTAACAGTAAATCCACGGCTCCATGGTAGTCCCAGCTACCAAAACTTCCCGAACTACATTGACTTGATTCCCTTTAGCCAGGAATATGTAGGAAACCTTTGGAGCAGAGGTTCAGTCAAATCTTTCAAAAATGCTTCACACGGAGTAGCCGAACGGGCAAAAATCGCTCATATACGCTCACTTTTTCTTTGCACAAAAACCCTTCGTGTTTCCGGACAAAGAGGGGCAACTGTGAGCACGTGATTTTTGCCCTACGAGGACTACTCCCAAAAAATTCAAAATAAAATAGTTTTGTGTTGTCCGTAATTTATTCATATTTGTTTGTGCATGTTTATTTCTACTTTAATTAAGAAAAATACAAAAATATGTGTCGCATGTGCATTTACGATTTAATTGTGCATTTAGGAATTAATTAAACCTTAATTTGGTTTTAAAAGGAAAATCACAAAAATATGCATTTTTATGCTATTTGTTGTCATTGTGTGATTTTATTTTAATGTTCTAAATTGTGTGTTAATTGTTGTTATGTGTTAGTTAATAGTTTAATTTTTTGTTTCACATTTTTGGGAATTTTGTTAAATGTTAAATTATAAGAAGGAAAAGAAAAGGTTGAAAAATTAAGGGAAATTCGGATTGGGCTCATGTCAAACCGAAGAAAGTCAGGCCCAAAGCTATACATTGACCCAGTCCATGACCCAGCCTCTCGGACGAAAGAAATGACGTCGTTTTAGGAGCTTTGATCTGAGCCGTTCATCTCCCTTGATCCAACGGTCTCAAACATGCCTCATAGCCCGACCCGTTCCCATTTGAGACCGACCCAGTCTCACAGTTAAACCACACGTCGTTGTTCCCATTGACGAAAAGATCCTGGCCATTGATCTCACTAGATCCAACGGCCAGGATCAAACCACCCACCCCATATATAACTCCTCATCTCTCTACCCAGCCCTCCCCCATAGCCAAACCCCCCTCTTCGTCTTTGAAGTTCAGAGTTGGTTCCCTTGAAAACCCTAGCCGCCACCCCACCCCTTCGCCTGAAGGCCGGCGCCAACGGCGCCGCTGGCCATGAAACTAACACCCATGAACCACCATGATCCCCTCTCTCCAAATCCACACACAACTTACCTCGAATCTTCCCCAAACGTCTCGAATCTTCACTTGAAGGTTTGAGCAAAAACCGAATCTACACCAACCAACCCCAGATTCACACCGGTCACTCCCCTGGCCTCACTCGTAACCAAACCAAGCTTGGTTTGGTTCGAATCTAGGATGAAACCTTCGAGCCCCAAATCGGACTGTATAAACCCTAGAACTCAAAAACGTGGGGGTCTTTCCAGTTTAAAGGAGAGTTGGGGTCTAATAGACCTTAATCGAGGTGTTCTCAGTCGAGGACACTTCGATTAAAGTTCGTTCGTCCTCAAAGAGGTCGAGTCCAGTTCGAGCATGGGTCATTTTTGTTCTTAAGCTTCCGAGGTAATTTCTTCTTTCTTTCCTTCTGTTTGTGTGCTATTTGTGTTTGTTTACATGTTAGTTTGATTTGTTTGATTTTTCTGTTATTTTTCCTTCAATTTTCTCCGACTTCATAAGACCTTTTGTTTAGTTCAAATCAGCTTCTGTTTGTTTGTTGATCATTGTTATTGTAAGTTGTGTGTCCATCCTGTTTAGAGTCATAGAATAGTTTAGTTCATATCAAGGTTCCCTAGTAAAATCACTGAAGCTAATTTGGTTACCCGCTTGAGGTATTTTGGTTATTAGCTATCTGTTGTAGCTCGTATAGTCAACTAAATGAATGTCGTCAATTGAATTCATTGAAAGAAACTAGGGAACCACGAATTGTTCATTCCCGTGTTTGCCATTTCTGCCTCTTTTCTGTTCTTATGTGATTGAGTTGAAGTTGTTGAACATATCCAGTTGCTTCTTTGAACCAAACTGGCTCGCTCATTTTAATATCACATGAACCTCATTCCCCCACCCCTTCTGCCTGAAATCAGTTTGCATGTTTGGATAGGATTGAATTGGTCACAGCTGTATAATCTGATAGTTAGTAATCAATGATTAGTTGAATTTAGAGGGGTTTATATACTGACTATTAAGAGTTAGGGCATAACAGTAATCTTCAGGGGGTTAAGGGTAATTTTGGTATTTGACAGTGTTTAATTGGAATTAATTTAAGAACATGTCAAGTGGTAATAGATAACATTAGTATAATTGTCAGTGGGGAACCAGACAACAGCCATGGGAATTAAATGAATACTATAAGCCCCCATAAATATTGATTAAAACAAAGGGAACAAGTGTGGGGAACCAAATAGTTTGCATCAAGAAAAGACACTTAGGCATGGGAAGTTAAGGGGTTTGGGCAGAGTTAAGGTCTGAAGGGATCAAGGCAGCCTTGGGCTTGCCTACTTTGCCTATAAATAGGCTCATTTAGAACAAAGTAAGGGGTTGGACACTAAGATTTCAGAATTTAAAAAAGCAAAAAAAAAAACTGTGCTGGTTTTGAATCTTCATAAGTCAGAAGATATTGAGTGTGAGATAGCTGGAATTTGAATCGAAAAGTCCAGAGTTAGAGATCTGTGGTTCTAGGCTGCTTTCTTACATCTATTTTCAGCATATTGAGAGATAGAAACTGAAAAGAGAAGTCTTTTCTTCACTGCTGAATACAATACTGTTATAGCTTCATTGGCCTGTCGATTGTTCAATATTGCTGGGTTTTTCAAACTGGTTTTGCTGGGTCTGCTACTTGGGTGACCTGTTACTGTTTCATTGAGTGTCCTGGGTTTCTGTTTGGTTTTAAAAATCTGTCACTGGGTCCTTTTTGCTGTTGATTGCTGGTTGTTATTGTTGTTGTTGTTGTGTATGCTACTGCTGCACTGATCACTCTTCTTCTTCTTTTGCTTTCCAATATCAGGTACGCAACTGAGCCACTGGTTCAATGTAAGCTGAAATTTGAAGCATGAATGAAAAATGAAGAGTTGAAGTTGTTTTGAATACCTTTTAGTTATATATTGAACATTAAGCAGTATACATATAATAGTTCATGTCTTCTACTAGAATCATGTAGGTGTGGGCTATGTATAATTGAACAATGTTTTGTAGTAGTTTGGTTGTAAACTTCCTCCCTTGTATGCTTAGTTAAAATGGATTGATGTTGTAGAAAGCATGTTCTGTTGTTTCAGTATTATCTGCTAAATAGTATATCTCGAAAGCCTGTTAGGCCTCTTAGACTATTTCTAAATACTTAATAGTTACCTCATGGAACAAAAGGCTTGTTTTGAAACTTATAGGAACATTGTTTAATTAGATAGCACGGGTTCACATTTCAGCCCCTTCTAAATGTCAAACATATATAAAATAAGTTAACTAGGCCCAATTAGAATAAGGATGGCCCAGGCCCAGTTTCACGCCATGCACATTGGGCCTGGGCCCATAACTGTCAAGCGGATGGCTATTACTACGTTCATTTTAGATTTAACGAATCATGTTCGAAACTTAACTATAATAACTCGTAAGTATGTAAATAAAGTAGGACCTTTTCTTCATTTATTTTAGAGACAAACGAAATAGAAAACATAGTCATTATAGGACGACCTTTAAAATAAAATGAGGCGCGCCTCGCCAAATAAATTACAAATCGCGGGGCCCTCAATAAATGTATACAATAACTGGTTAGACTTCGGAGTTGGCGTTTAGCGAATTTTCACGGCCTCTTCCTAAAATAACAATACGTTAGTCTCTTTAAGATGCGCCTTAATTAATCTTACCTTCTTAAATACGGGTGTGCATTTATGTAACCCAAATCCAAATCCCAATGAATTCGAAATGCGTCGACCAATCACGAGTACATTGATTGTGGCGTGGTTCGAAATGCGTTTCCATGACGTTGCAATTCTTTAAAACAAACTAACAGATGAGATGAGCCTCGCCAAACAAAAAATGCACAAGTTGTGGGGCCCTCTATACGTGTTTGCGAAGTTGCTTAGACTCCGGGACGGGCCATTTAGCAGAATTTTACGGCCTCGCCCAAAAAAAATAACACTACGCTAGTCGCTTAGGGCGCATCTTTATTAAAATTATTTCCTTAAATACGGGTGTGCATTTATGTGACCCAAATCCAAATCTCAACGATAGCCTCGGGTATATTGATTGTGACGAGGTTTGAGATACGTTTTCACGACGTTGCAATTCTTTGTAAAAAATAACAACAATATCATCCGGTATTTCAATGTTTCTATGCTCCGGAAGCATATTGGGGATCCGTCTCATATTCTGGATTTCAACACGGTTCAGTTGGATGATGATTTGACTTATGATGTGGAGCCAGTAGCTATTTTGGGTCGGCAGGTTCGAAAGTTGAGGTCAAAGGATATAGATTCAGTGAAAGTGCAGTGGAGAGGTCGGCACGTGGAGGAGGCTACCTGGGAGACCGAGCGGGAGATGCAGAGCAGATATCCTCACCTATTGAGGCTTCAGGTATGTTTCTTGACTCGTTCGAGGATGAACATTTGTTTCAGTTGGGGAGGATGTGACGACCCGGTCAGTCGTCTCATGAGTTACCGCTCTGTTTCCCCCATTTCTACTTCTTTATGCTTCGTTATTTGTATTTTATGGTATCGGGTTGGTTGGATCGACTCCGGAATGATTTTGGTAAGGTTCGAGACACTTAGTCTCTTTTAAGAAAGTTTTAGTTGGAAAAGCCAATCGTATGTTAACTTATGTATTAGAGGGCTCGGATGCGAGTTCCGATGGTGAGGTTAGCTTTGGGAGGTGATTTATGGCTTAGGAGCGTGATCGGAATGGGTTTTGGAGGTTTGGAGTAGATTTAGCCTTGAATTGGTGAAGTTAATATTATGGCGGTTTCCGGTTGATAGGCAAGATTTTGATATAGGGCTCAGAATTAAATTCCGAGAGTTGTAGTAGCTCTGTTGGGTCATTTAAGATGTGTGTGTAAAATTTCAGGTCATTCGGACGTGGTTTGGTTGGGTTTTTGATCAAAGCGTATTTTAGAAGATTTTAGAAACTTAGTCTTGAATCCGATGTGATTTGGTAGATTTGTTGTTGTTTGAGGTATTTTGATGATTGGAACAAGTTTGAATAAGGTATTGGGTCATGTTTGATCTTTTGGTTGAGGTCCCGGGGGCCTCAGAATGATTTCAGATGGTTAATGGAGAGGTTGAGATATTTTGCAGCTGAAGTTTTTGCTTCTTCTGGTGTTTTCGCACCTGCGGTTTGGGGACCGCAGGTGCGATGAGGGAGTCGCAGAAGCAGAGAGGTTGAGGGAGTCAGGGACCGCAGAAGCGGTGGGCTGGACCGCATCTGTGAGGTCGCAGATGCGGAAGGTGATCGTAGAAACGGGTTGGGCTGCTTAAGTGAGTTCCGCAGAAGCGAAGATATGACCGCAAATGTGGTACCGCAGAAGCGGTTGACGAGTCACAGATGCGAAAATGCCTAGCAGATCATATAAATTATGTCATTTCGCGAGTTTGAGTAATTCCACCATTTTTGGACTTTGGGAACTTTTGAATGATTTGGAAGAGGGATTTCAAGGGAACTTCGCTAAGGTAAGGATTTTCGACCTAAAACACATTTCTATGGTAGTATTTCATGGATTAAGACTGAAATTTAAGGAATTAGAGGGCTACAAATAGAGGGTTAGGGCTTGAATTTAAGAGGCCTTAAAATGAGGATTTGAGGGGTCATTTGAACTCCGATTTTGGTATTCTTGATATGCATAGACTCGTAGGGAGATGAGGAATCTATTGATGTGAAAATTTCTGATTTTTGTGACGTGGGCCCAGGAGTCAGGTTTTGGTAATTTCAGGATGTGTGCCCTTTGTTGATTGTTTTCCCTTGGGCTTTGTTCCCTTAGCATATGTTAACGTCCTCATTCTGATTTTGGATAGATTCGACGTGCGTGGAGGTCGATTCGAGGGGCGAAGGCGTAGCGAGCTAGAGATTAGCTGGTTTGAGGTGAGTAATGATTGTAAATGATATTCTGAGGGTTTGAAACCCCGGATTTGCACAGTAGTGTTATATTGAGGTGAGGCACACGCTCAATGACGAGCGTGGGGTCGTGCACTATTAGAGATTGTAACTTGGTCCATCCTGATTGATGATTTTACCGTGTATTTGATTGAAAACTATTTGTTATCATCATTATTTGGGTTGAATGCCATATTTGGGCTTCGTGCCAACTATTTGAACCCTTTGGAGATTTTCATTGCTATTTCCTCACTGTTTTGACTTTATACTCGAACTCAGTCATGTTATTTTCCACTGTTTTCATACTCAACCATGTTTACTCAGTTTTAAGACTTAAATGATACTTTAAATAATGTTTGGGCTGAGAAACACTATTTTACTATTGCCTTAGTGGCTTGTGAGTATTTTTGACTGAGTAAGGCCGAGGGCCTATATTGTGAGAAAACACTAATACTGATTTGAGGCCGAGGGCCTAGATTTGATGCCACGAGATGTCTTGTTATTGTTCTTGGTTCATAAGGGGTCCCTCCAGGAATCTGCACACCCTCAGTGAGCGCGGGTACCCATTGTGATGTGAGGTTGAGCCCGAGGGGCTAGTATTGTGATCTGAGATTTGAGACCGAGGGGGCTGGTACTATTCTGAGATGTTGCCCGAGGGGCGGATTTGTTGATATTGTGCCCGAGGGGCGAGCTTTTATATGTTTACTTTTCATAATTGACTGTCAATTACTTGCTTAAGTATTGAAAAAAGGCTTTTCATGAAAACGCATTTGAGTTAAAGGTTTTTACCTATCTTTCACTGATTCTCTGATTTTAAATGGTTTTACTGCTTCATTATAGAATGCTTTGTGCCTTACGTGATTTCTCTCTTTCAATCTTTATTTACATTTGTTACTCACTAAGTTGGAGTACTCATTTTACTCTTTGCACCCCTGTGTGCAGATTCAGGCGTTGCGAATCCTACTAGTGCGAGTTGAGAGCTCCCAGCAGATATCGAAGTCCACGAGGTAGATGCTTGATGTCCGCAGTCCCGTGTTTCTCCTCCTTTATCATTTCTATCTCTTTTCAGATATTTGTACTAGCTTATAGACTTAGCAGACTTGTATCATGACTCATAGACGCTCATGACTTGTGACACCCTGGTTAGGGCTGTGTCGGGTTGTATTTTCGCTACTTATTATCATTAAATCATGTTTTAGACTGATTTCATGTTGTTTAGCTTCTTTAACAAGTGAATTGGGTTTAGTTGGCTGGCCTTGTCTTCACGTGAGGCGCCATCACGATTGGGTTTAGGGTTAGGGTCGTGACAGCTATGTACGCATGAGGTGACGAGAGTTTGTGCGTAGATATATTCCATGATATGTCCGTGTAGACTTAGATCAAACATGCTTTTAATTGTACTGTTGTGTTTATAATGCGTATTACCTATCTTGAATAGGGTTAGAACTAGGGATTTTAATGTTGCAATTATCAACTTAGCCTTCTTACTGTGGTAAATTGATGAATACTTAATAACTATGAAAAATCCATGTCCTCTTGCGTCGGAAGTACTTCCGCGAGCGAAGTAAACTTCTCTACTCTAATGGGATAGGGTCGTTCACCTCGGCAGTAGAGTAACACCACTCTTATAGGATCGGGTCGTTCGCCTCGGTAGTATGGTAACACCACTATTATGGGATCAGCCGTTCGCCTCGCCAATATGTGTCACGACCCAAAACCAACCATTGTTATGGCGCCTATTATAGAACTAGGCAAGCCAACTACTCAGACATTCCCAACACTTTAAAGATTTGAAAGATACAGAAGTAGTTATATTTAAGGAAAACCTTTTTAAAAGTAAAATAAGAAATCAAAACTCAATACAAAATCTCTCCCAAAACCGGGGCGTCACTGAGTATATGAGCATCTACATAAAGATATAATCTAGTACACTGTCTAGAAAACAAAACTGAAACATAAAATGAAAGATAAGAGGGGAGAGTCAATGTCTGCGAATGCCAAGCAGCTACCTCGATGATCTCCGAAGGTCCAGACTCCGTAACTTAGCAACCGCTGTGATCGGAAGCACCTGAATCTGCACACGAGATACAGGGTGCAACGTGAGTACAACCAAATCAATAAGTAACAAATCTAAATTTTGGACTAAAAGTAGTGACGAACTTAGCAGGTACAGTTTAATATAAAAATAACAGTACAAGTTAACAGTTAAACTCAATACATGATAAGATAGATCAATTTTGAATGATATGAGGAATATGACCTCTCTACATCTACATGCAAATGCACATGTTGTATGTGATGCACCACGCTGAAAGCCTCGTGTACTCACACTCTCAGAATACTCATTCACTCAGTACCATATATGGCCAATCCAGCCCATGGAAGATCCATCCCAGATATATACACATCAACTAACAGTCAGTCACTCAGTACTGTATAAGGTCATTGCAGCCCAGGGGAAGATCCATCCCCAAATGTAAATGATTTTGGAAAGATCCATGCTCAGGGAAGGTACATCCCTCAATATAAATTAGCTATGCTCACTGGGAGTGTGTACAGACTCCGGATGGGCTCCTTCAGCTCAAGCGCTATAATAAGCTAGATCTAGGCATATATCTATAAAACCTTTTGCAGCATGCAGATCGATCCCATAAATGTCACTCACAATCACACCCTCGCCCTTACTCAATCATCAATCTCTCTAGTCTCTCTCTCTCTATTGGGCTCAATATGTCGTGAAACTAGGCAAAAAGATGATATGATGTATTAATAAATAGCAACATAGACTGAGATATGATATGAAATGAATAAATATGACCGAGTACGAAATTTCAATGTAATCAATAAGTCAACAGCAAGAAACGACCACTATGGTTCCCAACAGTATTAGCATATAGGTTAAACATAATTTCTAGCATGATTGGCAGCTCAATTACTTTATCACATGATGAAAACACGTATATTAACAAGATAAATCCGCTATACAGTTCTATGGAATCGACCAAGTCACAGTTCTTATGGTGCACACCCACACGACCGTCACTTTGCATGTATGTCACCTCAATACCAATCATATAACACATAATTTAGGGTTTCGTATCCTCAGGACCAAGTTTAGAAGTGTTACTTACCTCAATCTGAGCAAATCACTACTCCAATACACCTTTGCCTTATGAAACGGCCTCCGAATCTAGCCATAAACAATGTAGTACAATCAACACGGGCTAAAGAAATCAATTCCATAAGGAAATACTAAGTTATTAATCACAAGTCAAAAGTCGACTTAGAAGCCGCCTCCTTGGCCCACGACTCAAAATCCGATAAATGTTACAAAACCTGAAGCTCATTCAACCACGAGTCCAACCATATCAAATTTGCCAAAATCCGACACAAAATCAAACTTTCCAAATCCCTAGCCTCAAATTTCCAAATTTCACCTCAAAACCACACAATCTGGATGGGAAAATCAATGGGGAAACAAGATTATTGAATAAAAATGAGCACAAGTTACTTACCTCAAGAAACCCCTCGAAAATCTCTCAAAATAGCATAATACCAAGCTTGATATGTTCAAAATGGTGAAAAAGACGGAACCCCCATTTTTAATATACTGCCCAGGCCTTCTCGCACCTGCTGCCACTTATCCGCTTCTGCAGTGTTGCATAAGAGACAATTCTCCCGCTTCTTTGGTTTCCTCTGCTCCTACGGTCGGGCTCCCACAAAGCTGCTTTTGCGGACCTAGCTCCCATCTCCATTTTCGCTTTTGCGCTCCCATCGCCACATCCGCGGCCACACAGGTGCGGTAATTCTCTCGCACCGGACATTTATGGTTTTGTATACAACCAAAAGTGAGGACACAAATGTCTTAGAAAGATCAACATTAGACTTGGAATGATTCATCACGTTGTGAGGATTTGTGAGGCCAAAAGTGTTTACATTCTCGCCTGCATTTTGAGTGGCTCTTTAGTTTCTTATTGAATTCTATCATATTGTCGAACAACAATAACTATGCCTCAATCCCAAGCAGGTTGAGATTGACTATATAAATTCTTACTATATAGCTCAATTTAGGCTTGTTCAATCTAATAACATATGGCCTAACTGTATTAGCTAAAAAATGAAAACACTAGGCTCTACTTTATCAAAACAACAACATACCACATATAAGGTCTCACAAATAAGGTCTAGAAGGATAGTGTGCACATAGCTTTATCCTAGTGTGCACATAGCTTTATCCCTATCTTGTACAAGTAGAGAGGTTGTTTTCGATAGACCTTCGGTTCAATGCAAGCATGCATAATCACAACAGAATAGAGTAATAAAAAAAATCAAAGAAGCAATAATATCATGAAGATAATATAAAAACTAAAACAAAAGCAACATCAAGTAATAATAGAAATCTAAGAATATGGAAAACAAGAATAAAGTAACGCTAGTACTACTGGAATGAAAGAGACGATGCTCGACTGCCTACTAATCTTCTACCATAATTCCCGACCTTTACACCCTCCTATCAAGGGTCATATGATCGGCAAACTGATGATGCACCAATATGTCATAATTGTGTCTCCGTTGTAGATCCACAACAATATATTTTCCATTTTCCTCTTCACAATTACAAACGTTTATCATCTTAAACCTATTGTACATGTACGAAAATTATTTCTTGGAAAAATATTATTTCCACAAACACACATAAAAAAGATATTTTTTTGAAGCAGTATCAGATATTTAGATGATACCCCTTACCAAATCGTCTTTGCCTCAAACATACATTTCTACAAATAAAATAGAAGTTGTTATCTAATAATCTCATAATGCAGAATGTCTACGACTAGTTCCAAGAGCAATTGACTGGGATATTCCTATTTGATTCTTCTCTTGGTTAAGTTGATAATATACTGAATTTTCATATTTTCCATCCCACCTGTTGATCATATTATATGAATTATTACACAATGATATAATGTAAGGTAATTAAAGAAGAACAATTTTGAATGCTTACAAACCTGAACTCTTCTTTGTCTCTAATTTGTAGCTCCAAATGTTCTTCAAACGGCGTGAAAATCATGGTGAGTTGCTCATCTTTCACCTTCTCAAGAGTTGGAGGGTACCACTGACAACAAATGAGGTAGCAACATAACTTAGTTTAAGGTTCTTCTGTAATGGTTTAAATAAAAGATTGGACTAAATCCATTCTAATGCACTTCTAGAGTAAATAATCCATCAAACCATAGTTAGCATAATTATGTCATTTCTTGCTCATTTTTCCTTGAGCCATGTGATTGAAAATAATCTCTTTACTTTCTTAAGGTAAGGATAAGGTCTGCATACACATTGCTTTCCCCGGACTTTACTTATGAGATTACATTAGGTTTGTTTTTTGTTCTTTCTCATTTTCGTAAATCTTTGCACGACTCAATACTTCCTTCAGTCACGCAAATATTAGTTGTATTGACAAATTGATTTTGTTCCAAAATATATGGCGTTTTAGAATAATAAGAAGTATTTGTTACTTTTCTTCTTCGAATTCACGTTACTGTTCCAATTAGTGGAGTGTTAATTAAGTGAAACATTTAAGAGAGACATCGGTCTAGTTCATATACTCTTATAATTAAAGCTACTAGATATCTTTCTTAATTGTACGCGATAACCTTATAATACAGATAACACGGACCGGATGTAGCATAATATATTTAAATTGGGTTGGTGATAATAACAAACATGAATGTGTGATGTGTGATGTACACAGGGAACGCGATGCACAAAATATTTCGCATTCACATAGGGTTCGGAGAAGGGCCACCCCCATAAGGGTGCGATGTAGACACCTACCCTAAAGCAAGCATCAGTGTTTGCTTCAACGACTCTGACTCATGATCAACATGTTATACAAAAATGACGTTACTGTTTCTCTAAGGCTCCCCTCGAGAGGAAGAGAAACATACATTTGGAGAATTAGCCTTGTCAATTATGATAGCTCGTATGCCCTTATAAATGGAAAAATAAACTCAACTAATTAGATACAAATGGGAGATATATTACAATTCAACTTTCTTAATACAAATTATTGATAAATATGTACATATTTAATTACGTCATAGATATCGCTAGATATGATTGTTCTCAATATGTTTATTGAAAGTCTAAATTTTTGCTTGAGGCATTCAGACAACGTTAGTTTTCTTCCTTCTTGAATCTAAAATATTTGAGATTATAGATAACTAGTTTATTTATAAGATATTACATATAAATTTTTTGAATGATTGTGAGTGGTAACCTACAGTAATATAGTGCAAAATATTTATACTGTCAATATATATAATTAAATCCTTTGGTCTTCAAAATGTATAGAAGTCAAAGCAAGTTTATATTGGTTCCGGAGCCCGGTACAGGTCTTATATGTGGTTTAAATTGAGCATGTAAAATTTGGTAAGCAACGGAGGTCATATGACGTGATTTGGAACCTTAGTTGTAAAATTTGAAACTTTGGAAGTTTTTGAGATTTTCTTTGATTTTGATGCTAAATTCATAGTTGTTGATGTTATTTTGGTGATTGGATTGCACGAGCAAGTCCGTATGATATTTTTGGGTTAGTGTGCATGTTTGGTTTGGAGCCCCGAGGGCTCGGGTGAGTTTTGGTTAGGCCACGGAGTGAAATTTGGACTTAGGAATTTCTGGTATGTTGCAGGTCTGCAGACTTCGCAAATGCAAAATCTTATCGCAAATGCGAAGACGAACTGGGCTGCCATGGGTCACAAATGCAATGTATTTATCGCAAAAGCGATATCGCAAATGCAAATGTCCCTTCCCAAATGCGAAAATGCCCTGAACTCCCCAGTGTCGCAAATGCGACAATCCTATCGCAAAAGCAAGTTCGCAATTGCGAACGTTAATCACAAATGCGATGATAGCAGTCTTATGAAGGGTTCGCAATTTGCGAACCCTTGGCCGCAATTGCGACATCTGCAACCTGCAAATTCATAGCTTAGCCGAAAATCTTTCATTTTTCAAACTCTTTCAAAACCAAAACACCTTTGGACGATTTTTCAAAGACAAGTACTCGTCCAAATCGATTGTAAGTCATTTCTAACTCGTTTTCTTTGATCTTTAACATCTTTTCTTATGATTTCAACTCAAATCAAAGGTTTTCACGAGGGAAAATTGGGTGTTTTGGGTAGAACCTAGGTTTTTAAAATTTTGGGGATTTGGACCTCGATTTGAGGTCCGATATCAAAATAAATTATATATTTGGGTTCATGATAGAATGGGTAATCGGGTTTTGGTTTGAACCTCGGGTTTTGACCATGTGGGCCTGGGGCGATTTTTGACTTTTTGGGGAAAACTTTAGAAAACCTATTTTCATGCATTAGAATTGCTTCATTTATCATTTATTGATATAATTAAGTAACTTTTGGCTAGATACGAGTGAATTGGTGGTGGAATCGAGAGGTAAAGCGGTAGTTGAGACTTGAATTGTGTTCATGGCATCGAGGTATGTGTTTGGTCTAACCTTAGCTTGAGGAATTAGGAGTTGTGTCTGATTTGCTACGTGTTAATTGTTGAGTACGACGTATAGGCATGGTGATGAGTATCTATACGTTGGTGTCAAACATGCACGTAAGTCTTATACTATGATTAATGTGGCTCTGTTTGTATTGTTCATAACTTATGTGATGATTCCTATTGTTGAGCAAAGCTTGTGGAAGTAATATTAGTATTTGAATATTGAAGAGCGTTGGCTCAAGTTGTTAAATGAATTGTGGAAGTATAATTGACGATTGAACCTTATAGAGCATTGGCTCAAGTTGCGAAATGAGTTGTGAAGTAAATGTGAAAAGAGAAGAGAATTATTATATTGTCTCCCTTGCCGGGATGTCGTTGCTTTTAATGCTATCTCCTTAGCCGGGATGTTGATGCTTTTGATATTGTTCCCTTGCCGGGATTCAATTCTTGTACCATTGTTCCCTTGCCGGGATTTTATTGTGATTTTATTTATTTTCTTGCCCAAATTGCTTTGTGATTGTTGCTTGGGTGAGGAAGAGTGTTAAAGCATGAAGGGAGATGTCGTGCATTATTTTGGTAAGAGAGTGTTAAAGCACTAAGGGTGATACCACGTATGATTTTGTGAGGAAGAGTGTAAAAGAACGAAGGGTGATACCATGTATGATTGTTTTTCTGATTTTTGCTGATAATTGAGTTATGTTGTCCTTTACGTTTATTTACTGATTTTCTGTTGTTACTTGATTTTATTTTGAAGTTATTGATTCCCTAGCCCAAATTGCTTTGTGATTATTGCTTGGGTGAGGAGGAGTGTAAAGCACGAAGGGTGATGCCGTGTACTGTTTTGGTGAGAAAGTGTTAAAGCACGAAGGGTGATGCCGTGCATTGTTTTTGTGAGTGAGTGTTAAAGCACGAAGGGTGATACCGTGCACTTGTCTTGATTTCCTGACTTTTATTGATAACTGAGTTATGGCTTCTCTACGTTTAATTGTTGGTTTTTTGTTGATTCTTGTTGTACCCCGCAGCATGATCCGCACATCCTATCTTCAATTGAACTATGGTGATCCTTATATTTATTTGTTGTTCTTATGTTATTATTCGATGTCCCCGCCACATGTTTCCTCCCTCCCATCCTTAACTGTACATTTCTGCTTTTATTTTCCGTTGTATATGATTTAACTGCACATGTTTATTTGGTAGTCTGGTCCTAGTCTCGTCACTACTTCGCCGAGGTTAGGCTAGGACTTACCAGCACATGGGGTCGGTTGTGTTGATACTACACTCTGCACTGTGTGCAGATCCCAGTGTTGTAGCTTTTAGACAGTAGTGAAATTTGCTGCCTTCAGCCCATTCGGAGATCCAAGATAGTCCTGCAGGCCCTGCCATCTCCATCTATCCTTTCATCCTATTTCATTTATGTATTTCAGAAACAGTGTTGTATTTATTTCTCGGACCTTGTTCGTAGTATTCCTAGACCGTCTATGAAGTTGTGACACTAGTTTTGGGTAGTATTTGTTTAAGAAATTGTATTGAAAATATTTAAATGGTTTTATTTGTTTCTTTCGGTTGTTTAAATTCCGTTGTTTATAAACTGTTGGTTCATAATTGTTAAAGGATTAAAAAGGGAAAAAAGGCAAATAGTTCAAACGGTTTGCTTGCCTAGCTTTCACTAGTAGGCGCCATCACGACTCCCGAGGGTGGCAAATTCAGGTCGTGATACTTTTGCACATGTTTTTCGTATGCAGATCCAGTTGCACAGTCGCTGCTGCTCCGAAGGCTTCAAGGTACATCTGCCGCGTCCGCAGACCTCGGAGTCCCCCTCTATCTCCTTGTGTTGATTCTCCCTTTACTTTGTAGACATGTGATTTTTGACCCTCCCCAAAATTTCTTATATTTTAGCATGTAAATATTTAATTTAGGCCTAATATAGCTATTTCAACTAATTTTCTTGTGATTACTCTTTTACTAATTTTTATTACAAGAAAATAAAAATTAAACAAAAAATAGTTTCATTAATGTTTTGTAGTCATTTTTAATCTTGAAAAATACCAAAAGAAAACAGTTTCATTTATGGTCTATCTTTAATAGTTTATTTTAATTAATTGGGAGTAGTCTTATATTTTTTTAAATGCTTTATACTATTTTAAATAAGGAAAACTCAGGCCCTTAGTTAACGAAATCCAGATCTTCTAAGAAGCCCATGTTAGTTAATTTAAGACAATTTTAGCTCAATTTTGGACAAGAAAATGACCCAATTTCAAATTAGCCTTTGAACCCAAATCCCCATTGACCCAAAATTAACCCTTAGCCCAACACCCCTGCCGTTTAATTAAGCCCTAGACCTAGGAACTAAGGAGGGAGAGTTTCTCTTCAATCCTGGAAACACCCTCGCTCCCAAGAGAACGGCCATCTTCCAACCTAACTCCATCAGTGGCTGCTTCTTCACATCATCAAAAACGCACCACCCCTCTCTTCTCTAACCTAGCGACCTCACCACCTAATTGCAAAAGCTTCAGCAGCCACACAATAAGAACGAAAGGAGGGGAAAACAGAGACGAAACGGAAAAGAGAGGAAATTTTGGGGGAGATAGTCTTTGAGATAAAAATTTCTAATGTTTCTGTTTTTTGAGATTCTGAGCAAAATGCTACAAATTTAGTTTAGTTGTCAATTTTTTCTTCTGAAATCCAGAAAACAAAAAAATATTTAGTTTAGCTTTTCTTAGATTTTCGGCTCTCTTCTTCCGATTTTGGATTCTACTTCTTTTCGAAATCTTCCACTACCTTTGTTTCTTTGACATCCGAAAAAATCAGAAAAATATATACAAAGAAAGATTCTGGAATTTCTTCCTCATTTTTCGTTTCTGGTGTTCAAATATGGGATTCGATTGAGTTCGGAGTCCATCGAGTTTTTCTGCGCCGTTCGAGCCTTGCTACTGGTTCGCGGTTCTGAGTTTGAGTTGCTGTTATTTTCTTGCTGGGATTTTGGATTCAAAGCTCTGTAGTTGATCTCACTTCTATTATCAAAGGAAAGGTTCAACTTCAGGTTCATCTCTTTATTCCTTTTTAATTTTTTATGGTATTGATCGGAATGTGATAGTAATTGCGATTTTGTTAGTATGGAAAATGTATGCAAGTTTGTTTGGTTGTAATTAGCCTGTGATGTAATTTTTTTTCATGAATCATGATGAGTTTATATTGATTCTGATATGTTTGAGGGAAACGGACTAGTAGTGCGGATGTCGGAATGAATATTTAATTAACGACGTATTCCTTATGATCGTCATGCACCTGTTCCTAATTTCCAAAGGCACCGATGTGCTTGCTGCTTTGTTGGTCATTCGGAAGAAATCAGCATTGATGAGTTTGTCGTCTGAAATTTTTTGTTGCTGAAGGACTTCTAGCTTAGATTTTTGGAAGTTTACATTTCTGGATACAGTGCTTCAGAGTTCACGCATCTTAAATTTCTAAAGCCATGTCACTTAACAATCTTATAGGCTTTTAATAGCTTTTCGTTCGGTTAAAGTATTCAGAGTTTGTCATTTTCCATACTAAATTGAGTTATGGTGTCATCCCATTGTTTCATTTAAGGGTGTGTTGGTGTGAGCTCGAGTGTTAATGTCGGAAGAGTAAATCAGTTAGATAAAATTAGTAGGAGCTTTAGAAGGGACATGCTTAACTTTACACAAGAAATGGGGAAATGATAAGAAAATCTTTAGATGACCATTTTTTTTATGCAGACTCACTTTGCTTTTACATGCCTCATAGCTTTCTTTGATTCTCGCTTCTTCAGTTGTTTCGAATGTGTAGCTAGGAGTGTTATTCTTCCATCTCTTTCTTTATTTGTTTGATGTTGTAACAAACCCAAAATTCCTCACTATATAATAAGAAAGAGAATCACTAATTACAACCTTGAGATACCAATTGCAACACTCAAACTATACTATAATGGAAACTAAGTAACTACGAATAGAGATAAGAATAGGGATGAGAAGTAGAACTCAGAGAAAGGGGATGAGGTAGAGATTCAGAAGAGGAGATGAGAAGCACAGTCTTGAGCCAAAGCTGCAACATAATTCCCGTCCTCTGTATTCCCCCCGGATCCCAAATATAATGTCCTCCCATTCTATTTGGTTGTTTAGTCATTGGGCCTTTTCTCAATTTAGCTCCAGGCCTAATACTCCCAAGTGCATCAGCTTTGTTGCACACTTCTAGCCCATTATCCCATACTGAGTCACGCAGGTTCACAACAATACCTCCCGCCTAAAAAAGAACCTTGTCTTCAAGGTTCGAGTAAAGTAGAAAATGCAGCAATATCCGCTTGACCTTGTCAACAACAAACAGTAAATGCAACGCAACAGTAGGATAGTTGGTTTTCTCTTCCAATAGTTTCGCCTCACATATAGCTAGTAGAAGCATAACAGTACAACAATTTGCATCACCATTTGGCCGCAAGATCAATCTAGCTAAGTGTGAAGTTGCACCATGTATTTTGTCTTGAAGTTGAAACAATGTTATCCAATAAAAGGAGCCCTTACACTTCAAAACACAAGCCTGCATGAGTTGCAGAACTTTAGCTTCTAAAAGTTTTGAAGCAAGCCGAGCCAATCCAGATTTTATTCTTTCATAAGTGATTGTTTCACTATTATTTGTAGCCATGCTCACGAACATATATTTTAGATACTTGATTTCTTCTTCTGAAAAATCTGCTGCAATGACCTTTATTGCTGGTTTCATGAGATTGCCTATTACCCGGAACTGCTTCAGTTTGGACAGCACTATATGGTCTATTGGCTTGTCTGCTGCTTCCTCCCATTGAAAAGATGGTTGTTCAATAACTTTTGCGGAAGTACTTCTCTGTTTCGTATCCTCTGGTAGCATTGTTGGAACTAGATCCTTTGCATTATTTGTTATGGATGGCCATGCACTAAGGAGAAAGTCATTTACTCCATCGATGAAAATATGAAGTCCAAATATAGTCGCTTGCGTTGCATATTCATCCTTGCTAACCAGCAGGGAACTCTCTAGCTTAAGCTCCTTATGCATAACAACCATGAAATGGCCATTGTGGACTACATTTGGGAGCTGTCTAAAACTATCAACATGATCTTTCTATAATGAACATCCTCGGGTGATGGTTCCATCAAACAACTTCCCTCCAGCACACAGTACCATTGGAAGGTGCATATAACACTTGTCCTTATAAAATGATGTAGGCAAAATAGTCGAGCGATTTAGTACTATGCAACTCAGAAATAAACACTGAAAATTTTGTCGCAAATACTGCTTTAACACGAACTCTTCCAACCAAGCTGGGTTTGTAGACTCAACCAATAAGATATCATCAGTACATATGTCTCAATATCAAGGACCTTATTAGCCAATATGAACTTTTTATCACGTGGCAGAATAGACACATGCCTAAGAAAATGAATCACCCATGACTCCTTATGTGAAATTGGACTTAGCAGAAATCTATTTGGAACCCTCTGAGGAATGTTGTCAAATGCTAAGACTACACTGGTTCGTGATTTTTCCTCCGCAATAGTAGTTCCACTTCGGATTTCCACATTCCAATAGAAGCAAAAGGAAACCACTAAGGAATTGAAATTACTGAGTGAACTTTCTAACAATTCGGTAGCTATCTCAAAATTATCCACAAAGCTAAAAGGCTGAATCCATACGGAGACACTTAAAGTTGGCACGATTTTTCATTTGGACACTTGAACTCAAGGGTGTTTCTATTGAGCACTTATACTAACCGAAACTTATTCCAATTGAACACTTCTTGCTGAGTTGACACATAAAGTGAATTTCACTCGATATAGGCGCGTGAAGACCCACAAAAATAGATTTTTTATTTTTTTCTTTTTTATTTGCTTCTTCTTCTCCCTCAAAAACAAAACAGATCTGCCATGACATTGCTGGCCGGAGAGAAGTAGTCGCACCCCCTTCTTTCTCTCGTGTAATACTAAGCGCATGACACCAATCTATTTAGTAAAGACTTGAAACAAATACTTGCCAAATTCTTGCTTCACTGTATGCATTAAGAGCTAACAGAGAGGAAGAGCAATGAAGTAAAGCAGAAAAAAGAGCTGATGCTAAAGGCAAATGTCTGCGGCTTGAGATAATAAAAATATCAAATCAATATCCTCATTCAAAAATAGGAGCTATGTTCACACTTTCAGAGGAGAAGCTTTTGGAGGGATTTGAGATTCCCGGGTTCAAGCAAGAAATTGTTGAAATCTTATTGCAGAGAACTGTGACTAAATGAAAGCCACCATTAATAGGGTCTTTAAAAAGCTTGAAGGTTTAAAATGGGTTACTTGATTTGATGAAAGTTTGAGAACTTAATATTGGGGCTGTCTTCGGATCGTCGTGGGGAATCTTTAGCTGAAGTTATAACAAATTTGGAGGAGTTTCTCTTAAAAATTTGGATTAAAATCGTGCTTAGAACAAGAACACACATGAAAATAGTGAAGAGCACCAAGACCACTGATTATTTTGTTTATTAAATAGATTTAACATAGTTTTTTTCTTTTTTTTTTACTCAAAATAATATGTCCTTTTTTTATTCGTCATTCGCCACGTCAGCAGCGAGTGCATTGCACAAACTTTGTAAGTTTGGCTGATTGTCAAAGAAGTGCTCAATTGAATAAGTTTCGGTTCAATAGGAATACCTTTAAGTTCAGGTGTGTAAATGAAAAATCGTGCCAACTTTAAGTATCTCCGTATGTATTCAGCCAAGCTAAAAGCACCAGAATGTAGCGTAATGGGCAAGTACAGTGATTTATCCAAATGTACTTTCAAGTGCTCAAATAAAATGTGAGGAGGAACAGACTCACCGGGATCAAATGGTAGGTATATAGATATATGCTCATGCATCAATCTGATTCCATCCATAATCAAGAGGCCATTGACCCCGAGTGATTCGACCACTTCATTGTCAACCAAAGTTTAACTGAAATGGTACCGAAAATTATCAAACGACTGACTCGCATCAGTTCTTGAGTGCTTGTTATCTTCATATGTAACTATGATACCTTCTCCATTGCCAATGATAAAAGGAAGTCTATAGGCATGGATAATGAGATGGGTATTTACATAATCTTCACTCTCTGACTCCAGCTCTTTGCTGAGAACAGGACAAATAATCTCAAAGTCATCTGCCATAGGTGAGAACTCTTGAAAAGTTTGCGCAGCTGCTTGAGAAAAATTATCAAACACCTCGCCTTCGCGTGTTGCTGAGGATCCCTTAATTGGATCTATACTTGCCGAAACAAGAACTTCAGAAACGGGCGTAAATTGCACAAGAGAGGCACTAACCTCATCTCTGTGAGAGCTTTCATCAAACACCTGGACATCCTCTGAGTTTCCATTGTTTGAATCAGATCCCATTGCATCAGTAAGGACGTTAATATCTACTCTCTCTGTACCAAACACCTTGGAACAACAGCAGCCATGTGACATATTGTCCAACACCTGGGCTTCAATTTCTGTAGAATATTCCTTGATTGTGGCAATGTGACCTTCCAGCAATGCGAGATGCTCTGTACGAAAACGAATTCGCACCTTTGCAACAAAGTGTTCCCAATCCATCAATTGCTTGTTCCGTAGAAGCCATCGAAACCACTCCAGTGCCTCACCGTCTAGGTAAATAGATGCGCGTAATAGTTTGTTATTTTTCGACGTGCCATAAAATTCAAAGTAGCGTTCAGCCTGAGAAATCCATACCTCTGGATCCTCGCCACTGAATCGTCGGAATTCCACTGGAGTAGACTTACTCGTTGTAAGGTTTTCAACCAACTCATGTAACAATGAACGAATTTCAGCGATATCCTTCGACCACGAATCCTTCACGCTCTTAATTGAATCATCGATAGTTCGAAATATTTGGTCCTCCATTGAAGACCTCTGGATGAAAGCACCAATGTAACAAACCCAAAATTCCTCACTATATAATAAGAAAGAGAATCACTAATTACAACCTTGAGATACCAATTGCAACACTCAAACTATACTATAATGGAAACTAAGTAACTACGAATAGAGATAAGAATAAGGATGAGAAGCAGAACTCAGAGAAAGGGGATGAGGTAGAGATTCAGAAGAGATGAGAAGCACAGTCTTGAGCCAAAGCTGCAACATAATTCCCGTCCTCTGTATTCCCCCCGGATCCCAAATATAATGTCCTCCCATTCTATTTGGTTGTTTAGTCAGGGGCCTCTTCTCAATTTAGCTCTGCGCCCAATACTCCCAAGTGCATCAGTTTTGTTGCACATTTCTAGCCCATTATCCCATACTGAGTCACGCAGGTTCACAACAGATGTTTTGTTTGCTTTGGATTTGTTTCATCCTAATGAGCAAGAATTATTATGCCTGAAATTAAGGGGTGGGAGTTGGGGAAGATTTACCCCATTAGTGCTCAATTTACATGCTTTAGGAGTGGGCTTGGTCTAAAATGCATGAAATAACATGAAATTAATTTCTATTAGATTTATTCTACTTTTATTGTCCGCTAGGACCATGCTAGGCCGTCAACACTCGGGTAGGCGAATATAAGGATTTTCCTTTTCTTTTTTATTTTTATATGAGGTGAGAGGTCGCTCCCTTTAGTTAAATTTATCCGGGGAATGCCCCGAAGGATATGTAGATATTTTATTCCGGGGAATGCCCCGAAGAACTTTGTAAATATTTTGGAGGCCTTGACGAGCATTGAGGAGGCGCATATAGATTTGTAGTATTTTATTTTTATTTTTATTTTATTTTTATTTATTAGGTGGGGACGACCTCGAGCTTCTTGTGTTTATTTTTCTTTTCTGTAATTATTTTTACCTTGATTTGAATATTTTAAAAGCCAACTAAATCGAGTACGCAATCGTACTAGTTACCTAACACCTTCTCCCCGAGTCAATTGAACCCCTTACCCGAATCTCTGGTGCAGACATAGTTTTGTAATCCCAAGTGTTTTAAAAGAAAAATCATTTTTAAAAAAAAATGGTGACCTGGCATACCAAAACAAATGTCAGGTGGCGACTCTGAGTTATTTCCTTTTGAACACAATTTTTGTCACGTTCTAATTGGAAAACCCTTTTCAAGCTTTACAAACATTTTTATTAATTTAAGAGGGTTTAGTGAGTTTTTAAAAAAAGGGGTGTGACATACTTCTTTTAGATACTGATATGTAGAATTGTAGACAAATTCTTAGAAACTTGTGACTTATGGTGTTCTGGGTCTTGGAAGAATTTTGTGTATATTTTTAGAGTTGGTAATTGTACATGCCGAACGACATTTCTATCAGTATTTAATTATCTGTTGCAATTAGCTATTAAATTTATGCTTTCATTTTTATTATTCCGCAAATGCTAGGCTTACCTAGTCGTAAAGGCTAGGTGTCGTCACGACATCTTACGAAGGGAGATTTGGGTCGTGACATTGTGTCTACATTGTAGATCCACAACAATGTATTTTCCATTTTCCTCTTCACAATAACAAACGTTTATCATCTTAGACCTATTGTACATGTACGAAAATTATTTCTTGGAAAAATATTATTTCCACAAACACACATAAAAAAGATTTTTTTTCGATAGTAGTATCAGATGTTGATACCCCTTACCAAATCGTATGTGCCTCAAACATACATTTCTACAAATAAAATAGAATTTGTTATCTAATAATCTCATAATGTAGATTGTCTATGACCAGTTCCAAGAACAATTGATTGGGATATTCCTATTTGATTCTTCTCTTGGTTAAGTTGATAATATACTGAATTTTCATATTTTCCATCCCACCTGTTGATCATATTATATGAATTATTACACAATGATATAATGTAAGGTAATTTTTGAAGCAAAGAAGAACAATTTTGAATACTTACAAACCTGAACTCTTCTTTGTCTGGAATTTGGAGCTCTAAATATTCTTCAAATGGCTTGAAAATCAAGTTGAGTTGCTCATCTTTCACCTTCTCAAGAGTTGGAGGGTACCACTGAGAACAAATGAAGTAGCAACCTAATTAGTTAGTTTAATTAGGTTCTTCTGTAATGGTTTAAATAAAAGATTGGACTAAATCCATTCTAATGCACTTTTAGAGTAAATAATCCATCAAACCATAGTTAGCATAATCTGTCACTTCTTTCTCATTTTACCTTGAGTCGTGTGCCTATTGGAAACGACATCTCTACCTAAGGTCTGCCTGCACACAACCTCCCCATCCCCTCCCCCAAACCCCACTTATGAGATTGCACCGGGTTTGTTTGTTGTTCTTTCTTATTTCCGTAAATCTTTGCACGACTCAATACTTTCTCCAGTCACGCAAATATTAGTTGTTTTGACAAATTAATTTTGTTCCAAAATATGTGACATTTCAGAAAAATTAGAAGTATTTGTTACTTTTCTTCTTCGAGTTCCCATTACTATTCCAATTAGTGGAGTGCTAATTAAGTGAAACATTTAAGAGAGACAACGGTCTAGTTCATATACTCTATAATTCAAGCTATTAGATATCTTTCTGAATTGTACGCGATAACCTTATAATACAGATAATATGGACCAGATGTAGCATAATATATTTAAATTGGGTTGGTGATAATAACAAACATGAATGTGTGATGTATGATGTAGACCGGGAACGCGATGCACAAAATATTCCGCATTCACATAGGATTCGGAGAAGGGCCACCCTCATAGGGGTGCGATGTAGACACCTACCCTAAAGCAAGCATCAGTGGTTGCTTCAACGACTCTGACTCATAAACTATATGTTATACAAAAATGACGTTACTGTTTCTCTAAGGCTCCCCTCAAGAGGAAGAGAAACATACCTTTGGAGAACTATCCTTGTCAATTGTGATAGCCTGCATGCCCTTATAAATGGAAAAATAAACTCAACTAATTAGATTCGAAAGGGAGATATTATTACAATTCAACTTTCTTAATACAAATTAATGAGAAATATGTACATATTTAATTACCTCAGATATCGCTAGATATGATTGTTCTCAATATGTTTATTGAAAGTCTAAATTCTTGCTTGAGGAATTCAGACAACGTTAGTTTTCTTCCTTCTCGAATCTGAAATATTTGAGATTATTCATAATTAGGTTACTTATAAGATATTACATATAAATTTTTTGAATGAATGTGAGTGGTAACCTACACTAATATAGTGCAAAATATTTATACTGTCAATGTTTATATAAAATCCTTTGGTCTTCAAAATGTATAGAAGTCAAAGCAAGTTTATTTTGGTAATAGGTAAAGAATTACTGATCTGAGTGTTATTTTCAATCCTGTTGAGGATGATCTTTTTAAGATTCCAAGCACTGCTACAATCCAATCATTTCCTACCTTCCTTGTTTCAACTTCCCGAACATGAGATAAGCATTAAATAATAAGAGTTCTGGCAGAGTGGTGAGTACTCCTTTATCTTTAATCAGAGGTCTCGAGTTTGAGCCATGGGTATGAAGTCTCCTTTGTTAGAGAGCGTTTTACCCCTCAATATGAGACTTCCCAGCACGAATCTGGATTTAATCGGACCCTAATGCGGGTATCGGAGACCAGATGAAAAACAAAAATAATTATTATATTTTTTTTTATCATCATAACGTGCATTAAGACTGAAGAATTATCTTACAAGTGATTTCATAATGTCCTCCATGGAATCCTTGGAAAAGCAGTCATTGATTATGGAAAGCCTAAATATATATAATGCATATATATCTCAGTTCATATCAAAAGATTATATAAATAAAGATTGCATTAAATTAATATAAATGTGTTACTTGTTCAAGATACTTCTTTCATCTATCTCAACTTCTGTTGAGAATTCTTGAATGGCTGATCTGATAGCCTTCTCTTCTCCGGTTGTTAAGCTCAACAAGCTCTTCTCCAAGCAGACCAATTTCTAACATTCATAGAAACACAAAATACTTAAAGATGACTAAGAAATTAAATTAATATAGATTTTATGTTCTTTGTACTGACTATCAGGTTAAGTTGACCTACATAACACGTGTAATTTTTCATATCAAGCCTAATATGCATGATAACCAAAATAACGGCAGTCTGGTTGACAAAGTGTCCTGTGTTTATATATGCAGGGTCCGGGGAAGGGCCGCGCCCCAAGGGAGTAGGGCTGTGCATTTGGATCGGATATCCGAAATCCAATCCGATCCACTCTATTTTGGATTTTCGGATTTCAAATTTCGGATTTTCGGATTGGATACAGATTGTGTTTTATGAAATTTCGGATTTTCGGATTGGATTCGGATTGGTATGATTTTAATCCGAACCGATCCGATATCCGAAATTATATGTACCTATATAAATACACACTAAAATTTTAGGGTTATGCTTATTCATTTTTCACACACCCCCTCACTCACTTAGATTTTTCCGCCTCTCTTGCACCTCTCTTCTCTTCAGTGAAGACTAAAAGAGTCTCAATGACTCAAACTTCCGATTTTACTTTGATTTTATGTCTCTTTCTTCCGCCTCTCTTCTCTTCTCTTCTGTCTTTTATGTCTATTTCATGTTCTATTCTTCAACTTTTGATTTTATTTTGATTTTTTTGTTTGTTTTGGTAGATGGAAGATGAGATAGAGACACCGAATGAACTTTAAATTGTTGAAATTTTTTGTGACAATCCGATCCGACAATCCGAAAAATTATCCGATCCAAAGTTTAAAATCCGATCCAATCCAATGTTAATTCGGATCGGATTCGGATTGCCCTTTTCAGAATCCGAAATCCGAATCCGAAATAGGCTAAATCCGATCCAATCCGATCCGTGCACAGCCCTACAAGGGAGTGCGATGTAGGCAGCCTACCCTGATGCAAGTATCAGTGGCTGATTCAATGGCTCGAACTCGTGAGACAACTTTACCGTTGCTCCAAGACTCCCCTTATGCTATGAATTACACTGATAGTGTAAATTCTTTACGGTCTTCGTGCATATAACTTAAATACATCCATGTATACTCAAAGAAGGAACAAAAAGTATATACTACAAAGTCAGGGCTAACAAACATCTCTGTTTTGGTTATCAGTTGAAACTAGAAAAGAAAAAGTTCAGAGAAAAATGAAGCTTGAACTGACATCAGAAGGAACAAAATGAGTGGCAAGTCCAGCAACAACAATTTCTTTACCTTCAGCTTTGCCCCTGTTAAGCCCAAGTATTCTCCTACATATACACATTGTCACTTGAATATATCAACAATCCCTCCTTAGATCATCATAGAAGAAACACAAAATAGTCAAAATACTCTCCCACTATACAAATATCTTAATTTTATCGTCCGTTATATTTTAGGTTCATTCATATCTTTGTTATTAGCAAATTCTCATTTTTGCCTCATACCTTAACAGTGTTTGAAAGTAGATGGGCAAACTTGGACCATTTTCCAGAGTTTTTTGAAACGTGAAATCGATCTATCTAGTCCATGTTGGTCATCTATTAAGGTCAAGGAAAAATACAAGAGGATTTGCTAAATTTAAGTGATTGAGTAACCCTTAAGGGATCATTTGGTTGGATGCATTAGAGAAAATAATGCATGTATTAGCTTTGGTATTACTAATCCCTTATTTGGTACACGTTTTCAACATATATATTACTAATACATGTATTAGTTATACAACCTATGTGGTATTATCCTATGCTTAACTAATACATAGCAAACCATGATATTAGCAATACCAAGGATATTAATACATGTATTAGCATGGTTAAGGATAAAATTGTCCTTAAAGTCCCTTAAAACAAAAGAATATGGAGAGCATTTTTGTAAACAATTAATTATCTTAAAAATTATGCAATGTATTTTAATTTTTAATATACCACACCAAATAGTGATTAAGAAATAATCTCTGCATTGTACTGCTTGTATTACTAACCCATACATTATTAATCCGTTGTCACGACCCGGATTTCCCACCCTCGGGAGTCGTGATGGCGCCTACTAATGTGAGCTAGGCAAGTCAATCCTTAACTGCTTACTTCATTAAAAAATTACTTCTTTTAACAATTATCAGTATTATCATGAAAAC
This sequence comes from Nicotiana sylvestris, assembly GCF_000393655.2. Taxonomy (NCBI): domain Eukaryota; kingdom Viridiplantae; phylum Streptophyta; class Magnoliopsida; order Solanales; family Solanaceae; genus Nicotiana; species Nicotiana sylvestris. Next base: position 16,209,215 of record NC_091062.1, on the reverse strand, counting down.
AGCGGAATTAATAAATATGCGGAAGACTTAAATTAAAGAAACTGAACAATAATGCGAAAATCAACATATGCCTCTACCCAAGAACTGATGTCACATTACTCACAACTTCTAAGAGTACTAAATACAACCGTTTGAAAGAAAAATATAAACTGTTTGTCTCGGAAACATGAGATAACATACTGAAATAAAAGATAGAGGAGACGCTGGGCCTGCAGACGCCTGCAGGGCTACCTCGTTGTCTCACTGGACTGAAGGCTGGTTCCCACGCTACTGCTGTTGTCCAAGACCTGGATCTTTGCAAAAGAGCACAGAGTGTAGTATCAGCACAATCGACCCCATATGCTGGTAAGTGTCCAGCCTAACCTCGGCGAAGTAGTGACGAGGCTAGGACCAGACTCCAAATAAACCTGTGCAGTTCATATATATATATATACATCGGAAAAGAGATACAGGAATAACCAGTCAATGTGGGAGGGGGAAACATGTTGTGGGGGTGAATATAGTTCCGAATAGAAAGGCATCAAGTAAGGAAAGAAACAACATAACTAGAATATCAACAAGGAAGCAGAAATCAACAATTTGCACGGCATCACCCTTCGTGCTTTACTCTCGCTCTCACCAAAATAATACACGACATCACCCTTCTTGCTTTACACTCTTCCTTACCCAAACAACAATCACAAGGAAAATAGGGTAAGAGAATCTAATACCTCGAAGTAAATCAAATAACAACAAGTAATGAAAGAAACACCATAACTCAGATATCAACAAAGAATCAGAAATTAACAAATGCACGGCCTCACCCTTCGTGCTTTTACTTTCGTCCTCACCAAATCAATCGTATCATAATAATGTGCACGACATCACCCTTCGTGCTTTTACTCTCTTTCTTCACAATATAGTCAATGAATATCGGTACGGAATGGTACATCGTATGACACGACATCACCCTTCGTGCTTTACACTCTTTCCTCACAATAGCAAACAATGCACGACATCACCCTTCGTGCTTTACCGCTCTTCCTCACCTAAACAACAATCACAAACAAGGGGCAAGGGATTAAACAAATAATAATAATAGAAATCATGGCAAGGGAATACAATTAAACAGCTAAATCCCGGCAAAGGAACAATATCAATAAATCTCAACATCACGGCAAGGGAGATAATCAACAAAGCAACAAGCATCCCGGCAAGGGAACAATTCAATATCTCTTTCTCTTTCTTTCACTTCTTACTTTATAACTCACTTTACCACTTAAGTCAATGCTCCAAAGGGTTCAATTATCTCATATACTTTCACAATTCGTATTACCACTCGAGCCAATGCTTCTCGAAATTCAAAGATCACAATTTCTTCACATGCTCTTTACAACATATAGAAATCATCATTAAAGCATGAAAAATACAACAAAATCAGAATATCGGCAATATGAAGACTCACAGTCATGCTAGATACCCACGTATAGATACACGTCACCATGCCTATACGTCATACTCGACAATTAGCACATAACAAATAGGACTAAACTCCTAATCCCTCAAGCTAAGGTTAGACCAAACACTTACCTCAAACTTCCACAGCCAAATCAATTACCGCTTTTCCTCTAGAAATTCGGCTCCAAATCGATTGTATCTATACAATAATGACTTCAATACATCAATAAATGCTAAACAATGCGAACCCAATGCCTAATTATAGCCTTCCAAGCATTCTTCCCAAAATCCCAAAAATCGACCCCGGGCCCGCTTGGCCAAAGTACGAGGCTCAGACCAAAATCAAATCACCCATTCACCCACGAGCCCGAATATATAATTTGTTTTCAAATTCGACCCCGAAACGAGGTCTAAATCAAGAAAAATTTAAAAGCCCAAACTCTACTCAATTCCCTAATTTCTACCCTTAATTACATGTTTTAGGCCTAGAATTTCGATAGATGTTGATGGAAAATGAAGAAAACGAGTTAAAGAGTACTTACCCAAGAGATTATGGTGAAGGATTGCTTCAAAAATCGCCTAAGAGCTTTGGAGAAGAAGAGGTTTTATGAAATTTTAAGAAATTCTGAAAGTGTTCTGTTTTTGGATTTTAAAAATCACTGGGCGAAAATGTACATTGCGTTCGCGACAGACCCTTCGCGTTCGCGATGGCTCAGGCTGGATAAGCCTTCACGTTCGCGTGAATGGGCTCGCGTTCGCGGAGAAGGATCCCCTCGAGTCTTCGCGTTCACGTCCAACCGGTCGCGTCCGCGTAGGGTAATTGCCCCACCCCCTGCCCAGGCCACTTGGCCTTCGCGTTCGCGTGGCCAGGTCCGCGTTCATGAAGTTATAAACCCCATTGCCTTGCGTTCACATCCTGGGATATGCATTCGTGTAGAAGGATTTCCCTTCGACAAAATTACACATGGCGTTCATGTGGGTACTCCCGCAAACGCGAAGAAGGAGGAATCAGAAATCCAACAGCTAGAAAACATGCAACATTTATAAGCCAAAAACCATCCCGAAACACCTCCGAAAACACTCCCGAGCCCTTGAGGTCCTAACCAAACACACGTACTAACTCAACAACATCATATGAACTTATCTGTGCGATCAAATCGCCAAACTAACCTCAAAAACAATGAATGAAACCTCAAAATCAAGAGTTTTTTTCCAAAAACTTCATCAAGTTCAAATTTAAGATTTCATGTCCGAAACACGTCAAATGACGTCCGATTTTAACCAAACTTTACAGAAACATCTTAAATCATATATAAGACCTGTATCGGGCGCCGGAACCAAAATACGGGCCTGATACCAATACGTTCTAATCAAATTTCATTTCCATTTTCCTTACAAATTTCAAAAAAATAATTTTACTTAAAAATTTATTTCTTGGGTTTGGGACCTCGGAATTCGATTCCGGACATATGCACACGTCCCATATTTTCCTACGGACCCTCCGGGACCGTCAAATCATGGGTCAGGGTCGGTTTACCCAAAATATTGACCGAAGTCAAATTTATTCATTTTAAACTCAAAACTTAGCATTTTTCAGAAAATTTCATATTTAAGCTTTCTGGCTACGCGTCCGGATTGCGCACGCAAATCGAGGCGACTCTAAATGCGGTTTTCAAGGCCTCGGAAGCACAAAATGGATAAGAAAATAGGTGATGACCCCTTTGGGTCGTCACATCCGTACATTACTAATATACGTTATTCAACACTATTCTTATACGCTGTACCAAATGACCCCTAATTATAATAGAGGATAAATTAAGTTTTTCATATAGTAGACCGATAAATTTGGATCTTTTTCTTAGAAGAAAAAGAGCCTATTTTATGATCACTTTAAACATATACATACATACATACATACATACATACATACATACATACATACATACATACATATATATATATATATATATATATATATATATATATATATATATATATGTGTGTGTGTGTGTGTTTGTGTGTCCGTGTGTGTGCACACGCTATTTTAATGCTTACCAAGTCGACCAGGATGTCATGAAAGCATATATGAGAAGCCACAGCCTGGATGGTATCCTAATCTTGTTTCAGGAGTCGAAAAATACTATGGTATCAATGAAATAAAAGTTAGATACTACGATAAATCTCCTACATATGATATTAAATATGTATACTAACAGATTTTTCAGTGACAATAGAGAACTTCATTGCTACCATTAAAGATCCACCTCCCCCCATACACATTCCATGAACAAGAGCAACCTGTAGTATATCAACAGTTAGAAAGGCCAAATTCTCTATGACGGGTTAATTTTACATATGATGATTCAACTTTATCTATTTATAACAATAAAATGATAAAATTACATTTGTTACATTAAAATAACTAACCTTTATTTATTATTTGTAAAATGATCAACAAATCTTACCAAGTAATAGTAAAGTCAAAACTATGTTTTCTACCAATAAAATCACTAAACTTTATCCACTAACTATATATGACAGTCCGTCAACAAACCTATCCATCAAGGTAACATTATTGTTGCAGTGGATAAGTTTACTACTATTATAATGCGTAAAGTTATAAAAAAAATTATGACAAAAAATAATTTTGTGACCCTACAAATATAATGGGTACGGTTTAGTTCCTTTGATGTGATAAATAATAATTTTGTGACGGTACTATCATAATGGATAATATTCAATTACCTAGTATAATAAAAAATTATTTTACGACTATACTATTATGGTAAATAAAGTTAAAGAACCATACGTGAAATTAACCAAATCTATGATCGCTCCATTTTTTTTCCATATCATATACTACTAATTATGAATTGTAGAGGAGCAACACACAATTTGTACCTGTGGTTTCTTGTATGTATGAATGTTGTAGCAAAGCCAATGCTTGGCATTCTATAAATACCTTCAATGCAAGAATCCCCTAAGAAATACAGTCAATAATTTAATAGTTTTAGATTATACAACTAAACATATTTTGTCACCCCAAAAAATTGAAAAAAAGAAGACAGTTACTTGTCTTTCTGCCATCATAAAAATATTTCAAGTTCCCACCAGCAGAAAAAAACTCGGTCAGCTCCCTATATATTTTGCATTACATAAAATCCAATATTAAAAAAAGGCTAAATATGATAATTTGAATAATTCAAACTCAGTTGTAGATAAAAAAAAAAGTTGATATTAGTTAAGTAAAGTAGGGTAAAGCGATGTACCCATTAGAAACTGAGTTACAAATCGTAAATCACTAATCTCTCACTAAAAAGGCAGCCTGGTGCACGAAGCATCCTGCATTCATGTCAGGTTAGGGGAAGTGACGCACCCCAAGATGTGTGATGTATGCAGCTTTTCCTGATGCAAGCATCAATAACTAATTCCACGGGTCAAACCCGTGACCTATAGGTCACACGGAGACAACGTTACCGTTGCTCCAAGACCCCCTTCATAAATCACTAACTTCTAACTGATTATAGAAAAAGAAAAAGAAATCGAAAAATGATTAAAGAAAAAATAAGATACTTACCTTGATGATAACAAGTTGTGCATTGTCATCTTTCTCAATTTTCTCGAGTTTTTGTCCTAGAACCAATGCCTTGTACAAGGAAATTAAAATGTGTTTTTGTGAATGGGAAAGACGCCATTTAAAACAATTCTTGAATTAAATAATCAGATTTAATTTCCTTCTTGCTATTTTGTAAAACTTACCACTTTTGTAGAGATGACATTTAACTGGTTAGGACGATTTAAAGTGAGCACTCTGACATGACCAACTTTCTCAGCAATAACAATCTGGTGAAAAGTTACTTGTCTTTAGTCATGTTGTATAAGTTGAATATTTATTATAGTGCACACGAACATCTTAGATATATTTCACCTATGGTCACCTATTTTGTTCACTAATAAACATACAAATTTTTTTTTCATATTAAAAGTAACAAAATTTTTGAATGACGATGATATAAATTGAGTTTGAAAAAAGAAGAAGTGATAATTTATATTGCCGAGCAAAACTTTATTTGGAACTGAAGCGTAATTATTATTGTTGTAAAGTATCATACTTTTATCTATATTACAAAATATTTTTGCCTGTTAAAATATATTACTTTATCATTTAAAAGTTTAATTTGTTAAAGAAATCACAAAATTACTTACTTAATTATATTTTCAACATACCGGGTTATAGTTATCCCTTGTATTGATTATAAAAGGCTTTTCAATGGAGTTTATATATGACGTCTTAGACTATTCCACTCATCACCTTAAGAATTTGGTTGGATGCTCAAATTTTTTCACATAGTATCAGAATCAAACTTTGTGCCGTTTGCAACTTTGCATAATCGATTTTTCTTTATTTACCGCTCTCCTCTCTCTTAATTCAACCTGTCGAGTCATAACAACCAGGGGCAGATACAGCAAGCGAGTGCCGGGTTCAGCTGAATCCAGTACTTTCAACGCGGAGCATAAATTTATATGTAAAACAAAATGTTCACATGTAAACCCTAGAATTAGCTAGAGGGCATTAATTAGAGAAATGCATTTGTCCCTCATTAGTTGTAAAAAAATTTCCAAAAGAGTTTATCATATGTTAGATCACTTCAACTAATATCTTAAGATTTTGAACTGAATTCTCAAAATTTCACACACATAAAAAATTACCTCTTTATTTGGTTTTAGCATTGCTTGAGCCATTGGATACTTAACAGGCAGGGAGTATTATTTGCTGACCCAAACAACATTGTTGAGATTTAGTTATATAATAGAGTTAAGATTAAAACAAACCAAAAATAGCACTAGTCCACTTACAAAATAAATATGAGAACTTCAAAATTGGATGGAAAAACAACGAAGAAAAGGCACAAAAAAAGATGTATAATACAGTAGAGGGATTATTTCGGCTGAGTTTTTATGCAAACGGAAGAGGACCTTATATATAGTAAATAGTTACACAATCTTAACTTATAGTAAATAGTTACACAATCCTCATGGAGCTGGATGTTAGTCATCCTTCCTTTTCTTTTCTTCATTTAATTTATTTCATTTCAGAAAAAAAAGGGATTCATACGCTATCTCTTTCCCGTCTTGCTCCCCCTATGGCAATATGTTAAAAGAAAAGAGTTAAATCTTGTGCATTGACGGTGTATAATATTATTATATTATTAACTTAAACTATCTGTAATAATAATAATTTATATTTATAACGAATATGATCTGATAATTATAAAATATATTTAAATAATATGTTACAATAGACTAAGTAATATACTATAATAGATTAAATTTCACTTATATTAATGTATAATACTTCTTTTCAATTTATGTAGTACTTTTCTTTTTTTACTCCATTAGTTTCAAAAGATTGGCTATTTATATTCAAAAAATAACTAAATTTTAGATTTATTATTTTACTCTAAAAGAAAATATGCTTTTGTGATCACATAAATATCATAATATATTTAATAATGTAAGTTCCAAAATTTTTTATTTCGCCATTTAATTTAATGGTCAATTAACCACCATCACATAAAATAGAACTAAAGGAATATAACTTAAACCCGACGAATAGTGAATTAATGATAATGATGTGCACAACTATCCTTATTCCCCTCTCCGTTTTCTTCTCCCGTAGGCTATAGTTTGTTTCGTAGGCCTGATAGCTGGTCAAACACAGCCCCTGGAACATGAATTACAGAATAATGGATGTATTATCTGTGCTTTTAAAATCCAACCAAATCCCAAAGCCAAGTTAAGAGTATAATCAGCTTACAAATAGTAAATAGTTACACAATCTTTATTTTCATCAACCTAATTTCAGATAATCAGTTATCTACCTACCTAAACTATTAACTAATAGGAAAAAAATTTAATTTTATTATATTTTTTAACAAGCTTCATAAATGAAGAGTTATGCTGTTAAGGCTTTCTCAAGTAATAGTACTTCATTTAATATTTTCTCTATAAGAGAAAAATAGCATTCTTAGGGATAATAAAACTCTGCATATCTAATATTGTTTATACCTCAACTATTATTAATGTATACAGTTTTCTGGAAAGTTAGAAATATTACTTTGATATTATCAAATTGGCAACTCAGTGCAATATAATGCCTAATCAATGTTTTTGCCAGGCCTATCCAATTTAACACCAAATATTATAGGGACCAACTAGAGTTTTGAGGCTGGACCACCTATCTCTGCCAAACTACAAGCCTTAAATTTTTATTTTTGAAGAATTAGCCGAAATAATCTTCCATCCAACCGCTTAAGTGAATGCATGATATATGTATAATTCTTGTATAATATATATATATATAAATAAATAATATTGTATATACTCATTAGAAAAAATAAATAATTGTTACGGTCCGGATTTTCCACGCTCGGGAGTCGTGATAGCACCTACTAATGTGAGCTAGGCAAGCCAATCCTTTAAACTAATTACTTCATTATCCAATTAATTCTTTTTAACAGATATAAAGCGATAATGTATAAACAACGAAATATTTAATTAAACGGAAGAAAAACAATAAAATATCTGAATCAGTAGCTATTACAATTACTTAAGCCTTAATCACCCGAAACCTGGTGTCATAGTATCATAGACGGTCTAAGACTGCTAAATACAAGGTCCGAGAATAAAAGACACATTGTTTCTGAAGCAAAAAGATGAAACATGAAATAAAAGATAGAGGAGACGCCAGGGCCTGCGGACGCCTGCAGATTTACCTTGGATCTCCACGTGGACTGAAGGTAGCCTCCAACTACGGTCCAAGAGCTGCTCCGGGATCTACACATAATGCAGAGTGTAGTATCAGTACAACCGACCCCATGTGTTGGTAAGTGTCTAGCCTAACCTCGGCGAAGTAGTGACGAGGCTAGGACCAGACCACCAAATAAACCGATGCAGTTATATAATATACAACGGAAAGTAAAGCAAGAATAAACAAGTAAAGATGTGAGGGGGAAACATGCTTAAGGGAATAACCGGTAAAAACATAATATCAAGAGAACTATAAAGGAATCAAAATCCAACCACTAACAAGAATAAGGAAAACAAAGGCAGATTTCACTTTCTTTGCACATCTTGTTGCATGCGTGCAACCCGATCCCATTTCCTGTATCTCGTGGCAGGCGTGCCACCTGCTTCCATTTCATGTACCTCGTGGCAGGCATGCCACCCACTCCCATTTCATTTATCTTGTGGTAGGCGTACCACCCGCTCCCATTTCATTATATCTTGTGGTAGGTGTACCACCCGCTCCCATTTTATTATATGTTGTGGTAGGTGTACCACCGGTTTGATCGCTGCCACCTCCACACTACTAAAACGTAGGAAGAGAGGGTCGCAATAGCTTTTACCCGATATGAGGGCCGGAGTTGATTTCCACAGGGAGCTAGGAATGGAGTCGAGTATCTATCTAGAGTAGAGTTGTGTAATTGTTCCAAATATCACTTCCATACATTTTTGGGTTTTCGATTATAAACTACTATTATCAAACTATTAATTGAAACTAGATTATGCTACAAGATAATTGCTAAGTTGTATCTAATGGGAAGAAAGGCACTAGGGTCGTGACATTACTTAGGTGGCTAATTGACAGGTAGATGTTACTAAAGTTCGATTGACATAATTGGGGCTTATGCTATAACCATTGCACAATTTTACCCACTCTTACACCTCTCGGTAGAGAGAGTGATTTTGCCCAATTGACTTTCTCAAGACCAAACGGGTAGGCTAATTAGCTCAAGCAACTAGGGTTCAAGTTGGGTAATTACTCTCTCGAGGTTTAACCCTTTAATTGGGACTATCAATTCTCTTGAGTCCATCCCAATTCCTTGTTGGGTCAATTTTGGAGACTTAGGCTCTCTTTCTCAAGAAGAGCCAAGTCAACTTAGCACAAACCAGTGTTTGCAACCACTAATTTATAGATTAAACCATAAAATTTACCCAAATAACAAACACCCATAGTCAATCTAACAATAGATGGTAACACCCATCAATTACCCACACTAGGGTTGAGCCACAACCCTAGATAATTGGTTTAGCTACTCATGCTTGAAGAAGAAAATAGAGAAATAGATGAAGAACAAGGTATATTAATTAAATGCTAAATGAAAATACAAGAATCTATCGTTAATTTGAAGATAAGATGCCAAATATGGCTACAGATGAGGCACCCACGAGCGCAACTAAGTTCTGGTTATATCTGATGACCTAAAAATGGTAAAATGTTCTATTTATACTAGGCTGGAAAAACTGGATTGGCATTTTCCATCTCTCTATTTATAAAATGTTCTGGTTATATCTGATGACCGCGGACCGCATTGGCATTTTCCATCTCTCTGAATATCTCTTCCGCAGACTGCACAAAAGGTAGTGCGACCGCGGAACCTTCACCGCGGACCGTGCAATGTGTACTGCGGCCGCAGTGCCTGAAGCCTGGTTTTGCCATCTCTCTGAATCACCTAGTGTGGCCGCATTCGACTTTGTGCGGTCCGCACTAGGCTTGTTTGGTCTCAGTTTACTTTGTCTTTGATACTTGAGCAAGTTTCACTCCTTTTGAGCCGATCTTTGACATTTCGTCACTTTGTCGATCAAACCTGCAATCAAGCACAACTTATGAGCCTTTTGGGACTATTTTGTAACGATTTATAATCAAAGCGTAGGCAAGAAGGAGCATGAAACTCGTTAAAATCCCTACTTATCACGGCTGCCATTTCATTATATCTTGTGGTAGGCATATCACCCGCTCCCATTTCATTATATCTTGTGGTAGGCGTACCACCCGTTCCCAGTTACAAGCTAACAATAATTACAAGGAATCCCGACAAGAGAACAAGAGCAATATAACAACTTCCCGGCAAGGGAACAATGATATTTCAATAACATCCCGGCAAGGGAACAATAATATCAAAACAAACATCCCGACAAGGGAACAATAATATCAAAACAAACATCCCGATAAGGGAACAATACTATCAAAACAAACATCCCGGCAAGGGATCATTAATATCAAACAAACATCCCGGCAAGGGAACAATGGTGATAATAACATATGAAGCACAATAAACCACAACGGAGTCATAACAATTATAATACAAGACTCATGGGCATGCTTGATACCAACGTATAGATACTCGTCACCATGCCTATACATCGTACTCCACAATTAATATGTAGAAAATAATACACAACTCCTAATTCCTCAAGCTAAGGTTAGACCAAACACTTACCTCGATGCCTCGAACACAATTCACGATTCAATTATAGCTTTACCCCTTGATTCCACCACCAATTTGCTCGAATCTAGCCACAAGTTACTTAATTACATCAATAAACGCTAAATGAATCAACTCCAATGCATAAAAATGAGTTTTTCTAAAGTTTTACCCAAAAAGTCAAAAAACGCCTCCGGGCCCATATGGTTAAAACCCGAGGTTCAAACCAAAACCCTATTACCCATTTCCCCACGAACCCAAATGTATAATTTATTTTGAAATCGGACCTCAAATCGAGGTCCAAATCCCCATTTTTTGAAAAACCTAGGTTCTACCCAAAACATCTTATTTCCCGCATGAAAATCATTGATTTTAAGTTGAAATCATGTGAAAAGATGTTAATGATTGAAGAAAACTAGTTTAAAACGACTTACAATTGATTTGGAAAAGAAGAAGCCTTTGAAAAATCACTCTAGTGTGTTTATTTTTGAGAGGATATGAAAAATGGGTTTAAAATCGTCTAATTATAAAAGTTGCAAGTCTCAGGTATGGAAATTGCGAACAGGGGTTCGCAATTGCGAACCCCGACCTCTGCTGGCTTGGGAATTGTGAAGGGAAGTTGAGAAATGCGAACTGGGAATTGCGAAGGGAGGTTGGGAAATTCAAACTGGGAATTGCGAAGGGAGGTTGGGAAATGCGAACTGGGAATTGCGAAGGGAGGTTGGGAAATGCAAAGCCTACAGGCCTGCAATTCCTTAAGTCCAAAATTTCACCCCAAGGCCTATCCAAAACTCACCCGAGCCCTCGGGGGCTCCAAACCAAACATGCACACCACCCTAAAAACATCATACAGACTCGCTCATGCATTCAAATCACTAAAATAATATCAACAACTATGAATTAAACCTCAAAATCAATGAAATTTTTCCAACACTTCTTTAAACATCAAATTTTGCATTTAAGTTCCGAATCACGTCAAACGGATTTTGTTTCTTACCAAACTTCATAGAATTATCTTAAATCACATATAAGAACTGTACCGAGCACTAGAACCAAAATACGGTCCCGATACCAACATGTTCTAATTAAAATTTATTTCCAAATTCTTTAAACAATTTCAGAAAATAATTTTCTTTAAAAATTCATTTCTAGGGCTTGGGACCTCGGAATTCGATTCCGGGCATACTCCTAAGTCCTATATTTTCCTATGGATCCTCAGGGATCATTAAATCATGGGTCCGGGTTTATTTACCCAAAACGTTGACCGAAATCAAATTAATTCATTTTATAGTCAAAATTTATTATTTTTCATAGATTTTCACATATAGATTTCCGGCTATGCGCCCGAACTGCGCACATAAATCAAGGTGATGCTAAAAGAGATTTTAAGGCCTCGAAATGTAGAATTCATTTTCAACACTAGTGATGACCTTTTTGGGTCATCAAAATAATGAATCCGGCCGGTTATTTGCATTGTAACGACCCGATCGATCATTTTGCTTTTTAGATCTCCATTTCCCTAATTAAGACTCCCCGTATGAGCTTTTAATGTTTTATGACCTGGGAGCATTTTGGCGTTTAATATTGAAATTTGGCGCATTGAAGGTTTTCCAAGTTCTTTAAGTTTGTTTTGACTAGACTTTGGTGTTTTCGAGGTCCGTTTGGGATTCCAAACTTGGGACTAGTTCGGTATAGTGATTTATGATTTACACAAATTTTGACGCCATTCCGAGTTGATTTAATCTGAATCAGACAGGCGGAAGTGTTTTTTGAAGTTTTTGAGTTTCATGATTTAATTCATGCATTTTGGCCTCCGATTCGTGATTCTAGATGTTACTTCAGTGTTTTGATCGTGCGATCAATTTTGTATGATCTTTTAGACTTATGTGGATGTTTGGCGTAGAGCCCCGAGCGCTCGGGTGAGTTTCAGACGCGTTCAGAGGGGTGGGAGAACTTCAGTTTTATGTTTTTTTTTTGTTTTTTGTTTTTGGCTAGTTCCTCAATGCAAATGTGAAGTTTTGTTCACATTTGTGATTAACCTTTCGCATTTGCGAAGTTGGGAAGGCACTGAGGATTTCGCATTTACGAAGATCATGCTGCTTTTGCGAACCTGCCCCTCTTCGCATTTGCGACCATGGCAGAGATGGATAGCCTTTGCATTTGCGATGGTTTTGTTGCATTTGCGACCTTCGCATTTGCGAACAAGACTTAGCTTTATGGTGCGAGAGCTTTTTACTACGAGACTTAACTTTATTTCCCTCATTTTCCACTTGGTCTTAGGTGATTTTTAGAGCATTTTGTGGAGGGATTTCTTCAACATCAAGAGGTAAGTGATACCTATTAATTCTTTAGCTAAATACATGAATCATAGGTAGATTTAACATAGAAAAATGGTGAAATTAATGGGGGTTTGAGGAAAGCCTATGGTTTTGGTAAAAAAAATGAGATTTGACCACGAAATTGGTTATGTAATTAAGTAAAAATTATATATTTGAGTTCGTGAGGATATGGGTGATATTTACCTTCAAATGTTTTTGGAAACTGGGCACGTGGGCCTGAGGGCGAATTTTAAGAATCTTCCAATTTGGGTTGGGTAATAGCTAAATTATGAACTTTGAGAAAATATTGATTAAATTATATAATATTTGACTAGTTTCGGATTATTCAACATCAACTTGGGGCTTTTAGAGCGGATTAGTGGACCGGAAGTGAGCTTAGAAATGAGGTAAGTCTCTTGCCTAAACTTGTAATAGGGAACTCATCCACTAAGGTGTATCTTTGTTATGTATTACTTGTGTGGGAAGCTACGTACGCACGAGGTGACGAGAGTCTGTGCATAGATATATTCCATGATATGTCCGTGTAGACTTAGATCCACATCATGCTTTTAATTGTACTATTTTGTTTATCATGCATATTACCTATCTTGAATAGGGTTGAAACTAGGGATTTTAATGTTGCAATTATCAACTTAGCCTTCTTACTGTGGTAAATTGATGAATACTTAATAACTATGAAAAATCGATGTCCTCTCGCATCGGAAGTACTTCCGCGAGCGAAGTAAACTTCTCTACTCTAATGAGATCGGATCGTTCGCCTCGGTAGTAGAGTAACACCACTCTTATAGGATCGGGCCATTCGCCTCGGCAGTATGGTAACACTACTCTTATAGGATCAGCCGTTCGCCTTGCCAATATGTGTCACGACCTAAAACCATCCATTGTGATGGCACCTATTATAGAACTAGGCAAGCAAACTACTCAGACATTCCCAACACTTTAAAGATTTGAAAGATACAGAAGCAGTTAAGTTTAAGGAAAACCTTTTTAAAAGAAAAATAAGAAATCAAAACTCAATACAAAATCTCTCCCAAAACCGGGGCGTCACCGGGTATATGAGCATCTACATAAATATATAATCTAGTACACCATCTAGAAAATAAAACTGAAATATAAAATGAAGGATAAGGGGGGGAAGTCAATGTATGCGAACGGCAAGCAGCTACCTCGATGATCTCCGAAGGTCCAGACTCCGTAACTCAGCAACCGCTGTGACCGAAAGGACCTGAATCTGCACAGGAGGTGCAGGGTACAACGTGAGTACAACCAAATCAATAAGTAACAAATCTAACTTTTGGACTAAAAGTAGTGACGAACCTAGCAGGTATAGTTCAATATAAAAATAACACAAGTCAACAGTTAAACTCAATACAAGATAGATCAATTCTGAATGATATGAGGAATATGACCTCTCTACATCTACATGCAAATGCACATGCTGTATGTGATGCACCACGCTGAAAGTCTCGTGTACTCACACTCTCAGAATACTCATTCACTCGGTACCGTATATGGCCAATCCAGCCTAGGAAAGATTCATCCCATATATATACACATCAACTAACAGTCAGTTACTCAGTACTGTATAAGGCCATTGCAGCCCAGGGGAAGATCCATTCCCAAATATAAATGATTCAGGAAAGATCCATGCTCAGGGAAGGTACATCCCTTAATATAAATTAACTGCGTTCACTAGGGTTGTGTACAAGCTCCAGATGGGCTCCTTCAGCCCAAGTGCTATAATAAGCCAGATCCACGCATATATCTATAAACCTGTTGCAGCGTGCAGACCGATCCTATAAATGTCACTCATAATCAGGCCCTCTCCCTTACTTAACCATCAATCTCTCCAGTCTCTATCTCTCTATCGGGCTTAATATGTCGTGAAACTAGCCCAAAAAGATGATATGATGTATCAATAAATAACAACATAGACTGAGATATGATATGCAATGAATAAATATGACCGAGTACGAAATTTCAATGTAATCAATAAATTAACAGCAAGAAACGACCACTATGGGTCCCAACAGTACCGGCATATAGCTTAAACATAATTTCTAGCATGATTGGCAGCTCAATTACTTTATCACATGATGAAAACACGTATATTAACAAGATAAATCCGCTATACAGTTCCATGGAATCGACCAAGTCATAATTCTTATGGTGCACGCCCACATGGCCATCACTTTGCATGTACGTCACCTCAACACCAATTATATAACATATAATTCATGGTTTCGTACCCTCAAGACCAAGTTTAGAAGTGTTACTTACCTCAATCTGAGCAAATCTCTATTCCAACACACCTTTGCCTTGCAAAACGACCTCCGAATCTAGCCACAAACAATGCGGTACAATCAAAATAGGCTAAAGGAATCAATTCCATAAGAAAATACTAAGTTATTAATCACAAGTCAAAAGTCGACTCAGAAGCCGTCTCCCGGGCCCACGACTCAAAATCCGATAAAAATCATAAAACCTGAAAGCCCATTCAACCACGAGTCCAACCATATCAAATTTACCAAAATCTGACACCAAATCAAACTTTCCAAATCCGTAGCCTCAAATTCCCAAATTTCACCTCAAAACCACACAATCTAGATGGGAAAATCAATGGGGAAACAAGATTATTGAATAAAAATGAGCACAAGTTACTAACCTCAAGAAAACCCTCGGAAATCTCTCAAAAGTGGACTAATCCCAAGCTTGATATATTAAAAATGGTGAAAAAGACGGAACCCCCGTTTTTAATATACTGCCTAGGCCTTCTCGCACCTGTGGCCACTTACTCGCTTCTGCGGTGTCGCAAAAGAGACAATTCTCCCGCTTCTTTGGTTTCCTCTGCTCTTGCGGCTAGGCTCCCACAAAGATGCTTTTGCGGACCCAACTCCCATATCCATTTCCGCTTCTGCGCTCCCATCGCCACATTTGCGGCCACATAGGTGCGGTAATTCCCTCGCACCAGACATTTAAGGTTTTGTATACAACCAAAATCTAAGAGACAAATGTCTTAGAAAGATCAACATTAGACTTGGGATGATTCATCACGTTGTGAGGATTTGTGAGGCCAAAAGTATTTACGTTCTCGCTTGCCCTTTTGAGTGCCTCTTTAATTTCTTATTGAATTCTATCATATTGTCGAATGACAATAACTATGCCTCAATCCCAAGCAGGTTGAGATTGGCTATATAAATTCTTACTATGTAGCTCCATTTAGTCTTGTTCAATCTTTGCCTCAAACATACATTTCTACAAATAAAATAGAAGTTGTTATCTAATAATCTCATAATGCAGATTGTCTATGATCAGTTCTAAGAGCAATTGATTGGGATATTCCTCTTTGTTACTTCTTTTGGTTAAGTTGATAATATACTGAATTTTCATATTTTCCATCCCACTTGTTGATCATATTATATGAATTATTACACAATGATATAATGTAAGGTAATTTTTGAAGCAAAGAAGAACAATTTTGAATGCTTACAATGTGACGACCCAAAGGGTCATCACCTGTTTTATTATTCATTCTGTGCTTTTGAGGCCTTGAAAACCTCATTTAGAGTCGCCTCGATTTGTGTGCGTAGTCCGGGCACGTGCCGGAAAGCTTAAATATGAAATTTTGTGAAAAATGCTAAGTTTTGATGTTAAAAGGAATAAATTTGACTTCGGTCAACATTTTGGGTAAACGGACCAGAACCCGTGATTTGACGGTCCCGGAGGGTCCGTAGGAAAATATGGGACATGGTCATATGTCCAGAATCAAATTCTGAGGTCCCAATCCCAAGAAATGAATTTTAAAGTAAAATTGTTTTTAGAAATTGTTAAGGAAAATGAAAATAAATTTGATTAAAACGTGTTGGTATCAGGCATGTATTTTGGTTCTGGCGCCCGGTACAGGTCTTATATGTGATTTAATATGTTTATGTAAAGTTTGGTTAAAATCGGACATCGTTTGACATGTTTCAGACTTGAATCTTAAATTTGAACTTGATGAAGTTTTTGGAAAAACTCTTGATTTTGAGGTTTGATTCATTATTTTCGAGGTTAGTTTGGCAATTTGATCGCACAGATAAGTTAGTATGATGTTGTTGAGTTAGTACGTGTGTTTGGTTAGGAGCCCCGACGGCTCGGGAGTGTTTCGGAATGGTTTTTGGCCTTAGAAGTTGCAGGTTTTCTGCTGTTAGTGCCCAGGGATTTTACCCTTCGCGTTCGCGTGGTCCCTTTCGCGAATGCGTAAGGCAAGGATCCCAGGTGCCATTTTGGCTTTATCGCGAACGCGGAAGATGAGACACGAACACGAAGCTCAAGGGGGAGACCCTTCGCGAACGCGTCCTTCCACTCGCGAACGCGTAGGGTGCAGGGGGAGGGGCCACCAGTTTGTTCTATGCGAACGCAGCCACTAGCCCGCGAATGCGAGGGCTCGAGGTGCTAAAGCATCACGAACGCAAGCCCAGTGTCGCGAATGCAAAGGTCTTCAGACTTGACCCATCGCGAATGCGAGTTTCCCATTGCGATCGCGAAGGGCAATTTTGCCTAGTTATTTTAAAACCCCAAAATAGAACCATTATGGGATTTTTACAAAACTTCACAAACTTCTTCTTCTCCAAAGTGCTAGGGCAACTTTTGAAGCATTTTTTCACCATTAACTAGTGGGTTAGCAATCTTTAACTCATTTTCTTCATTTTCAATCAACATCTATTGAAATTCTAGGTCTAAAACATGTGATTAAGGGTAGAAATTAGGGAATTGGGTAGAGTTAAGGCTTTTTGATTTTTCTTGATTTAGACCTCGTTTTGGGGTCGAATTCGAAAACAAATTATATATTCAGGCTCATGGGTGAATGAATGATTTGATTTTGTTCCGAACCTCGTGTTTTGACCAAGCGGGTCCGTTTTTGGGATTTTGGGAAGAATGCTTGGAAAGCTATAATTAGGCATTGGGTTCGCATTGATTAGCATTTATTGATGTATTGAAGTCATTATTGTATAGATACAATCGATTTGGAGCCAAATTCGATAGGAAAGGCGGTAATTGGGGATTGATTTGGCCGTGAAAGTTTGAGGTAATTGTTTCGTCTAACCTTAGCTTGAGGGATTAGGAGTTGAGTCTTATTTGCTACATGCTAATTGTCGAGTACGACATATAGACATGGTGACGAGTATCTATACGTTGGTGTCTAGCATGACCGTGTGTCTTTATATTGTAGATATTCTGATTTTTGTCGTATCTTTCTTGCCTTAATGATGATTTCTATATGTTGTAAAAAGCATGTAAAAGAAATTGTGATCTTTGAACTTCGAGGAGCATTTATTCGAGTTATAATACGAATGTGAAAGTATATGAGATAATTGAACCCTTTGGAGCATTGGCTTAAGTGGTAAAGTGAGTTGAGAAGTAAAAGTGAAAGAAAGAGAAAGAATTATTGAATTGTTCCCTTACCGGGATGTTTGTTGCTTTGTTGATTATCTCCCTTGCCGGGATGCTAAGATTATTGATATTGTTCCCTTGCTGGGATTTAACTGTTTAATTGTGTTCCCTTGCCGGGATTTCTATTATTATTTGTTTACTCCCTCGCCCCTTTGTTTGTGATTGCTGTTTGGGTGAGGAAGAGCATTAAAAGCATGAAGGGTGATGCTGTACATTGTTTGCTATTGTGAGGAAAGATTGTAAAGCACGAAGGGTGATGTCGTGCCGTACGATATACCATTCCGTACCGATATTCATTGACTAGGTGGTGAGGAAAGAGAGTAAAAGCACGAAGGGTGATGCCGTGCACATTATTATGATACGATTGATTTGGTGAGAACAAGAGTAACAGCCCGAAGGGTGATGCCGTGCACATTTTTATTATAAATATTGTTTGGGTGAGGACGACAGTAAAAGCACGAAGGGTGATGCCGTGCAAATCGTTGAATTTTGATTTTTGTTGATATTCTGGCTTTGTTGTTTCTTTCTTTTGTTGAGGTTTTCTATTTGGAACTGTTACCTCCCCACAATATGTTCCCCTTCCCACATTGACTAATTGTTTCCTGTATTTCTTTTCCGTTGTACATATAGATATTTGAACTGCACAAGTTATTTGGTAGTCTGGTCCTAGCCTCGTCACTACTTCGCCGAGGTTAGGCTAGGCACTACATGGGGTCGGTTGTGCTGATACTACACTCTGTGCTCTTTTGCACAGATCCAGGTATTGGACAGCAGCAGTAGCGCGGGAGTCAGCCTTCAGTCCACCGAGACACCGAGGTAGCCTTGCAACATCCGCAGGCCCGACATCTCCTCTATCTTATATTTTATTCTGTTATCTCATGTATTCGAGACAAACAATGCATATTTCTTTCAAATAGTTGTATTTAGTACTCTTAATAGTTCGTGAGTGATGTGATACCAGTTCTTGGGTAGAGGCATATGTTGACTTTCGCATCATTGTTCAGCTTATTTAATTTAGGTCTTCTGCTTATTTATTTAATTCCGCTGTTTTCATGCTATCATTGATAATTGTTAAAAAAAGTAATTTGATAATGATGTAAGTAATTAAGGATTGGCTTGCCTAGCTCTCATTAGTAGGCGCCATCACGACTTCCGATGGTGGAAAATTCGGGTCGAGACAAGTTGGTATCAGAGCACTAGGTTACATAGGTCTCACAACTCACGGATAAGCTTAGTAGAGTCTGAGGGATCGGTACAGAGACGTCTGTATTTATCTCCCAAAGGCTACAGAGTTAGGAAAATCTCACATTTGTTCTTTCTTGTCGTGCGGATTTGTTCCTCAAATGCTAATTGGATTTCTACTCTATTCTTTCGTAGATGGAGAGAACACGCGCTTCCTCATCTACTGCTCAGTAGCCCGAGCCCTCAGCAACAGCTTCCACTAGGGGCAGAGGGCGAGGCCGAGGCCGTGCTAGAGGCCGAGGTAGGGGCAAAGCTCAGCCCCGAGCAACAGCACTAGTGGCGGAGCCTCAGGTTGATTTTGATGAGGATGTTCCGGCCCCAACAGTACCGGTGCCCCAGCTCAGGTCCCAGAGGGGTTCATTGCCACCCTAATTCTTCAAGATGCTCTGGTCCGATTGGTGGGCCTCATAGAGAGTGTCACCTGAGCAGGTTTGCTTCCTGCAGCACCAGCCACTTCTCAGGTTGGAGGAGGGGCTCAGACTCCTACTACTTGTACTTCGGAGCAAGTGGCTCCCCAGATTCAGATTCTAGCGGTTCAGCCAGCTGGAGCAATTCAGCCGGATGTAGTAGCTCAGACCAGCGATGGAACGGCTATGTCCGCCGATGCTTTGTGGAGGCTGGATAGGTTCACCAAGCTCTTCACTTCTACATTCAGCGGTGCATCTACTGAAGATCCCCAGGATTATCTGGATAGTTGTCACGAGGTTCTTCGGAACATGGGGATCGTTGAGACCAATGGAGTCGATTTTGCTACCTTTTGTCTGCCTGGATCCGCCAAGACTTGGTGGAGGGATTATTGCCTAGCCAGGCCAGCCGAGTCGCCATCTTTGACATGGAAGTAGTTTATTGTGTTGTTTCTGGAGAAGTTTCTCCCCACTACTCAGAGAAAGGCCTATCGGAGGTAGTTTGAGCGCCTCCAGTAGGGTTCCATGATGGTCACCCAGTATGAGACCAGGTTCATCGATCTAGCTCGCCATGCTCTTGTCATACTTCCCACCGAGAGAGAGAGAGAGGGTGAGGAGGTTTATTGATGGTCTTATTCAACCGATTCGTTGTCAGATGGCCAAGGAGGCCAGGAGTGAGATCACCTTTTAGGAGGCAACCAATGTGGCCCGCAGAGTTGAGATGGTTCTGTCACAGGGAGGTGGTCATGGGTCAGATAAGAGACCCCGTCGTTCAGGCAGATTCAGTGGTACCTCGTTTGGAGGAAGAGATTTATATGGTAGAGTCCATCCTCCTAGGCCCTTTCAGTCAGCTTTCCAGGTCTCCCATGGCACTTCAGGTGGTCGTGGTTCTCAGGAACATTATTCTGATCAGCAGCCTTATAGTGCATCACCAGCTCCCATCAGTGCACCGCTGCTTCAGAGTTTCCGAGGTGGTCATTCAGGTTGACAGGGCCAGCAGTTTCAGTAGTCGAGGGCTTGTTACACTTGTGGTGATCCGGGTCACATTGCTAGGTTTTGCCCTCGAGCACCGGGTAGCTCTCAGTATCAGGGTTCTCGTGCTATGGTACAGGCACCAGGTGTTCCACAGCCCGCCCAGCCAATTAGAGGTGGGGATAGAGGTACTAGAGGTAGAGGTAGAGGTCCTAGAGGTGGAGCTCAGGCTGCCAAAGGTGGAGGCCAGCCAGTAGCAGGCCGTCCTAGAGAGGTAGTTCAGGGTGGTGGGGCCCAGCCCCGATGTTACGCCCTTCTAGCTAGGCCCGAGGCTGAGGCTTCAAATGCAGTCATTACAGGTACCATTCTGGTTTGTGATAAAGATGCTTTAGTGCTATTTGATCCAGGGTCTACGTATTCGTATGTATCATCTTATTTTGCACCGTACCTAGTCATGCCTAGTGATTCATTGAGTATTCCTGTTTATGTGTCTACACCGGTGGGTGATTCTATTGTGGTCGATCGAGTTCATTGTTCTTGTATTGTGTTGCTTGGGGGTCTTGAGACTCATGTTGATCTGTTGCTTCTAGACATGGTCAATTTCTATGTTATATTGGGGATGGACTGGTTATCACCTTACCACGCTATCTTGGACTATCATGCCAAGACTGGTACTTAGCCTTACCGGATTTGCCCCGTTTTGAGTGGAGAGGGACTCCTGGGCATTCTACCCGCAGTGTTATTTCGTATGTGAAGGCTCGACATATGGTTAAGAAGGGGTGTTTGGCCTATTTGGCGTATGTTCGCGATTCTAGTGCTGAGGTTCCCTCTATGGATTCTGTGCCCGTTGTTCGCGAGTTTCCTGAGGTATTCCCTTCAGACCTGCCGGGGATGCCACCCGACAGGGATATTGACTTCTATATTGATTTGGCTCCGGGCACTCAGCCCATTTCTATTACGCCATATTGCATGGCCCCGCCTGAGTTGAAAGAGTTGAAGGAGCAGTTTCAGGACTTTCTTGAAAAGGGTTTCATTAGACGCAGTGTTTCACTTTAGGGTGCACCGATGTTGTTTGTTAAGAAAAAGAATGGTTCGATGAGAATGTGCATTGACTACCGACAGTTGAACAAGGTCACCATCAAGAATAAGTATCCACTACCGAGGATTGATGATTTTTTCAATCAGCTTCAAGGTGCCAAGGTATTTTCGAAGATTGACTTGAGATCTGGCTACCATCAGTTGAGCATTAGGGCATCCGATGTCCCTAAGACAACATTCCGCACTCGGTACAGGTATTATGAGTTCTTGGTTATGTCATTCGGGTTGACAAATGCCCCAACAACTTTTATGGATTTGATGAACCGAGTGTTCAGGCCTTATTTGGATTCGTTCGTGATCGTCTTCATTGATGATATTTTGATATATTCCCGCAGCCGGGAGGAGCACGAGCAGCATCTCAGAGTGGTTCTTTAGACTCTGAGGGATAGTCAGCTGTATGCTATGTTCTCGAAGTGTGAGTTATGGTTGAGTTCAGTAGCATTCCTAGGTCATATTGTATCAGCAGAGGGTATTCAGGTCGATCCGAAGAAGATGGAGGCAGTCAAGAACTGGCCTAGACCAGCATCAGCTACAGAGATTTGGAGTTTCTTGGGATTGGCAGGCTACTATTGTCGGTTCGTGGAGGGGTTCTCATCTATCGTAGCCTCGATGACCAGGTTGACCCAGAAGGGTGCCCAGTTCAGATGATCGGACAAGTGTGAGGAGAGCTTTCAGAGGCTCAAGACAGCTCTGACTACGACACCGGTGTTAGTATTGCCCACAGGTTCAGGGCCTTACACAGTCTATTGTAATGCTTCCCTTATTGGGCTTGGTGCAGTGTTGATGCAGGATGGCAAGGTCATTGCCTATGCTTTGAGGTAGTTGAAGATTCATGAGAATAACTATCCAGTGCATGATTTGGAGTTGGCAGCCATTGTTCACGCATTGAAGATTTGGAGGCACTATTTGTATGGCATGGCATGTGAGGTATTCACTGACCACAAGTGTCTTCAGTACTTGTTCAAGCAAAAGGAGTTGAATTTGAGGCAGAGAAGGTGGTTGGAGTTGTTGAAGGATTATGACAGCACTATCTTATATCACCCGGGAAAGGCCAATGTGGTGGCCGATGCTTTGAGTAGAAAGTCAGCTAGTATGGGCAGTCTTGCTTATATTCTAGTCGGTGAGAGGCCGCTTGCTTTGGATGTTTAGGTGTTGGCCAATCGATTTGTGAGGTTGGATATTTCTTAGCCTAGTCAAGTATTAGCTTGCACGGTCGCTCGTTCTTCGTTTTTGGAGCGTATCTGTGATCGGCAGTTTAACGATCCCCATTTGTGTGTCCTTAGAGACACGGTTTAGTGAGGAGGTGCCAAGCAGGTTGCCTTAGATGCTGATGGAGTTTTGAGATTGTAGGGTCGAGTTTGTGTACCTAATGTGGATGGGCTTCGGGAGTTGATTTTAGAGGAGGCCCATAGTTCCTGGTACTCTATTCATCCGAGCGCTGTGAAGATGTATTAGGATTTGCGGCAGCATTGTTGGTGGTATATAATAAAGAACGATATTGTGGCATATGTGGCAAGGTGTTTGAATTGTCAGCAGGTTAAGTACGAGCATCAGAGGCCTGGTGGTTTATTTTAGAGGATTGAGCTTCCCGAGTGAAAGAGGGAGTGGATCACTATGGACTTCGTTACTGGACTTCCGCTGACTCGGAAGAAGTTCGACGCAGTTTGGGTCATTGTTGATATGTTGACTAAGTCAGCGCATTTCATTCTTGTGGCAGTCTCCTATTCGTCCAAGATGTTAGCAGAGATCTATATCCGGGAGATTGTTTGTCTTCATGGTGTGCCGGTCTCTATCATTTCGGACCGAGGTACGCAGTTCACCTTGCATTTCTAGAGAGCAGTTCAGCGAGAGTTAGGCACCCAGGTTGAGTTGAGTAAAACATTTCATCCTCAGACAGACGGGCAGTCCGAACGGACTATTAAGATATTGGAGGATATGCTCCTAGCTTGTGTTATTGACTTTGGAGGTTCGTGGGATAAGTTCTTGCCTTTAGCAGAATTTGCCTAAAACAACAGCTACCAGTCGAGTATCTAGATGGCTCCTTGTGAGGCTTTATATGGTAGACGATGTCAATCTCCAGTTGGATGGTTTGAGCCGGGAGAGGCTCGGTTGTTGGGCATGGATCTGGTTCAGGAGGCCTAGGACAAGGTCAGGATCATTCAGGATAGGCTTTGTACAGCTCAGTCCAGGCAAAAGAGCTATGCAGATCGTAAGGTTCGAGATATGGCTTTTATGGTTGGTGAGCGGGTATTGCTCTGAGTGTCGCCGATGAAGGGCGTGATGAGATTTAGGAACAAAGGCAAGCTTAGCACTAGGTTCATTGGTCCATTTGAGATTCTTGATCTAGTGGGAGAGGTGTCTTATAGACTTGCATTGCCGCCGAGCTCATCAACCATGCATCCAGTGTTCCATGTGTCCATGCTTCGGAAGTATCACGACGATCCATCCCACGTGTTAGATTTCAGCACAGTCCCGTTGGACAAGGACCTGTCCTATGAGGAGGAGTATGTAGCTATTCTAGACCGACAGTATCGTCAGTTGAGATCCAAGAGTTTCCCTTCTATTCATGTTCAGTGGAGAGGTCAGCCTCCTAAGGCATCGACCTGGGAGTCCGAGTCCGATATGCAGAGCCGTTATCCTCATCTATTCCCCGACTCAGGTACTTCCTTCTTCTGTCCGTTCGAGGACGAACGATTGTTTTAGAGGTGGAGAATGTGACGACCCACAGGGTCATCACCTATTTTCTTATCCATTCTGTGCTTCTGAGGCCTTGAAAACCTCATTTAAAGTTCCCTCGATTTGCGTGCGCAGTCTGGGCGCGTAGCAGAAAAACTTAAATATGAAGTTTTGTGAAAATTGCTAAGTTTTGATGTTAAAAGGAATAAATTTGATTTCGATCAATATTTTGGGTAAACGGATCCGGACCCGTGATTTGATGGTCCCGGAGGGTCCGTAGGAAAATATAGGACGTAGGCATATGTCCGAAATCGAATTCCGAGGTCCCAAGCCCGAGAAATGAATTTTTAAGTAAAACTATATTGTTAAGGAAAATGGAAATGAAATTTGATTAGAACGTGTTGGTATCTGTATTTTGGTTCCGGCGCCCGGTACATGACTTATATGTGATTTAAGACGTTTCTATAAAGTTTGGTTAAAATTGGACGTCGTTTGACATGTGTCGGACTTGAAATCTTAAATTTGAACTTGATGAAGTTTTTGGAAAAACTCCTGATTTGAGATTTGATTCATTATTTTCGAGGTTAGTTTGGCAATTTGATAGCACAGATAAGTTTGTATGATATTGTTGAGTTAGTACGTGTGTTTGGTTAGGAGCCCCGAGGGCTCGGGAGTGTTTCAGAGGTGTTTCGGAATGGCTTATGGCCTTAGAAATGTTGCAGGTTTTCTGCTGTTAGTGACTAGGGATTTTACCCTTCACGTTCGCGTGGTCCCTTTCATGAACGCGTAAGGCAAGGATCCTGGGTTCCATTTTGGCTTCATCGCGAACGCAGAGGATGAGACGCCAACGCAAAGCTCAGGGGGGAGACCCTTCGCGAACACGTCCTTCCACTCGCGAACGCATAGGGTGCAGGGGGAGGGGCCACCAGTTTGTTCTACACGAACGCAGCTACTGGCCCGCGAACACGAGGGCTCGAGGTGATAAAGCATGGAAAACGTGAGCCCAGTATCGCGAACGCGAAGGTCTTCAGACCTGATCCATCGCGAATGCGAGTTGCCCATCGCGAACGCGAAGGGCAATTTTGCCCAGTTATTTTAAAACCCCAAAACAGAACCATTACGGGATTTTCACAAAATTTCATAAACTTCTTCTTCTCCAAAGTGCTAGGGCGACTTTTGAAGCATCTTTTCACCATTAACTCGTAGGTTAGCAATCTTTAACTCATTTTCTTCATTTTCAATCAATATCTATTGAAATTCTAGGCCTAAAACATGTTATTAAGGGTAGAAATTAGGAAATTGGGTAGAGTTAGGGCTTTTTGATTTTTCTTGATTTAGACCTCTTTTTGGGGTCGAATTTGAAAACAAATTATATATTCGGGCTCGTGGGTGAATGAATGATTTGATTTTGGTCCGAACCTCATGTTTTGACCAAGCGGGCCCGGGGTCGATTTTTGGGATTTTGGGAAGAATGCTTGAAAAGCTATAATTAGGCATTGGGTTCACATTGTTTAGCATTTATTGATGTATTGAAGTCATTATTGTATAGATACAATCGATTTGGAGCCAAATTCGAGAGGAAAGGCAGTAATTGAGGATTGATTTGGCCGTGAAAATTTGAGGTAAGTGTTTGGTCTAACCTTAGCTTGAGGGATTAGGAGTTGAGTCTTATTTGCTACGTGCTAATTTGTAACGACCCGACCGGTCGTTTTGAGCTTTTGCACTTTGCTCTCTAGTTCTCGGGCATGACTTACCCCGTGTGGTGTATTATGACTTATGTAAATCGTTGGTGTTGGGTTTTAGGTTAATCAGAATTTAATTTGGAAGAACAGTCTCAGTTGAAAGCTTAAAATTTGAAAGGTTTGACCAATATTTGACTTGTTTGTATATGATCTCATATCGGATTTTTATGATTTAGTTATCTCCGTATGGTAATTTTGGATTTAGGATCGTGCCCGGGATTGTTTTTGGAAGTTTGTAATTTAATTAGGTTTGAAATGGCGAAATTAAAAGCCGAAGTTTGGAAATTTGACCAAGGGGTTGACTATTTGATATCGAGATCAAAATCCGACTCAAGAAGTTGGAATAGCTCCACTATGTAATTTATGACTTGTGTGCAAAATTTGGGGTCATTTGGACCTGGTTTGATAGGTTTCGGCATTGTTTATGGAATTTGAAATTTCTAAGTCTTAAGCTTGAATCCGAAGTTGATTTGGTGTTTTGATGTTGTTTTGAGTGATTCGAAAGCTCGATAAGGTGTTAATGATGTTATGGGAGATTTTGGTATGTTTGGGTAGAGGTTTGAGGGCCTCGGGTGTTTTTGGGTGAGTTTAGAGAGAGTCCGGACATTCCTGAACTTAGAGAATTTTGAGATGATTCAAAAACAAAAGTTGTAGCCCTTCGTATCTAGTTTCCAAAAAGGTAAATATATTTCAATTTGGACATCCTTAGCAAAGGTTATGGCCAAAATACTAAAGTCTGTCACTGCAGAGGAAAGCTGTGTGGCCGCGGTTGCTTTTGTGCGGACCACGGTCAGTTTTGAGCGGCCCGCGGAGGGTGAAATCTGAGGGGTACTCTATAAATACGAGGTTTTGGGTTTTATTTGATATTTTGACCTAGAGAGCTCGGAGTTTGACGATTCTTCGAAGGTTTTTCAAGAAATTCATCGGGGTAAGTGCTTTTAACTCAGATTTGCCTAGAATACATGAATCAATCACAGAATTCATCATTTAATTCGTGATTTGGGATGAAATTTGGGAAGAAAATTGTGAAACCTTTCAAAAATGTAAAATGATGATTTGAAGGACCAAATAGTATTGGAATTGGATAATTTTGGTATGGTTAGACTCGTGAGGGTATGAGGATTCTGAAAATGTAAAGTTTACTTGATTCCGAGACGTGGGCCCGGGGCTGGGGTTTTGCTAATTTCGGGATTTTGATATTTTTTGAATGTTTTCGCTTGGGCTTTGTTTCCTTGGCATATTGTGACGTATTCGTTCTGATTTTGGATAGATTCGACGTGCGTGGAGGCCAATTCGAGGGGCAAAGGTATCGCGAGCTAGAGAATTAGTAGGTTCAAGGTGGGTAATGATTGTAAATGATGTCTTGAGGGTTTAAAACCCTGGATTGCACATCGTAGTACTATATTGAGGCAAGATACACGCTAGATGATGAGCGTGAGGTCTTTTACTACTGGGGATTGTGACTTGGTCCATCCTGATTGATGATTTTACCGCGTATTTGACTGAAATTCATTTGTTATCATCATGATTTGGGCCGATTGCCATATTTGGGCTTCATGTCAACTATTTAAACCCTTCTGGAATTTCTATCACTATTTCCTCACTACTTGACTTATTATTTGAACACAGTCCTGTTGATATCTACTGTTTTACAAGCTCAACCACTTTTACTCAGATTTGAAATTTAAATGATATTTCTACATCATGTTTTGGGCTGAGAACTACTGTTTTACTAATGCCCAAGGGGCTTGTGATGATTTTTGGACTGAGTGAGGCCGAGGGCCATATTTGAGGATATGCTGAGTGATATGAGGCCGAGGACCTGTGATACTTTATATGCCACGAGGTGGCTTGAGTGATGTGAGGCAGAGTGCCGAGTGATGTGAGGCCGAGTGCCGAGTGATGATGCCACGAGGTGGCTTGATATAGCTTGGGCCGTAAGGGGCCCCTCCGGAGTCTGCACACCCACAGTGAGCTCGGGTATCCATTATGATCTGAGAGTGAGCCTAAGGGGCTGATACTGTTCTGAGTGATTGATACTAAGGCCGAGGGGCTGATACTTTACTGAAAGTGAGCCCGAGGGGCTGATACTATTCTTAGCGATTGATCATGTGCCCGGGGGGGGGGGGAAGGGCGTATTTCTACTTGTTATTTACCTGTTAAATGACCTATTTTACTTGTTTAAAAAAGGGATATCATTTGATTTCTTCACTGATTACTGCTTTAAGTGATTTTACTACTTGATATGGAATTGCTTTGTGCCTTTACGTGTTTTCATACTTTCAGCCATTATTTATAATTATTACTCACTGAGTCAGAGTACTCACATTACTTCCTGAACCATGTGTGCAGATTCAGGCATCATAGAGTCTGCTCCTAAGTGTTGATTCTCCTAGTCCAGGCAGTGATTCGGAGACTACGAGGTAGCTATTGGCGTTCGCAGCCCCGTGCCTCCTTTATCTTATCATTTTCATGTTTTTAGAACTATTGTATCTGATTTAGTGTTCAGTAGACTTGTATCCGGATTTCTTAGTTGCTCATGACTTGTGACACCCCGATTTGGGCTGTGTCGGGAGGATAGTTTCTACTGTTGTTATCGTTAATTCCGCAAATTATGGTTATTATATCACATTTTAGAACTACTTATGGTATTTAACTATTTAAAAGAGGTGGTCTGTTTTGGTCTGGCTGGGCTTGTCTTCACGAGAGGCGCCATCACGATCGGATTCGGGGAATTGGGTCGTGACAAGTTGGTATCAGAGCCTAGGTTGCATAGGTCTCACGAGTCATGAGCAAGTTTAGTAGAGTATCGCGGATCGGTACAGAGATGTCTGTATTTATCCTCGAGAAGCTGCATAACCTTTAGGAAAAACTTCACACTCTTGAATTCTTATCGTGTGTCCTTGATTCAGCTTGGAAAGTAACTTTTGAAATTCCTTCCACGCATTTGTATGCATGCATGAGCGCTTAGTATCAAATGTGCATCAATGGCTTGTGATTCCCTGATTGAGGGGTGAGATATGATCTCGATGAGTTGATGTTGGTCTAGTCTGAGGACTTGAGGCCGGATTTTTGCCTATAGCTTGAGCACCGAGATGCTGCTTGTGTGAGCAAGTGCTTTTGAATTTATATGTTCGGTATTTTTCCCTGTTAGTGGAAGTGACGGCTGGATGGCTATCTAATAAGAATGGTAGTGCTGCGAGATGTGTTCGTATGATTTTGTAGTGACGAGAAAGGTCTGTTGGAGGATAGAATAACTATTAGGTGCTTGATTTCCGTCTTGATTCGAGTTATAGCCCGAGTTATGGGCGTGTGAAGAATCGTTTCATGTCTCCTAGTTGGGTGTGAAGTATATTTCATGTTGCGGTATGAGTTTAGACTCAGGAAGACTAAGTGAGTGTGTAATGGTTATGATGGTGGAAGGAATACATAAATGTTAGTTTAAGGCGAAGCAAGTGGGTTATCTCCTTCGAAGTGTTCTAAGTTGTGCGATCTTTATGTTGTCTGTTAGAAGATCCCATTTACAAGTGAAATATATGTGCAAATTTAATTTGGGTCACTTAAGAGAGTGGGTTTAATTGTTATGAGAGTAAATGCGAGATTTGTAAAAGATATGAAGTACTAGATGGTCTGTGTGCCACGAGCTTATGAAGGGTTGAGTTTAATCTCACTATGGTATTATGGAAGAAATAAAGTGTATGCGTTATGAGTTATGGTGCGTGTTTTGAGCTATGGCTTTGAGCCAAGTGGGGGAGTCCGCTATTGAATAGTTGATTGCACGATTATGTGCTCTAATGGTTCTAGTTCGAGTCATATTTGTAAATCTGTTGTGGATCGAGTAAAGAAAATTTCAATAAAGCCTATGTTATGCTTTATGGGTGTACGAGAATCGAGGAATTACTTGAGTTGTGGTTGGTAAGGAATGCTCGGTGCACAGGGCAGGAAGTTACTTGGTTATATTGGAATAAGGTCACATTCTATAGTGTCGGAGTGCAAATGAAGCACATGTTGTTTGATTCGTTTAATCAATCTAACTGCGGTTTGAGTAGAGTGGATGCCTCTAGAGAATGGTCCTATTGTGTTAAAAATTTTATAATTGGAGGCTTTCAAGTTTTACTTATGCATAGAAACTGAATTTTTCAGTAGAAGATGGCAAGACTTGTGGTATTTTCTATGTTAATTATGGTATTCCATATATCAATATCAGGAAGGTGAAGGTAATGGCTTCAGATTCGCAATAAGTCCTTTCAGAGTTGGTATCTTGAATATGGTGCTTTGGGGAAACATTAAAAAGAGTATTCAGCGGGTGATGAGCCTTAGGCTGTGTGGTATTATGCTTGGGTCTCGTGTGGTAAGTTTGGGTTGAGGAAATGTGATGTTATATCAAGAAGGAGTATCAAGTGAAGGTAAATCAGAAGGGAGCTCGGATAGATGGGATAACTTGGTAGTAGGCCATATCGGTATGGTAAGGATATGAATAGTTATTTGGGTGTTTACAAGGTAATGAGTTTCCATATGTGTTTCGTGGCAATGCTCTTCAGTTTTGGATGGCTTGTGTATCTTGGTTGAGTTAAAATAAGTCAGTATTGGTGGTTTGGTTTTATAGAAAGAGGGATTTGTAGAGTTCTTAATAATTTCTACCACGATAGAGATGTATAATTTCTGTTGGCATAAGGAGAATGGAATGTATAGTGATTTTCTCCTAGATAGGATCAAATGAAATTTTTTTGACTAGTTAAGTATGTAGTTGATTGTGGCTCAGAAAGGGATTTTGAAGTTCTCATATTTATTATAGGATGACATATTATATGTGGTATGTTGTGTAGGGCGGAGATTGGCATATGTAAGGTCGCAATTCAGCTTTGAAATGAAGGTCATAAATTCTTAGACAACACATATAGTTTCAGATGACTAGGTAAATGATATTACTAAATAGTGTGTCTTGATAACGGTATGCACTTCAGAAAGAGGGAAATGTGATTGAGTTAATAATACATCATAGGTATTGCGGTTATGGACTGTAAGAAAATAGCTAAGGTTGGTCGGAGGGTAGTATGTGCTATGATTCAGTCGTTGTGAACCTTCGGAGGATTATTTATCTGTTGTGTGTGACTAGACTTGATGTGTGGTTCATTGGTATACCTATATGGATGTGTGTTCTGTCACGACGGTTTGGTTGACTTCGAGTTGCCAATGGTGAGAGATGTGTTGATTCGGTTGCTATTGAGTTATTAGTAATCACAGGGATCTATGAGTTATCTTTCCATGTTGCGAGGCATTAAGGTTTGTTGGTTATAGGCACATGTGGTGCGACATTATTGGGTCCTCTCAGTGGAATTCGAGCGGGTAGAGTATCGGGTATTGCTCGACGGGTAGCATATCGGTTGTGTCCCTTCGGATATGTGTAATGTTATATCAATTGCTTTGTGGTGGTTATGATTATTGCTTTGGTTTTAGCCATCATATTGCGCACGATTGTCGATTTTGAGAAGAGTGACTTAAGGTGTTTTCACGTGGATCAGTGTTTGGATGAGGTCGCGCGTTGGAGCGAAGCTATGGGGAGGTATGATCCTGCGGGTTAGATTTGTGTATTCTGTTTTTATGATGTGATACGGGTTCTCAGCATTGTGTGTGGTGGTACTAGTGAGCTTGCAATACAACTCTTTTATTTGAGTCATTTTTCAGGAATTGAGCAGGTTCGGATTGTGGCTTATTGGTGCACGGATTGTATGAAACGTGGCTTTAGTCTATATTGAGGTGTCAATGTCACAAGAGTAGTTGTGTTGGATTAGATGAGACTGTCAGGGTCTTTAATAACTGTAAACGGATTTGATTTCAGCATGTTGAAAGGATAATATCGAGCTTCGGCTCAGAAATTTGTTGTGGTATTTGCCAAAGGAGGAGTGACTTCTTGAATGGTTGATCTGGGAAATGGTTATGGCTTACCACGTATTTTAGTGATCTTTGGCAGTATATGAAAGTGTTGGGGTGAAACTTTAGTTGATAAGAGTTTTTCTATCAGTATTCGTTTGTTGTGTGCAGCTGCTGTAATTAGAAGTTATTTATGAGTGTTTGAGTCATGTGGTATATCAAGTGATTGCACCTGAGATTGCAAGTATGGGTGATTACAGCTAGTTCGAGCTTATTCTGAATATAGATGTGAGATTCTGATCTTGTGAATGATTTAAGAAGTGGAAATGTGGTTCTAAGGCTTATGGGTTAGATTGGGTTGTGAAATTTCAGTTACTGTGTGTTATCGGACCTATGTGAGATAGGGTGACGTGGGATCACCCCCGGGTATATGCATGGTAAGGTTATTCAGCGATTGGTTAGATTTTGGAACAACTCTAAGCACGTTCCGGGACGAACGTATGTTTAAGTGGGGGAGGATGTAACGACCCGACCGGTCATTTTGAGCTTTTGCACTTTGCTCGCCAGTTCTCGGGCATGACTGTCACACCACCTTTTTTTAGCTATACCCCCCGGGAAGGGGTGTAAGAGTAAATGGAGTTTTTCCAATTATAGGACAACCAAAACGTGATTTATTATAAAGATTCAGAGTCTCCACTTGGGAAATATAACTCTGTTTAACAGTCCGCGAACCAGAAATCCGAGTAAGGAATTCTGTTAACCTGGGAGAAGGTATTAGGCATTCCCGAGTTCTGTATTTCTAGCACGGTCGCTCAACTGTTATATTTGGCCTATTTACTTGATTTTAATACATGTTTAGCCTATGGTGCAATTTTAACCTTAACCGCTTTATTTAATCAATATGAATATTGCAACGTTGTTAAAACACATCTTGAACCACGTCACATAAATGCACCCGCGGTCTTCGACATATTTTAACATTGTTGAGATTTAGATTTGGGTCACATAAATGCGCACCCGAGTCCATTTAATCTAATTGACATAGTTCAGCAATCCAATTTCTATACCGTCAGCTATAACCAATTCGAGTTAAGCATATGATTTGAATAACTAGAGATTCCAATTCACTCGCAATCAATTCAAGTAGCCATACAAGATGGCACATTCAAAGCCATAAATAACAAGTCACAAAATCGCATCACCAAGCAAATATTTAACATTAGAACGAGTAAAGAATTGAACCTTATTGCGAAAAACCTTTCGATAAATTTTACCAGCTACGAATGCAATTCAAAACATCAAATTCAACTTGAATCAAACCAAAGGACCGCACCTCGGACGGTAACTCCAACAATCAAACACTCGTTGCCACTCAACTCCATCTCAGAAACCAACGCTTTTCAAGCGCAGATTTGGAATCCTCAAAGCGTGATGGTCGAGCAGCATCAACAACAAATGTCAGAGCATATGCCTCTTCATAACAACTCTCCCAGATTGAGCGAAGACCAGACTGACCTCTTAAATCCCAAAATACAAGCTTTGTATTTGAGACTTCAACATGACCAATATTGAACCTACGGTTGGAACGATACAACTTGGTGGAAAGCTTTCCAAGTTTAAGTATTGTTGATTGTAATTTCTTTAAGCGTCGTTTTCCAGCTTTGTCAATCCCAAAATAAGGACATAAAACTTTGTCTTGCTAAACATGTATTTTTACAATCCATAAAAAAATGAAAACATCTCTATCTTCTTCTGTTTACTTTTAAAACTTTCAATATACATTAACATCTTCCAACCAGTTTACAAAGAACAAGGCGACGCTCAAACGAGCAAACAATCCCCTTCAAAATCATTACCAAAGTTGAACATCGATGTGCTCTCAAACAGATCCGGAAATGAACAAGGTCCAACGGAAGGACCTCAGATTACCTAGAAGGCTTCGAACCTCAATTGACTCAAACACTGACTTCAAACGAGACAGAAAACCAAGCGGATAACTCAGACGACGTATCAACGAACAAATCGATGAACTGGACACCGACGACGTCGAGCAGAATCACGACCCAAAGAAATAACAGACTACTGACTGAAAACAGTCCGCTTATGTAGATCTCAAGGTTGTTTTGGATGGTAGAAAAATGGAGACGATGAGCTACGTTTTTGTTGTAATGCTGCTGCACAACTTTTGTTTGTGTGTGTATGGCTGTGTGCGTCGTGGTGTATGTGTGTGTGTGAAGGTGAAGCTCGCCGGAAATGGCAACCTCATGGTGGATGACGGTCAGGCAGTGTTGTGAGCGTGCAGGTCGGCTGACTTCTGGGCGAGTGTAACAGTGGGGATCCGCTCAGGGGTGTTCAAGGTTAGAAGAGGAAGAAGCTATGGCTGAAGGAGTTGTCGTTTGGGATGGAGTTGCAGCCGGCGGGTAAGGCTAGAGGTGTGAGAGGTTCAACGATGAGGGGTGTGGATGTCGGGTTAAAGACAATGGGCAGGGGGGTCTCTTTGCTGTGCAGGGGTCGTCAGAAAAGATGACGCGCGGGGGGGGGGGGGAGGTCTGTTTTTGCGCAGCTTTTTTTGTATATTTTTGTCTGTTCTTTTCGTTTTAGGCTTTTCTCTTTTTTATATTGTAGGTTTTTTGGTAGGGTTTTAGGTTAAGTGGTATGGGCCTAGGAATTATGAGCTTGGAAATTGTGGGCTAGGTCCAAAATTAGGCCTAAAAATAGGTTGCTCGAGCCCAAGTTCTATCCTTTCCCCGCGGACGAGATTAAAAATGCGATCTCAATTATTAATTAGTCCTACTATTCAAATAATTATTAAAATAAAACTAACCATTAAAACAAATCTATTTTTGGTATTTTCAAATATCATATTAAAATAAAAATACGATACTATTTTTGTATTTTTTTTAGGATTAAAAATGACTACAAAACATTAATGAACCTATTTTTGTAATTTTTGTTTTCTTGTAATAAAATAGAGTAAAAGAGTCAAAATTACTTAAAATATCTATATTATACCTAAATTAAATATTTACGCGCTAAAATATGAAAAATCTTCGGGAGGGTTATAAATCACATGTCTACAGTTGCCCCTCTTTGACTGGAAAGACGTAGTATTTTCAGACAAAGAATGACTAGACAGGTTTTTGACCCGACCCTTATTTGGAAAGACTAAAACTAAGAGAAAAGGGGAATGTGGCCGAGCCCTGGTATCTGGGCTGCCTACATATCCTTGGCTATAAAGGAATCAGGTCACGTGTAGTTCAGAGATGAGTGAGATGACGGAGTACCGAGGTGAAGAGCCGATCGAGGTGCCATTCCATCGAGGTTCTGGTCCACGACCCCTGTTATTACATCAAAATCAAAACATGAAAAAGACTAGCTAAGCCTATCAACTACGAGTTACAAGATTCCTATCTATAAGTCTTCTGAAGCTTGATCTTGAGTCTTGAATGGTTCTTCATGCAGACTTTAGATTTGAACCTTGGCGCTTGTTAGCTGCAGGTGCTAGCTCGTTCTTCTACAACTTTTGGGTTAGGACCAGACATGTAGTGCTTATGACTTCCACCACATCTTAAGCAGTTCACATCTTTCATCAACTTCTGTATTTGGATTCACTTCTTGCCTTTCTCTCTTTTCTTTATTGTGACTAACTTCTGTTGATCACCTCGGACTATTGACTCACATTCTTGCCGCGAGATTCTTTGGTTGCTGAATTGAATTGCAATCTGAGATGCTTTTCCTTTTCTTCAGGTGGACGCCTGACTGTTGAACTCGAACCGTCTTCTCTTGTTACTTGACACTGTTTTACTTTGCACCTTGAACCATTTTCCCTTGAAACTTGAACTGTCTTCCTTCAAAACTGCTTTCCCTTGAAACTCGGGTTGTCTTCTTCGACACTGCTTTCCCTAGAAACTTGAGTTGTTTCCCCTTGTTCTCCAGGTGGGCGCCTGATTACAACAAAATAGACAAAACAAAGAAATTTTCTAGGAAGATTTGTGGGTTGTTAGCAAAATTGTAAACCACTTGTACTATTGATGCAGTGATGAAATTAAACTAAAGAATATACTAGGAAAACTATAAACTAAGCTTGACTAAAGTAAAAACTGACCCTATTCTCCAGGCGGGGCTCCCTGACTGCTAACTTGAAATGTATTCCCTACTCTCCAGGCAGGCTCCTGACTGCTGGCATAAAATGTATTCCCTGCTCTTCAGGCGGGCTCCTGACTGCTGACTTGAAATGTATTCCCTGCTCTCCAAGCAGGCTCCTGATTGCTGGACTTGAAATGTATTCCCTGCTCTCCAGGTGGGCTCCTGACTTCTAACTTGAAATGTATTCCATGCTCTCCAGGCGGGCTCCTGACTTCAAGATAGACAAAACAAAGAATTTGAAAGCTAAAATTTAAATTGTACTCCCTTGTTCTCCAGGCGGGCTCCTGACTGCTACGCTTGAAAGTATTCCCTGCTCTCTAGGCGGGCTCCTGACTTCAACTTGAAATGTATACCCTGCTCTCCAGGCGGGCTCCTGACTTCAAATAGACAAAACAAAGAATTTGAAAGCTAAAACTTAAATTGTACTCCCTTGTTCTCCAGGCGGGCTCTTGACTGCTACACTTGAATGTATTCCCTGCTCTCCAGGAGGGCTCCTAAATTCAACTTGAAATGTATTCCCTGCTCTCCAGGCGGGCTCCAGACTTCAACAAAATAGACAAAAACAAAGAAAATTTTCTACCCCAGTTTGGTGGCTGGGGACAGATGTGATTGTAAAACTAAATCATATTACCAAGTATCACTAAGGATTTGAAAGCTAGGTCCCATTATTCAGGGGGGTCCTGACAACTCTTACCTAAACGACAATTTAAAATCTAAGTTATATCTTCTATAGGTGTGACTTTTGCTAAATCTTGCTATCTAAGAGGATCTTTAAACTACTCCCCATTATCCAGGAGGGTCCTGAAAATCAAAAGTCCAATTTTATCTTAAGAGTGACAACTTTTATGGTTGAATTTTACACCCTACAACAGACTTTATGCTAAATGTTGTTATCTAATCGAAATCTTAAAGCTAAGTCCCATTATTCAGGAGGGTCCTGAAAACTGTTAATTGATTCTTATCTCAAGCATGCAAACTTCTAAACCAACTTATATTCCTTTAGGATACATTTATGCTAGATTATGCTATTTCTGAACTTTAAACTAGGTCCCATTTTCAAGAGGGTCCTGAAAATAAAAAAACAAACCTGTTTGGTGACTGCCTTTCTCTACGGAGGGTTTCTCCGAAACAACCGAAATTTCATGCCCCTGTTTTAATCAAAGAAAAATTTTGTCAGTTTAAAATGTGGCGGTTGGTTTGTGGCCTTTACTTTTAGGGCGATTGCTCCTTCACTTCCCATGATAACTGATTTCCACTCGAGGACCTTGCTTGCTTATGGACTAACCACTTTCTCTGTCATCTTTATCACAGAAAATACCCCTTCTTCATTCAGACCCAATTCCCTTTATCTGTTGCATTGCTCATGAACTGACATTTACCAACCTTTGTGTTTTACCGAAAATACCTTTGATTCGTTCACCTAACACCCTCCATCTTGTTGCATTGTTTCTGAATTGATATGTACCAAACCTTTGTATTTCACATGAATCCCAAAGCACGACAATTACCGTCCACTCAATGTGCATGTTGTTCTTTCCTAACTTAACCCACTAGCATTGGCCTTGAGGTCTATTGCTCCTTCACTTGCCATAACAACTTTGATTTCTGCTTGGAAGACCTCGTTTGTCACTCGTTAAACACTTTCTTTGTTGATCTCATCACAGAGAATACCTTTGACCCGTTCACCCAACATCTCTATCTGTTGTACTGTTCACGAGTTGAAATATACCAAACTTTTGTATTTCTCATGGACCCCAAAGCATGTTGATTGCTACCAACTCAGTGCGCTTGTTGTTCTTTCCTAACTTATGCCACTTTGATGTGCTGGCCAGATCCCGTTTTGTGCAATTAGAAAGCTGGCGGCAAATTTTGAAGTCATTTCTCACTTGTTCTGACCAAACCAACTCAGAAAGAGGAAGTAAACAAGACAAAAGGAACAGAGTAAAGGACAAAGGAAAGAAATGATTCCTAACAAGAAAACTACAAAGTAGAAACCTATCAGACGTGGATACCAACTCTAATGACCATGACAAGACTTGTGGCCTATTCTATCAAACAAGTCTGATGTTCAACTCTTGTTATACCTCTGAACCGTGAAACTGGGCTTCAATGCTCCGATTATCCAATCTGATTCACAATCCTTATTCGACTTGTAGTACCCGAAGGGTTTTCATCATCAAGCCTCTCTCATTTGATTCTTTCTCTCAACTTTCAGTCGTCTCAAGGTGCCCATGAAGGTTTTCACCAGTAAGACTCTCTCATTTTTATTTCTCTAAACTCCCGTCGCCTTACGGTGCCTGTGAGGGTTTTCTCCGATAAGACTCTCTCATTTTCATTATTTTTTTTCTGCTTGCACCATAGTGTTGCCCCTGATATGAATTACCTCTCCTTGCTTGACTTGGCATATCTCGAAGACTGATCGGAAGGTCTTTCTTTGGACCGTAACATGGGGATTTTGGATGGGGTTAGAAAGAAAGGGTATCAAAAGGCTCAAAACAACTCATCATGGGTTCAAAATTACAACTTTCGGAACCAGATTCCTTACAACAACCACAATTTCTGCCCTAGTTTCTTGCTTGGGGACTTTTGGATTTTTATTTTGATGAGACTGAACCATGAGGCTGCCTATGTATCCTTAAAAAGAATCAGGTCGAACATAGTTCATGACATAGGAATTGCTCTGTTGTTGTGATTTTTCTTTTCTCTTTCTCTCTTCTTTTCTTTTCTTTCTTCCTTTTTCTCTTTTTGTTGATTTGTTGTTTTTCTTTCTTTCTTCTTTTTCCTTTTTTCTTCTTTTTTTTTCTTTTCTTCTATTTTTTTCTTCTCTTTCATTTTTTCTTCTCTCCCTTTTCGTTCTTTTCTTTTCTCCTTTTCCTTTACTTATATTTCACGCTTGTGTTTCTGATCTTTGCTACTGATTCTGAAAGAGGGGTATGAAAGAAAATAAATTAGGCTCAAAGGGGTAACGAAGGATAAATTGTTTAGATAGCAGAACAAAATGCCTTCGTCATTCCAATCTCCAAAACATGCCAAGTGCAAACTATACAATTTAAACAAACCAATGAAAACATTTGTAACATCTTTTGATTGCACTAGATTTGATAACCATATCCACGCATTCGCCTTCTACATCTGTTAATTACCATGCCCCATTGTACAACACTCTCACTCTCATTACCACAAACGACCCCCTACAAATTTGGGGCAAACTTGCCGTTATCTTCACCCGATGCAGCATGATGCATTTTAATGGTGTATTTTTATGTTCTATCTGCCCGAGTTTCACATAACTCGGGCTTGAAGTGATCCCAAAATGCCTTCACTTATTTCCCTCAAATGTCCCTACATCTTCAATATTGTTTTTGTTACTTCGTGACTAAACTGAGTTTTAAAACCAGGATGAGAATTACGCGTGCATGTCATGTCACTAGAGTCAATCAGGAAAAGAACTATCAAAAGAAAAAAAGAACTAAATGAAAATGACTAGAAAACAAAAAATTGCATTAAACAGATGGTGAAAGGGTTTGGACAACAAAACAAACAAACTAAATTGGGGTTACAAACCTATAACAAACCTAGACAACACTAGATGGGCTACTATGACTAAACAAACTAGTCAAAATAAAAGGACAGGAGGGTTTGAGTCAGAAGACAATATCTGGATTACAACCCTGAAATAACCCGGACAACAGAAATGACAGCAAAATAAACAACCAAAACTCCTCCCTGGCTAACCAAGACAGGAGCGTCTTTCCAATTTCCAAGCTCGGCATCTTATCCACTGAATTCCGCATCAACATTACTAGGACCTTCACAAACTTCCATCATATTGTTCTTAACAAATTGCTTTTGGGTTCCCTTTGCTGGCTTGTTCTTAAGATCAACCTCTGATAGCACTGAAAACTTTGCAGCGCGTGGACCTTCGAGTATCTCAGAAGAATTTTCATATTCCTTTTCAAAACAAATCATACTCACCATATGCGTCTCATTACGAATAGACGATGGAGTTTGACTAGTGTCTGCTGCATCCGGATTTTACACGACAATGTCACCTGCATCAATAAGCTTATGAATTGCTTTCTTCAGATTCCAACATTTCTCTATGTCATGCCCCGGGGCATCTGATCAATAGGCGCACCTTTGAAAAAAATCAAACTTCTTTGGAAGAGGGTTTGCCATTTTTATATGAATCAGCTTCAACATGTCCAATTGCTTCAACCTTTGGAACAAACTGGCGTATGACACTCCCAATGGGGTGAAAGCCTTTTCTTTTTTCAGCAACCTCTCATTCTTAAATGCTTGATTGGGCCGGAAACCTGATCCAGGGGGTTTTCTGTAGGTTCGTGTGGGTAGATAGGCATTTTGTGGAGCTGGGTACTGGGAAAGGGATGTGTGACTTTGGGAGTTCTGTGGAGAGAAATAGAATTGGGAAGGGTCATCTAGTGCACAAGGATATCCACGGGGATGATGTTAAGACTGGAAGTGTTGATCGGGAAAGCCCATCGGATCATCTTTTCTGTTTCTCTTTCTTCCACCCAAGCTTACTAGGGTGTTCTGAATATCTTTCGAACAACTCATGATTTTGCCTGACTTGATTCCCTCTTCCACTAGCTCCCCTATTTTTAACACATCTTTGAAAGGCTTTCCCAAGGCCGGTATCAAATGACTGAAGTATGTGGGCCCTTGGGCTCATAGGAAAAGCTCAACCATTTCTTCTTCATCAATCGGGTTATTGACTCGAGCAGCCTGTTCCCTCCATCTGAGCCCAAACTCTCTAAAGCTTTCCTCCGGCTTCTTTTCCATTCTAGATAGGGAGGAGCGGTCTAGAGTAACACCTAATTTGTATTGAAAGTATCGAACAAAATCTTGAGCCATGTCACCCAATGTAGACCACTTACCAACATCTTGACGATTATGCCATTCCAAAGCTGCCCCAGTCAGGTTCTCACTGAAATACGCTATCAACAAATCATCTTTCTTACCGACACTTCTCATTTCACTGCAATAATCCCTCAAATGGGCTACCAGATCTCCACACCCATCATACAAGTTAAACTTTGGCACTTTAAACCCCGCAGGCAGACGAACGTCGGGGGACACAGACAGATCTTTGTAAGCCATGCTACCCTGGTCTCCCATTCCTTGCTTGTTCTTTAAGGACTGTTCTATGCCTTTCAGCCTCCTAGGTATCCCATCTCGCCCTTTTCTTCTTGTGAACTTTTCATTTTCAACATGAGGCTCATCCCGCGGACCTTGCTTGTATAAATTGGGAGCCTTGTGGGCAACCTCTAAGGGGTAATATTGGGCATCCTGAGCTTTGAGTGGGTGTTCATTGTTGGGGATGGTGGATAATACAGGAAGGCAATTTTTGGGAAAAGTAATTGAAAGATGAGGGATGAAGCTACTAGGGTGGTTGGGAAAGCCATGATAAGCGGGTGGATCTGGAGAGTATGGGGGATCATCTGGCACTGTGACCGGTGTTTGGGTAAGGCATCATTTAGGAAGCTAGGTGGTGGTAGGGGTGGTGCCTTCTCAATCATCAAGGCCTGATACATGTCCGCCATGTGTTGTCTTAGCATCTTCACCTCTTCAACCAACCCATTGTCCTGTTCGACCAATTGCTTTTGGGCACCTGTATCAACCAACTCAGTTTTGTTGTTGTCTGCCATTACCTTTTGACTTTATGTTGTGGAGAGGAGTTACTACTTCGAGAACCACAAACCAACCACCTTTCTGCTATAAACATATCAAAAGAACGAAATAGGGTCATCCCGTTAGCGTTAGGGCATTTAATAGCAAAAAATAAAAATTGCATGCAATGCACCTAGGAACAATTAATGGTTTTAGAATGACTTCGAGGGTCATAAGGTCACTTGGCATCATCCCAATTTCTCCATTTGAATCTTCTATTTTCTTTTCTAACACATCTTGGCTTGCTCATTTTCCTTCCTCTTCTCTTTTTTTAAACCATCACTCTTTTCCTTCTCTCATATCTCACACCCCACAATTTCACCTCTTTTTTTTTTTTCCTTTTTTTCTTTTTTTTTACTAATAAAAAAATGATTCGATCGAACCCTATGTAGGTTGCCCACGTATCATGACGCCGCATGAATCAGATCTTTGCGTAGTTCGGGAAGATCGAGAGTAAAGCACATAAACTAACATTTTCTTTTTCATTTTCTTCTTCCTTTTACCTTAATGACTACTCGGCTGAGAAAAGAGAAATAAATGAAGCAGATCTTTTTTTTTTGAATTTTCTAAACTTAATGTTCTATAACCTATTTTAAACTCAAGCTTAACAAGCATATATTTATTCTTTTTTGAAACAAATACTCTATGGGAAATTATTAAGAAAAATCCCTACAAGAGAAAATTTTTTTTTTTTTGATTTTTTTTCTTTTTTAAGAAGGAAATCTAAAGGCTAGACCAAAGAAAAATATTTTGAATTTTCACTTGATATCCTAAAGAAAAGACTTCGAAACAAGAAATGAAAAAGATAAAAAAAAAACTGTTTTTGGATTTTAATTTTTGATTACCTAAGGAAGAAACTCTGAAAATAAACCAAAGAAAAATTATTGTTGTTTTCTTTTTCTTATATGTACAATGTCCTAAAGTTCTAATAAAAATGAAAGAATTTTTTTTTCAAGTCATTTTTAATCAATTTCCCAAAGAAAAACCTCAACAGAAAATCTTTTGGATTTTTGGATTTAATAGCTTAAAAGAAAACTTTTAAAGAGGTACTAAAGAAAATTCTTTTTTTTTTTTTGAATTTTTGGTCTTAATATACTAAAGGAAATATAAAAGCAATTTTTATTTTGATATTAATTGCCTAAAGGAAAAACAACGTCAAAGGAATTTTTTTTCATTTATAGAATTAGTATTATAAAGAAAACTTATAACGAAAATATAAAAACGCTAATTTTTTTTTTGACTTGTAACACATTTCCAAATACCGAATAAGGAATACAATAACAAAAGACTAGGCAAACTTAACTAGACTATTACAAACACTAACATCACCTAAAAGACCGAATACTACTATACATGACTAGAAAGTGAAACATGAAAAATTGACTCAAAATATAAAATGACTCCTCGAGTAACTTCTGAATGCAGTGATCCTAGGGTATCTGTCATGCCCAAACTCCAGTAAGTAAATCCACACCTGTATAAGAAAACTTAAACCAACACTATGTGAGACAGTAACATTCCCTACTAGACACATGCAAGACATGATTGCAGTTATTTTTGCAAAATTGGCTTATTTGATCAAAAAGTGGCTAGAAGTGCAAAATTTGGCTAAGACCCCGCAAAGCCAAGAACCTAAGATTTACTAGGAAGATCGGACCCTATATGGGTTGCCTACGTATCACGACCCGAAAGATGAGAATCAGGTATGCGTAGTTCGGGCCGATAGGATACGGGCGGGAAATAAAAATAACAACTAAGTTAGAGAAAATATGTCATTTTTTTTGTGAAAAATGATGAAACATGTAAACTTTTTTTTTTTATTTTTTTTCCCCTTTTTTTTTATTTTTGATTTTTGAAAAATGATGAAAAAGTACAAAAAATTTTGAATTTTTCGAGCTCTCTTTTTCTTAACAAAATGTAATAGAAAACATAATTAGGCCCACTCGCTTTATCTTCACACTTCACCCTCTTTTTTTTCTTCTTTCTTTTTTCATTTTTTTTTCATTTCTTCATCTACCCTCAGCTATCATTGGTCCGCCAAATGACCCTTTTACCCTTGAATAAATGCAACAT
This sequence comes from Nicotiana sylvestris, assembly GCF_000393655.2. Taxonomy (NCBI): domain Eukaryota; kingdom Viridiplantae; phylum Streptophyta; class Magnoliopsida; order Solanales; family Solanaceae; genus Nicotiana; species Nicotiana sylvestris. The sequence goes on along the minus strand of NC_091062.1, from coordinate 16,164,822 downwards.
GTAGCACATAAGATACATCAGGATGGTCTTTTGTTTTTTGGGGTATACCTGTCCTAGACGGACCCAACCCCTGTGTTGAGTCCCCTAAGTCAAAAATGCACATGATGCAAACAAACGTTCCTACTAGGGATCCGACATTGTTATACTAGGTTTTAAAAAACCTAGGTTTATTTGTTCTAGACCTGGCTTACCCGAGCGAACAACTCGAGCCGAGGGGGGGCTACGTACCGGTACCCAAAAGATCATCTGGCTTTGCAACTTGTCCGAACCTCGTTTTATTTGGGATATGACACTAACAGAAAGAAGTCACGACCAGCGTGCACTCCTCAAGAGAGAGAAGAGAGAGGCTTCGTAGCAGTTTATATATACAGTTCAAATAATATCAAAGCGGTAAAAAGCAACATTTAGCACATTAGGCTCAATCATGTAATAAAATCAGATAACAGATAAAACCAAATATAACAATTCATCTAAGCTTGAATTCTTAAACCCCGAACTAGAGATTCTGGGTTCTAGTTCCCCAGCAGAGTCGCCAGAGCTGTCACACCTCCTTTTTTTACCTACACCCCCGGCAAGGGGTGTAAGAGTAAAGAGAGTTTTTCCAATTAAAGAACAACCGAAACGGGATTTATTATAAAGATTCAGAGTCGCCACTTGGGAAATTTATGGTGTCCCAAGTCGCCGGTTGAATCCCAAATCGAGGAAAATATGATTCTGTTTAACAGTCCGCGAACCAAAAATCCGAGTAAGGAATTCTGTTAACCCGGGAGAAGGTGTAGGCATTTACGAGTTCCGTGATTCTAGCACGGTCGCTCAACTGTTATATTTGGCCTATTTACTTGATTTTAACACATGTTTAGCCTATGGTGCAATTTTAACCTTAACCGCTTTATTTAATCATTAGGAATATTGCAACATTATTAAAACACATCTTGAACCACGTCACATAAATGCACCCGCAGTCTTTGACATATTTTGACATTGTTGAGATTTAGATTTGGGTCACATAAATGCGCACCCGAGTCCATTTAATCTAATTGACATAGTTCAACAACCAATTTCTATACCGTCAGCAATAACCAATTCGAGTTAAGCATATGATTTGAACAACTAGAGATTCTAATTCACTCGCAATCAATTCAAGTAGCCATACGAGATGGCACATTCAAAGCCATAAATAACAAGTCACAAAATCGGATCACCAAACAAATAGTTAACATTAGAACGAGTAAATAATTGAACCTTATTGCGCAAAACCTTTCGATAAATTTCACCAGCTACAAATGTGATTCGAAATAGCAAATTCAACTCGAATCAAACCAAAGGACCGCACCTCGGACGATAACTCCAACAATCGAACACCCGTTGCCACTCAACTCCATCTTGGAAACCAACACTTTTCAAGCGCAGATTTGGAATCCTCAAAGCGTGATGGTTGAGCAGCATCAACAACAAATGTCACAACATGTGCCTCTTCATAACAACTCTCCCAGATTGAGCGTAGACCTGACTGACCTCTTAAATCCCAAAATACAAGCTTTGTATTTGAGACTTCAACATGACCAATATTGAACCTACGGTTGGAACGATACAACTTGGTGGAAAGCTTTCCAAGTTTAAGTATTGTTGATTGTAATTTCTTTAAGCGTCGTTTTCCAGCCTTGTCAATCCCAAAATAAGGACATGAAACTTTGTCTTGCTAAACATGTATTTATACAATCCATAAAAAATGAAAACATCTCTATCTTCTTCTGTTTACTTTTAAAACTATCAATATACATTAACATCTTCCAACCAGTTTACAAAGAAGAAGGCGACGCTCAAATGAGCAAACAATTCCCTTCAAAATCATTACCAAAGTTGAACATCGATGTGCTCTCAAACAGATCCAGAAATGAACAAGGTCCAATGGAAGGACCTCAAATTACCCTGAAGGCTTCAAACCTCAATCGACTCAAACACTAACTTCAAATGAGACAGAAAACCAAGCGGATAACTCAGACGATGTATCAACGAACAAATTGACGGACCAGACACCGATGACCTCGAGCGGAAGCACGACCCAAAGAAATAATAGACTACTGACTAAAAACTATCGGCTTACGTAGATCTCAGGGCTGTTTTGGATGGCAGAAAAATGGAGACAATGAGCTACGTTTTTGTTGTAACGTTGCTGTGCAGCTTTTTTGTGTGTATGGATAGCTATGTGCGTCGTGGTGTATGTGTGTGTGTGAAGGTGAAGCTCGCCGGAAATGGCAGCCTCGTGGTGGACGACAGTCAAGCAGTGTTGTCAGCATGCAGGTCGGCTGACTTCTGGGCGAGTGTAACAGTGTGGATCCGCTCAGGGGTGTTCAAGGTTAGAAGAGGAAGAAGCTATGGCTGAAGGAGTTGTCATTTGGGATGGAGTTGCAGCCGGCGGGTAAGGCTAGCGGTGTGAGAGGTTCGACAATGAGGGGTGTGGACGTCGGGTTGAAGACGATGGGCAGGGGGGTCTCTTTGCTGCGTAGGGGTCGTCGGAGAAGATGACGCGCAGGGGGGGGGTCTATTTTTGCGCAACTTTTTTTGTGTATTTTTGTCCGTTCTTTTCGTTTTAGGCTTTTCTCTTTTTTATATTGTAGGTTTTTTGGTAGGGTTTTAGGTTAAGGGGTATGGGCCTAGGAATTATGGGCTTGGAAATTGTGGGCTAGGTCCAAAATTTGGCCTAAAAATAGGTTGCTCGAGACCAAGTTCTATCCTTTCCCGGCGAACGAGATTAAAAATACTATCTCAATTATTAATTAGTCATACTATTCAAATAATTATTAAAATAAAACTAACCATTAAAACAAATCTATTTTTGGTATTTTCAAATATCATATTAAAATAAAAATACGATACTATTTTTGTATTTTTTTAGGATTAAAAATGACAATAAAATATTAATGAACCTATTTTTGTAATTTTTGTTTTCTTGTAATAAAATAGAGTAAAAGAGTCAAAATTACTTAAAATATCTATATTATGCCTAAATTAAATATTTACGCGCTAAAATATGAAAAATCATGGGGAGGGTCAAAAATCACATGTCTACAATGACTTGCCCCGTGTGGTGTATTATGACTTATGTAAATCGTTGGTGTTGGGTTTTAGGTTAATCAGAATTTAATTTGGAAGAACAGTCTCAGTTGAAATCTTAAAATTTGAAAGGTTTGACCAATATTTGACTTGTTTGTATATGATCTCGGATCGGAATTTTTATGATTTGGTTAGATCTGTATGGTAATTTTGGATTTAGGATCGTGCCCGGAAATATTTTTTGGAACTTTGTAGTTTAATTAGGCTTGAAATGACGAAAATGAGAAGCCGAAGTTTGGAAATTTGACCTAGGGGTTGACTTTTTCATATCGAGATCAAAATCCGACTTAAGAAGTTGGAAAAACTCCATTATGTCATTTATGACTTGTGTGCAAAATTTGGGGTCAATCGGACCTGGTTTGATAGGTTTCGACGTTGTTTATGGAATTTGAAATTTCTAAGTTCTTAAGCTTGAATCCGAAGTTGATTTGGTGTTTTGATGTTGTTTTGAGTGATTCGAAAGCTCGAAAAGGTGTTAATGATGTTATGGGAGGTGTTGGTATGTTTGGGTAGAGGTTTGAGGGCTTCGGGTGAGTTTAGAGCGAGTCCGGACATTCCTGAACTTAGAAAATGGATGGGGGCAGAAGTTTTTGTGTTGGGCGCGGTGGATTTAGTGCTGGGCGCAGAAAATGGTCCGCGGTCATGAAGATCCGCAGGTCGTCGGTCCAACTTCGGAAACTCATATCTTTTGATCTACAAGGAATTTTGAGATGATTCAAAAACGAAAGTTGTATCCCTTCGTGTCTAGTTTCCAGAAAGATAAAGATATTTTAATTTGGACATCCTTAGCAAAATTTATGGCCAGAATACTAAAGTCTATCACTGCAGAGGAAAGCTGTGCGGCCGCGGTTGTTTTTGTGCGGACCGCGGTCAATTTTGTGCGGCCCGCGGAGGGTAAAATCTGAGGGGTACTCTATAAATATGAGGTTTTGGGTTTTATTTGATATTTTGACCTAGAGAGCTTGAAATTTGATGATTTTTCAAGTTTTTTCAAGAAATTCATTGGGGTAAGTGATTTTAACTCAGATTTGGCTAGAACATGAATCTATCTCTGAATTCATCATTTAATTCGTGATTTGGGATGGAATTTGGGAAGAAAATTGTGAAACATTTCAAAAATGTAAAATGATGATATGAAGGACCAAATGGTATCAGAATTGGATAATTTTGGTATGGTTAGACTCGTGAGGGTATGAGGATTCTGAAATTGTAAATTTTACTCGATTCCGAGACGTGGGCCCGTGGCTCGGGTTTTGCTAATTTCAGGATTTTTGATATTTTTTGAATGTTTTCGCTTGGGATTTGTTCCCTTGGCATATTGTGACGTATTCGTTCTGATTTTGGATAGATTCGACGCGCGTAGAGGCCAATTCGAGGGGCAAAGGCGTCGCGAGCTAGAGAATTAGCCGGTTCGAGGTGAGTAATGATTGTAAATGATGTCCTAAGGGTTGGAAACCTTGGATTGCACATCGTAGTGCTATATTGAGGCAAGATACGCCTTGGATGATGAGAGTGGGGTCTTTTACTACTAGGGATTGTGACTTGGTCCATCCCGATTGATGATTTTACCGCGTATTTAACTGAAATTCATTTGTTATCATCATGATTTGGGCTTCGTGCCAACTATTTAAACCCTTCGGAGATTTTTTCACTGTTTCCTCACTGCTTGACTTATTATTTGAATTTAGTCCTGTTGATATCTACTGTTTTAAAAACTCAGCCACTTTTACTCAGATTTGAAACTTAAATGATATTTCTACATCATGTTTTGGGTTGAGAACTACTATTTTACTAATGCCCAAGGGGCTTGTGATGATTTTTGGACTGAGTGAGTCCTAGGGCCATATATGAGGATATGCTGAGTGATATGAGGCCGAGGTCCTGAGATACTTTATATGACACAAGGTGGCTTGAGTGATGTAAGGCAGAGTGCCGAGTGCCGAGTGATGATGCAACAAGGTGGCTTGATATAACGCTTGGGCCGTAAGGGGCCCCTCCGGAGTCTGCACACCCACAGTGAGCGCGAGTACCCATTATGATCTGAGAGTAAGTCTGAGGGGCTGATATTGTTCTGAGTGATTAATACTGAGCCCGAGGGGCTGATACTGTACTGAGAGTGAGCCCGAGGGGCTGATACTGTTCTGAGCGATTGATACTGTGCCTGAGGGGCGGATTTCTACTTGTTATTTACATGTTAAATTACCTATTTTACTTGTTTAAAAAAAGGGATATCATTTGATTTCTTCACTGATTACTGCTTTAAGTGATTTTACTACTTGATATGGAATTGCTTTGTGCCTTTACGTGTTTTCATACATTCAGCCATTATTTATAATTATTACTCACTGAGTCGGAATACTCACATTACTCCCTGCACCATGTGTGTAGATTCAGGCATCCCAGAGTCTGCTCCTAAGTGCTGATTCTCCCAGTCCAGGCAGTGATTCGGAGGCTACGAGGTAGCTGTTGGCGTTCGCAGCTCCGTGCCTCCCGTATCTATTCATTTTCATGTTTTTAGAACTATTGTATCAAATTTAGTGTTCAGTAGACTTGTATCTAGATTTCTTAGTTGCTCATGACTTGTGACACTCCGATTTGGGTTGCGGCGGGATAGTTTCTATTGTTGTTATCTTTAATTTCGCAAATTATGGTTATTATATCACGTTTTAGAACTACTTATGGTATTTAACTGTTTAAAAGAGGTGGTCTGTTTTGGTCTGGCTAGCCTTGTCTTCACGAGAGAAGCCATCACGATCAGATTCAAGGAATTGGGTAATGACAAGTTAGTATCAGAGCCTAGGTTACATAGGTCTCACGAGTCATGACCAGGTTTAGTAGAGTCTCGCGGATCGGTACAGAGACATCTGTATTTATGCTCGAGTGGTTGCAGAACCTTTAGGAAAAACTTCACACTCTTGAATTCTTATCTTACGTCCTTGATTCAGCTTGAAAAGTAACTTTTGAAATTCCTTCCACGTATTGGTATGCATGCATGAGCGCTCAGTATCAAATGTGCATCAATAGCTTGTGATTCCCTGATCGAGGGGTGAGATATGATCTCGGTGAGTTGATGTTGGGCCAGTCTGGAGTACTTGAGGCCGGATTTTTGCCTATAGCTTGAGCACTGAGATGCTGCTTGTGTGAGCAAGTGCTTTTGAATTTATATGTTTGATATTATTCCCTGTTAGTGGAAATTACGGCTGGATGGCTATGTAATAAGAATGTTAGTGCTGTGAGATGTGTTCGTATGATTTTGTAGTGACGAGAAAGGTCTGCTGGAGGATAAAAGAACTATTAGGTGCTTGATTTCTGTCTTGATTCGAGTTATAGCCTGAGTTATGGGCGTGTGAAAAATATTTTCATGTCTCCTAGTTGGAAGTGGAGTAGATTTCATGTTGCGTTATGAGTTTAGACTCAGGAAGACTAAGTGAGTGTGTAATGGTTATGATGGTGGAAGAAATACATAAATGTTAGTTTAAGGCAAAGCAGGTGGGTTATCTCATACGAAGTGTTCTAAGTTGTGCGATCTTTATGTTGTCTGTTAGAAGATCCCATTTACAAGTGAAATATATGTGCGAATTTAATTTGGGTCACTTAAGAGAGTGGGTTTAATTGTTATGAGAGTAAATGCTAGATTTCTAAAAGATATGAAGTACTAGATGGTTTGTGTGCCACGAGCTTATGCAGGGTTGAGTTTAATCTCACTATGGTATTATGGAAGCAATAAAGTGTATGCGTTATTAGTTATGGTGCGTGTTTTGAGCTATGGATTTGAGCCAAGTGGGGGAGTTCGCTATTGAATAGTTGATTGCACGGTTATGTGCTCTAATGGTTCAAGTTCGAGGCGTATTTGTAAATCAGTTGTGGCTCGAGTAAAGGAAATTTCAATAAAGGCTATGTTATGCTTTATGAGTGTACGAGAATCAGGGAATGACTTGAGTTGTAGTTGGTAAGGAATGCTCGGTGCACAGGGCATGAAGTTGCTTGGTTATATTGGAATGAGGTCACATTATGTAGTGTCGGAGTGCAAATGAAACATAGGTTGTTCGGTTCATTTAATCAATCTAACTGCGGTTTGAGTAGAGTGGATGCCTCTAGAGAATGGTCATATTGTGTTAAAAATTTTACATGCAATAATTGGAGGCTTTCAAGTTGTACTTACGGATAGAAACTGAATTTTTCAATGGAAGATGGCAAGACTTGTGGTATTTTCTATGTTAATTATGGGATTCCATATATCAGTATCGGGAAGGTGAAGGTAATGGCTTCAGATTCGCAGTAAGTCCTTTCAAAGTCAGTATCTTTAATATGGTGCTTTGGGGAAACATTAAAAAGAGTATTCAGCGGGTGATGAGCCTTAGGATGTGTGGTATTATGCTTGGTTCTCGTGTGGTATGTTTGGGTTGAGGAAATGTGATGTTATATCAAGAAGGAGTATCAAGTGAAGGTAAATAAGAAGGGAGCTCGGATAGATGAGATAGCCTGGTAGTAGGCCATATCGGTATGGTAAGGATATGAATAGTTATTTGGGTGTTTACAAGGTAATGAGTTTCCATATGTGTTTCGTGGCAATGCTCTTCGGTTTTGGATGGCTTGTGTATCTTGGTTGAGTTAAAATAAGTCAGTATTGGTAGTTTGGTTTTATGGAAAGAGGGATTTGAAGAGTTCTTAATAATTTCTACCACGATAGAGATGTATAATTTCTGCTGGCATAAGGAGCATGGAATGTATAGTGATTTTATCCTAGATGGGATCAAATGAATTTTTTTGACTAGTTAAGTATGCCGTTGATTGTGGCTTGGAAAGGGATTTTGAAGTACTCATATTTATCATAGGATGGCATATTATATGTGGTATGTTGTGTAGGGCGGAGATTGGCATATGTATGGTCGCAATTCAGTTTTGAAAGGAAGGTCATAAATTCTTAGACAACAATACAATTTCAGATGACTAGGTAAATGATATTACTAAATGGTGTGTCTTGATAACGGTATGCACTTCAGAAAGAGGGAAATGTGATTGAGTTAATAATACATCATAGGTATTGCGGTTATGGACTGTAAGAAAATAGCTAAGGTTGGTCGGAGGGTAGTATGTGCTATGATTCAGTCGTTGTGAACCTTCGGAGGATTATTTATCTGTTGTGTGTGACTAGACTTGATGTGTGGTTCATTGGTATACCTATATGGATGTGTGTTCTGTCACGACGGTTTGGTTGACTTCGAGTTGCCAATGGTGAGAGATGTGTTGATTCGGTTGCTATTGAGTTATTAGTAATCACGGGGATCTATGAATTATCTTTCCATGTTGCGAGGCATTATGGTTTGTTGGTTATAGGCACATGTGGTGCGACATTATTGGGTCCTCTTAGTGGAATTCGAGCGGGTAGAGTATCGGGTATTGCTCGGTGGGTAGCATATCGGTTGTGTCCCTTCGGATATGTGTAATGTTATATCAATTGCTTCGCGGTGGTTATGATGATTGCTTTGGTTTTAGCCATCATATTGTGCACAATTGTCGATTTTGAGAAGAGTGACTTAAGGTGTTTTCACGTGGATCAGTGTTTGGATGAGGTCGCGCGTTGGAGCGAAGCTATGGGGAGGTATGATCCTGCGGGTTAGATTTGTGTATTCTGTTTTTATGATGTGATATGGGTTCTCAGCATTGTGTGTGGTGGTACTAGTGAGCTTGCAATACAGCTCTTTTATTTGAGTCATTTTTCAGGAATTGAGCAGGTTCGGATTGTGGCTTATTGGTGCACGGATTGCACGAATCATGGCTTTAGTCTATATTGAGGTGTCAATGTCACAAGAGTAGTTGTGTTGGATTAGATAAGACTGTCGGGGTCTTTAATAACTGCAAACGGATTTGATTTCAGCATGTTGAAAGGATAGTATCGAGCTTCAGCTCAGAAATTTGTTGTGGTATTTGCCAAAGGAGGAGTGACTTCTTGAATGGTTGATCTGGGAAATGGTTATGGCTTACCGCGTGTTTTAGTGATCATTAGTAGTATATGAAAGTGTTGGGGTGAGACTTTAGTTGATAAGAGTTTTTCTATCGGTATTCGTTTGTTGTGTTGTTTGAGTCATGTGGTATATCAAGTGATTGCACCAAGATTGAAAGTATTGGTGATTACAGTTGGTTCGGGCTTATTCTGAATATAGATGTGAGATTCTAATCTTGTGAATGATTTCAGAAGTGGAAATGTGATTCTAAGGCTTATGGGTTAGATTGGGTTGTGAAATTTCAGTTACTGTGTGTTATCGAACCTATGTGAGATAGGGTGACGTGGGATCACCCCCGGGTATATGCATGGTAAGGTTATTCAGCGATTGGTTAGCTTTTGGAACAACTCTGAGCACGTTCGGGGACGAACGTATGTTTAAGTGGGGGAGGATGTAACGACCCGACCGGTCGTTTTGAGCTTTTGCACTTTGCTCGCTAGTTCTCGGGCATGACTTGCCCCGTGTGGTGTATTATGACTTATGTAAATCGTTGGTGTTGGGTTTTAGGTTAATCAGAATTTAATTTGGAAGAACAGTCTCAGTTGAAAGCTTAAAATTTGAAAGGTTTGACCAATATTTGACTTGTTTGTATATGATCTCGGATCAGAATTTTTATGATTTGGTTAGCTCCGTATGGTAATTTTGGATTTAGGATCGTGCCCGGAAATGTTTTTGGAAGTTTGTAGTTTAATTAGGCTTGAAATGGCGAAAATGAGAAGCCGAAGTTTGGAAATTTGATCGAGGGGTTGACTTTTTGATATCGAGATCAAAATCCGACTCAAGAAGTTGGAATAGCTCCATTATGTCATTTATGACTTGTGTGCAAAATTTGGGGTCAATCGGACCTGGTTTGATAAGTTTCGGCATTGTTTATGGAATTTGAAATTTCTAAGTTCTTAAGCTTGAATCCGAAGTTGATTTAGTGTTTTGATGTTGTTTTGAGTTATTCAAAAGCTCGACAATGTGTTAATGATGTTATGGGAGGTGTTGGTATGTTTGGGTAGAGGTTTGAGGGCCTCGGGTGTGTTTCGGGTGAGTTTAGAGCGAATCCGGATATTCCTGAACTTAGAAAATGGATGGGGGCAGAAGTTTTAGTGCTGGGCTCGGTGGTTTAGTGCTGGGCGCGGAAAATGATCCGCGGTCCGCGGTCATGAAGATCCGCAGGTCGTCGGTCCAACTTCGGAAGCTCATATCTTTTGATCTACAAGGAACTTTTAGATAATTCAAAAATGAAATGTAGCCCTTCATGTCTAATTTCCAGAAAGGTAAAGATATTTCAATTTGGACAACCTTAGAAAAATTTATGGCCAAAATACTAAAGTCTGTCACTTCAGAGGAAAGCTGTGCGGCCGCGGTTGTTTTTGTGCGGACCGCGGTCAGTTTTGTGCGGCCCGCGGAGGGTGAAATCTGAGGGGTACTCTATAAATACGTGGTTTTGGATTTTATTTGATATTTTGACCTAGAGAGCTCGAATTTTGACGATTTTTCGAAGGTTTTTCAAGAAATTCATTGGGATAAGTGATTTTAACTCAGATTTGGCTAGAATACATGAATCTATCACTGAATTCATCATTTAATTCGTGATTTGGGATGGAATTTGGGAAGAAAATTGTAAAACCTTTCAAAAATGTAAAATGATGATTTCAAAGACCAAATGGTATCGGAATTGGATAATTTTGGTATGGTTAGACTCGTGAGGGTATGAGGATTCTGAAAATGTAAATTTTACCCGATTCCGAGACGTGGGCCTGGGGCTCGGGTTTTGCTAATTTCGGAATTTTTGAAATTTTTCGAATGTTTTCGCTTGGGCTTTGTTCCCTTAGCATATTGTGATGTATTCGTTCTAATTTTGGATAGATTCGATGCGCGTGGAGGCCAATTCGAGGGGCAAAGGCATTGCGAGCTAGAGAATTAGCCGGTTTGTGGTGAGTAATGATTGTAAATGATGTCCTGAGGGTTTGAAACCCCGCATTGCATATTGTAATGCTATATTGAGGTAAGATACGCGCTGGATGATGAGTGTGGGGTCTTTTACTACTAGAGATTGTGACTTGGTCCGTCTCGATTGATGATTTTATCGCGTATTTGACTAAAATTCATTTGTTATCATCATGATTTGGGCTTCTTGCCAACTATTTGAACCCTTCGGGGATTTTTATCACTATTTCCTCACTGCTTGACTTATTATTTGAACTCAGTCCTGTTGATATCTACTGTTTTACAAACTTAGTCCCTTTCACTCAGATTTGAAACTTAAATGATATTTCTACATCATGTTTTGGGAAGAGAACTACTGTTTTACTAATGCCCAAGGGGCTTGTGATGATTTTTGGACTGAGTGAGGCCGAGGGCCATATGTGAGGATATACTGAGTGATATGAGGCAGAGGGCCTGCGATACTTTATATTCCACGAGGTGGCTTGAGTGATATGAGGGTGAGTGCCGAGTGATGTGAGGCCGAGTGCCGAGTGATGATGCCACGAGGTGGCTTGATATAGCGCTTGGGCCGTAAGGGGCCCCTCCGGAGTCTACACACCCACAGTAAATGCGGGTACCCATTATGATCTGAGAGTGAGCCCGAGGGGCCGATACTGTTTTGAGTGATTGGTACTGAGCCCGAGGGGCTGATACTGTATTGAGAGTGAGCTCGAGGGGCTGATACTGTTCTGAGCGATTGATACTGTGCCCGAGGGGCGAATTTCTACTTGTTATTTACCTGTTTTACTTGTTTAAAAAAAAGGGATATTATTTGATTTCTTCACTGAGTACTGCTTTAAATGATTTTACTGTTTGATATGGAATTGCTTTGTGCCTTTACATGTTTTCATACTTTCAACCATTATTTATAATTATTACTCACTGAGTCGGAGTACACACATTACTCCTTGCACCATATGTGCAGATTCAGGCATCGCAGAGTCCACTCCTAAGTGCTGATTCTCCCAGTCCAGGCCGTGATTCGGAGACTACGAGGTAGCTGTTGGCGTTTACTGCCCCATGCCTCCCTTATATTACATTTTCATGTTTTAGAACTATTGTATCGGATTTTGTGTTCATTAGACTTGTATCCGGATTTCTTGGTTGCTCATGACTTATGACACCCCGACTTGGGTTGTGTCGGGATGGTTTCTACTGTTGTTATCGTAAATTCCACAAATTATGGTTATTATATCACGTTTTAGAACTACTTATGGTATTTAACTATTTAAAGATGTGGTATGTTTTGGTCTGACTGGCCTTGTCTTCACGAGAGGCGCCATCACGATCGGATTTGGAGAATTGGGTTGTGACATAATTGTCGAGTACGATGTATAGGCATGGTGACGAGTATCTATATGTTGATGTCTAGCATGACCGTGAGCCTTTATATTGCGGATATTCTGATTTTTGTCGTATCTTTCATGGCTTAATGATGATTTCTATATGTTGTAAAAAGCATGTGAAAGAAATTGTGATCTTTGAACTTCAAGGAGCATTGGCTCGAGTTAAAATACAAATTGTGAAAGTATATGAGATAATTGAACCCTTTGGAGCATTGGATCAAGTGGTAAAGTGAGTTGAGAAGTAAAAGTGAAAAAAAGAGAAAGAGTTATTGAATTGTTCCCTTGCCGGGATTTTTGTTGCTTTGTTGATTATCTCCCTTTCCAGGATGCTTAGATTATTGATATTGTTCCCTTGCCGGGATTTAACTGTTTAATTGTGTTCCCTTGCCGGGATTTCTATTATTATTTGTTTACTCCCTCGCCCCTTTATTTGTGATTGTTGTTTGGGTGAGGAAGAGCGTTAAAAGCAAGAAGGGTGATGTCGTGCAGTGTTTGCTATTGTGAGGAAAGAGTGTAAAGCACGAAGGGTGATGTCATGCTGTACGATGTACCGTTCCGTACCGATATGCATTGATTATGTGGTGAGGAAAGAGAGTAAAAGCACGAAGGGTGATGCCGTGCACATTATTAGGATACGATTGATTTGGTAAGAACGAGAGTAAAAGAACGAAGGGTGATGCCGTGCACATTTTTATTATAAATATTGTTTGGGTGAGGACGAGAGTAAAAGCATGAAGGGTGATACCATGCAAATCGTTGAATTTTGATTCTTGTTGATATTCTAGCTTTGTTATTTCTTTCTTTTATTGAGGTTTTCTATTTGGAATTGTTACCTCCCCACAACATGTTCCCCTTCCCACATTGACTGATTGTTTCCTGTATTTCTTTTCCACTGTATATATAGATATTTGAACTGTACAGGTTATTTGGTAGTCTGGTCCTAGCTTCGTCACTACTTCGCCGAGGTTAGGCTAGGCACTTACCATCACATGGGGTCGGTTATGCTGATACTACACTCTGTGCTCTTTTGCACAGATGCAGGTATTGCATAGCAGCAGTAGCGCGGTAGTCAGCCTTCAGTCCACCAAGACACCGAGGTAGCCTTGCAGGCGTCCACAGGCTCGACGTCTCCTGTATCTTATATTTTATTCTGTCATCTCATGTATTCGAGACAAACAGTGTATATTTCTTTCAAACAGTTGTATTTAGTACTCTTAGTAGTTCGAGAGTGATGTGATACCAGTTCTTGGGTAGAGGCATATGTTGACTTTAGCATTATTGTTCAGCTTATTTAATTTAGGTCTTCCGCTTATTTATTTAATTCTGCTATTTTCATGCTATCACTGATAATTGTTAAAAGAAGTAATTTGATAATGATGTACGCAGTTAAGGATTGACTTGCCTAACTCTCATTAGTAGGCGCCATCACGACTCCCAAGGGTGAAAAATTCGGGTCGTGACATACAAACCTGAACTCTTCTTTGTCTGGAATTTGAAGCTCCAAATGTTCTTCAAATGGCTTGAAAATCATGTTGAGTTGCTCATCTTTCACCTTTTCAAGAGTTGGAGGGTACCACTGGCAACAAATGAAGTAGCAACATAACTTAGTTTAAGGTTCTTCTGTAATGGTTTAAATAAAAGATTGGACTAAATTCATTCTAATGCACTTCTAGGGTAAATAATCCATCAAACCATAGTTAGCATAATTCTGTCGTTTCTTTCTCATTTTTCCTTGAGCCGTGTGATTGAAAATAATCTCTTTACTTTCTTAAGGTAAGGGTAAGGTCTGCATAGACATTACTTTCCCTAGACTTTATTTATTAGATTACATTAGGTTTGTTTTTTGTTCTTTTTCATGTTCATAAATCTTTGTACGACTCAATACTTCCTTCAGTCACGCAAATATTAGTTGTTTTGACAAATTGATTTTGTTCCAAAATATATGACGTTTTAGAATAATAAGAAGTATTTGTTACTTTTATTTTCGAATTCCCGTTACTGTTTCAATTAGTGGAGTGTTAATTAAGTGAAAATAAGAGAGACATCGGTCTAGTTCATATACTCTTATAATTAAGGCTATTAGATATCTTTCTGAATTGTACGCGATAACCTTATAATACAGATAATATGGACCGGATGTAGCATAATATATTTAAATTGGGTTGGTGATAATAACAAACATGAATGTGTGATGTAGATAGGGAACGCGATGCACAAAATATTCCACATTCACACAGGGTTCGGAGAAGGTCCACCCCCATAGGAGTGCGATGTAGACACCTACCCTAAAGAAAGCATCACTGGTTGCTTCAACGACTCTAACCCATGATCTACATGTTATACAAAAATGACATTACTATTTCTCTAAGGCTCCCCTCGAGAGGAAGAGAAATATACCTTTGGAGAATTATCCTTGTCAATAGTGATAGCCCGTATGCCCTTATAAATGAAAAAATAAACTCAACTAATTAGATTCAAAAGGGAGATATTATTACAATTCAACTTTCTTAATACGAATTATTGAGAAATATATACATATTTAATTACCTCATAGATATCGCTAGATATGAAAGTCTAAATTCTTGCTTGAGGCATTTAGACAACGTTAGTTTTCTTCCTTCTCGAATCTGAAATACTTGAGATTATACATAATTAGGTTACTTATAAGATATTATATATAAATTTCTTGAATGAATGTAAGTGGTAACCTACACTAATATAGTGCAAAATATTTATACTGTCAATGTATATAATTAAATCCTTTGGTCTTCAAAATGAATTAGCAGTCAAAGAAAGTTTATTTTGATTCCGGAGCCCGATACAGGTCTTATATGTGATTTAAGTTGAGCCGTAAAATTTGTTAAGAAACGGAAGGCATATGATGTGATTCGGAACCTTAGTTGTAAAATTTGAAACTTTGAAAGTTTTTGCGCTTTTCTTTGATTTTGATGCTAAATTCATAGTTGTTGATGCTATTTTGGTGATTGAATTGCACTAGCAAGTCCGTATGATATTTTTGGGTTAGTGTGCATGTTTGATTTGGAGCCCCGAGGGCTCGGGTGAGTTTTGGTTAGGCCACGGAGTAGAATTTGGACTTAGGAAGTTCTGGTATGTTGCAAGTCTGCAAGCTTCACAAATACGAGCCCGCTAATGTGAAGTTTTATCGCAAATACGAAGACGGCCTGGGCTGCCATGGGTCGCAAATGCAACGTGTTTATCGCAAAAGCGATATCGCAAATGCGAATGTTCCTTCGCAAATGCGAAAATGCCCTGAACTCCCCAGTGTCGCAAATGCGACAATCCTATCGCAAAAGCGAGTTCACAATTGTGAAAGTTAATCGAAAATGCGAATGTAGTAGTCTTCTGAAGGGTTCAAAATTTCGAACCCTGGTCGCAATTGTGACATCTGCAACCTGCAAATTCATACCTTAGCCGAAAATCTTTCATTTTTCAAACCCTTTCAAAACCAAAAGACTTTTGGGCAATTTTTCAAAGACAAGTGCTCTTCCAAATTGATTGTAAGTCATTTCTAACTCGTTTTATTTAATCTCTAACATCTTTTCTTATGGTTTCAACTCAAATCAAAGGTTTAATGGGGAAAAATTGGGTGTTTTGGGTAGAACATAGGTTTTTTAAATTTTGGGGATTTGGGTCTCGATTTGAGGTCTGATTTAAAAACAAATTATATATTTGGGTTTGTAGACGAATGGGTAATCGGGTTTTGGTTCGAACCTCAGGTTTTGACCATGTGGGCCCGGGGGCGATTTTTGACTTTTTGGAGAAAACTTTAGAAAACCTATTTTCATGTATTGGAATTGACTCATTTTGCATTTATTGATATAGTTAAATAACTTGTGGCTAGATACGAGCAAATTGGTGGTGGAATCAAGAGGTAAAACGGTAGTGGAGACTTGAATTGTGTTTGTGGCATCGAGGTAAGTGTTTGGTCTAACCTTAGCTTGAGGAATTAGGAGTTGTGTCCTATTTGCTACGTGTTAATTGTTATGTACAACGTATATATACGGTGATGAGTATCTATACGTTGGTGTCAAGCATGCCCGTAAGTCTTATACTATGATTAATGTGACTCCGTTTGTATTATTCATAACTTATGTGATGATTTCTATTATTGAGCAAACCTTGTGGAAGTAATATTGGTATTTGAATATTAAAGAGCGTTGGCTCAAGTTGTAAAATGAATTGTGGAAGTATAATTGATGATTGAACCTTATAGAGCATTGGCTCAAGTTGTGAAGTAAATGTGAAAAAGAGAAGAGAATTATTATATTGTCTCCATTGCCGGGATGTCGTTGCTTTTAATGCTATCTCCCTTGCCGGGATGTTGATGCATTTGATTTTGTTCTCTTGCCGGGATTCGATTGTTGTATCATTGTTCTCTTGCCGGGATTTTATAGTGATTTTATTTATTTCCTTGCCAAATTGCTTTGTGATTGTTGCTTGGGTAAGGATGAGTGTTAAAGCACAAAGGGTGATGCCGTGCATTATTTTGATAAGAGAGTGTTAAAGCACGAAAGGTAATGCCGTGTATGATTTTGTGAAGAAGAGTGTAAATGCACGAAGGGTGATGTCATGCCGCACGTTGTACAATTCTGTGCCATTTATATTGATTTTATGGTGAGGACGAGAGTAAAAGCACGAAGGGTGATGCCGTGCACTTGTCATTGGTTTTCCTGATTTTTGCTGATAATTGAGTTATGTTGTCCTTTACGTTTATTTATTGATTTTCTGTTGTTACTTGATTTTATTTTGATGTTATTGATTCCCTGGCCTAAATTGCTTTGTGATTGTTACTTGGGTGAGGAAGAGTGTAAAGCACGAAGGGTGATGTCGTGTACTGTTTTGGTGAGAGAGTGTTAAAGCATGATAGGTGATGTCGTGCATTGTTTTTATGAGAGAGTGTTAAAGCAAGAAGGGTGATGCCGTGCACTTGTCTTGATTTCCTGACTTTTATTGATAACTGATTTATGGCTTCTCTACGTTTAATTGTTGGTTTTTTGTTGATACTTGTTGTTCTCCGCAGCATGATCCCCCTATCTTATCTTCAATTGAACTGTGGTGATCCTTATACTTATTTGTTGTTCTTATGTTATTATTCGATGTCCCCGCAACATGTTTCTCCCCTCTCATCCTTAACTGTACGTTTCTGCTTTTATTTTTCACTTATATGATTTAACTGCATAGGTTTATTTGGTAGTCTAGTCCTAGCCTCGACACTACTTCACCGAGGTTATGCTAGGCACTTACCAGCACATGGGGTCGGTTGTGCTGATACTACACTCTACACTGTGTGCAGATCCCAGTGCTATAGCTTTTGGACCGCAGTGAGATTTGCTGCCATCAGTCCATTTAGAGATCCAAGGTAGTCCTACAGGCGTCCGCATGCCCTAACATCTCCATCTATCCTTTCATCCGGTTTCATTTATGTATTTCAGAAACAGTGTTGCATTTATTTCTCGGACTTTGTTCGTAGTATTCCTAGACCGTCTGTGAAGTTATGACACCGGTTTTGGGTAGTCTTTGTTTAAGAAATTGTATTGAAAATATTTAAATGGTTTTATTTCTTTCTTCCGGTTGTTTAAATTCCGATGTTTATAAATTGTTGGTTCATAATTGTTAAAGGATTAAAAATGGGGAAAAAGGTAAATAGTTCAAATGATTGGCTTGCCTAGTCATCACGACTCCCGAGGGTGGAAAATCCAGGTCGTGACACTTCTGCACATATTTTTCGTGTGCAGATCCAGGTACCTCTTACAGCCTCACTTTTAGTTGCACAGTCGCTGCTGCTCCGGAGGCTTCAAGGTATATCTGCCGTGTCCGCAGACCTCGGAGTCCCCCTCTATCTCCTAGTGTTGATTCTTCCTTTTCTTCTTTTAAATACTGATATGTAGAACAGTAGACAAATTCTTAGAAGCCTGTGACTTATGGTGTTCCGGGTCATGGGAGAGTTTTGTGTATATTTTTTGAGTTGGTTATTGTACATGTCAAGCGATATTTCTATTAGTATTTCTATTTGAATTTGGGTCGTGATATTGTGTCTATATTGTAGATCCACAACAATGTATTTTCCATTTTCCTCTTCACAATAACAAACGTTTATCATCTTAGACCTATTGTACATGTACGAAAATTATTTCTTGGAAAAAAATTATTTCCACAAACACACATAAAAAAGATTTTTTCCCGAAAGCAGTATCAGATATTTAGATGATACACCTTATCAAATAGTCTTTGCCTCAAACATACATTTCTACAAATAAAATAGAAGTTGTTATCTAATAATCTCATAATGCAGATTGTCTACGACCAGTTCCAAGAGCAATTGATTGGGATATTGCTCTTTGATTCTTCTCTTGGTTAAGTTGATAATATACTGAATTTTCATATTTTCCATCCCACCTGTTGATCATATTATATGAATTATTACACAATCATATAATGTAAGGTAATTTTTGAAGCAAAAAAGAACAATTTTGAATGCTTACAAACCTGAACTCTTCTTTGTATGGAATTTGGAGCTCCAAATGTTCTTCAAATGGCTTGAAAATCAAGTTGAGTTGCTCATCTTTCACCTTCTCAAGAGTTGGAGGGTACCACTGAGAACAAATGAAGTATTAACATAATTAGTTAGTTTAATTAGGTTCTTCTGTAATGGTTTAAATAAAAGGTTGGACTAAATCCACTCTAATGCACTTCTAGAGTAAATAATTCATCAACAAAAGTTAGCATAATCTGTCACTTATTTCTCATTTTACCTTGAGCCGTGGGCCTATTGGAAACAACATGTCTACCTTCCCAAAATACGGGTAAGGTTTGCCTGCACACAACCTCCCCCTCCCCTCCCCCAAACCCTACTTATGAGATTGTACCGGGTTTGTTTGTTGTTCTTTCTTATTTTTGTAAATCTTTGCATGATTCAATACTTCCTCCAGTCACGCAAATATTAGTTGTTTTGACAAATTGATTTTGTTCCAAAATATGCGATGTTTTAGAATAATTAGAAGTATTTGTTACTTTTCTTCTTCGAATTCCTGTTACTATTCCAATTAGTGGAGTGTTAATTAAGTGAAACATTTAAAAGAGACAACGGTCTAGTTCATATACTCTTATAATTAAGGCTATTAGATATCTTTCTTAATTGTATGCAATAACCTTATAATACAGATAATATAGACCGGATGTAGCATAATATATTTAAATTGGGTTGGTAATAATAACAAACATGAATGCGTGATGTTTGATAAAAACAGGGAACGTGATGCACAAAATATTTCGCATTCACACAGGGTTCGGAGAAGGGCCACCCCCATAGGGTGTGATGTAGATACCTACCCTAAAGCAAACATTAGTGACTGCTTCAACGACTCAAACTCAAGATCTACATGTCATACAAAAATAACTTTACTGTTGCTCTAAGGTTCCTAAAGAGGAAGAGAAACATACCTTTGGAGAATTATCCTTGTCAATTGTGATAGCCCGTATACCCTTATAAATGGAAAAATAAACTCAACTAATTAGATTCAAAAGGGAGATATTATTACAATTCAACTTTCTTAATACAAATTATTGAGAAATATGTACATATTTAATTACCTCATAGATATCGCTAGATATGATTGTTCTCAATATGTTTATTGAAAGTCTAAATTCTTGCTTGAGTCATTCAGACAACGTTAGTTTTCTTCCTTCTCGAATCTGAAATATTTGAGATTATACATAATTAGTTTACTTATAAGATATTACATATAATTTTTTTGAATGAATGTGAGTGGTAACCTACACTAATATAGTGTAAAATATTTATATTGTCAATGTATATAATTAAATCCTTTGGTCTTCAAAATGTATAGAAATCAAAGCAAGTTTATTTTGGTAAAAGGTAAAGAATTACCGATTTGAGTGTTATTTTCAATCCTGTTGGGGATGATCTTTTTAGTCTTCCAAGCACTGCTACAATCCAATCATTTCCTACCTTCCTTGCTTCAACTTTCTGAACATGAGATAAGAATTAAATAATAAGAGTCGTGGTAGAGTGGTTGTGATTACCCCAAAGGTCATCACTTGTGTTGTAAGTAAATTCAGTATTTCAAGGCCTAAAAACCTCCTTTTTATCTCATCTTGATTTACGTGCGTGGTCCGGACATATATCTGGAAAACCTTCTATGTTAAAATATGAGAAATAAAAATTTCTAGAGTTAAAATTTGATTATGGACTTTGGTCAACATTTTGAGCAAACAAATTCGGATCCAGTTCCGACGATCCCGGAAGGTCCGCAGTAAAATATGGGACTTGGGCGTATGCCTGGAAATAAATTCCGAGGTCCCAAGCTTTAGAAATCAATTTTTGAAAGAAATTATTTTACTGAATTGTTTAAGAAATGAAGAAAAGAATTAATGTTTGAAACCATTGTTATCGAGCCCGTATTTTGGTTCCGGATCCCGGTACAAACTTGCTATAGCATTTGAAAGATAACTGTGAAATTTGGTGAAAACGGAGTTTATTTGACGTAAGTTGGACTTCCGGTTGAAGAGTTATGAACTTTGAGAGTTCTTGATAGAAATATTGAGTTTTGAGGTATAATTTATTATTTTACATGTTATTTTGATGATGTGATCACACGAGTAGGTCCATATGATGCGTTTGAGTTAGTATACACACTTGGTTTGGAGTTCCGAGGGCTTGGGTGAGTTTCAGGTAGGTTCCGGGATGTCTTAGGCTTAAAACAGGGATGTTGCTGGTTCAGAGAAGTGCAAATCTCTAAACCCGCCAGTACTGATTGCATTGGTTTTAGTGCTGTCCGCGGTGGGGGCTGTGTGGCCGCACTCGATTTTGTGCGGTCTGCACAAGTTCACTGGTCCAACTTCGGAAGCCTATATATTTTGATCTACAACGAATTTTGTGATGATTCAAAAGCGAAAGTTGTAGCCCTTCGTGTCTCATTCCTAAAAGGTAAAGAAATCACAATTTGGACATCTGTAGAGAAAGTTATGGCCAAAATATTAAAGCATGACACTGCAGTCCATATGGAGAGCTGTGCGGCCGCACTCGATTTTGTGCGGTCCGCACAGGGGGTCTGAGAGGGGTATATTAAAACAGGGATTTTCAGTATTTTTTCATTTTTCAAAACCCCAAAAACATAAAAGGCGATATTTCAAAGACAACTGTTCTTCCAAATCGATTGTAAGTGATTTCTAACTAGTTTTCTTCAATCTTTAACATCTTTTCACATGATTTCAACTCAAAAATCAATGATTTTCATGGGAAAAATTGGGTGTTTTGGGTAGAATCTAGGTTTTTCAAAAATTAAGGATTTGGACCTCGATTTGAGGTCTGATTTCAAAACAAATTATTATTTGAGTTCGTGTGGGAATAGGTAATCAGGTTTTGGCTCAAACCTCGGGTTTTGACCATGTGGGCCTGGGGTGATTTTTGACTTTTTGGGTAAAACTTTAGAAAACTCATTTCCATGCATTAGAACTGATTCATTTAGTATTTATTGATGTAATTAAGTAACTTGTGGCTAGATACGAGAAAATTGGTGGTGGAATCAAGAGGAAAAGAAATAGTAGAGACTTGAATTGTGCTCGTGGATTTGAGGTAAGTGTTTGGTCTAATTTTAGCTTGAGGGATTAGGAGTTGTGTCTTATTTTGCTACGTGTTAATTGTGGAGTACAATGTATAGACATGGTGATGCGTATCTATACGTCGGTGTCAAGCATGACCGTGAGTCTTGTATTGTAATTGTTATGACTCCGTTGTAAATTAGTGCACTCCACATGTTATTGAAATATTATTATTCCCTTACTGGGATGTTGTTATATTACTCGTGTTCCCTTGCCAAGATGTGGTTATATTGCTCTTGTTCTCTTACTGGGATTCTTTGTGATTGTTGTTGATTTGAAATGGAAGCAGGTGACACGCCTGCCACGAGATAAATGAAATGGAAGCGGGTGGCACGCCTGCCATGGGATAAATGAAATGGGAGTGGGTGACACGCCTGCCACGGGATAAATGAAATGGGAGCGGGTGGCACGCCTGTACGGGATAAATGAAATGGGAGCGGGTGGCATGCCTGCCACGAGATAAATGAAATGGGAGTGGGTGGCACGCCTGCCATGAGATAAACAAAATGGGAGCGGGTTGCACGCCTGCCACGAGATATATGAAATGGGAGTGGGTTGCACACCTGCAACAAGATGTGAAATGAAAGTAAATTCTGGCTTTGTTTCCCTTATCCTTGTTAGTAGTTGGATTTTGGTTCCTTTATAATTCTCTTGATATTCTGTTTTTACCTGTTATTCCCCGAAGCATGCTTTCCCCCTCCCATCTTTACTTGTTTATTCCTGCTTTACTTTCCGCTGTGTATTATATAACTGCACAGGTTTATTTGGTAGTTTGGTCCTATCCTCATCACTACTTCGCCGTGGTTATGCTCGGCACTTACCAACACATAGGGTCGGTTGTGCTGATACTACACTCTGCACTATGTGCAGATCCCGGAGCAACTCTTGGACCTTAGTTTGGAGGCTACCTTCAGTCCACGTAGAGATCCAAGGTAGACCTGCAGGCTTCCGCAGGCTCTGGCGTCTCCTCTATCCTCTATTTCCTGTTTCATCTCTTTGCTTCATAAACAATGTGTCTTTTATTTTTAGACCTTTTATTTAGCAGTCTTAGACCGTTTGTGGTACTGTGACACCAGTTCTAGGTGATTAAGGTTTAATTTGTTGTAATAGACACATGTTCAGATATTTTATTATTTTTTTCGCTTATTCTAAATTTCCGCTATTTACACGTTATTGTTTTATATAATGTTAAATAGAATAAAAATTGGTAAAAGGGTAATTTGTCTAATAATTGGCTTGCCTAGCTCATATTAGTAGGCGCCATCACGACTCCCGAGGGTGGAAAATCCAGGTCGTGATAAGTTGTTATCAGAGCTCTAGGTTAAATAGGTCTCACAGTTCGCAGACAAGCTTAGTAGACTCTAAGGGATCAGTACGGAGACGTCTGTATTTACCCCAGAGGCTACAGAGTTAGGAAAAACTTCACATTTATTCTTTCCTGTCGTGCGGTTTGGCTTCCTAATGCTGATTGAATTTCTACTCTATTCTTTCTCAGATGACGAGAACACGTGCTTCCTCATCCACTGCTCAGCAGCCCGAGCCCCGAGCAACAGCACCAACGGCGGAGTCTCAGGTTGATTTTGGTGATGAGGTTCCATCCCTAATAATTTCGGTAGGCCCAGCTTAGGTCCCATAAGGGTTTATTTCTACCCCAATTATTCAGGATGCTCTAGTCCGTCTAGTGGGCCTTTGGAGAGTGTCACCCGGGAAAATTTGCTTCCTGTAGCACCAGCCACCTATCATGCTGGAGGAGGAGCCTAGACTCCTGCTACTGCACTCTAGAGTAGGTAGCTCCCTAAATTTAAACTCCAGCGATTCATCTAGTTGGAGCAGTTCAGCCGGGTATGGTAGCTCAGACCGGTGATGGAGCAGCTACGTCTGCCGATGCTTTGTGGAGGATGGATAAGAGGCCTCATCATTCAGGCCGATTCAGTGGTACCCCGTTTGGAGGTAGGGATTCATACAGTAGAGGCCATCCTCCTAGGACTTTTCAGTCAGCACTTCAGATTTCTTACGATGCTTCAAGTGTCCGTGGTTCTCAAATGTAGTATTCTGATCAGCACTCCTACGGTGCACCACCAGCTGCTATCAGTGCACCATCACTTTAGAGTTTCCCGGGTCGTCAGACCCAGCAGCCGAGGGCTTGTTTTACTTATGGCAACACGAGGCACATTGTTATGTAATGCCCTCGAGCATTGAGCAGCTTTTAGCATTAGGGCTCCCGTGCAATGGTTCAGGCACCGAGTGTTCCGCAACCTGCCCAGCCAACTATAGGTGGGGGTAGAGGTGCTAGAGGTGGAGGTAGAGGTATTAGAGGTAGAGCTCAGGTCGGTAGAGGTGGAGGCCAACCAACAGCAGGCCATCCCAGAGATGTAGTTTAGGGTGGTGGGGCCCAACCCCGATGTTATGCTCTTCCAACTAGACCCAAGGCTGAGGCTTCCGATGTAGTTATCACAGGTACGGTTCTGGTTTGTAGTAGGGATGCATCAGTGTTATTTGATCCAGGGTCTACATACTCCTATGTGTCATCTTATTTTGCACCGTATCTAGTCATGCCTTATTCTTTGAGTGTTTCTACTTATGCGTCTACACCGGTGGGTGATTCTACTATGGTAGATCGAGTCCATCGTTCTTGTATAGTTGTGATTAGGGGTCTTGAGACTCATGTAAATTTGCTTCTTCTGGACATGGTTGATTTCGATGTCATATCGGGGATGTACTGGTTATCACCTTACCACGTTATCTTGGACTGTCATGCCAAGACTGTGACCTTAGCCTTGTCGGGTTTACCTCGTTTAGAGTGGAGAGGGACTCCTGGTCATTCTACCCGCAATGTTATCTTGTATGTGAAGGCTCAACGTATGGTCAAGAAGGGGTGTTTGGCCTATGTTCGTGATTCTAGTGCTGAGGTTCCATCTATTGAATATATGCCCGTTGTTCATAAGTTTCCTGAGGTATTCCCTTAAGACCTGCCGGATATGCCACCCGACAGGGATATTGACTTTTGGATTGATTTGGCTCGGGGCACTCAGCCCATTTCTATCCCGCCGTATCGTATGGCCCCACCTGATTTGAAAGAGTTGAAGGAGCAGTTGCAAGACTTGCTTGAGAAGGGTTTCATTAGACCTAGTGTTTCGCCTTGGGGTTAGCTGGTGTTGTTTGTTAAGAAGAAGGATGGATCGATGAGAATGTGCATTGATTACCAGTAGTTGAACAAGTTTACAATCAAGAATAAGTATCCATTACCAAGGATTGATGATTTGTTTGATCAACTTCAGGGTGCCAAGATATTTTTGAAGATTGACTTGAGATCTGGCTACCATAAGTTGAGGATTAGGGCATCCGATGTCCCTAAGAAAGCTTTCTACACTCGGTACGGGCATTATGAGTTCTTGGTGATGCCATTCGGGTTGACAAATGCCCTAGCAGCGTTTATGGATTTGATGAACCGAGTGTTTAGGCCTTATTTGGATTCGTTTGTGAAAGTCTTCATTGATGATATTTTGATATATTCCCGCAGTCAGGAGGAGCACGAGCAGTATCTTAGAGTGGTCCTTCAGACCTTAAGGGATAGTCAGTTATATGCTAAGTTTTTGAAGTGTGAGTTCTGGTTAAGTTCAGTTGCATTCCTGGGTCATGTTATATCAGCAGAGGGTATACAGGTTGATCCGAAGAAGATTAAGGCAGTCAAGAATTGGCCTAGACCAGCATCAGCTATAGAGATTCAGAGTTTCTTAGGGTTGGCAGGCTACTATCGTTAGTTTGTGGAGGGGTTTTCATCTATTGTAGCCCCGATGACTAGGTTGACCCAGAAGGGTGCCCAGTTCAGGTGGTCGGATGAGTGTGAGGAAAGCTTTCAGAAGCTCAAGACAGCTCTGACTACGACACCGATATTGGTTTTACCCACAGGTTCAGGGCCATATACAGTTTATTGTGATACATCTCGTATTGGGCTTGGTGTGGTGTTGATGCAGGATGGCAAGGTCATTGCTTATGCTTCGCAACAGTTGAAGATTCATAAGAAGAATTATCCAGTTCAGGATTTGGAGTTGGTAGCCATTGTTCACGCGTTGAAGATTTGGAGGCATTATCTGTATGGCGTGGCATGTGAGGTGTTCGTGGATCACAAGAGTCTACAGTACTTGTTCAAGCAAAAGGAGTTGAATTTGAGGCAGAGAGGGTATTTGGAGCTGTTAAAGGACTATGATATCACCATCTTATATCATCTGGGAAAGGCCAATGTGGTGGTCGATGCTTTGAGTAGGAAGTCAACTAGTATGGGCAGTCTTGCTTATATTCCAGTCTGTGACCGCTTGCTTTGGATGTTCAGGCTTTGGACAATCAGTTCGTGAGGTTGGATGTTTCTGAGCCCAGCCGTGTGTTATCATGCACAGTCGGTCATTCTTCATTATTGGAGCGTATCCTTGATCGGTATTATGATGATCCCTATTTGTGTGTCCTTAGAGACATGGTGCATCATGGAGGTGCCAAGCAGGTTACCTTAGGAGATGATGGAGTCTTGAGGTTGCAGGGTCGAGTTTGTGTGCCTAATGTGGATGGGCTCTGAGAGTTGATTTTAGAGGAGGCCCATAGCTCCCGGTACTCTATTCATTCGGGAGCCGCAAAGATGTATCAGGATTTGTGGCAGCATTATTGGTGGAGGAGAATGAAGAAGGATATTGTAGCATTTGTGGCTCTGTGTTTGAATTGTCAGCAGGTTAAGTATGAGCATCAGAGTCCTGGTGGTTTGTTCCAGAAATTGAGATTCCTGAGTGGAAGTGGAAGCGGATCACTATGGACTTTGTTGTTGGACTCCCACGGACTCAGAGGAAGTTCGATGCAGTGTGGGTTATTGTTGATAGGCTGACCAAGTCAGCGCATTTCATTCCTATGGTAGTCTTCTATTCTTCCGAGAGATTAGCTGAGATCTATATTCGGGAGATTGTTCGTCTTCATGGTGTGCCCGAGTCTATCATTTCGGACCGAGGTACTCAGTTTACCTCACATTTCTGGAGAGCAGTTCATCGAGAGTTTTGGGCACACGGGTTGAGTTGAGTACAACATTTCATCCTCAGACGGACGGGCAGTCCGAGCAGACCATTCCGATTTTGGAGGGTATGCTCCGAGCTTGTGTCATTAACTTTGGAGGCTCGTGGGATCATGTTTTGCCTTTAGCAGAGTTTGCCTACAACAACAGCTACCAATCGAGTATTCAGATGGCTCCTTATGAGACTTTATATGGTAGGCGGTGTCGGTTTCCGATTGGATGGTTTGAGCCGGAAGAGGCTCTGTTGTTGGGTACGTATCTAGTGCAGGATGCCTTGGACAAGGTCAGGATCATTCAGGATAGGTTTTGTACAGCTCAGTCCAGGCAAAATAGCTATGCCGACCGCAAGGTTCGAGATTTGGCTTTCATGGTCAGTGAGCGGGTATTGCTTCGAGTGTCGTCTATGAAAGGTGTGATGAGATTTGGGAAGAAGAGCAAGCTTAGCTCTAGGTTTATTGGCCCGTTTGAGTTTCTTGATCGAGTGGGAGAGGTGGCTTACAAACTTGCATTGCCGCCGAGCTTATCACCGTGCATCCAGTGTTTCATGTGTCCATGCTTTGAAGTATCACAACGATCCATCCCACGTGTTAGATTTCAGCACTGTCCAGTTGGACAAGGACTTGTCCTATGAGGAGGAGCTGGTAGCTATTCTAGACCAGCAAGTTCGTTAGTCGAGGTCTAAGAATTTCCCTTCTGTTCATGTTTAGTGGAGAGGTCAGCCTGCTGAGGCATCGACCTGGGAGTCCGAGTCCGATATGCGGAGCCGTTATCCCCATCTTTTTCCCGACTCAGGTACTTCCTTCTTATGTCTATTCGAGGACAAACAGTTGTTTTAGAGGTGAAGAATGTGATGACCTTGTGTTGCAAGTGAATTCAGTGTTTCGAGGACTAAAAACCTCCTTTTTATCTTATCTTGATTTATGTGCATGGTCCGAACCTATATCTGGAAAGCCTTCTATGTGAAAATATAAGAAATAGAAATTTCTAGAGTTAAAATTTTATTATGGTTGACTTTGGTCAACAATTTGAGAAAACAGACCCGGATCCGTGTTTCGACTATCCCGGGAGGTCCGTAGTAAAATATGGGACTTGGGCGTATGCTCGGAAATGAATTCCGAGGTCCCAAGCCTTAGAAATCAACTTTTGAAAGAAATTATTTAACTGAATTATATAAGAAATGAAGAAAAGAATTAATGTTTGAAACCATTGTTATCGGGCATGTATTTTGGTTCCGGAGCCCGGTACAAACTTGCTATAGTATTTGAAAGACAACTGTGAAATTGGGTGAAAACGGAGTTTATTTGACGTGAGTTGGACTTTCGGTTGAAGAGTTATGAACTTTGAGAGTTCTTGATGAAAATGTTATGTTTTGAGGTTTAATTCATGATTTTACATGTTATTTTGATGATGTGATCGCACGAGTAGGTCCATATGATGTCTTTGAGTTAGTATGCACACTTAGTTTGGAGTTCCGAGGGCTCAGGTAAGTTTCGGGTAGGTTTCGGGATCTCTTGGGCTTAAAACAGGGATGTTGCAGGTTCAGAGAAGTGCAAATCTCTGAACCCGCCAGTGCTGACCGCATTTGTTTTAGTGTTGTCCGTGGTGGGGGCTGTGTGGCCGCACTCGATTTTGTACGGTCCGCCCAAGTTCACTAGTCCGACTTCGGAAGCATATATTTTTTGATCTACAAGGAATTTTGAGATGATTCAAAAGCGAAAGTTGTAGCCCTTCGTGTCTAGTTCCAGAAACGTAAAGAAATCACAATTTAGACATCTCTAGAGAAAGTTATGGCCAAAATACTAAAGCATGTCACTGCAGTCCACATGGAGAGTTGTGCGGCCGCACTCGATTTTGTGCGGGCCGCACAGGAGATCTGAGAGGGGTATATTAAAACGGGATTTTCAGTTATTTTTCATTTTTCAAAACCCCAAAAACATAAAAGGCGATTTTTCAAAGACAACACTTCTTCCAGATCGATTGTAAGTGATTTCTAACTAGTTTTTTTCAATCTTTATCATCTTTTCACATGATTTCAACTCAAAATCAATTATTTTCATGGGGAAAATTAGGTGTTTTGGGTAGAACATAGGTTTTTCAAAAATTTGGGATTTTTCTATTTGATGTCCGATTTCAAAACAAATTAAATATTTGAGTTTGTAAGGGAATGGGTAATCGGGTTTTGGTTCAAATCTTAGGTTTTGACCATGTGGGCCCGGAGCCGATTTTTTACCTTTTTGGTAAAACTTTAGAAAACTCATTTTCATGCATTAGAACTAATTCATTTGGTGTTTATTGATGTAATTAAGTAACTTGTGTCTAGATACGAGCAAATTGGTGGTGGAATCAAGAGGTAAAGCGATAGTAGAGACTTGAATTGTGCTCGTGGCTTTGAGGTAAGTGTTTGGTCTAACCTTAGCTTGATGGATTAGGAGTCTTGTATTGTAATTGTTATGACTCCGTTGTAAATTATTGCACTCCACATGTTATTGAAATATTATCGTTCCCTTGCCGGGATGTTGTTATATTACTCTTGTTCCCTTTTCGGGATGTGGTTATATTGCTCTTGTTCCCTTGTCGGGATTCTTTGTGATTGTTGTTAATTTGAAATGGGAGCGGGTGGCATGCCTACCACGAGATAAATGAAATGGAACCGGGTGGCACGCCTGCTACCAGATAAATGAAATGGGAGCGAGTGGCACGCCTGCCACGAGATAAATGAAATGGGAGCGGTGTTGATACCCAATTTTTTCCCTATATATTTTTCATATGAAAAATACTTTCAAAATAGCATACGTATGCATATATAAGTATGTCCAAGTGTTTTATTATTTTTCCAATTTTTAAAAGATTTTTAAATGAATTTATCGCCTTATTTTATCAGAAAAAACCAATAATTATTTCCCAAATTATTATTTTTGGTAACTCCTTTATTGAATTCTCATATTTATACCAAAATATAGCTAAGGTAATATTTTCACATTTTTTACAAATTTATTTAGCATTTTAAAGTTAAATTGCATATAATTGCAATTTTAGCCTATTTTAAGATTTAATTGTGTTTATAATTACAAATTTGAGTCTAGTATTTTTAATTTAATATTTACATATTATTAATCGATTTAATACCTTTAATTTATTCCAAAAATCATTTTACTATTTTTTTATAAAATAAAAAAGGGAAAAGTGGCTATTTAAATACTAGCCCTACCTATTTAAATTTTAATCCAAATCGACCCCCCAATTAACCCCAGTTTCAATTTAAAATGGACCGTCCTAATTCCTAAACTACCCGCCCCTGATCCAATTAAGTTTAACCCATCTGGGCCCCATTTAAATACAGGCCGTTGATCAAAATGATCAACGACCACAAACCCTCCTTTCCTTTTTTAATCTACCAACACCCCTTAACCCTAAATCAGTTCACCTAACCAACTGCCTCTGAACTCTCAAACTCTCTCGAACCTTCTCTAACCCTAGCCGCCTCCCATCACTTCTTCCTTGAAACCCACCGAAATCCATGGCTCCTCAGGCTTTGGGAGTCTTATACTTACCTTCTCTTGCTCCCACGTGCCTGATACCTGAAGATTCGATGCCTGACCTCGAAGGTTTGCACCTAGACCTCTGTCGATTCAAGGTTCCACGGCCATCTCCGGCTTTACTCCGGTGTACCATAGTGGTTTGAGCCTGATTCCGACCTCTCCGACTCAGATCGGTGAACTTTCAAAGCCTATCTCACTTCTAGGGTTCTTTTGAAACCCTAACCCTTCAATGTTTTCTCCGATTTCCTTAGATCCGTTGTGTATCTGTGCTCTCCTTGAGTTTTCAAACGATTTCCCTAACTTTTCTTTCAAAAATTACTTTCAAACCAGCTTTGTTTCCGATCTAGGGTTTTCTGAAAATGTTTAAGTGTTTCTCTGACTTTCTCTCCTCTGTCTTTTGCGTTTATTTGCCTCTACTGTGTTCTTATGTTTTCTTCTACCTTGTATGTTCTTTTACTGAGTTTTTACACTCCGTTCTTGTATGTTCTTCTACTGAGTTTTTACATTCCGTTCTTGTATGTTCATTTATTGAGTTTTAGATACTCCATGCTTGTATGTTCTTCTACCATATTTTCCGTAATATGTTCTCATATGCTTTTCTACTGTGTTCTTATATTTTTTGTCTTCTACTATGTTCTAGCATGTTTCTCTTGCTGTATTTACCTGCTAAGTTCTCAAGTTTCCTTATTTCCCTTCTATTAAGCCCTGTTTAAGTTTCTTCTGAAAAATCTCTTAAGCATGTTTCTTTTACTGTTCCGATCAGTGTTTTTCTTTTGAGTACTTCTACTGTGTTCCGCATGTTACTTTGCGATTATGTTTTTCTTATGAGTTTGTATTGATGAAAGAAGCATGCAAGAGGTTTCAACTCTAAAACCTCTGAGCATGTTTCAATTACTTGCCTTCTCATCTCTGTACTTGATTCAACATGGAAACCCTAGAACTTGGGCGTTCCGCCAAGCTTGATTATGTGATATGATTGAACTTAGGGTTTATTTCAAAACCCCTAATTCTTTCAGACCCATTCCTTGCTTTCTTATGACTCTGACCTTTTGCTAAACTTTTCTATACTGGATTTTCTACTAACTTTACAATGACACTACAGTCTTCCTTCATGCTTAACACGTTCGTATGATCCTTATATATGATAGACTTCCCTTTAAAGTAGCTTTTGAATTTGTGATTAGTTCCTACTTCCCTATGAATATGGGTCTAGTTGATACCCTTTCCATTGTTTGCTGATTTCCCTTAAGTTAAAAACCTTTCCTATCTTCTAAATTAGTTCGTTCATGCAAAATCTCAGACTCTTTTGATTTTATATTTGTTAATTGATTTGCTTACCTTATTTACACAAACCGTGTACTGTCAAAACCCTGTCCTTAAATAACCTTTATGTATTTGCCCTCAATTGCATGCTTTACATAAAGTGTTTATTCAATTCCTTTCCTTAAATGGTTTTACTCGTTTTGAATCTGAATCCCTTAATTAATGGAAGTATTGTGTAATTGATTGACAAACAGCTCTTCAATTATTTCTTACCTTATTTCTACTTGGTTTTTACACTATAAAAGGCATGACCCTTTTCACAAACACACACTTCAGATTCACAATTGATAATCTCTTTTGAATTCTCACTCTCACATAATAGAATTTTTCCTTCTTGTCTACATTCTGACTTTCACAAGACTACTATTTTTCCCTATTTGTCTCTTTGAAACTGGTATGTCCTAATTTAACTTCAGCATCACCACAATGTGTTTACTTACAGTTTTCTGCATCTATGTCTACTTTACTACTTCTGCAAAGTTAAATACTTAAACTAGCATGTTGATTTCCTTTTGCTTGCTTCTGCTATGAATCCCTACCCTCTATTTACCTTTATGTGCTTTGAGTTACAGTTTAAAACATGGCAATATGCAAGTTATTGTCTATGGTTTGAACTTGATCCCTTAGGGGATCCTAACCTCTAAACAATATGTTCTAGTAGGCTTATGGGTGTGCCACCATCTCCCATTGTTGGGTTATGCCCACTAACTTGCTTTTTACCTCTTGCAACTCTCCATTCCCTATATCCCTATGGGTACTTTTCCCTTTTCCTTTCCCTCTTTTAGAATTCTGCACTTGCACTCTCTCTTAGTTCCTAAGTTCTGCCCCCTCTTGTGAGCCTCACCTTGGGACCTTGACTTTCCTCTGAGGGCTGACCCTTCCACACTACACTATGGCTTAATATAGTGATACATTTGGGTGTAAGCACTGCCTGGAGTTCTTATGAAACTCTTAGGGAACTCTGACGCACCCAAATAGGAGAAAGGCTTTGAAACATGATCTTTGGAGTTGGTTTACTTTATACTTCAGACACGAAGTCTGAATCAGGCTCTCCTTAGTTGTAATTTTCAATTTCTGATGTATTTTCTTTATTTTATTTGTATTGTAATAACGTTATAATAAACTATTAGGGATGGCTAGTGAAAAGGGGGAATAATTATGCATGTAAAAAGGGGTAGATATCCTGCTCATAGGGAATTTCTGATTTTTGCATATCATATTGATATCCTGCTTATAGGAATTTTGCACTTTCATATGTAGATATTATGCCTATCAGGAATTCTGCATTCATACGGATATCCTGCCTACAGTTAAATTTCTGCATCTCTCATATAGATATCATGCTCAAAGTTAACTGGAAATCTGAATCCTGCGTAAGCATCTGTCACTAGGCAAACCTGTTCATAGGGCTTAAATAACTAACTGCATTTAGATATCATGTTCATAGGTTTAAACGAAGTACAACATTTAGATTCCATGCCTATAGGAATTCTGCACTCTTGCTATGTCTGTAAAAGTGTTTAAAATCAACAACACCTAGAAAGCATGCCTATAGGAATTAATAACCAAGTCTGAAACGTCACACTCGCCTACAAATCTAAAATCATTGTCTAACGTCTGCAGAATTTATGATCTTTTGTCAAAACTCGTCTTTCCTGAATAACTGACAACCTTTTCTAAAATCAGTATACTTCATCTTTTTTTGAATCAGTAGATATCACCCCTATAGGTTTTCGTCTAACACTTAGGCAAGCCATAGGACAGTTTATGAACTGAATCAGATTTTATTAACTACAACCAGCAAGCAGGCCTGATTCGGGCTTCTTATCTGAAATATGCAATAAATCAGTCTGCCCCAACTCTTAAGTTTAATCAGACCTTAATCAGTACATGTAAGATATGCTAAACTATATGCTTTTCTTTGATTCAAGGAAGTCTGTTTGAGCCTTATTTGTTTATGTCCTTCCCCATACTTGCTATATATATGTTTTTGCTTGTAGCCTTAGTATTTTTACCTTTGAAACCACAAATAAACCTGACCTCTCCTCCATTTTAGGAATAGTAGTCCCAAATACCTCCGGGGCTGATAGGATTGGGGCGGGTAATAGCATGCAATAAGTAAACGAGACCGATCTGCGCTTTAATACCTTAACGGGGTGGGAAGGGTAGATATGGATATGATGACCATACGATAATGTCACGTGTAACCGCTCATCGAGGAGCGATTACCGGGCATTGTGTGGGGTGATCCATATTATTTATAAACCTAGGACCCTCTTCCCCTTACTTGTTTATTCCATTGTTTACTTTCAATTTTCAAACTATTTTTCTCAAAATTTCAGCCTCTCTTTCTTTTCTTTTAACTTCATCTATTTGCAACCATTATGTGGAAAACCCCCTCTTATTTGAAAGCCTTACTTGCCTACATGTTATTTGTACTTAAAGTCACAATAATAGCTTGTCCGGGAACTACACTAGTGGATCTTGAGGGGTGCCTAACACCTTTCCCTTGAGATAATTTCGAGCCCTTACCAAATCTCTGGTTGTTCAAATCAAACCTTACCTAGTGTTGTAATTCACTCAAATTATTAGGTGGAAACTCTTCACTTCAAACCCAATTCCCGAAATTGAACGAGTTGTCCTCCAAAATGTCACAAACCCGATTTTGTGAGTAAAAGGGGGCGCGACAGCATGGCGACTCTGCTGGGGTTGACTTTTAGGCTTTTATCATTTCAAGCTATTACTATGACTTTACATTTCTCATGTGCTTTAATCATTTAATATATTTAAGCATTTAATTCCTTCTTCTACTGCATAAACTAACTTGTCTCTTGTTTCTTTCCCTTGTTTCTTTCACTGTTTTACTTTACTGCACTCCTTTATTACTATTTTAAATTATTGTAATTATTACATTATGAACGTGCAAATACGTGACAACTTATTTTACTTATTGCATAAACATGTTTTCAACATCATATTCCACTCGTGCCAAACAAATACCATAGCAACACTTATAATGAGTGGTTGCGCTCTTCCGATATTATCACCCTGTAAATCCGGCAAAGGCGTATTTGCGGTAAAATCAGTCGATCAATGGTGTAGTTGACGGTTCCGTACCTTTCCCTCTTGAGTTGTCCGCTCAAGGGTATCAGTCAAAAACCCCATAAAAACCTTACTCTGTTTAATTGCGCATGCATCATGGTCAAACCTAGCCGAGTCAGTTATGTTGTCCGCACAATGACTCTTTAAGATAGCCTTATCCAAAGTCCAGTGGGTTTCCCAAAAACCCAAACGGACACTATCACGTTTTGAGCATTTATTTGGAGAACTAACTGCTTCATGCTAATTGTTGATGTTAAATAGTCGAGTCTGGTGGGGGTAAAGGCCTAACCTTGTTTGTCTTGCAGAAAATAAAGAACGAGGTCCCCAGTTTTGGTATGGTTAGCACGCCCTCACTCTTGCTAGACTGGTGGAGGGGTCTTCCATCAAATGACCAAATCAACGAGTGGAAAGAGAGGGCCGCCAAAGCTAGCGAAAAGTTGGAGTGTTTGGAGTATAGTCTGCTGGAATTGGAAGGGAAAGTGAGGAAGAGAGTCACCGACTGCCAGAACGCTGAAAGAAAAGGAGGAGAACACATGGAAAAGGCATTTCTACTGGTGAACCTACGCGAGCTGGAGGATTTGATTAACGAGAGCATTCAACCTGAGGAAGCTCCTTCTGGGACCAAATAGATAGGAGCTTGTTCTTTTGCTTTGAGAAATGTAATAAGGCCGATGGCCACTAGTGACATTTTATTTCCTGTTATTTAGTGTCAGTTTGGAATTCGTCTACTTTTTATCAATAAAATGAGGCATTTATCACTCTAAGTTCTCCAAATGAATTTGTCGCTAGGCCTACCTCTGGCACAAAGAGGTTCCCCAAGTTAGGACACGATTTACATTCTTGCACTATGTGTTTAAATATTGCAACATTTTTCTTATAATCCTCACTAATTTGTTACTTTTTGGTTTTTACTTTTGTTTTATTCCTCTCCCCAAAGGTTAGTTCGTGCACTCTAGCATCGTCATCATATTCAACGAGATCCAGGGGCCCTCCACCCACTCCTCCTCTTAGTCCTATCAGAAACAAGAACAAAGGAAAGATGGAACATCTAAACAACACCATAAAGGAAAACTCAACTGAACGGGTAGAGGTCACTCATGCTGCTCAGGTCTCCAAAGAAAGTGTGTCCCAACTCGAGCAAAAGCTGTTGAAATTTCAAAAGGAGCTTGATCATGTTCGGAATCTGGCAAACTTGTCATTTCCCTCACCACTCCAGACACCAACCCCACACCTCCACAAAATACCCCAAAACCACAAAACCATCCCGCTCCTTACCACTACTACAACACTTGCCACACATCCAACAATACTCCACTGCTCATCCCAGAACCTTTGAACTCCACAAATGACCATTTCCACACCTACCATAACACCCCCATCTATGTGGAAACTGTGCCACACTCCACTCAACCCATCCCAAACACACCCGAGTCTGATGATAAAGACTTGCTCATCAGAAATCTGGCTGAAGAACTTAAGAAATTGACCAACAGGATCTAGGGTGTCGAAGGAAGTAAGGGGATTGAAGGGTTGAACTATGAAGATCTCTGCATAAAACCCGATATTGAACTGCCCGAGGGGTACAAACCTTCGAAGTTCGAAATGTTTGATGGTACAGGAGATCCAAGGGTCCATCTGAGAATGTACTGTAACAAGCTGGTTGTAGTAGGGAAAGACGAGAGAATCTGCATGAAGATTTTCATGAGAAGCTTGAAATGAGATGCTTTGTCTTGGTACATCGGACAGGATCCAAAAAAATGGTCAAACTGGGTAAGCATGGCGTCTGACTTTATGGACAGATTCAGGTTCAACACAGAAAATGCACCAGATGTGTTCTATATCAAGAACCTAAAGAAGAATCCCACAGAAACATTCCGCGAGTACGCTACTCATTGGAGATCAGAAGCCGCTAAGGTCAGACCGACTTTAGAAGAAGAACAAATGAACAAGTTTTTCGTCTGGGATCAAGACCCGCATTACTATGAAAGGATGATGTTGATTGAGAGCTAGAAATTTTTCGACATCATCAAGCTAGGAGAAGGGATCGAGGAAGGCATCAAAAGTGGTATGGTTACAAACTTTGAAGCTTTTCAAGCTACCAATAAGGCTTTATAGTCTGGTGGTACATCCAAGAAAAGGGGAGTAGGTGCA
Organism: Nicotiana sylvestris; assembly: GCF_000393655.2. Classification (NCBI taxonomy): domain Eukaryota; kingdom Viridiplantae; phylum Streptophyta; class Magnoliopsida; order Solanales; family Solanaceae; genus Nicotiana; species Nicotiana sylvestris. Next base: position 16,127,576 of record NC_091062.1, on the reverse strand, counting down.
GTAATGGTTTCACAAAGAGCCAAATCCCCTATCAAATACCAAGCCTATCCGATACCTCCACTCACATATCAGCCTACCCCGAATTACCAAGCACTCTCACCCTCTTAGTAAACTCCACCACCTATTTACCAATCACCCCCACCTCCTACATATCAACCTACTTCACGCAGATACTCACAACCTGTACATATCTACCAAGCATACAATGCTTAGCCATCACACTATCAATCACCTCCCACACGTCAAAACTTTCATAGACCTCGATCAAATTTTGACCGCAGACCTCCCAAATAGTGTACCACCATTGCTGAACCAGTTTACGAAAGGCTCAAAGCCGCTGGTTATGTCACCCCTATCCCTATTATAACCCCTGAAAATCATGCTCAATGGGTCAACCCAAATAAATCCTGTGCATATCATTCTGGCATGAAAGTGCATACCATTGATGAATGCCGCTCTCTGAAAGACAAGATCCAGACTCTGATTGATAACAAGATCATTGTAGCAAAGGAGCCTACTCCAAATGTCCGCAACAACCCTCTGCCGAACCACAAGGGTGGATGTTTTCACATGATTGAAATAGAGGATGATTGGGATCCCAAAGGATCGATCGGTTTAATCATATAAGGTGATGAACCAAAAAAGCCAATAGTCACCCTTAATTCGATTGTAGTCCAGACTCAGCCTTCTAGGGACACTGAGGTAAACATGTCTGTGCCACTTGAGTTAGAAGTAACTGCAAAGACACCAACACCAATCGAGGTCGAATTTGTGACTCCAGCAAATGCACCTCTACCATTTGAAGTTGCAGTTTTACCTCTCAAAACACATGCTCCGTTCGGAGTAGAGATATCCACGCCGATCGCAGTGGAGATGTCGGCCATAACACCATTCCATACAAATGCCATACCTTGGGATTACACAGCCGAGGTGAGAGGAAAGGGAAAGCCATGTTCGGGGAAACAGTTGTGGCACAGGGTATGACAAGAACCGATAGGGTTTATACTCTAGAGCATTTAGCTGAGTCGAGTAAGCAGGCCTCTGGTTGGCCGACCATCACTGAAACCAGACCCGATGATCTCTAGAGAAAGATACAAGCCAAGGAATACTCAGTCATTGATCAGTTGAACAAAATACCGGCACAAATTTCTATCCTAGCTTTGCTGCAAAGTTCCGATGTACATAAAAATACCTTGTTGAAGGTGCTGAGTGAGGCATATGCACCAAGCAACATCACCGGAGGAGAAATGGAAAACATGGTAGGGCAGGTATTGGAAAGTCACAAGATCACTTTTCATGAAGATGAGCTGCCACCAGAAGGGTTGAGTCACAACAAAAAGTTGCACATCACCGTGCAATGCGAAGATTATTTTATCACTAGGGTCCTGATTGATGGAGGGTCCAGCCTCAATATTTATCCGTTGGTAACACTCAAAACATTGGGAAGGGTTTGCATGAGATCAAGGATGGGGCCATCAACGTCAAAGCTTTCGACGGTTCCCAAAGATCTACTATTGGGGAAATCAGCCTGTGTTTGCAAATGGGGCCTACTTGGTTCGACATTGATTTTCAAGTTATAGACGTGCTGGCATCTTACAACTTGTTGTTGGGATGGCCGTGGATTTATGCCGCTGGGGCCGTAGCGTCAACACTGTATCAGGCGGTGAAAGTTGAGTGGAACCACCAAGAGGTGATCATTCACGGCGAGGGTAGCAATCCCATATATAGTCGCCAAACCATCCCAGCGATTGGAGTAAGGATAAAGATAAGAAGGAAAACCTATCACCACATCGAGCGAGTCAACACTGTTGACAAAGACAAATAGTGGGACAACAAAATTGAAAGCATATTGAACTGGAGCGGATATGAGCCTGGCAAGGGACTTGGCAAGAACCTCCAAAGAATTACCAAGACAAGCAAACTGAAGAAACATGGCACCACTTTCAGTCTGGGATACGAGTATACTTGGAAGGAATTCAACAACTGGTCGCCACCATGGTGCGGTCCATACTACCTGCTGGAGCAGCCAATACTACATTTGGAGTAAACTTTCCAGCCGGCCGATGTTATCTATGGGTCGGAAGAAGAGGAATCACTGGCAGCAGTAAGGAATTTGTTCTTAAAAGATGTTGACATGGATTGTTGTGTCATTTTCGAGGAGGAGGGGGAGGAAGGCCCTTCCATACAGGTCGTAAGCCGAGAAACACGCCTCAACAATTGGACCATCAGAATCACCAGAGCTCGGAAAGCCTCGGGGTAGCAAGGCTGAACAAAGCATCATGCACTATCTTTAATTTTACTAGTTGATATTCCTTTTGCATTTTTGAATTTTCGCAATAAGATCTTCCAATGTTCAAAACGGTTATGAAATTTATCAAAGCATTTCGGTTTCCTTACAAATCTTACTCTTATTATTTTCTCTCATTACTTTACTTATACATCATTACTATTACATATCTTGATGAACCAATGGTTGTGACATGCAACGAGACAACGCAACAAACGGACATGGATTCAGAGGAAGATGATATACCAGAAGAGATTGTTAAAGAGGTTGAAAATTTTGAGAACAGGCCGAAGCCCAACCTGGACGAGACCGAGATTGTTAACCTAGGAGATGTAGAAAATATCAAAGAAACTCGGATCAGCGTTCACTTATCACCGTCAGAAAAGGAAGAGTACACAGAATTTCTAAGAGAATACGAGGACATATTCGCCTGGTCATATGATGACATGACTGGTCTGAGCACATCTATTGTGGCCCATAAACTGCCAACTGATCCGACATGTCTACCGGTAAAGCAAAAGCTCAGAAAGTTCAAGCCTGATATGAGTCTGAAGATCAAGAAGATACTAAGGAAAATGATAGAGAAGCATAAGTGGTGGCACGAGAAGCTATCATTTGCTTTATTGGTATACCGCAACATAGTCTACACATCAACTGGGACAACCCCCTACATACTGGTATATGGTACAGAAGCGGTCATTCCAGCCGAAGTAGAATTGTTTTCATGATTTCTTGAGGATTATACAGGAAGCAAACTCAATGATGCAGAGTGGGTGAAGAGTCGTTACGAGCAGCTGGCTTTTATTGATGGAAAAAGAAAGAACATAGTTTGCCATGGTCAACTTTATCAGAACAGAATGTCCAGAGCCTTCAACAAAAGAGTCAAGCCGAGACAGTTCACATCGAGGTAGTTGATGTTAAAGAAAAATTTCTCGCATCAAGATGAAGCCAAGGGGAAGTTCTCTCCCAACTGGAAGGGTCCATACGTGGTCCACCGGGTTCTAACAGGAGGAGCCCTCATACTTACAGAAATGGATGGAGAAGTTTGGTCAAAGCCGATCAATTCAGACGCAATCAAGCGATACTATGTGTAACCTTTATGCTTTCCTTATGTGATGTAATTTGAATAACGCCTGACATGATTCCCATTTAAGAGGAGATACGTAGGCAGCCCTATGGGTTCGGTCACAATTCAATAAAATTTCCATTTCCCCCGCTATTGGAAACTGGGGCAGAATTTTGAGGAGTACCCTCAAAATTTCGAAGTCGATTCCAGCCATTTATCATTAACAGCCATCAGAAGCAACAACCTAGTAAACTGGGGCAGAATTTTGAGGAGGACCCTCAAAATTCCGGAGCAAGAGAAGTTGCAATGTCTTGAACCACGTCGCAGTCTTCGGTTCATCTAAAGAAAACTATTCTTAATTATGTACTTATGTTATGCTTTTACTAAATCATGCATGTTTATTACTAAAATTGCCTTGTTTAGTAATGGTACCCCAATGATACGGGCAGTATCACTAGATCAAAATCGAGTAGGTCAAGCAAAGTCAGCGGTGATACGAACTAACCATTTCCACTTTACAAACTCACGATTTTTCATTGGATGCAGGCACTTGAGTTGCAAGATCATCAAATATACTATACGCTCACTCATAAAGTTTAGGAATACAACTCTCCGAACCGTTGCACTTTCTCGCAACTGCTATCCATACAACAGTGTCCCCAATAGGCAAAATATCCCCAGCAATCACGATACTGCAATCCGTTACCAGCTAAGAAAACTCTATTGCCATTTGCCATTTTTACTTCCTGCATAAGGCTACCATTCTGCCTTCCGAGGTTAAGCTCTACCTCCATCTGCATTCTCTACATTACATAAGGCTACCATTCTGCCTTCCGAGGTTAAGCTCTACCTCCATCTACATTCTCTGCATTGCATAAGGCTACCATTCTGCCTTCCGAGGTTAAACTCTACCTCCATTTGCATTTTCTGCATTGCATAAGGCTACCATTCTGCCTTCCGAGACTAAGCTATACCTCCATATGCATTCTCTACATTGTATAAGGCTACCATTCTGCCTTCCGAGGTTAAGCTCTACATCCATCTTGCATGGCTGAAATATCGCCACTTCATTTACATCTTGCATGGCTAAAAGATCGCCACTTCATTTACATATTGCATCGGCTGAAAGACCGCCATTTTATTTACATCTTGCATCGGCTGAAAGATTGCCACTGCATTTATACCTTGTTTCAGCTGAAAGATCACCACTTTATTTACATCTTGCATGGCTGAAAGATCGCCACCTTATTTACATTTGCATTAGCTGAAAGATCGCCACCTTATTTACATTTGCACTGGCTGAAAGATCGCCACCTACTGCATCTCATAGGCTGAAAGATCGCCAAATCATCCGAAGGCGTCATTGTTCAGAGGCACCATTTTCATAGCCCGAGAACGCCATTCCATGGCCTGAGGACCCCTCTTATCTTTTGCATATCGTTATTCAAAGGCATCATAGTTCGGAGGCATCATTCTCATAGCCCGAGAGCACCATTTCATGGCGTGAGAATCCTTATTATACGCTTTATGGCCCAGGAAGTCATGGTCTGAGGACTTCATCCTAACCGTCCAAAGACAACATTTCATGGTCCGACGGGAACTTGCATCATGTTTATATTTATGCACAAAATATGGTTCATTGTAGGTAACCGAGGGCACCATTTCATGGCGTGAAAATACTTATTATACGCTTTATGGCCCAGGACGTCATGGTCTGAGGACTTCATCCTAACCGTCCAAAGACAATATATCATGGTCCGACGGGAACTTGCATCATGTTTAAATTTCTGCACAAAATATGGTTCATTTGTAGGTAACCAGTGAGCAACGGTCGTCTCAGCAGGCAGCCCTATTAGACTTTAACCATTCATCCAAACCCAAATATCGCGTCTGTCTTGGAAAATCTCCATCGGCATATTCCTCCGACGGATCCTGAACTACACATGGCCTGATTCCTGTAAGACCAGGGATATGTAGGCATCTCAGAAGCCAGAGATCGGTCAAATTCTTCAAACCATTCTGTTCGTTCAAAATTGGCCATCATATCTTTACTACCCGATAACTCTTTTATCCTTCCCGGGTAAAGAGGGGCAGTTGTTGATACCCAATTTTTTTCCCATATATTTTCATATGCAAAATACTTTCAAAATAGCATACGTATGCATATATAAGCATGTCCAAGTATTTTATTATTTTTCCAATTTTTAAATGAATTTATCACCTTATTTTATCAGAAAAAACCAATAATTATTTCCCAAATTATCATTTTTGGTAACTCCTTTATTGAATTCTCATATTTATATCAAAATATAGCTAAGGTAATTTTTGCACATTTTTTACAAATTTATTTAGCATTTTAAAGTTAAATTGCTTATAATTACAATTTTAGCCTATTTCAAGATTTAGTTGTGTTTATAATTACAAATTTGAGTCCAATATTTTTAATTTAATATTTACATATTATTAATCTATTTAGTACCTTAATTTGTTTCCAGAAATCATTTTACTATTTTCATAAAATAAAAATGGAAAAAGTGGCTATTTAAATACTTGCCCTACCTATTTAAATTTTAGCCCAAATCGACCCCCCAATTAACCCCAATTTAAATTTCAAATGGACCGTCCTAATTCCCAAACTACCCGCCCTTGATCCAATTAATTTTAACCGGTCCGGCCCCCATTTAAATCCAGGTTGTTGATCAAAATGATCAACGGCCACAAACCCTCCTTTCCTTTTTTAATCTACCAACACCCCTTAACCCTAAATCAGTTCACCTAACTAGCCGCCTCTGAACTCTCAAACTCTATCAAACCTTCTCTAACTCTAGCCGCCTCCCATCACTTCTACCTTGTAACCCACTGGAATCCATGGCTTCTCAGGCTACGGGAGTCTTATACTCACCTTCTCTTTCTCCTACGCGCCTGATACTTGAATATTCGAGGCCTGATCTCGAAGGTTTGCACTCAGACCTTTATCAATTCAAGGTTCCACGGCCATCCCAGGCTTTACTCCGGTGTACCAAGGTGGTTTGAGCCTGATTCCGACCTCTTTGAATCAGATCGGTGACCTTTCAAAGCCTATCTCACTTCTAGGGTTCTTTTGAAACCCTAACCCTTCGAGGTTTTCTCTGATTTCCTTAGATACGTTGTGTATCTACGCTCTCCTTGAGTTTTCAAATGATTTCCCTAACTTTTCTTTCAAAAATACTTTCAAAACCGCTTCGTTTCCGATCTAGGGTTTTCTGAAAATGTTTAAGTGTTTCTCTGACTTTCTCTCCTTTGTCTTTTGTGTTTAATTGCCTCTACTGTGTCTTATGTTTTCTTCTACCTTGTATGTTATTTTACTGAGTTTTTACACTCCGTTCTTGTATGTTATTCTACTGAGTTTTTACACTCCATTCTTGTATGTTCTTTTACTGAGTTTTATATACTCCATGCTTGTATGTTCTTCTTCCATGTTTTCTGTACTATGCTCTCATATGATTTTCTACTGTGTTCTCATATTTTTTGTTTTCTACTATGTTCCAGCATGTTTCTCCTACTGTATTTTCCTATTAAGTTCTCAAGTTTCCTTATTTTCCTTCTATTAAGCCCTGTTTAAGTTTCTTCTGAAAATTCTCTTAAGCATGTTTCTTTTACTGTTCCTATCAGTGTTTTTCTTTTGAGTGCTTCTATTGTGTTCCGCATGTTACTTTTCTATCATATTTTTCTCATGAGTTTCTGTTGATGAAATAAACATGCATGAGGTTTCAATTCTGAAACCTTTGAGCATGTTTCAACTACTTGCCTTCTCATCTCTGTACTTGATTCAATATGGAAACCCTAGAACTTGGGGATTCTGCCAAGCTTGATTATGTTATTTGATTGAACTTAGGGTTTATTTCAAAACCCCTAACACTTTCAAACTCATTCCTTGCTTTCATATGACTCTGACCTTTTGCTAAACTTTTCTATACTGGATTTTCTACTGACTTTACAATGACACTGCAGTCTTCCTTCATGCTTAACACGTTCGTATGCTCCTTATATATGATAGACTTCCCTTTAATGTAGCTTTTGAATTTGTGATTAGTTCCTACTTCCCTCTGAATATGGGTCTAATTGATTCCCTTTCCATTGTTTGCTGATTTCCCTTAAGTTAAAAACATTTCCCATCTTCTAACTCGGTTCATTCATGCAAAATCTCAGACTCTTTTGATTTGCTATTTGTTAATTGATTTGCTTACCTTATTTACACAAACCGTGTACTGTCAAAACCCTGTCCTTAAATAACCTTTATGTATTTGCCCTCAATTGCATGTTCTACATAAAGTGCTTATTCAATTCCTTTCTTTAAATGGTTTTACTTGTTTTGAATCTGAATCCCTTAATTAAGGGAAGTCTTGTGTAATTGATTGACAAACAGCTCTTCAATTATTTCTTACCTTATTTCTACTTGGTTTTTACACTATAAAAGGCACGACCCTTTTCACAAACACACACTTCAGACTTCACAATTGACAATCTCTTTTGAATTCTCATTCTCACATAATAGAATTCTTCCTTCTTGTCTGCATTCTGACTTTCACAAGACTACTGCTTTTCCCTATTTGTTTCTTTGAAACTGGTATGTCCTAATATAACTTTAGCATCACCACAATGTGTTTACTTACAACTTTCTTCATCTATGTCTACTTTACTATTTCTGCAGAGTTAAATACTTAAACTAGCAAGTTGATTTCTTTTTGCTTGCTTCTGCTATGAATCCCTATTCCCGATTTCCCTTTATGTGCTTTGAGTTTTAGTTTAAAACATGGAAATATGCAAGTTATTTCTATGGTTTGAACTTGATCCTTTAGGGGATCCTAACCTCTAAACAATGTGTTCTAGTAGGTTTATGGGTGTGCCAGCATCTCCCATTGTTGGGTTATGCCCACTATCCTGCTTTTTACCTCTTGCAACTCCCCATTCCCTATATCCCTATGTGTACTGTTTCCCTTCCCCTTTCCCCCTTTCAGAATTATGCACTTGCACTCTTTCTTAGTTCCTAAGTTCTGCCCCCCTCTTGTGAGCCTTGCCTTGGGACCTTGAGTTCCCTCTGAACTTGGACACCTGAGGGATGGCCCTTCCACACTGCACTATGGCTTAATATGGTGATACATTTGGGTGTAAGCACTGTCCAAAGTTCTTATGAAACTCTTGGGGAACTCTGACACACCCAAATGGGAGAAATGCTTTGAAACATGATCTTTGGAGTTGGTTTATTTCATACTTCAGACAGGAATTCTGAATCAGGCTCTCCTTGGTTGTAATTTTCAATTTCTGATGCATTTTCTTTATTTTATTTGGACTGTAATAACTTTGTAATAAACTATTAGGGATGACTAGTGAAAGGGGGGTGGGGGAGGAATAATTATGTATGTAAAAAGGGGTAGATATCCTGCTCATAGGGAATTTCTGATTTCTACATATCATATAGATATCCTGCCTATAGGAATTCTGCACTTTCATATGTAGATACTATACCTATAGGGAATTCTTCATTCATATGGATATCCTACCTATAGTTAAATTTCGGCATCTCTGATATAGATATCATGCTCATAGTTAACTGGAAATCCGAATCCTGCATATGCATCTGTCACTAAGCAAACCTGTTTATAGGGCTTAAATAACTAACTGCATTTAGATATCATATTCATAGGCTTAAATGAAGTACATCATTTCGATGTCATGCCTATAGGAATTTTGCACTCTTGCTATGTCTGTAAAAGTGTTTAAAATCAATAATGCATAGAAAGCATGCCTATAGGAATTAATAACCAAGTCTGAAACGTCTCACTCGCCTACAAATCTAAAATCATTGTCTAACATCTGCAGAATTTATGATCTTTTGTCAAAACTCGTCTTTCCTGAATAACTGACAACCTTTTCTAAAATCAGTATACTTCATCTTTTCTGAATCAGTAGATATCACGCCTATAGGTTTTCATCTAACACTTAGGCAAGCCATAGAATAGTTTATGAACTGAATCATATTTTTTTAACTACAACCAGCAGGCAGACCTGATTCGGGCTTCTTATCTGAAATATGCAATAAGTCACTTTGCCCCAACTCTTAAGTTTAATCAAACCCTAATCAGTATGTGTAAGACATGCTAAACTATATGCTTTTCTTTGATTCAAGGAAGTCTGTTTGAGCCTTATTTGTTTATGTGCTTCCCATACTTGCTATATATATGTTTTTGCTTGTTTGCTTAGTATTTTTACCTTTGAAACCCCAAATAAACCCGACTTCTCCTCCCTTTTAGGAATAGTTGTCCCAAGTACCTCCGAGGCTGATAGGATTGGGGCGGGTAATAGCAAGCAATAAGTAAACGAGACCGATCTGCGCTTTAATACCTTAACGGGGTGGGAAGGGTAGATATGGATATGATGACCACGCGATAATGTCATGTGTAACCCCTCATCGAGGAGCGATTACCGGGCATTGTGTGGGGTGATCCATATTATTTATAAACCTAGGACCCTCTTCCCTTTACTTGTTTATTCCATTGTTTACTTTCAAATTTCAAACTATTTTTCTCAAAATTTCAGCTTCTCTTTCGTTTCTTTTATCTTCATCTATTTACAACCATTATGTGGAAAAACCCCTCTTATTTGAAAGCCTTACTTGCCTACATGTTATTTGTACTTAAAGTCACAATAATATCTTGGCCAGAAACCACACTAGTGGATCTTGAGGGGTGCCTAACACCTTCCCCTTGAGATAATTTCGAGCCCTTACCAAATTTCTGGTTATTCAAATCAAACCTTTCCTAGTGTCCTAATGCACTCAAATCATTAGGTGGCGACTCTTCACTTCAAAACCAATTCCCGAAAGGGAACAAGTTGTCCTCCCAAATGTTGTAAACTCTATTTTGCGAGAAAAAGGGGGCGCGACAAGCGGGTGGCACACTTGCCATGAGATAAACGAAATTGGAGCGGGTTGCACGCCTGCAACAAGATGTGAAATGAAATTGAATTCTGCCTTTGTTTCCCTTATCCTTGTTAGTAGTTGGATTTTGGTTCCTTTATAATTCTCTTGATATTCTATTTTTACATGTTATTCCCCGAAGAATGCTTTCCCGCTCCCATCTTTAATTGTTTAATCTTGCTTTACTTTCCGTTGTGTATTATATAACTGCACAGACTTATTGATAGTCTGGTC